>NC_083318.1:97572455-98185218 GCF_963455315.2 Globicephala melas | reverse complement strand
TAAGGCTATTTAAACAAAAAGTCTTCACAGAAAGAGTTACCATTCTCATACCTGTCTCTTGTTTTCATGTCCAGATAAGCCAGTGGTTTAAACCAGGTGCTAACCTATCTGTGGAAATCAGTCACCATTCTCCTCTGTGCACCGTCTGGGGGTTTGGGTCTAGGTGCGTAGATCATTTCTGTGGCCGGGTGGAAGCCTGGGTAAACACAAGCATAAGCAGCATCGTGTGACGTCAGCCCCTAGATGTGGATTCAGGAAGAGTTCTGTCCAGGTACGCCCTGAATTCCTAAGCAGCAGGCTCTGAGCTGAGGCCAGAGGGAGCCTCACAACAAGCTGGGTTGGGTGGGGAAGGCAGAAAGCTCCTTTCACAATTTGAAGTGTCCCTTGTTTCTGGGGACACAGGCCCGAGTTCCCCAGCTGTGGCCCACCTTTCATCTAACAAAGAAAATCATTGGAAAAGGGTTGACTTGCCTCTGTCTTTGAAGGTTGTCAGCTTTCCCTCTCCACTGGGCCCGGCTCTGACACCCCTGCCATTTCCTCACCCGTCCTGTACCTTTATCACACTTTTGCTTCTCTCTGTACTTTCTTTTTCCAACTGCTGCCCATCTGCCTCCTGCACTTAGAATCCCAAGAAAGCACAGCCCAGCACTGGAAGGTGAGTTGCTAAACTATACAGGAATGTTCAACTGTAGATGATTGACATGCTCTGCCTTCCACTTCGGTGCATTCTGTTTACCCTGTAGCCCGTCTCAACAAAAGCCTCTGCCTCTATTCCAAACATGTCTTGATATGCTGATGGAGAGCACACAACCAAGGATAGAAAAGAGTGTTAGGCTAAATATTTTTGGAGCTAAGGGTACAAAGGAATTCCTGAATTTGCTTCCTGGAGAAAAATGTGCTTAGTGACCCGGAAACTAACTAAACATATCAAACTCAGAGATTCTGATGGTGACTCTATTAACTTTACCCTTAAGACATTTTAAAAGGAAAGACTTTTGTCAGACCTGGGATTCCAGAGTTTTAATAGAAAATTGGGGCACTTCCTGGATAAGTCAAGCCAAAATTATTTTCTGGGTTTGAATGGTTAGATAGTTGCTCAGTTCTCTGCTTCATGTAATCAAGATCACTTGACTCTACACAAGGCTAACAGAAGAGACGTTGTGGTTTGAGGTGTATGTATCCAAACCTTGAAGATTAAGGACCTGTCATTCAAAACTAGCAAATAAGGCCAGCTCCGTGCAAAATAGACCCTAATTCAAAATATGCCTTAATTCTGTACTTAAGAATCAACTCGTCTTAAAGGATGCATTTTTTTTTTTCTTTACTTAATGCAATGAGGAAATTCCCAGGTAGCCAATTCCCTCTTTAGTGCTAGCAGCCTTCAACAGGCTTAAACCCCACTCCACAAGGCTAAAACCCTGCTTCATTTCTCTGAGATTCGATCTAATAAGAAATGAAACATCCCAATGTGTACTCACATTCTAGGCAGCATGAGGCAGCTGTCTTAGAATAGTTAGTTGTTAGTGTACTTAAGTTTAAACGTGCACAACATCCAACATTTTAGGACTTTTAGGTAATGGTTTATGGAACACAATTTAGAGAATTAAAGAAGGGAACTAATATTTCTCAGAATAAGCAAGAAAATTAGGTGTTCCTTGAAGAGTGCCAAACCATTGGGTTTTCTACCATGAAACCAAGTTTGCTTTCTTTCCCTCTTTCCACCTACGCTGCTTGGAGAAAATGAAAGTTAGCATGAAATCATCTTTCTCTGGATGAATCACTGTGGGAAAGTCAGTTCAACAGAGTGTGTTGTTAACTTGGTTGAGACACAGCAGCTGGAGGACCATAGGCATCGTTCATTGTTTTGCAATGTGATTATGGATCCTCGTAAGTGCAGGTGAGCCATGTGGGGAGTTCATGTGTGTTCAGTACATATATGCTGAACCCATGAGCAAGCCGGTTATCGGTCTTGGAGCTTCACAGGTTTTTGCTTTATTGGAGTTGAATAAATCTCGTCCCCCTACAATACCTGGACTTTGGAAATGAGCGTAAATTCAAGTGATTCTGATCCATTCCCATGGGTGGTACTATCCTCAGAGATCAGCAAAGGAAATCCAAAGCACTGAGGGCTTTGTTTTTATTATGATTAGTAATTACATTAACACACCTCTGTGTTTATTAGTATACAGCTAATAATCATGACAAGAACTCCATCTTTAAAAACAATATAAAAATCCATCATTAAAAGAAAAACTGGGGGCTTCCCTGGTGGCGCAGTGGTTGAGAGTCCTCCTGCCGATGCGGGGGACGCGGGTTTGCGCCCTGCGGTCCGGGGGGATCCCGCGTGCCGCGGAGCGGCTGGACGCGTGAGCCATGGCCACTGAGCCTGCGCGTCCGGAGCCTGTGCTCCGCGGCGGTGGGGGTGGGGCACGGCGGTGGGAGGCCCGCATGCCGCAAGGGGGAAAAAAAAAAAATATATATATATATATATATATATATATACATATATAAATCCATCATTAAAAGAAAAACTGGGACTGACTGTTTAAGGTCATGGGATAAATCTGAAATACACTCTGTAAGGGTATTAGATGAAGAATGTGGGCTGTGGGCTAAACCTCACCCTCCCTAGATTTCTGGGGCTTTGGGGGAAGTCTCCCCACCTTTTAGACCTCAGTGTCGTCATCAGGAAGTAATGGGTCTGGACTAATTGACGAGGACTGGCCGGTCCGGATCTGAGAGTCTGTGGTTTGGGAAAGCACTTTCTCAGCTTGCTGGACAGAAAGGTGAATTAGCAAGTAAATAACAGCATCCTGCATTTGTGCTTCAAACTTCCCTTCCTCCTGCCAGGCAATTTTGTGTTTTGTTTGTTGTGTTTGAAGAGGGAAGGGATAAGAGGCTAATTGCTGTTTGATTGGAGACAAAGAAGCGAAAAAGGCTCAGCTACCCCCTCCAATCCCGTGCCACACACTGGATAGAGTTCTTTATAGCAAAGAGAGATTGCTACCCAGACCAGAAACCAGAAAATACCCTCTGTGCAAAACCAGTTGTATGATTTCAAAGGTGCTAGATGAAGAAAGCACAGCTTCCAAAGACTACAAAAACACTTTGTTGTGTAGAACACATCCTTGCCATGGCAGCTCTTGTAATTATGCTGGTTTATGTAGATAAAATCATATATAAAGTGCCTGTTCACACCTAGTCATTCACAAATGAATCACTATTTGGCTTAAAATATCAAGACCCAGACACGTGATGATCAGAGTCCCCTTCTGCATTTTGTCAAATTTCCTTTTTTGAAAATGATTGGGGACCTTCTCTGAAGACTGTCCAGACAGTGGTAAACTCCTGAATTTGACATACCTTTTACAGGAAGTCCTACATGGAGGGAAACCAGCAAAGGCATGGACCAGTCTTGTGAGGATGGATACCTTCTTTCCTTGGGCTACAAATACTCCATGAATCCTAATCCAGGAAGACCTCCGCAAAAGAGAAAAGATCAGAGAAGAAAAAGACAAACAACTCAGGAGAGGGAGAAAACTGTAGAGGGATATGTAAATAAAAAATCTTTGGCAAGTGGGAGTTTAAGAAGAGGTGTGACATTAGCAGTGCTGGAAGCTTCTGTAATACTCAACGTTTAAGATCTAATAAGAAAACAATGAAGTAAGAAATTCTGTTCTCTTGGGAAACTACAAACTATTAGCTGTTAAAATAGGTATTAGGTAAATGGATAGAACTAGATAACTAGGAGGATTTTTTTAAATTAATTTATTTATTTTTGGCTGTGTCGGGTCTGTTGCTGCGCACAGGCTTTCTCTAGTTGCAGCGAGTGGTGGCTACTATTCATTGTGGAGTGCAGGCTTCTCATTGGCTTCTCTTGTTGCGGAGCATGGGCTCTGGGGCCACAGGCTTCAGTAGTTGTGGTGCGCAGGCTCAGTAGTTGTGGCGCACGGGTTTAGTTGCTCCGCGGCAACGTGGGATCTTCCCGGACCAGGGCTCAAACCCGTGTCCCCGGCATTGGCAGGCGGATTCTTAACCACTGCGCCACCAGCGAAGTCCCAGAGGATTATTTTTAATTACAGTACTTTCCTGAACCGACTCCATAAAATAAAGTTCATAAAATTCTGGAAAATAATAGGCATCACCAGCCCTTCTCCACGTATTCAAAAATGATCAAGGCCTTTGGGCAGGGCAGAGAAGAGCTAGCGGGGGGCTTGCTTTCTCAGCCAGTTTAAACTTAGATGAGAAATAAGGCTAACCCACAGGATTCTTATGTGTCCCCACAGAGGCTCAGGATTTGTAAAATGCTTTTTTTTCCTTCAGAGTATTCTCTTGGTTTACAGATAAATCCAGCCCTGCTGCGATGGGATCCCTTAGCTCTGCCCTTAAATTTTATAAGGAGATGGGGGTGCAGGCCTATTACCAAGATAATCTTACAAATAGAACTTCCTCTATTCAGAGAGTTCAGAGTATGATACAAACAGTGCTTGGTTTTTCTCGTGTTAATTTTTCAGCCAGTCCTCTGTCAATCTGGAAAGAACCTGAAGGGAGTTTTACTCTGCCCTCATGGAAGGCATGAAGGAAGAGTGTTTTATTACCCCCGGGATTGGCCACCTCTTTCAGCACAATTCCCAGGTGCTGTAGTATCTATAGGGTCTCTTTTCTTTGCCTTAACAAAGAGTCCTATCAATTATCCTTGCTTGGAATGGGCCTGGGCCCCAGGAGGTCAGCAGTCATGTGCCCTAGATGATAGGGGATGAATGGAGGAAACTCAGCCTTGTCAGTAACAGACAACACTATTCCCAGTAAGGCTGGCACAGTCCCAGCTCCCATCCTTCTACCTTCACATGGTCTGTGCCCTGGAGCTTCCCCTCACTCCTCTCTCCAAATCAAGATGTACATTTCTTCCAGGACTGTTGATTTTAACTAGCAATTTGAAGGTTTAAATTTATCAATCTAACTCATATGATTGTGTGATTGAGCATTATTTCATGTTCACTTTCTAGCTGGTAGAGTTTTAGGGCATATAGTAGAGAAAAATTTTTAAATTTAGGCAGCGAGGGGAGAAATGTGGACAAGAGAACCTTATAAAACCACAAAATAGAAGCGCTTTAAAGGTTTTACCAAGGGATTGATTCCTCTAGCCATCAAGCTGCTTGGTGAATGGCTTGGGACCAGAACAACCATCTAGGACGGCTCCCTGGCACTAAGCAGCTTCCCTCCAGAGCAGGCCAGCCTGCGTGGGACTTTGCCCAGGTTCACACCATCAGCAACTTGTGGTGTTTTCAGCTATTCCAGCACTTTTGAATTCACAGGTTCTCTACTTGTCAAGAAAAAAATGGAAAAATCTCACTTGAGATGTACCGAGTATGCTACACACTATGCTGAGTACTGACATAGTGGGGTGTGACTAAGACCCAGCACCTATGTTGAAGGAGCTCACCTTCCGCTGAGGAAACCACCTTGCAGCGCAACAGGTGTTGGGAGTCGGTCCTGCCTTGATGTTCCCACAGAATCCTCTATTCTTTAGCTAATCGGCTTGGGAGATCAGAGAGCTTTTCCTGGCAGATGCAAACCTGAGATCTTATGAATGTTTGCCTGGGGGATTCCTACTGCATGTGTGTACAGGGCCGGGAAGCCATACATGGTTATATTATTTAGTTCTGTACTGGAGTAGAGGAGGAGTGGGCACTGAAATCCAACCCCAAGCTGCGTATGAACATATACGGAGGCTGCCTCCAACAGGAGGAAGGGGGACTTTATTGTAATTCATCCTCCCCAATAGGGTACCTTTTCCCACTTGACACAGAGACTCTTTTTTTTTTTTTTTTTTTGCGGTACGCGGGCCTCTCACTGTTGTGGCCTCTCCCGTTGCGGAGCACAGGCTCCGGACGCGCAGGCTCAGCGGCCATGGCTCACGGGCCCAGCCACTCCGAGGCATGTGGGATCCTCCCGGACCGTGGCACAAACCCGTGTCCCCTGCATCGGCAGGCGGACTCTCAACCACTGCGCCACCAGGGAAGCCCGACACAGAGACTCTTGATATGCAGGGAGCAGCCTTCCTATAGGGCACAAACAAAATGCACTATTCAAAGAACCACCTCGTGTTTGTTACGGCTGAGTTAGGGTTCAAGCTGAGGCTTGAGACATAGTCAGGATCTAGAGGAGAGGTTGGAGATCTGTGCTGAGAAATTGCACTATATCCAAAGGTCTATGTGAAACCACTGAGGGATTTTAGCAGTGAGGTGACAAGGTCAGAGGTGCATTTTAGCAAGAAAACACTGGCTGCTCAGCAGAGGATGAATTGGTGCTGAGGGGAGGGAGTGGGGAGGATGGAGAATTGGGGCTGCGGTAGGGGTGATCATAAGAATAACATAGAGGGGCTTCCCTGGTGGCGCAGTGGTTGGGGGTCTGCCTGCCGATGCAGGGGACATGGGTTCGTGCCCCGGTCCGGGAAGACCCCCCATGCCGCGGAGCGGCTGGGCCCGTGAGCCATGGTCGCTGAGCCTGCGCGTCTGGAGCCTGTGCTCCGCAACAGGAGAGGCCACAGCAGTGAGAGGCCCGCGTACCACAAGAAAAAAAAAAAGATAAAAAAGAATAACGTAGAGGAACTGGATAGGAAATCCTTGTCTTAGACCAGGCAATAAGTTAGGAGGGTCTGAGCCGAAACAGGGAAGATAGAGAGGAGGAAATAGATTCATAAAATGTTAAGACGGCGAGATAAAAGCCCTGGGAGAAGACGACTCACAGTGTGGGTGTCCTTGAGAATGAAGAGGAACTGAGGCTGGGGGCAGCAGTTGTTTGTGTTATGGGCCAAATTGTGTCCCCCCTAAAAAGATGTGTTGGAATCCTGGCACCTAGAATTGGTACCTACGTGCAACTCCTAGTCTCAGTACTTCAGAACGTGACCGTATTTGGCGACAGGGTCTTCTCAGAGGTAATCAAGTTAAAGTGAGGTTATTAGCGTGGGCCCTAAAACAATACAACTGGTATCCTTAAAAAGGGGGAAATGTGAAGACATACATACACAGGGAGAACGTCATGTAGAGATGGGGTTACACTGCCACTAGCCAAGGGACCACCAGAAGGTAGGAGAGAGGCCTTCCCTTGTGTCTTCAGAGGGATCATAGCCCTGCTGACACCTGTATCTCAGACTTCTGGCCTCTAGAGCCCAGAGATAATACATTTCTGTTTAAGCCACTCAGTTTGTGGTACTTTGCTACAGCAGCCCTAAAAAACTGTCTCTTTTATGATTAAATTATGTGTTAGTTGGAGTCTGCCGTTAATTAAATCCCTCTAATAAAGAGGAGGTTTATAAAGGTATTAGGTAAATACAGTTTACCTTGAACTCTGCAACTACAATCATTCCATTTTACTGCCAAACATCCTTTTAAGGTTCCATACTTTATTTATTACCTTCAAGTGCATCAATCTTAATCAATGTAAAATGAATAGGGAACTTGAAATGTTTACACAAATCAGTGAATTCTATTAAATACATATCACGAAAATTGATGTGATCCAGTCCTGAGTTCCAACCCATGGTGACATAGAATATGTGGGTGAAATGGCAGAGTCATAAAGGACTCTGGAGAAAATAATATAGCCCTCATTTTATAGATGCATATACTAAGGTCCAGAGGATTTATGTGAGCCGGAGCTAGTGAATTAATAAATTGGTGACAGGGCTAGAAGTTAAGATTTCCTCTCTTGACCTGTAGTCTATTCTTTCTCCTTATACTGCTGGTTCAGTGCTGAATTTCTCTTTGAACTGAATTGGTCTGAGGCCACCCCAGGTTTTTGAACGCAGGTGTGAAAAGTCAAATTATCCAGGACTCTCCATTTTGCAGTAGTTCAAGAAAAGAGATGTAATAAAAAATAAATAGCAGAGTATAAGGGAGCAAGCACAAAGTTCATGTAAAAAGAAAAAATTTTTTTGTTATCAAATCTATCTCATTGGCTACTGCTCAGTTTCCTTTGCTGATTGCTTCTTAATCTCAAAACACTGGATTACCCCAGGGATCAGGGACTCCTTTATTTATCATCACTACATACTTCATTCAGTCTCATTGCTTTAAAACCCTCTGTCACCCGGTGACTGTTACCGGGTGACTCCCCATCTGCAGTGCTAGGCCTTCTTCTCAGAGATGGATTCACTTCGAAGCTTGCATAGCTTAACCTTTAGGGCCTCTCACTTGTACACCCCTTCTAAGATGCTGTACCTAATTTTGAATTGAGTCTTGAATTCTTTGTCTTTTTTTTTAATTGAAGTACAGTTGATTTACAGTGTTGTGTTAGTTTCAGGTATACAGTAAAGTAATTCAGTTATACACATATACATATTCTTTTCCATTATACATTATTATAAGATATTGAATATAGTTCCCTGTGCTATATGGTAGGGCCTTGTTGTTAATCTATTTTATACATAGTATTGTGTATCTGGGTTTTTTTTTGGGGGGGGAGAGACACATACTGTTTTTTTATATCTTTATTGGAGTATAATTCCTTTACAATGTTGTGTTAGTTTCTCTTGTACAACAAAGTGAATCAGCTATACGCATACATATATCCCCATATCCCCTCCCTATTGCATCTCCCTCCCACCCTCCCTATCCCACTCCTCTAGGTGGTCACAAAGCATAGAGCTGATCTCCCTGTGCTATGAAGCAGCTTCCCACTAGCCATCCACTTTACATTTGGTAGTATATATATTAATTCCCAGCTCCTAATTTATCCCTCCCCCTTGAATTCTTTAACTTAGAAAAACTTCCCCTAGAATTATATAACTCTTGGTTCCACAAGCTAGGGTCCACCCCTTACTGTCTCCTGGGCCTCAAACTTGTGCACTACACCTCCACTTGGATGGCTGTGTCCAAAAGCCAAAAACAAAAAACCTCCTGATTTTCTCTTCAGCGGTAGTCATTGGTACTAGTCACCAAATATTTCCACCTCTCGGATTCCCAGACATGTGGTAGGGTTGCATTTCCCATCATCTTCTTTGAAGTTAGGCAGAGCTCTGTGGTGGCTTTTTCTGATTAAATGTGAGGGGAGGTGACTTCACTTCCCAGCAGGAGCTTGAGAAGCCAGAGTACAATTCACTAGGTTCCCTAGGGCCTCAGTCCCCCTGGGTCCCCAGATTAATAATCAGAGAAGAGCTCCCTGCCATGGTAGTAGACATGCACTATGAGTGACAGAGAGAATTTTGTGGGTTAATCGAGTGAAACTTGGGGGTCTGTTTGTTACCACAGCATAACCTGATGGATACACTTCCCCAATCTGTGCCTCTTCTCATTGTTCCACTCAATAAATACCATTCAATCTTCTGGGTAGCTCAGAACGAATCACTTGGCCTCACCCTGGACCTCTCTCTCTTTCACTGTATGTCAATAGTTCTGTAGACGGCACCGTCAAATACATCTAGAGACTGAATACTTCTCTCCACCTCCAACATTTCCCCAGTCAAGATGCTATCATGTTTTACTGGATTGTTATCATGTTTTACTGGATTATTGCAACAGTCCCAAACCCTTGCTTTCCTATGGTCCCTATGCCACATACCAGCTAGGGTGGTGGTTTAGAGCACAGGTCCCCTTATGCCACCCATCCCATCATTCACATTCCTAAAGTGCTTTCACATTTCACTCAAAGTGAAATCCGAGGTCCTGTAAGAAAGACATAACCCTGCCTCTCCCCCACCATCTTCCCCCTTGTTCATTCAGATCGAGTCACGCTCACCTTGTTAGTCCTCACACACACTAAGACTTGTCCTAACCATCCCCTTGGCCTGGAGCAGTCTTCCCCAGACAGCCCCATGGCTCAGTCCCTCTTCTTCATCAGCTCGGCTCGGATGTCTCCTTCTCAGTGAGGCCTTCTGACTGATCCTCCCCGGTGATACTGTGCTTTACAGTAAGAACTACATATTTGGTCTTCGTCCCTGTTTCTGACACACAGCTCCTAAACTCTTAGGATTTCCTAAGTGACGAGAGTGATAAAGGCATCTTTTGTTGTATTAATGAGGTGACTTTTGGATCAAACTTAAGGATGGGTGCTGGTTGCCCGGAGAATCAACCATGAACCAATCATGGGACAAAAGGGTTGGATCTTTTAGTCCCACCCCCATCCCTTGACCCCAGGGAAGGGGAGAGGGCCTAGAAGTTGATTCAATCACCAATGGCCAATGATTTGATCAATCATGCCTATGAAATAAATCCTCCATAAAAACCCAAAAGAGGGTCTTCAGAGAACTTCTGAGCTGGTGAACACGTGGAGATTCGGGAAGAGTGGAGTGCTCAAAGAGGGCATGGAAGCTCCCTGCCCTTTCCCTGTACCTTGCCCTTTGCATCTCTTCCATCTGGCTGTTCCCGAGTTATATCCTTTTATAACAAACTGGTGGTCTAGTAAGTAAATATGCCTCTGAGTTCTGTGAGCCACTCTAGCAAATTAATCAAACCCAAGGAGAAGGTTGTGGGAATTTTCAAAATATAGCCAACAGGTCAGAAATACAGGTGACAGTCCGGACTTGCGATTGGCATCTGAAGAGGGGGAGGCAGGCAGCCTTGTAGGACTGTGCCCTTAGCCTGTGGGATCCGACTCAGAATTCAGCTGAATTGTCGGAGCCCCAGTTGGTGTTGCAGAATTGCTTGGTAAGAGTGGGGAAACCCCCTCCACACGCTGAATTGGGGACCAGAATTGCTTCCCCTAAAGCATCAAGCCCCTCCCCAATGTGCCCATTAGTTTGTAATAACGTGTATTGAACTTCCTGCTGTATGTTAGGTTCTCTGTTAAACTCTTGACAGAGATCAACTCATTTAGTTACAACTATCCTATGCAGTAGAAACCATTCTTATTCTTACTGAAGGGGTAGAGAAGCTGTGGCATATAGATGTTAGAAACTTGTTTAATGTCACAAAAGCTGAGCGCCACAGCTCAGATTTATCTGTGTCAGACTCTAAGTTCATGTTCTTAGTTGCTCTGTAATTTCACTCCATAGATTAGGAAAATTTTGAAGTCATAAGAACACTTGATTTTTGCCAATTTTTCAGATAAGTATTCATTTTATTCTATTGGTGAACAAATTCAGGCCTTTCACAGCACAGAATTCAGAGCTCGCTGAACAATGGTGCCCACAGACTGTGGACGGGTGACAGTGTAGCCTGGAAACAGGTTTGGAACGGAATGACAGCATTCTCACTCTGTCCTGGTCTGCTCTCATTTTTATCACTGACCAGCATGAAGACTGAAAAGGTCACAAAACCGATGTGGCATCAATATTCAAAACATTTTGTTTTGCTGCAATAAAACCATAATAAAAACAAATCAGATGAAGCTTGACAGACTGTTAGGTTCAAAACTCACTCTTGTAAATTCAAGTGGAGAAAATGGGTCTTACAAAGTTCACGTAAAGGACCCTAGTGATTTAAATTGACCTGTCTCTCCACTGGACCAATAGTGTGACATCACACAGGTGCTTTTAGCAGCCATCTCAGTCTCACTAAGAAAAATCTCGCATCCAGATGGAGGAAGACTAGAGGTCTGTGGCCAACTGGGTTGCTAAACCATATCTGTATTATTCCATCCTAACATTTTTTCATCCTATTGTTTTCAGTTCTGAAGCTTTTAGAGGGATATTGATAAACTCCGGAGCACCAAGAAGACAGTGATAAGGATAGTGAAGTTTTAGGAATCAAAGCCAGGTGAGACTTTGGCAGGACCCAGAGTTGTTGAGCCTGAAGGGAAAACCTGGTGAGAAATAACCACTGTCAGAAGGTTTTAGTCTATTGTGTAAAAGAGAAGAGTAAGGGTCCAAAAGTGAAGATTACAAGGAAGATTTCAAGTCAATGGAAATAATTTTCTAATGAATAAATATGTCCTGTGTCCCTAATGGTTACAGGAGATATTCTCATGGATAGTAATGTAACCATACCCCTGCCTTCAAAGTGCTCACTGACCAATAAGAGAGACAGTTCGTTGACTTGTAAACATGGACTTGCTTAAATGCACGCTTTGAAGTTGCTGGAGAAGGCAGCAGTGGCACAGGGGAAGGAGTGATTGATTCTCTCTCCCTAGGTGGTCAGGGACACTTCACAGAAGTGATAATTAAGCATAACTTAGAAGCACAGGTATGAATTTTGCAGGGGGATACATGCGAGGGAAGTGTTCCCGGGAGAAGCCAGTAAGGGAGTTCAGGATACAGTAAGTCTTCTACATAACGAACAAGTTCTATTCTGAGAGCTCATTCATAAGTCCACTTTGTTTTTAAGTCCAACAAAGTTAGCCTAGGTACCCAACTAACACAATCAGCTATATAGTACTGTACTGTAATAGGTTTATAATACTTTTCACACAAATAATACATAAAAAACAGACACAAAAAATAAAGAAAATACTTTTGCTCTTATAGTACAATACCTTGAAAAGTACAATAGTAAGTACAGCAGCTGGCATCCAGGGGCTGGCATCGAGTGAACAAGCCAGAAGAGTTACCGACTGGAGGAGGGAGAGGGGGTGGGGGATGGTAGAGCTGAGGGATCCTCAGCAATAGGAGACGGAGGGCGAGCTGCAATGTCACTCACGCCTGACGTGGATGGCACAGGTTCTGGTTCCTTGCTGGATTCTATTCTATCTACCCTCTTGAGAAAATGACCCATAGATGTCTGGGTAGTAGTTCTTTTATTCTCGTCATAGATGACACGGTAGCACTGGATTGCATTCTGAACGGCTGCTGCAACCTTCATGTACAAGTCTACATTTCCGTCCTGTGCCTCAAAAACTAACGGTGCCTCTTCACATAAAGAAAATCCCCTCGCCATTCCCTGTGTCGTGAATCTCTTCGGTTCTTCAGTTCCTTCTTCCTCTTGTCTCTCTTCGTCCTTTCTCTGGGCCTCCAATTCCTGGCGCTTCTTAGCAGTACCAGCTACAACACCGCTGCTTTTTTTTTTTTTTTTTTGGTGGTACGCGGGTGTCTCACTGCTGCGGCCTCTCCTGTTGCGGAGCACAGGCTCCGGACGCGCAGGCTCAGCGGCCATGGCTCACGGGCTCAGCCGCTCCGCGGCATGTGGCATCTTCCCAGACCAGGGCACGAACCCGTGTCCCCTGCATTGGCAGGCAGACCCCCAACCACTGCGCCACCAGGGAAGCCCATCACCGCTGCTTTTAAGCTTGCTTCAAGACATCCGGACCTTGAAATAAAGATACTGTACTACTGTACTCTATACAGTACTGTACAGCAAATTACACAAAAGCACAACCACTTGTAGGGGATGGACGCATGGGACAATGTCTGTATGTCAGACACGTGAACTTACGTGATTGGGCATGCAAACGCACGTTTGCATCTTTAAAAGTTCACAATTGAAGGTTCGTATGCAGGGGACTTGCTGTATCATAAGGATGGGAAGAAGCTAAGCAAGAGTGCCATTTCACGTGAAGTCTCAGATTCACCCCGAGCTCTGGATCGTCAATGACACCTCGGTGTTTGTCCTCCTTGGAGTAAGAGAGCTGGGCTTCTCTACTTCCACACCAGTCTGTCACTGGTAATGGGCTACAATGATGGACGAGCAGAGGGAGGGGATGAAACTCCCAGGCATATCGGGAATAAGCAGGGCATCTTCAGGGTCCTGGGTGCCGGGAGGGAGCCACTAGCTGCAGAGCAGGCAGAAGTCAGAGGAAGGGTGCCAGATATTGTTAAAGGATCACATATGGTTCCAGGGATCTGGGTGCACACCAACCAAGTCCTCTCTCAGAGTCATGAAAGGGAGGGCCTTCTAGCAGAAGAAAAAGCTGAGCGAAGGTATAAAAAATGATATGTGCTTAGAAAAATAGACTCAGTGTTCCTCCACATAAAGGGCAAATAGAACATAAGGGACAACAGGCTAAAGAGCTATAGCGCGGTTAGACTTCTGTGGTGCCAAGGGGGAAAAATCCCAGCAGGCTCAGGAGAGGCGGGGATCTCAAGTAAGTCTAAGGAGAACTGCAGTATACGGACACATGATGGAGGCTGATTCTGGAAGGCGATTCAAGATTCGAGGATGCCCTGGGGATCTCACAGGCAGGTGTTAATGGATTAGTACTTTAGGTCTCTGACAGATTTTCTCAAAATTTCCTGGTTCAAAAATCCAGGGTTGAGAATCTCTTGGCCTAAATAAGCATCACTAACCTTGTCCGAGCAGAACTTTTTGTATCAGCAGACTTCTGAATTTGCTGTAAAGCTTCGGGGAGATACCTGACTCTGGTGCCCAGCAGCTGTCACCAGGAGTACAGGGCAATATGTCATAAGTCACAGCTATCCGGACACATATCACAGGACACAGCAGGGAGATTAAAGGACCGGTGGCCGTGGTACGGGCGCTGTGATTGGTCAGAATAAACCTTCCAGGAGCCAGATGGAGAAGATCCTTTTATCATTATCCATGGCTGTGTAACCAACTACGCAGGACCAGGACCATAGGGTGAGGTGAGGGAGGTGAGTAAGGTACCTTTGGTACAAAATGTAAGGAGGTTCACGTTCAGGGTCACGGAAATACGAGTGAAGCCCTGCTTACATTTTGTACCCTGGGTGCCTCACTTCCCTGGCCCTATTCCAATCTTCAGCCACCCGAAAACTGAATGGTTTGGCTCACAAACCCGTGGGTCGGAAATCTGGGGTGAGCTGAGCTGGGCAGTTCTTCTGCTGGTCTAGGCTGGGCTCGTCCATGTGTCTGTGGTCAGCTGGGTTTGGTGGCTTGATGATGGCCTTGGCTGGAATGTCTAGGATGCCTGGACCCTCCCTCCATGTGGTCTGTCATCCACTGACTTGCTCACGTGGATGTCTAAAGGTCTCAAAGGAAAGCAAGAGAGGGCTTTTTCAATCTCTGCATGTGTCAACTTTGCTCTTGTCCCATCAGCCAAAGCAAATCACACGCCCAAGCCCAAGTTAAAGCAGTGGAGAAATAGACTCCATCTCTTGATGGGAAGAACTGCAAAGTCAGTTTGCAAAGGTGCATACACACAGGGAAGGGAAAATTTCATTGCCACTTTTCAATTTACCAAAATATCATGTGCAGAGGAAAGGAACATGGTTTCCATCCCATGGCCAAGGGAGCCGTGGATGTCTTTTAAGCTAGGGAGTCATGATCAGATTGGGTGGTGAGAGATGTCACTGTGGCAGCTGCAAGAAAGAAGGAAGACAGGCAGTGTGAGATGGGAGATGGGAAACAATCAGGTGCAGGTGAAAAGTGATGAAATCTTGTACCAAGAGAGCAGCAGTTAGGATGGAGAAGAGAGGGCAGGATCAGGAATGTTCAACAGAATGAACAATCATGGATGATATAATTGGCTGGAAAAGAAAACTGTGGGAGTGCAGATTGAAGCTTCCCGGTCAGGGTTTCCGGATTTAGCCGGGCTCTCAATGATTCCCTCTTCCCGTGGTCGGTCCAGCCTTCACTTTTTTTATAGAAATGACGTTTAATGGTCTTTTGCATTATGCTTTATCACAGGACATTGACTATAGTTCCCTGTGCTGTACAGTAGGACCTTGTTGTTTATCTGTTCTATATATAATAGCTTGCATCTGCTAACCCCAAACTCCCACTCCTTCCCTTCCCTGCCCCCGCAGCCTTCACTTTCAAAACCCCTTCCATCCTCAGTCCTATTCTCTCTCAGCTGACCATCTTGCCTCCTGATTCACCAAGAAAATTGAGGTCAACAGGGGACCATCAACCCAACTTCCATCTTCCTCCATCTATTCCTCACATCCCTTTTTAACTGGTTTGTGTCTGTACCCAGTGTGACTATTTGCCAGGGCTCTCCAAGGACAGTCTCTTCCCACACAAGGTTAAGACCTCTTCCTGTGGTCGCCATCCCATCTTCTCTGCTCTCTTTGAATCTCACTCTATCCGCTTTTACAAAAGGCTATTGTCCCTGTTATAAAGTTTGAGCATTATGGGGATAAAGACATTAAATGTATTATAACGTATTATAGAGGTACGCTTGCAAAATTTCTGTTATGAATACAGCTGGCAAATAGTCAAGCACTTTAAAACCAGTTTGGACATTTTGTACAGTAAGGTGGACACCATAATGAAGTTTCTTTGTTCCTGGTTCCAACTTTGGAAAAGGGTATGAAAAGGGTTAACCCGAGTCCACACACCATGGTTTCCTTCTGGGTAACTCTGGGTAACTCTGGTTTCCTTCTGGGTAACTCTCATCAGTGAGGTGCCCTGGGGCCCAGAAGAGATGGAAACACTGGAAGAAGATCAGAGAGTAAGGACAGACATGACTGAGGGAGTAGGAGGGATTCATTTATGTGGAAACATGAAAGCAGGACTAACTAGGCAGTGACTAATGATATGATAACTGTCTACAAACACCCGTGTGTATGATTTGAATGCCAAGAAGTCATTGCCTCATTTGGCACAAAGTTGCAGTCTGAGCGGTAATACGGTAGACAAAAAAAAAAAAGAAAAATAGAGCATCCTTAATTACAGTCACAGAAGAAAAAAAAAAGAGTAGAGATAGACATGATTTCATGAAGACTACTTCCTTTCTCTAAGGACAACTCCTATTAATTAATTCCTTTCTTTAACAAACTTGAAATACTTAAGGAGCTATGAAGAAGACACCTCTTCAGCTTTCCCCATCCCACCTCAGAGGTCCCAGTTGCTAACCTTTCCTTTATTTCCTGAGTGGCTTCCTGAATCCTCTCCATTCAATGTTCGGCCAAGAAATTATTGATAAAAAGGCCAAAGCAATAGCATCTTGATGTATAATTTAACTCATCTAAGGAAAAAAAAAATCCACAGAAGGCTTGACACTGCATTCAAGTTGCCTGTTGATCCTGGAAGCAGGCCATCCTAGAAGGATGAAGCTTCAGCCTGGGGGATCACCACCACTGTAAAAGCCCACCAGGGTTTCTGTCACGGCCTCCAGATCAGCACACTGCTCAGTACTCCCCCGTCATGGACAAATTCTCCCCTTCTCCCGTGTGACATTGACTCACCCCTACAATCATCATCATCTTCATGGATCACCAGGGCAAGTGCAAGGCCCATGTCAAAGCAGATCTACTGACAGAGCGCCTCCTCTGGGGAAATTTATCATGAACATCACTGAAGCAAAGGAAATCGCAGTTTCACAATGACCAGTTCATTCAATAAACCCACATGGAGTGCAGGCATCACGCTAGGCTTTCTGCTGAAAGCTTAAAGCTGGTCTCACCTTCGTGAGACATGGTCTCAGCTTCGAGGAGCTGTCTGAGGGTTGCTTGCACCACTAGGTACACCGAGTTAGGAACTGCATTACACAGTGTCGGTGTCTAAGGCTGTGTGGAATGATGGTAATGGAGGGTCATGGGAGTTAGGT
The DNA here is from genome assembly GCF_963455315.2 of Globicephala melas. Lineage (NCBI taxonomy): Eukaryota > Metazoa > Chordata > Mammalia > Artiodactyla > Delphinidae > Globicephala > Globicephala melas. The sequence goes on along the minus strand of NC_083318.1, from coordinate 98,167,878 downwards.
GTGTGGATGGCATAGGGCCAGACAGGAAGGAGTTGGAAATTCAGCAACAATTTGAAGGAGGAAGCCAAGAAGGCTTAGTTAATTGTGGAGGGATGCGGATTAGAGGTGGAAAATTGCTAAATGTATTAGACCGAGCACAGAGAAAGTGTGAGTCTGAGAATCCTGTGCTAGCTCCCAGAGACAGCTCAGACAGAAGGGAAGGGCCTTGTGAAAGATCAGGCAACCACTCACAGCATCTTGAACTTGAGACTGGGAACTATGGATAAAGGCACAGACTGCTGAACTTTTGGAACTGAATTACCAGCTTTCTTTTTTTTTAACTCCACTGATAACTTCAGGAACAATAGGAGTTTTAAAAAATTTATTTAATTGAAATATGGTTAATTTACAATGTTGTTAGTTTCAGGTATACAGTGAAGGGATTCAGATACATATATATATATATATATATATATCCTTTTTCAGATTCTTTTTCATTATAGGTTATTACAAGATACTGAATATAGTTCCCTATATTAGGCCCTTGTTGTTCATCTATTTTATGTACAGTAGTGTGCAGAATTACGAACTGTCAAAAAAGAAAATGGGCTTTAGATGTTAAACGGGTCTTTATCGCCATCAAGTGGTGGAACAAGGTAGCTCTAAAATAATCGGCTGTGAATTAATTTTTTTGAACACAGAGAGGCTGGAAGTTATTAAATTTGAAAGTAGAGTTTTAAAGTCTTTATTCCTTTAGCACACCATCACAATTTTGGAGATTTTCCTCTTTTTATATGTTTTGTATTAGTTGTCCCCTGATTTCTACTTCTAGCTAGATCAGCTGATTCCTCTAGCTTTAGTTGCTGACGACTGTATGGTTGGAGAAACGCTGCCACCTTGTGGGCAATGTGAAAACAAGCACTGAGGGCAAGAAAGAAATGGTTCAGCTTTGTGAGAGGGAAAATTGTGAGGCTTGCAGAACGAACCTTTGACATTTCTGTCTTCCTTTTTGTAGGGAAAGGACATACACTATTTTTGAATTATAGTTTGGTCACTTCCGTGTGGCTATAGGTAAATGAATTTTTTAGCCTCACTTTCCTTGTCTGTAAAGTACACATGACACATATATAACACAATAAATATTATTCTCCTTATTTTTTGCCTTCTTTCTTACAAGAGCTTCTTGTCTTTTTCTATCCCCCAAATGGAAACAAAGCGCCCTGTTTACATTAATTCTCCTAAAGTATGCGTAACCGCTCTGCTGTTTTATAGTTATGGCAGTCCATGAAGTGCAGGGGTGCAAAAATAAATCTTTATTTTTACAACTGAACATACTCTTCTAGACCTTGAATCTTCCCCATCCCTCCCTTTGGAAATTTCTAGCTTTTTGAGTTCCACTCGGTAGAATTCCAGTCAAAATGATGATTCAGTCCACTGGGTCCCTGTTTAAAGCCTCCACGGCCACTTCCTCCCACAGGTCACCTTGGGCCAGTCATCATTTACTCTGGTCTTTGTCTTGCACACATGGCAGATCCTGAGTGCAGGGGAGCCCACAGGACTCACAAGACACAGGTCTCCCAGAAAACAGCTCAAGGACATTGTCTAAATCCTATCTACTTAAGAACATGGAACCCCGGCTTATATATTCTTCTTCCTGTTTCTTTACAGTGGTAAAGGGAGAGATAGATAATAAAACTGGAAAAATGCTTTTTAGGAAATCATTATTTTAAACAATGAATAAGAAAAAGGGCCACTGATTTCCATTTTCCAAAATAAACACCTTGAAAGATGGGAACCCGTGAACTGGAAACCTGGGAAATTCCTATATGATTTAAATTTTTCAAGACATTTTGCTTATTTACTGCAGGTCCCAAGTGCCACCTGCCTTCTTTAATAGTACGGTAGTTGAGGAGAACACAGATTCCCAAACCTTATGTGGCGATCCTGAGGGCTCTGGATTTTCTGGGGAAATCCTCGCCCTTCCCGGTGGCCAGCAGGGGGAGGCCTGCGGCTTTCTCTGAGAGGAAGGCTTGGCCTCAGCTTGGGGTCTCCTTGGCCCCTTCCCATTCCACAGATCTTTCTCTCTGCAGGATTCTTAGCTTTTCTTATCTTTAATTTACATGTAAGAACAATAGAATCATAGATGCTTCAGTTCGAGAGGGACCAGACCTACTTACAAATATATTTTTTAGGAAACACTTGGAAGGCCTCAATCTTGAGTTTTAGGTAAATACGGAAGAAGGAGCAATTACATAATAAAGTCATTTCTGTGACAAGTGTAGTAATTGCTGAGGGGTGAAGAATAGGTTTAGGTGGCATTTCCAAAACGTCTCCGAAGATTACTCTGCAAAGTTTAGACACAGGTAAGATGGGGGGGTATTGTGGCTGGGTTGCTACCTGTTACCTGGTAGTGTTTTGTTAGTACATGTGCAGGACATTACCTTCAGGGAGAGGGCACCTGGTTTCCATTGTCGCCTTGGGTTCCTACTGTGTTTCTGAAAGGTGTTTCCGAATATCTCGAGGTGCCCACCGGTGGGCCCAGCAGAGCTCACCGTCAGCCTGTCACTCAGGAATCCCGCGGGGGAGCATTCCTTTAGCTCATCTCCTTCCAATAGTGACAAAGGTAGTTTGCCTCCCACTCAATTCCATCTGTCCGCAGCACTTTGGCTCCTTGGAAACATTTCCGTCAGAGACGGGTCCTCAGGTAGGCGGTATGGACAATCCCTTTTCCTTGATGCAGGGGCAGAGGTGAGTCAGCCGACAGCAGCAGGCACGTGAAACGTATGCACGCGCTCCCGCCTCCCAGGCACCCATCCCAAGCTCTGCGTCTGGGTCTGACCCTGTCTTCACCAACACCAGGCACCAATGATCATGATACTTCCTCTTTTCTGATGCTTTGGGATAGAATCATTATAAGTAAGTGATCCTGACCTGGAGTTCATGGATAGGTTTCAGAGGACCTGTGACCTCCTGAAATTGTAAGTGATGTGTATCTGTATGTGTTTTGCTATGTATGTTTTTCTGAAGAAAAATTCCATGTATTTCCTAGAATTCTCAGAAGGACTCATAATTCCTCAATGGCCTGTTAAATGGCTTTCCAGGGAATACCAGTCTGGTCCTTCAGACCAGTGAGTTACCTTCTTGGGACCCAACTATTCCATCTGCTAAAAGGAAAAGATGAAAGTCAACCAACATCTACGGAGCATCATCTCTAGGCCAGGCACGTCCGTAAAGAGTGCTCATCTCATCATCTCAACAACCACGCAAGGTCACTACCATTCCTCTGTTCACAGATGGGGGAGTGGAAGCCCACAGAGGTCAAGTAACTTGCCCAAAAAAACCTGGCATTCAAGTAAGAACAGGCAAACTTCGGAGATATTGTGGGTTTGGTTCCAGACCACTGCAATAAAGTGAATATTGCAATGAAGTGAGTCACACGATTTTTTTTTGGTTTCCCAGTGCATATAAAAATTATCTCTATACCATAATGTAGTTTATTAAGTGTGCAGTAGCATTATGTCTAAAAAAAAATCAATGCACATATGTTAATTAAAAAATACTTTATTGATAAAAAAAATGCTAACCATCATCTGAGCCTTTCAGCAAGGGGTAATCTTTTTGCAATAGTAACATCAAAGATCACCGATCACAATCACTATAACAAATACAATAATAAAGAAAATGTTTGAAATACTGCAAGAGTTACCAACATGTGACACAGAGACATGAAGCAAGTGTTGTTGGAAAAATGGCCCCAATTGACTCGCTCCACACAAGGTTGCCACAGACCTTCAATTTGTTAAAAAAAAAAAAAAGCATTATCTGCAAAGGGCAATATAGCAAAGTGCAATAAAATGAGATATGCCTGTATTCCAGACTCCAAGATGCACACGCCAGCCGCCACCCCCATGCACTGATGATCCGGCATCCCGCTTGGCTTCTTTGTCAACTCTCTCTTTATTCTTCCTCTTCAGCCACCCTCTGTTTTGTGAAAATCAACCCATTCCTATCTGGCGGGTGTCTGACCCTTTCCTCACTCGTTCTTTGCCTACACACTGGTGGGCCTTGGGTCAAATCTGCCCTGCAGTCATGTTTTATGATGAATAGTATTTTACCAATATTTAGGAAGTAGAATAATTCACATAAAAGTTTGGATGCCAGACTGCTTTGGAAAAAACTCAGAAGATCCGGCAACACCAAGCCCATGTTCTCTCCTGATCAGCGCAGGCTGGAGCTGAGTAGACAGGCCAGCGTTCCTCAGTTCACCGCGGTCCCCACCACCCACTCTGGACTCTCCTCCTGGCCAGCGCATCACTCCCCCACGTCATCTGCTGAGAGCCTTCGGCATCTGAGTATTCAACTCTTGTCTTCTCCCTTTTCTTGCTTTCTTCTTCTCCATCCCTCTGGCTTCCATACTCACCCAGCTATGGGCACTCCCTCCCCACAGTAAACTCCTGCGTGTCTTTGCCTTTCTCTCTCATGCTCATCTCTGCTCTCTTTCTCCTTCTATCCTAATAAAGAACCACAGACAAAGAGAGACAAATGGAGACGATGCTGTCTCTCCACTAGAACGTCTGAGCAAAGCACTAAGTAGGGTGAAATGGCCCAGGGCTTCCCCTGGTCAATTAATATCTCCTTTCTAGTGTTTCCCTTAAAAAGAAAGGAACAACCTGACACACATGAGCACTTTAGATGCCAGTTTTATCCCAACTGTCTTGCCTCTCAAAACAAACCAAAAAAAAGCAAAATGATCAAATCGGAGGTACTGAGGAAACAACTGCAAGTACATTGATTCCACCTGTGCCTCCCATCTTCTGTACCCCGTCACACACTCAGACCTTTGTGGTCTCTTGGCTGCTGAAGGCTTTTTCTGGGATGCTGGGTGTGTGATTGATTTTCAACATTCCGCTCTCTGAGTTAAGCTTCTCAAGGCTAATGTGATTGGATGTGCCACCACGTGGACTCATTTTATGGAGATTTTCTTTAGTGTTAAGTTATGCTCAAGTTCCAACGTGTCACCCTTTCTCTTTTGCAAATCTGGGAGGCAGGAGATGAGGGGGAAAAATGCCCTGGGGGATGGAGTAGTACTAAGGGTTCCCCTCCAAATGGCAAAAGTGCATTTATCAAGTTCTCCAGGGTCAAACTTCCTGCTCAGTTCAGGGATTTGAAGAGGGGAAGTCAGTCCCCCGGGGAGAGAGTGGTACATGCTATTTGTGAAGAAACCCACAAGGCCCTGCTGGTGGCTGTCATCCTTGCCCCTGCCAACATTACACACAGCGTGGCCTTCAACGCCCCACTCTTTGTTCAATGGACTTGTCCTAAATAGTATGTCATTGCAATGGGTTTGGTGAATGGAAACCTATTTTCCCATTGGCAGTGGGCGCCCCACTTCAGAGACGTTTAATCAGAATCTCTGGCTGATCTTTAGTAGATAGTGGCTCTCACCTCTAAGTTTACTTACCCATACCAATTTCTCCATTACATTTTCCGTCATGGTTACACCTCATACATTTAACGAAATCAGCTAGTCCAATGACTTTAAGTTTGAAGACTAGAGATCCCCGAGGGTAGCTAAGTTAGTGCAGGAGGCCAGAACACTAGCACTGCCGGTACTAGTCTGTACTGACTACTCACAGAATGATGAAGGATGGGCTAAACTGTGTGAGAACACAACAAGGTGGCAGCGGGGCACTGCCCCCAGGTGGAGCTCCCCTGCATACACTGCACCAGCAGAGGACCCCGTAGGGGAATCCTTTGGCAGCAGCCGCTTCACTATGTCTGCAAAATATCGTTTGTGGTATTAGTCTGAAGCACTCCTTGTTTTCCTGCTCTTTATTTTCCAGTAAGGTGTGAAATGGAAGGCCAGTGTATGGAGGAGTAGGTAGGGATATAGAGTTACCTGTACTGTGGTTTCTTCTCATCTGCCTTAACTCCCTTCTCTTCGCTTGTGGGCCACAGTGGACAACATTCTTCTGGCGAACATAACGTACCTTCCAGGCATTGTGGAGTCTGTCTCTGCTCTCCTAATGCCTTTGACTGAGGCCCTGATGTTGGTGTGTGGTGTGTCCAGGAATCGCATGAGACCTGATAAGATTTCCAGAAGCCCTGCCATCTGTCTGCTCTCTTCTGTCTCCTGATGGGCCATTGCCCACTGTGAAATCGCACGTTCAGGGAACGCTTTATCTGACCTTGAAGAGCTTATTTAAGGTTCAAGAGTTTTGATTTTAACCTGAGACCTGTCCCCAATGTGTCCTATGGTCTCGGACTGTTCATTGGGTTTCTTGAGTTCTCTCTTTCGTGCACTCATATGTAGGATTGTTAAATAAAGTGTGTCTTTCTGTTTGGAAAATATTAGCTGCTTCTTTTAAGGAATGTAGTTCAAATATTTCATATATCTACCACATGCATGTAAAACACTATAGTAGATACTGGGGTAGGGAAGGAGATGCAAAGCAAAGAAAGGAACCAAGAACTTTATGTTGAGGGTGTTATTCCCATTTTACACGTAAGTAAACTGAGGCTTGGAGAAGCCAATTAAGTCATAAAAGGGCCACCGACCTTGGAAGCTCTGGCATTCAAACACAAGTAGATTTAATATCAAAGGCTATGCGTGTCCTTCTCAATGTCCCATATTTGCGACAAAAATGATTGAAATATGGCTTCTGTCCCCAAGGGGCTTTCAGTGTAGAATGGGTGATAGTACATAAACAATAGCTACAATTCAAGGAATAGCCTTAAGTTCTGCATAACAGAAAAAGCATACAGCGGTGGGAGAATGGTAAATGCAGCGATTACTTAGGGTTATGTTTGGGTCTTTGTTATTGGTAGTGTTGTTACCAGAGTTATGGCTTGAACCTTTCTTAGAATTCTGAATTAAAAGCTGCACAGATGTCTATGATGATGCTCTGACATTACTGGCTAAATCCGTGCCATAGATGACAGCAAATGCTGGTGTCAAAGATGTTCAGGGAGTGGTAAGTGTTCCAACAGCTGTGGGGATCAGGCACTGGTGCGTTACCCCGACTCTACCCTGCCCTTTCTACCCATGGTTCACAATTTAAGCCTCTTTGTAGCACAGTGACGTAGCCAGCTCCTCTAGGAACCGGGGCTGATCGGAGCTCGCCCTGCCTGTGCTACCTAAGGTTAAGCGAACACCACTCCCCAAACGTGAGAATGAAGGATTTTGAAAGTCCCACTGCAACATTCCGTAAGGAGCCAAACACTCGTGCTCAGCAAAGGTTAAACCCCAGGCCGGATTCCAGATTCTTATCCTCTGAAGCTCTAGGAGAGAGTTATTACTGCATTCAGAGAATAAGGAACTGGCCCAATAAAAACAAGCCAAGTTATAACTGTGTGACAGACACATTCTGCTTGTAACTCTCAACTAAGAGGCATTCCGTGCTAGATGTGCAGCCCCATGACCGTTGTTCCTGTCATACTCAAAGCAGCGTCATCTGATTTTTAGGTACAGCATTTTTGGGATCAGACCCACCAGGCTCTGCAGCCCCAGAAGGCTGCTGGGTTTGGAACACCTGTAGCCAGTGCACGGGAATTAAGAAGCACTTGTTCCAGCCCTAAGCCTTGCCAAATGTCTCTGCACCACAGAAATGGAATCTGGCCTGTGTGGAGGGCAGAGGGCCCCCAGCTCGCATCACATTCTTCCAGGCTTAATCTACTCAGCAACCAAGTGGAAACAGCTATCCCCGACCCCGTGGCCAACCGAGTGTACAATAGAGTCTACTGTGGCCGCAGAGCAGGCTTCGTGGGTGACTGACTGCCCTGCATTCCCCCAGAGAGCTTTCTAGAACTCTGCTGAGGGCACGATTTGGGGGACAACAGTTCTTTCACAGGAAGGAGAATAACCTAATATGCATCTGGAAAAAGGTGAAGCTTTGAATGGCAATGACAGTTTAGTTCATGTTTATCTCTAAATTTCTTCTTGGATTCAGTGGAACAGGTAAGAAGACATTATGGTTGTGGCGCAATAATACAGAACAGGTGGTTCTGGAACTTCTGTTACAACTATGATCTTGTGCCTTCAAGTGGGACCCAGCTGGATGGGCGAACATACAGTGTCTTCAGTGCATCTCTCCATGACTTTATTCCTCAGAGCAGGAACTGGGCAAGGCAGCTTGGCGCTGACTTCACAAAGTGTGACCAGATGAGCTCTCTGAATCGGTTTCAGAAAAGGCGGAGCTCTGACTGTGCTTTGGGTTTTCTTACCCGCCTCAGGCAGCTCCCGGGAGGAGGACTTTTCAAAGACAAGAGGCAAGTGTCATCTAGCGTTTGTTTAATAGTTTTGTTCATACTAAATCTATAATTTCCAAAAGTATTTCTAACAAGGGTCCCTTTGTCAACTAACCTGTCTCAATTTCATCTCCTTTATCCTGTCTCTTCTTCCTTCAGAGGGAAGATAATGGAGTATCCTGCAGGAGACTTGGACCTGATTTCTTTCCCCCGAAACTCTGATTGAGGAGAAACCAAGAAAAATCTCATTTAAAATTATTTCAAGTATTTCCTGCCTTATTAGAAATGGCAGGTTGGATTTACCTTTGGGACATACTATCCTTTTGTTCTGGGCAAAACTAAAACAAAGCAGAAATACTTTATTGGTAGACCAGTTTCGTCTTGAAAAGTAGCCGTCACTGTTCTTGGAAGAAAAACTAAATGCAGTGAAGCAACTCAAAACTGAGAAATGAAATGTTCTGCTGGTAATGCAGTCAGTGAAGGTTAGTAACACTGCCTCTCTTATTTCTTGCTGTACTGTGAATGCTGAGAAGGGGTAGTGTCTGTTGCCCAGCAGGCACTCAATGCATATGTGCTGACTGATGGCCTGACTTGTGGCTACAACTTTAGAAGTTATGGCGGTTGCTTTGTTCCATATTGGGTGGGTTTCTCATCTTGGTCTGCAAGAGGGTGGGCCTTACCTTAAGCAAATGCTATGTGTTTCTCAAGTGGTGTCTAACTTGAATTCTTACAAAATAATCATTTAAAATGCACCAGGAAAAAAGCATTTAGAGGACCCCACTGTGAAACTTCTGTGGTGATTATCTTACAAAGATGAAGGTAGAATATGTCTCATTTGTTTGCGTTTGTATTTTAAAGCAGGCCATGTTTGCAGTTCGTTGGGATTACTACCACTGATAGAATTGAGAGTTTCTTTTGCCCCAAAAACTCTATGTTGGTTTTTTTCTTACTTTTTTTTTTTTTTCCACTGCAAAATTTCCTTTTGGTCTTTATTTTTCATTCTTAAACAAGCCGTCCATCCCACAGGCTATTCTCTGGCCAACTATGTGTTGCCCGGACTGATGTTCCATCAGTCCGTTGGAAATCTCTTACATACAATTTCTTACATTGTTGGAAATGATTATATCTCACCATATTAATTTCCCTTAATATTCCTGCTGAGGTCTTACAGGAAATCTGTTCTGCATGCATGCAACTTTTGTTCACTGATGGGAAGGGGTCTCCTTTGAGCCCCTCAGGAACATTGACAGGAGAAGGTTCTGGAAAGAGATTGTGAGTTTTGGTTTGTTCTGTTCTCCAAATAGCTCCTATATGAGTGTAGTGAGAGGCAGAGGGCAAGTGCATAGAAAACCACTCATAAGTTGGAAAAAAATAATTCAGATCCCCAAGGAAGAGAGGACAAATAAAGATAAAGCCCCAGGACTACTGAAGTCACCATAAATATTTTAAAAATCGTTGTATTCATGCCTAAAGGATATAATGCATTACTAGGGAATGCACTACAGTCAAATGTACGGCATCTCAATTTAAAAGAAGACTAAGATGAAGAGGAGGAGGAGGGGAAAGAAATCCCACAAGACAAAACAATAAAATTGTTTGGTTAAGTAGTACTTATGGTTGCCTAATGTGTTTTTTGTTTGTTTGTTTGTTTACAGGCCAGTCTTATCTTTATTTAAAACTTTGATAGTTTGCTCATCACGAATTTTTTTGCGTTAACTTTGATTTTTTATTTTTAAAATTTTTATGTATGTATTTATTTATTTATTGGAGTATAATTGCTTTATAATGTTGTGTTAGTTTCTGCTGTACGATGAAGTGAATCAGCTCTATGTATACCTATATTCCCTCCCTCTTCGACCTCCCTCCCACCCGCCACATCCCGCCCATCTAGGTCATCAGAGAGCACCGAGCTGAGTTTCTTGTGCTTTATAGCAGGTTCCCGCTAGCTATCTACTTTACGCATGGTAGTGTATATATGTCAATCCTAATCTCCCAGTTTGTCCCACCCTCCCTTTCCCCCTCTGTGTCCACATGTCCGTTCTCTATGTGTATGTCTCTATTCCTGTCCTACAAATAGGTTCATCTGTACCATTTTTCTAGATGCCACATATATGCGTTAATATATATTTGTTTTTCTCTTCCTGGCTTACTCCACTCTGTACGACAGACTCTAGGTCCATCCACATCTCTACAAATGACCCAATTTGTTCCTTTTTATGGCTGAGTAATATTCCATTGTATAAATGTGTTTCTTCTTAAGCACTATTTGTCTTCAAGTACAGAAGGATCTTCTCATAACAGCTATTGATTATATGGGTTCAATACCTTGTAGGTCTGATGTTTCTGGAATCAGGGCAGCTACAGAGGGTGATAGCCTAATGGATCACGACTGTTAAGCTCCTAGGTTAAGTGTGAATCCAGTTCCTTTGTCTATGGCTTAAAGAGTTTCTACTGTGTCTGTCACTTAAAAATACTAAGCTCAGAGTTTGGTCCCACACCAGCCTCGTGGGCTTCTTCGCTCCACAGCCTGTGAGCGATAGCCCTTCACTCACACCTGACTGGGCCTCTGGAGTGAAGAGGTGCTGCATGAAAGGAAATCTGAGGCACAGAGAAGTTAACTGTCTGATCCAAGATGACAAAACTAAGCTGTGTGGCTGACAGGGTCTTGGTGCTCTGGCCTGGTGTCAGGCCTGAGCCTCAGAGGTGGGAGAGCCGAGTTCAGGATATTGGACCACCAGAGACCTCCCAGCCCTATGTAATATCAATCAGTGAGAGCTCTCCCAGAGATCTCCATCTCAACGCTAAGACCCAGCTCCACTCAACAACCAACAAGCTCCAGTGCTGGATACCCCATGCCAAACAACTAGCAAGACAGGAACACAACACCAGCCATTTGCAGAGAGGCTGCCTAAAATCATAATAAGGTCACAGACACCCCAAAATACACCACTGGATGAAGTCCTGCCCACCAGAAAGACAAGATCCAGCATCATCCATCAGAACACAGGCACTAGTCCCCTCCACCCAGAAGCCTACACAACCCACTGAACCAACCTTAGTCACTGGGGGCGGACACCAAAAACCACGGGAATTACGAACCTGCAGCCTGCAAAAAGGAGACCCCAAACACAGTAAGTTAAGCAAAATGAGAAGACAGAGAAATATGTAGCAGATGAAGGAGCAAAAACCCACCAGACCAAACAAATGAAGAGGAAATAGGCAGTGTACCTGAAAAAGAATTCAGAGTAATGATAGTAAAGATGATCCAAAATCTTGGAAATAGATTGGAGAAAATGCAAGAAAATTTAACAAGGACCTAGAAGAACTAAAGAGCAAATAAACAATGATGAAGAACACAATAAATAAAATTAAAAATTCTCTAGAAGGAATCAATAGCAGAATACCTGAGGCAGAAGAACAGATAAGTGATCTGGAAGATAAAATAGTGGAAATAACTACTGCAGAGCAGAATAAAGAAAAAAGAATGAAAAGAATTGAGGACAGTCTCACAGACCTCTGGGACAACACGAAATGCACCAAAATTCAAATTATAGGAGTCCCAGAAGGAGAAGAGGAAAAGAAAGGGACTGAGAAAATATTTGAAGAGATTATAGTTGAAAACTTCCCTAATATGGTAAAGGACATAGTCAATCAAGTCCAGGAAGTGCAGAGAGTCCTATACAGGATAAATCCAAGGAGAAACATGCCAAGACACATATTAATCAAACTATCAAAAATTAAATACAAAGAAAAATATTAAAAGCAACGAGGGGAAAGCAACGAATTACATAAAAGGGAATCCCCATAAGGTTAACAGCTGATCTTTCAGCAGAAACTCTGCAAGGCAGAAGGGAGTGGCAAGACATATTTAAAGTGATGAAAGGGAAAAACCTACAACCAAGATTACCCAAAAGGATCTCATTCAGATTTGAGAAATTAAAACCTTTACAGACAAACAAAATTAAGAGAATTCAGCACCATCAAACCAGCTTTACAACAAAGGCTAAAGGAACTTCTCTAGGCAGGAAACACAAGGGAAGGAAAAGACCTACAATAACAAACCCAAAACAATTAAGAAAATGGTAATAAGAACATACATATCGACAATTACCTCAAATGTAAACGGATTAAATGCTCCCAGCAAAAGACATAGACTGGCTGAATGGATACAAAGACAAGACCCATATATATGCTGTCTAAAAGAGACCCACTTCAGACATAGGGACACATAGAGACTGAAAGTGAGGGGATTGAAAAAAGATATTCCATGCAAATGGAAATCAAAAGAAAACTGGAGTAGCAATTCTCATATCAGACAAAATAGACTTTAAAATAAAGACTATTACAAGAGACAAACAAGGACACTACATAATGATCAAGGGATCAATCCAAGAAGAAGATATAACAATTATAAATGTTTATGCACCCAACATAGGAGCACCTCAATACATGAGGCAAATGCAAAGAGCCATAAAAGGGGAAATCAACAGTAAAACAACCATAGTAGGGGACTTTAACACCTCACTTTCACCAATGGACAGATCAACCAAAATGAAAATAAATAAGGAAACACAAGCTTTAAATGACACATTAAACAAGATGGACTTAATTGATATTTATAGGACATTCCATCCAAAAACAACAGAATACACTTTCTTCTCAAGTGCTCATGGAACATTCTTCAGGATAGATCATATCTTGGGTCACAAACCAAGCCTTGGTAAATTTAAGAAAATTGAAATTGTATCAAGTATCTTTTCTGACCACAATGCTATGAGACTAGATAACAATTACAGGAAAATTATGTAAAAAATCCAAAAACATGGAGACTAAACAATACACTAATTAATAACCAAGAGATCACTGAAGAAATCAAAGAGGAAATCAAAAAATACCTAGAAACAAATGACAATGAAAACATGATGACCCAAAATCTATGGGATGCAGCAAAAGCAGTTCTAACAGGGAAGTTTATAGCAATAGAATCCTACCTCAAGAAACAAAAAAAATCTCAAATAAACAACCTAACCTTACACCTAAAGCAATTAGAGAAAGAAGGACAAAAAAACCCCAAAGTGAGAAGAAGGAAAGAAATCATGAAGATCAGATCAGAAATAAATGAAAACAAATAAAGGAAACGATAGCAAAGATCAAAAACTAAAAGCTGGTTCTTTGAGAAGATAAAGAAAATTGATAAACCATTAGCCAGACTTATCAAGAAGTAAAGGGAAAAAACACTCAAATCAACAGAATTAGAAATGAAAAAGGAGAAGAAACAACTGACACTGCAGATTACAAAGGATCATGGGAGATTACTACAAGCAACTATATGCCAATAAAATGGACAACCTGGAAGAAAGGGACAAATTCTTAGAAAAGTACAAAAAGCCAGGCTCTTCAATAAGTGGTGCTGAGAAAACTGGACAGCTACATGGAAAAGAATGAAATTAGAACACTCCCTAACACCATACACAAAAATAAACTCAAAATGGATTAAAGACCTAAATGTAAGGCCAGACACTATGAAACTATTAGAGGAAAACATAGGCAGAACTCTTTATGACATAAGTCACAGAAAGATCCTTTTTGACCCACCTCCTAGAGTAATGGAAATAAAAACAAAAACAAACAAATGGAACCTAATGAAAGTTAAAAGCTTTTGCCCAGCAAAGGAAACCATAAAAAAATATGAAAAGACAACCCTCAGAATGGGAGAAAATATTTGCAAATAAAACAACTGACAAGGGATTAATCTCCAAAATATACAAGCAGCTCATGCAACTCAATATCAAAAAAACAAACAACCCAATCCAAAAATGGGCAGAAGACTTAAATACACGTTTCTCCAAAGAAGACATACAGATTGCCAACAAACACATGAAAAGATGCTCAACATCATTAATCATTAGAGAAATGCAAATCAAAACTACAATGAGGTATCACCTCACACCGGTCAGAATGGCCATCATCAAAAAATCTAGAAACAATGAATGCTGGAGAGGGTATGGAGAAAAGGGAACATTCTTGCACTGTTGGTGGGACTGTAAATTGATACAGCCACTATGGAGAACAGTATGGAGGGTCCTTAAAAAACTACAAATAGAACTACCATATGACCCAGCAATCCCACTACTGGGCATATACCCTGAGAAAACCGAAATTCAAAAAGAGTCATGTACCAAAATGTTCATTGCAGCTTTATTTACAATAGCCCGGAGATGGAAACAACCTAAGTGCCCATCATCGGATGAATGGATAAAGAAGATGTGGCACATATATACAATGGAATATTACTCAGCCATAAAAAGAAACGAAATTGAGCTATTTGTAATGAGGTGGATAGACCTAGAGTCTGTCATACACAGTGAAGTAAGTCAGAAAGAGAAAGACAAATACCGTATGCTAACACATATAGATGGAATTTAAGAAAAAAAATGTCATGAAGAACCTAGGGGTAAGGCAGGAATAAAGACGCAGACCTCCTAGAGAACGGACTTGGGGTTATGGGGAAGGGGAAGGGTGAGCAGTGACGGGGCGAGGGAGAGTCATGGACATGTACACACTAACAAACGTAGTAAGATAGATAGCTAGTGGGAAGCAGCCGCAAGGCACAGGGATATTGGCTCGGTGCTTCGTGACAGCCTGGAGGGGTGGGATGGGGAGGGTGGGAGGGAGGGAGACGCAAGAGGGAAGAGATATGGGAACATATGTATATGTATAACTGATTCACTTTGTTACAAAGCAGAAACTAACACACCATTGTAAAGCAATTATACCCCAATAAAGATGTTAAAAAAAAATTGAGGGACTATAAATTATATAAGTTTTTAAATGTTAAAAAAAAAATCTAGAAACAATGAATGCTGGAGAGGGTGTGGAGAAAAGGGAACATTCTTGCACTGTTGGTGGGAATGTAAATTGATACAGCCACTATGGAGAACAGTATGGAGGGTCCTTAAAAAACTACAAATAGAACTACCATATGACCCAGCAATCCCACTACTGGGCATATACCCTGAGAAAACCATAATTCAAAAAGAGTCATGTACCACAATGTTCATTGCAGCTCTATTTACAGTAGCCAGGACATGGAAGCAACCTAAGTGTCCATCGACAGATGAATGGATAAAGAAGATGTGGCACATATATACAATGGAATATTACTCAGCCATAAAAGGGAACAAAATTGAGTTATTTGTAGTGAGGTGGATGGACCTAGAGGGGAGGGGGAAGGGTAAGCTGGGACGAAGTGAGAGAGTGGTATGGACATACAGACACTACCAAATGTGAAATAGATAGCTAGTGGGAAGCAGCTGCATAGCCCAGGGAGATAAGCTCGGTGCTTTGTGACCACCTAGAGGGGTGGGATAAGGAGGGTGGGAGAGAGACGGAAGAGGGAGGGGAGAAGGGGATATATGTATATGTATAGCTGATTCACTTCGTTATAAAGCAGAAACTAACACACCATTGTAAAGCAGTTATACTCCAATAAAGATGTTAAAAAATAAAAGAAAAATACTCAGTTCCCAAAAGCTATATCTAACAAAGGGTCTGACAAGGAAGTTGAAAAATAGATTGGTTCAATTCCTTGGAGCTCAACGTCAGCATGATTTTGGCTGACAGGTAAATACTGACTAAAGCAGACCTAAGAGCTGAGAGGAGGCAGACATGCAGAAAAAAATCCCTTCCTCATTCCTGGGGCAAAGGCCACAGTTTTTATTTTTCTTAATGATAAAAGGCTGTTGGAAGTCAAGCATTACATGGCGATGGCAATGTGCTCCCTTTCACCTCTGTAGGAAATGTAACTAATTCTGTCACCCTCCTGAGGCTATGACAGGAACTCAAGAAAATAGGCAGAGGGAAAAATCAGGGAGTGTGGTGTAGTGGTTTTAACATGTTGTAACAGAGACGAGAGTGGAATAACATGCCAGAGGTGACTAGAGATACGGAGTAGGGTAAATTTTTAAGCCAGGCATGTGGAAAGTTATTTCTGTACTCACCCTTAACAAATTTAGTTTTACAAATTCTGCTCCCGTATAGCAAAGTGTCTTTCTAATCTGTCATTGCATATGAATTAATTTTAGGGTCTGCTGTAGGAATGATATTAAGTTGATGCAGAAAGTGGGAGAGTAACATTTTACAGCAAATTTCTTTATGCTTCTTCTGGAAATGAAGACATGTTTCCCTGACTGAATAATGAATACCAATAATAGAGAGCATTATTCAGCCTGAAAGGCAAATTGAGTATACATATCTAATGAAAATAATAGCTAAATTTATTGCATACTTCTGATATAACAGGCATTATTCTAAGTGCACTGCATGGATTATGTCAGTCCCCATCTGGTCCTTTGCGGTCCAGTGGCCGAGGTGGATTCGTCCTCCATGGCACTGCCATTGTCTCCCATGCCCCCTGGCCTGATGCTTCTGCCTCCCCTTTTAAGTATTGGGGTGCCATCTAACTGGTCTTCTTGCCTTCCCTGTACCTGCTGCATCCCCAGTGATGTTCTTGAAGCCAACACAGGTCTTGGCTGGATTAGAAATGGATACTCGCTTAGAACAGATTAAGCATCTGAGCTTTCCCAGAAAGTAGAGCTAGCTATTGCAGACCCGTGGTTTTAGGCAAATGAACAGAACTGAGCCAAAAAGATTCATGAGCGAAGTTGGGGCGGGGGGGGCCCGGGTCAGAGCAACATGATGGGAAGTGAAGGAGGTGATTTCCCGGGCCACTCAGGACCATTGTAGTTTAGATGATAAAATGCCTTTCTCACACGGGGGATAAAGAAGGGGGACAATGCCGGGAGGTGGGTGGGCAGAGCATGCAGGAGTTCAGTCTGGCAGAGCTCAGAGCCCTAGATGTCTGAGACCTCGTGTGAGGAGGAACAAGCCTGAGGTGGGGTCTGCACTGTGGGTGGGAGAGGAGAAGGGCAAGTAAAACGGGCATAGTCCTTTGGCTCCCTTTGCCCACAGGTCTTATTTTTACTTCTGTAGTAGCTTTTCATCATTGACTTAAGAATGGTTATGTCAACACATTTCTTCAAACACTTGTTGGGAAGGTCCCACATTGGACAAATAATGCCGCTCCCTGGTGCCCACCCCCGGCTGCTTCAGTTCTGACACCTCCAGCCAAACCAGAGAAAGTGGCTCTGTGAATGGTCTGAGGACCCGCCCAGACCTCGCCTAGCATGGCGGCCAAATGCAAATGACCATGGCTGAGAGCATGGCCCAGCTCTGGTCCTGATGGGCTGATGAGAAGGAACCAGAATCTGTGCTTGAAAGGACATGAGCTGAAAACCACTTTGGGCTTCATTAGCACCAGGAACCCATACTCTGAAACTCATCCATTTCTCTGCTTTTGTGTTTTCCTTTCTTACCTTTGGTTGCTCTCCCACTGTTGTTTTGTAGTGAAATTCTTTTAGAAACATTCTAATCTTTCCTCAGTTGAACTGAGAGGCTGGGCCCAGGTGAGCTGAAGCCACAGAAAGGGAACTGCTTTGTTATCCCTCCAACATGGGTGCTTTCATTCAAATGGAGTCTTGATGGTTAGGGTCAAAGGGAGTCCCTTGTTGGGCATCTAATACCTTTCAAGAGCACTTTGTCAAACATTAGTGAAGGTAAGTGTTGTATCATCACTTGGAAAAGATGAGCCAGAGGAGACTGAATAATCGGACTCTTGACCACTTCCTGGGTCAGGGGTCACAAGGAGTCACTTGCATCTAAATTCAGCCCTTAGGAGTCTGAGTTCAAATTTCAGATTCTTCAACCAGTTTACTAGACATGAGTATCCTGAGGAGAGGAGAGAGCATGAGAAAAGAGGTAAGAGCACAGGCTTAGAGTCAGACACACCTGGGCAGAAACCCTGCCGTTTTATAGCTGTGTGGCCTTGAAAAAGTCCCTTAATCCCCCTGTCTCAGGTTCCTTGATGGCAAACTGAGGATAAGAAGTCACTGTAGAAACATCTTAACAATTAGATGAGATAATATAAGTAAAATTATCATTAGCACAGACAGTGGCCCATAATAAAATCTCCTAAATGGACATAGTACTTATTTATCTTGTACCTAATTGAGTGTCTGGAATATTGGAGGTATAAAATCATTATTTGTTGAATTTAATTGAATCCAAATTTTTTTTTTAACTGGACACATTCCAGTGAAGTGAAGTAGCAGAAGTTTAATACAAGGTTCTAGGGACTTCCCTGGTGGTCCAGTGCTTAAGACTCCGTGCTGCCAACGCAGGGGGCATGGGTTCAATCCCTGCATGCTGCGAAGCTTGGCCAAATAAATAAATAAAAATAAATAAAAATTTTTTTTCTTTTTTTGACAGTTTGACTCAGGTTTCAAACAAAGTGCACCCATTGCATTGAACTTTAATCCTTTTCAATCAGGAGCTGTTCTTAGTCCATCCTGAATGTCCCACATTCTGGATATTTCTGTGTATTTTCTCATTGTATCATTTAACTTGATCCTTTTTTTTTCTTTTTTTTTTTGCTGTACACGGGCCTCTCACTGCTGTGGCGTCTCCCGTTGTGGAGCACAGGCTCCGGACGTGCAGGCTCAGCGGCCGTGGCTCACGGGCCCAGCTGCTCCGCGGCACGTGGGATCTTCCCAGACTGGGGCACAAACCCGTGTCCCCTGCATCGGCAGGCGGACTCTCAACCACTGCGCCACCAGGGATGCCCCTAACTTGATTCTTTAGCTCTTGTATTTCTTGTAAACTGGAAGTTAGTTTTAATCACATGAAGTTAAACGTTTTTGGGGGTTTGGTGCAAAAGTCCTTTATAGGTGGTACCGTGTAGTTCTGTTGCATCACCATGGGAAGGTATAAGATATCTGGCTGCTCTACTTTGATGGTGATTTAATGTCATCTAACTCAGGTGTCATAAACTACGGCCCATGGGTCAAATCCCACCTACCACCCACTTTTGTAAATGAGGCGTAACTGGAAGACAGCTACACTCATTCCTTCAAGGATTATCTATGACCGCTTTTGCCCTACGATGGTGGAGCTGAGTAGTTGTCACAGAGATGGTATGGTCCACTGAGCCTAAAATATTTATTATCTGGCCTGTAACAGAAAAGTTTGTTGATCCCTGGTTTAGTGTGGTAATGTCATGACAGACTTATCCTTTAAATGAGGAACCTACGCTCTAAATGCTGAATGGATTTGTCGCACAGTCAGGGAGAGGAGGAAGCAGGGTCCTCCAAGCCTTTTATCTGTAGATCCTGTCTCTGCTCCTTCCTCCACTCTTTGCCCTCCCAATATCCTAAAAATCAAGTGGTCAGACACCAGTAAAAGTTTCATTCTATCCCTGGCCCATCAGCGTTCAAACAGAGCTGGAACCCCGATATTTGACAATGCACAGAGAAGGAGGTGTAATCTGATGTTTTTAGCTGTAACAGAAATCTGACTCAAAGTGGCTCAAACAGGAAATGTATTAACTCTCATAATTTGAAGTTAGTGGTACCCTCATGGGCCTGGGTTCCTTCTATCCCTCTGCTCTGCTCTGTGCCTATTTCATTTTCAAGTTGGTTCCCCTCGTGGTCTCAGACGGTGGCCAATGGTAATCAAGGCTGCAAGCATCCTTGCCACACCCAGTAGGAGAGAGAGATGAGAAACCTTATACTTTCAAAGACGGTGTATGAGTCCTTTCCTGTAGTCTGATTAAGTACCCCCTGTCCGTCTCTGGAATAATAACAGTAGTCAAAGAATTCATTAATTGACAGAGAATAATCAAGAGTCTCCCTCTAGGGCTAGAAGTGGGGTGAACACTTGAACAGCAATTAAGATTCTGTTAGGGTTTCCCTGGTGGCGCAGTGGTTGAGAGTCCACCTGCCGATGCAGGGGACACGGGTTCGTGCCCCGGTTTGGGAAGATCCCACATGCCGCGAAGAGGCTAGGCCCGTGAGCCATGGCCGCTGAGCCTGCGCGTCCGGAGCCTGTGCTCTGCAACGGGAGAGGCCACAACAGTGAGAGGCCCGGGAGAGGCCACAACATTGAGCGGCCCGCGTACCGCAAAAAAAAAAAAAAAAAAAGATTCTGTTAAAAAGAAGGGAGGGGAAAATCAGTTTGAGGGAGAGCTGTAGTTTAGGATCGTTGGGGACTAATAAAACTACATATTTCCAGGGTGATTAAAGGATGTTAATTGTTAACTAAATTTATTGTCTCCAACCAATTGTGTTACTGTAAGTTAGTTTTTTAGTTCAGAAATTCTGATTTAATCACCTCCCCCTGACCAGGTAATTCTAGCCTACACTCAGCTTTAGTTGGATCTAAAGACAAGCAAAGACCCCACAGAGGTGACTTCTCTTCTGGGCCTAGACCTTAGGTCTGCTTTCTAAACCTAAGACCCTAACGGTCATATTTCATTGATTCTAAGATGCCCTCAGCCTCCGCTCACCTCCACCAAATCTATATATACAGTCTCTGAAATTGGGACGTAATCAGCCAGGCTAGGTGCTCAGCCTGCCTGAGTGTGTGCATCATCACCTGTGACAGCAGTTTGGAGGAAAATGCTGGGACCAGTACAGTAAGTCCCCTATATATGAACCTTCAAGTTGCCAACTTTCAAAGATGCAAACGTGAGTTCCATCAATGTCAGGTGTGAGTAAAATTGAAGCTTGTCCTCTGTCTCCTATCACTGACAATCCTTCAGCTCTACCATCTCCCACCTCCTCTCCCTCCTCCAGTCAGGAACTCTTCTTTTCACTAGATGCCAGCCCCTGTATGCCAGCTGTTGTACTGTACCACTGTACTTTTCAAGGTCCTGTGCTGTAACATTAAAAATGTTTTCTTTATTTTTTGTGTTTGTTTTTTTTAATGTATTATTTGTGTGAAAAGTGTTATAAACCTATTACAGTACAGAACTATATAGCCGAATTTGTTAGTTGGGTACCTAGGCTAACTTTGTGGACCTACCAACAAAGTGGACTTACGAACGTGCTCTCAGAATGGAACTCATTCGTATGTAGGGGACTTACTGTATTGCAGTCCTTTAAGAAATGTGGTATATCGTGTGTTGCATGGACTCCCAGGACTCTCAGTCAAAAAGTGACTCAGAAAAGTCAATTCTCAAAGAGAGGGAATTTTGGACATTCTTTAACCAGCTTATTTTGCATAGATTTTTCATTTTAGGCATGCACAAGAGAAATGCATAATAAAATCTGTCCAAACAAATCTAAAAAAGCCTCTTGCAATAAATATAAAAAGAAAAATTCTAAGTGAGTGGAAAACTTTGGGTCATCATTTAATAGGTAGCAATGTTACCTCCTTTCTTGGTGATATAGAATATAATGGTGTATCTTGCAACCAATGATATCTTAGATTTCATGAAATATGGTATCAATGTAGTGTTGGAATAAATATATTTTCAAAAAAAATTATTGATTATAAGATGGACAGCATCAAAGAAACACTCTTATTTCTTTACTCTTCCTCCTGTGGTAACAAGATATTTATTTATTTGAAAATCAGCTTCTCCTTTCTATCTCAACAAGGTTGTCTCTGTACTTCAATCAACATGGGGCTGTCTATCCAGATAGTTTTTCTGACCCTGCTTTCAATATCCTTTGTCAACACTGGTTTAAGGGGGAGTCACTAGCTGTTTTGATGGCATACTTTGAAGGATGCTGAGAAGTTTGTCGTAGACAAAAGCACTATCCCTCAGCAACATCCAGACTTTAACAGACAGAGATTGTTTACTTTGGGTTAAGGCATTATCATTAGATGGTGTTCAATATATGCTTGACAGAGGTAGTACATTAAATACCTCTTTCTCCACTAATAATTTAGTAAATTCGCTTATTGGAGTATTTCAAGTGTGTGGTCGTCTGAGGATAGGATTTGAGATGCGAGAAGGGGAGGGAGAAAGAGTAGAGAGATGTGTCCAAGACACTGGTATGCTAGTATAGGTTTAACAACTGGCTGGATCTCCAGGGAGAAAAAACGCCCTGATCTGTAGCATTTGCCAATTTCCATGGTGTAAATACTCCCACCATGGCTGATTTCAAGCTACAAAGTGGTCACTGAACATGGAGTCGGGAAGAGACTCACAGGGTCAACGCACGTGAGCAGGCAGGAGTTTGTTCCAGCACGCCCCTGGGACACCTGGGGGAAGTCGTTCTGAGAATCCAGGAGATAGAAGAAACACAGGGGAACCTGGGAAAGTTCTTCAAGCAGACAGAAAGATAAAGTGGGCAGAGAGGAGAAGATTTTGGGCTTCCTCAAGCCATGCTAAAGGAATGTGCCTTCTGCCTCAGGATATGTTCTCAACCTATTTCTCTTTCCCAGTTTTTCAAGTATAATGGACACAGAGTTGTAATCTCACCATTATTTTTTTAAATTAAAAAAGGTATGGGGTGTGTTCATGACATCATAGTTCAATGGAGCATGGTTTCTTTCTCCAACTAACACGTGTAGAATTGAGCTGTAAATCTGTGTGTCTGGCATATTCAGTTAGCTCCAGTCACATGGTGGACGTGCAAGTATTTTTGGCTTTAGATCAAATAAATTAGAAGATTCTCATATTTATGGTCCTCTTGAATGGATATACCACATTATTTGTGGAGAAAAGACAGATGCCCAAGTACCAATAAAATCCAAGAAAAAAATATTGTGTTATTTTTATCTTATTAGCAGTTATTCCTTAAAAGAGGATGTCTGTTATGCTTTGCCCTTCAAAAGAGAGGGAATCATTGCGAGGCTTATGAGGTGCCAAACATTTCAAACTTTTGAGAAAAAGCATGAAATAGTAAGTACTTGAAACCGGCATTTTAGACTCTAAAGAAAGAATAAACTTTTCCTAGAAAGACATGTGGGTTAAAAGCTGCCTTTGGGATTTCTTTTCCTAATTATTTCTAATTAGTTATGTGTTGATGGTATGTCTGTCCCACATCAGTCACTTAGTTCCTCCCCTGAGATCAGTCCCTCAGTCATCAAAAGTCAGGATCCTCTGGTCAGGAAGAAACTGAAACGATTTTATTTATATAATGACATAGTGGATATAAAAGGCATAATAAAAAGGAAGATTTTAAGTAAGAGTTAAAGAAGTATAATATAATCCCTTTACCATTTTTTAGCAGAAGAGGGATTTTAAATCTCTAAATTTATGATTCTACCTGAAACTTACATATGGGCTCAGATTCAGAAGAGTAGTTTTTGTCAGATTTTTCTCATTTAATGCTTTTCCTGTCCTTCCAACTCTCTCCTTTCTCCCAGAAGATGAGGATCTCTGTCTTGGGAGAGGCTCACAGACCACAGACAGTCAGTGAATAAATGCTTTCCGGCACCTTTGCTTTCACTGTAGTGATTTGTTCATTTCACGGTCATTCGGGCCCATCAAAAATGTTTGTTGAACTTAGAAGAGTGTCAGGGTTTGGATGGGTCTCGAAAATAATTGTAATAGTTTTTCTTGCCCTTGTTTTTGTTTTTTTAACAAGAATGTCATGCCCCAGCGGCCATTTAATAGAAAAACAAACAAGCAATAAAACACCCTGACATAAATTCTGGTGGAATCCCTAATTTATAGATTATGTGTCCAGTTGAGTAAATCTTTGTTTAGTTAATACAAGTAGAGAAAATTGGACTAGGAGTTTTCAGCAGATAAGACACAATTTATGAATAAATAAAACTAATTGTCACTAGTATCAGAGACAGATGGATATCTTTGTTTCTTTTTTCTTTTTTTTGCGGTACGCGGGCCTCTCACTGTTGTGGCCTCTCCCGTTGCGGAGCACAGGCTCCGGACGCGCAGGCACAGCGGCCATGGCTCACGGGCCCAGCCGCTCCGCGGCACGTGGGATCCTCCCAGACCGGGGCACGAACCCGTGTTCCCTGCATCGGCAGGCGGACTCTCAACCACTGCGCCACCAGGGAAGCCCTTTGTTTCTTTAAGTATATAAATTTTTAAAGATATATTTAAATACATATATGCATATATTTCCAGCCCTATGAATTTTATGAAATGTTTTGTTGGCTGGCGTTGCTGGTGAGCACACCTTAGCCCCGATTTGCCAGCCGACTGACTTCCTTGTCCTCCACTTGCTAATTTTTGTCAATTCTTTGGAAATATAAATATAGTCCCTTGTAACTCTTCGATTCTGCATGCCTTATGACAACAAAGCAAATCTTTCCCCATGATGGCTGACTTCTAAATTGTTAAGGTTTTCCAATACTATGACTGGGTGAGGAATATACAAACTTCACGGAAGGGTGGCTTTGATTAATTCGGGTTTGCCTTTTTGAGCTGGGGTCAGTGTTTGATACTTCTCTTTCTTCCCAGGCCACCTCTTACTCTCTTCTTGAGTTACTAGCCATCTCAGCCACGAGGTCCGTATGCCTCCAAGGTGTTTATGGGGCACCTGCACCTGAGAATTTGATAAGGAATTCCTGCTGTGATAAAAAGTGTTCTTAGGTCAAATGTGTAGTGGTAAAATTAATTGCTCTGAGACTGTGTGTCTCAAGCCATCTATAAAAGCCATATTATTTACTGCCTAGGATGCCACCTGTATAATGCAGCTGTCTCAACCGTTTTGCACACATATACACACCCACACACACATACAGATTTACAGATTGAGAAAGAGAGACAGAGACAGAGAGAGACAGGGAAATTATATTCAAGGGGAGGTTTTATTTGGGTTAAAGCCCTACTCTCTGGAGGTTTTGCTTTCCCCTAATTGAAAACACCTACAATACTTCTGCCAAAGAAACCAGAACACGGGTCAACCTGGAGATGGGGCCCTCTCGCCTCTAAATCACGAATCACGGATGATCTTGCCTCATATCTAGGCCCAAGTATTGTACAAGGTTCTGCTTATCAAGTAAAAATAGTAGCAAACAGCAGGATCACTGAACTGACAGCTACCTGATTCTCAGCCAAAGAATTGTCTTTAGGCTTTCAGTCCCCAAATGTTTCTTGGAAGTAGCTGAAGTGAGGCTAATTTTAAATATCTCAGGGAGCTCAGGGAAAGGTCTTTTCTACTTGTACTCCCTGGTGCATAGTTTGTATTGCCATTTGGAATTTTCTTGCCCTCTATTGCCCAACTTCATTTCTTCTTATAGATTTGAATAGTAACAAGGCCTCGTTCGGTTCATTTATCTCTATTAATATATGAATCTCAAGTTAACTTATCTCTGAGATCCAGGATGCAAATAGAGCAAAGACCATTCTGAGGCCAAAAGAGGGGAGGCTGAGGAAGCTACTGTTTCTTCAGCCTAGATCAGGGCTTGGCAAACTGTAGACAACAGGACAAGTCTGACCTTTTGCCTATGTTTGTAAACAACGTTTTTGAGAACACAGCCATGCCCATTTATTTGTGCCTATCGCTGCTCTGTCATAATGCAGAGTGAGAAGGCGTGACGGTCCACAGAACTGAAGATACTGATTTTCTGGCTCCTTATGGGAAGCATTTGCTGACCCCTGACCACTAGGGGTTAGTGTTTGAGGACTTTCCTGGGTGTTAGAAACAAGTAAGCAAGTGGCCAAACTCTTGAGCCTGTGAAATAAAGTATAAGAGAAACCTCTGGAAAATGATGGCAGCAGGACAAATCTGGCCTTTGTATACATCAGTGGTGGGCTGTCTGTGAGAACTCACCACCCTGGGTGTATCTAAATGTGGAGAGGATATATGAAATTATATTTCCCAAACGTTGTTTCATAGAACCTTCGTGTCCTTCCAAAGTGAAATCATGCCATGGTGAAGCGATTCCCTTGGGGAAGTAAGTTTGTTAAACACTTGGGCTAAACAAAGTTCAAGAGTTTTCTTTACTCCAGGACTTGTAATTCACTCATGTGCTGTGGAACACAAGAGGAGTATTATTTGTACTCAAATCTTACTTGCCCATAGAAACCTTTCTCTTGGGACATCTAGAGATATCTTATGAGCTATATTTTCTCATGGAACACAGTCTAGGAATCCTCTCCAGGGTCCCAGCACACATGAAATCTGGGTGTTTTCTTTTTTCAAAATTAATTGCTCCAATTCTCCTTTTCATCTGGTAGCACTGGTATTTGCTAGGCACACAACAGTACAGTTTGTCCAGTTGTTAAATGGCTTGAAATACCTGTTGGCAAATAACAGCTTCTCTGAGCCCTCAGATATCTCCTGCAGCCCTGGCTATCCTGGCTCCTTCCCTGAGATTGTCCAGACTTCTGCTCATTCTAATAAATAAAGGTTATCATGTGCAGAGTAGTGGGGGGAAGAGGCTCTAGGACCATGTTCTAACACTACCCGTGTGTGTTCTAACTGGTCACTGCCCACACCCTATGGGCTGTTAAGTATTTTGAATATCACTATACAATTTTCAGCACAAGTGGGTAGATTTTCTACGCCACTAATAAATGTCTTGCCTGCCATGATGTAAATGTCACAGCTTTGCTGAAGCCAAACAGATTATGGTGATACATCAAGTTTAGCAACATCAGGACCATTGTATTGAGGAACTGGAAGGTTAGAACAATGGCCTAAATTCTCAAGTAGGCATGTTATTTCTCCCAGCCAAGTAAAAGTGGCATAAGTGGTGTGAAAGGTATCATGGGGATACCAGGAGTATTCTCTGAACTATCAAAAAAAAAAAAAAAAAAAGGTAAAGTTTGGAATTTTAATGATTATTAGTAACAAACTGGTGAGACATCTGAAAAGTAATTAATCTATATCAGTATGTAAGATGTGTTGGTCTAATGGGGGACTCAGACCAATAAATGGCCATTGTAATGTGATGGATAAAGGTTGTGATGGGAAGAAGCACAGAGCTGAGTAGCTCAGTGGCACTTCAGCAGAAGAAATTGATCATAAAATGTTTTCTGGAGGAGGAGACATGTGAGCCAAGTCTTAAGGTAGGAGTTGGTTAGGATGGGAAGGGGGTTGGTGGGGGGTGTTCCAGGTAGAGGGAACAGGGTATTCTGAGATGAATTCTGTTTCTCAGTCTCTTCTGTCTCATTCCTGTCCCAGAACCTACCTGCTGTGAAAAGCTTAGCTCAAATGCTATGTTTGGCTTTAAATTCCCTTATGCCATCAACCTGGTGGCCCTCTGCTTTGTGCTACTGTAGGCCTTGGTATTGCAGGGCAGGAAAAATAATTTTCCCTTTACCCTTCTGAGTTCCTAGTTGAGACCCCTGTAATAAAAGACATGTTAACAAGAGAAAAATAAACAGAAGTTTACTAACCTGTATACCTCATGGGCTACCCAGAGGAAAATGAGTAACTCCCCGAGGTGACCTCTAATTCAGGATCAAACAGCATCTTATAGGGAAAGCAAAGGGAAGATGTAGGATTCTCAGGGAAGAATAAATGATTTTTAGGAAAGCTGAACGGGCCTTTAGAAGAATAGGTGGGAGGTGTGATAGTTTGTGACAAGGTTAGTCAGGCTATGGTGTCCACTTCTAGACTCCTCTCCTGTGATGAGAGTCAGTCTTCCCCAGTTGATGAAACTCCCTGGCAGGGGATCTGTGACAATTGAGTATTGGTGGGGGGGCGAAGGGTGAGGAGGGTCTGTCTTTAGGCAGATAAGGGAAGTTCAGAGAAAGCCTCCCTCTGCAAGTGCTGTTTTCTCAAGTGGCTTTAGCTCAAAGCAATCAATATACCAGAGCAGCATATTTGGGGTGGCATGTCCTGCTACCCTTCCATACTTCCCTTGTAGTGCATTCCCAGACTTCTTAGTTTGTACTGAATTTGTACTTCTTATTTGGTACCCTTGTCTTATCTCGCGTATTAAACTGCAGTCTCTTAGAGAGCAGAGTCTCACTATCTTTTTACGTATTCACCAATACTTTGTACGTTGTACCAGCTTAAAAAAACTTTTGTAAAATTAAGTTGGGAAAAGTCCCCATTCATCTGATCTCCTGCTTTTCATTTGTTTTTTCATAACCTGCCAGATTCTCTTGCCACATTCCTTTTTGGAACTCTTGGAGAGAGCTAGATAATGTCTTTTATGTGTAGGGTACAATGGATGGTACCCTTTAATAGAAAGTAAGTATGTTCTCGAGAGGGAAGCACTATAATCGTCTGTGTCTTGAGAATCTGATATAATTTCACAGACTAAAAATATTTTTGGATAATTTTATTATTCACTTATTATATTTTGCCCATATTGTTTGGCTAAACATGAATTTGGAAAACAAGGAAGGGATAAATCCCAAATCGGATGAGTCAACATTTCTCATTGTAAACTCGATTTTATTGTCTTAGTATTTTTATCATCCAAAGATACATCTCCATCAATTGCTTTGGCAAACCCACATCAAACCAGTAAAAATGATGTTTCAGTTTTTTCCTGGAGTTTCCTAACAAGCGTCTTAAAGATTTCTAAGGACTTCACACTCAAGCACATAAAGCAGTTACCAAAAGAGCTAATCACCACGTGTTAGATGCTATTCTAGGGACATTAAGATATGGTTTTAGTCAAATCTCTTTTGAGTGCTAAGTGATAGAAATCTGTTTCTAACTATTTCATGTGTAAAGGGATTCAATGTGAGCCTATTGAATTAACTCCTGGCTATAAGGTCAGGAAGCTAGCAAAATATCATGAAGAACAGGGACTAAGAACTGGACAGCTATCCAGAACCCAAGGGGACGTGTTCTCTCATTTTATTTTGTCGTCCCCTTACCTCTTTCTCTTATTCTTTGGGCAGCTTTTCCTGCTTTGGCGATGCACAAGGCTAAATACCACCACCCACATTTTATCTCCTCAGCTCAAGTAACCAACCTAGATTTCCTAGAGTTTCTTATTTCTAGGCCAAGATTGTGGAAAGATTTGTTTGGATAACTTACTTTCTATTCAGTCTTGGAGATGAGGCTACTGTCAGACAGAACAAGTGTTCCTGGGAGCCTCTTATGTCCTATGGGGGTGGAACAGAGGTGTCAAGCTTGTCTGTGATGCTTACGCCACTCAGTATAACAGGGATCCTATGAGGCAGCTCTTATTATTTCCACCTTATTGAAGAGGTAACTGAGCTTCAGAGGGACTAAATGACATCCTCCAATCACAAAGTCAAGATCCCAAATCAAGCATATCTGACCCCAAATCTGTTCTCATCTATGTCCTCTCAGCTCCTGGAGAGAAAACAATTTGTTTCAGACGGGAGACCGTAACACACTTGGGCAAAGTAGACTGAATACTTGTCTGATATGACAGGGGTTGTGATGGTAGGCTAGCCATTCCCCACTTTTATCCCCTTTCTCATCTGAGAGCAGAACCAGAGGAAAACAAAGAGTATTTTCCTGGAGCTAGTCTTAAAGGGAGGTGGCAGAGTCTTTGGTCCAGAGTGGCATGGACTTGGGTGATGCTTGAGGCATCCATAATACCTTCTGATTTCAGAAACCACCTGTACTCTCAGAGACTGGTTGAATCATTAATATCTTCAGGAGCATGTAAAAACTATATAGATAGAAATTTTAAAAGATATCTGGAAATCAAGATTCAGAAATCAGCCTGATATTTTTCTTGTCCAATGAAATATATCTTCATACATAGAAAAAGTAGAACTGCTGTGTATTATTCAGCAATGCAAATGGGCTCCTAAGATTCTCTTCATACTCTTCATTCTTCAATCCATGAAAAGCCTGAAAACAGGTTTACATGTGGTCTCAATTATGGGTCTCACTCCCTCGAAGGTTTTGCTCCCTTTCACGTAAGCAGGATTTTTCAGCAGGTTTGTGACACTCAGCTAGACAAAGAACTACACCTTCTTGCCTGCCCTCACTTTGCCCTCTCTTTGCCCATATTTCCCCCAGAGGAAGTTCTGCTTATTTTCCCCTCTCTCAAAGGGCAATTTTCTCCTGTTTACTTCTCATCTTTGCAACGTTTTTTCCTTCATTCTTTTAAAAATCCAAGGTGTCATAATGCATTAACTTCCTTAAAAATGTTACACTTAGCTCTTCATCCTTATTTAATAAAAGTTTGTATAAAGCGATTCAGGGATGTAATTTGGCAGTGCCGTCGTTAGGCACGTTTCTTCATTCTCAACTAAGCTCCCAGCTTCCCTGGTGAGGTGTTTCTAAACATCTGTCCCGAAGTTCACATTGGTGAATCCTCCAGTGACACCTCACCACTTCTGTGATACCTCCAGACCCTTCAGCTGCCTTGCAAAGCATGCAGGCAGCACATCACAACCACCCAATGATTGCATAATGCAGACTTTCATCTGCATGGTCTGGGAATTGTCACTCAACAGCTATTGGTTAAGCACTTGCCTATATGGCCCTCCACACTGTGTGGAAAGCCCTGGAGACTGGAAAAAAAGAAGAAGAAGAAGAAGAAAAGAATATACAGGTCTTGTGCTGAGGAAGTTTATAGTCTAATAGGGACAATACTAAGTCACACAAAGACAACTAACAATAAGAGGAAGCAGACAGTAAGTGCCAAAAGAGAGGTGTGGTCATTAGTGGGTTTTAGAGACCAGACGCAGGAGGAGAGCACTTCTGCTCAGGGTGGGCAGGGAGGGCACAGGGGAAAGATCGGGAAGAGTGAATATCAAAAGACAGAAAAGCTCATAGAATGTGTTAAGCACTTTCTCTAAAATGGAAGGATCAACACCAGTGGGAGACGAAACTGTGAAAAAATTTAGGACAACTTGGGAACAGGACTTAGATATAAAAAAATAAAATCAGGATTTATCCTAAAGACAACCCCAAATTTAAATATTGTACAGTATGATCTGTCATTCTCCCTCTCTCTCTCTCTCCATTTGTTTATACAGTTGACCCTTGAACAGCATGAGTTTGAATGATGCAAGTCCACTTATACGCAGATTTTCTTCAATAAGTAGTTACCACAGTACTACACGGTCCGAAGTTGGTTGAATCTGTGGATGCAGAACCCCGGGTATGGTGGAACCACAGATATGGAGGGCTAAATAAAGTTGTACATGGATTTTTGACCGTGTGGAGGGTTGGCACCCTTAATCGCAATCCCACCACCTGCATTGTTCAAGGTTCAGCTGTATAAGTATAGAGATATAATATTCATCAAATATTAAAAATGTTTATTATCAGGTGGTAAGACTTGGGATCATCTGTGGTTTTCTTTTTTTATACTTTTCCTTGTTGCTTAAAACTTTTTTGTCATGAATGTGTATCATTTTCATAAAAACAAAGTCATCATTGTAAAAATTTGTAGGTGTAAAGTCACTTGCAAAATGATATCCTAAGTGTCACGTAGAACACAAGTTACAGGGAGGCCATGCGATCTCATTACACACAATGACTCCAAGTGACAGTGGGAAAGTCCAGGTGAATTCTTTGTGAGAGTTATTTTTTTTTTAACATCTTTATTGGAGTATAATTGCTTTACAATGGTGTGTTAATTTCTGCTTTATAACAGAGTGAATCAGCTATACATATACATATATCTCCATATGCCTTCCCTCTTGCATCTCCCTCTCACCCTCCCTTTGTGAGAGTTTTTAAACATTTTCATTTCTGAGCCCAAGTCAAATGACTGAACCAGCTGGAAAGTGAAAACTGAAGTCTAATTCCTTAACAACAGCAAGTCAAATGGTGTCAATCATCTCAATAATTTTTTAAGCTTTTTAAAACAGATCTGAGATTCACACATCCAACAACTTTCCACTTGGCTTCTTTCTATCCAAGTGAGAAATAAAAACAATTAATAGGCAAACACTAAATGATATACACATTTAAAACTTTTTTTTTCAAAGTACAAATGGCTTTACTTATAATAGAAAACACATAAAATTACACACACATATGACTTGGTCTTATTAATCAGTTTACAAAATATTAAGCTTTTTTTTTTTTTTAAACCAAGGACCGAATAAATTGCTAATGGGGGTATGACTCAAAATTGCAACAAAGATAAGGGAAACCAAGCTTATCATCACTCCTTTGAACCTAATATTAAACATGACCACTTTGCTTCAAAATGGAATCTTGATGGCCCCGTATTCTAGGAAGTGGTATCAGCGGTTTTTCAGTGAGTTTTCAACAGGAAATCACCTTTTCTGCATATTAGTATCAAAAGAACAGATTCACTGCTTCAATAGAAAATGTATCAATTATATGCACTATAATATCACATTCATATCTTAAACATTATGATCGATCTTTTTATCAAGAAATGTTCTAATTAAATTTGCATTTTATTAATTTTTGACTTAAGACATTTAAAACGTTTTTAACGGTATCAATTTATTTGGGATTTCACCACCTACTCATCCACACTATCTTGCAAATGTGTGAGGAGGCCCTGGGCACCCTGATAGTGTGAGGAATGCAGACTTTGAGTGCTCGCCCAACTTCAGGAGAATGAACAAGCACTGGACCATTCAGCCCCAAACTAACAATTGCTGCAGACATTACACTGTACATTGACTGTTTCAGGTCATAGGGAGAGAGAGGTTAACATAGATTGATGTATAGATGTTAAGTCAGAGCTCATCTTAGGATTTTGTTCTAATTATAAGGCATTTACAGTTCAGTTGGTTTTTGAGAAAGTATACATTTGCTTATAGCAAAGTCCATTATTGCACAGTCTCATTTACATCGTCAAACATTTCACCAAAACACGCCTTCATAGATTACTATCTAAGTAAAAGCCTGTTATATGTACCACTCTCGACCTACAAGGCTAATTCGTCCTATACCCCAATGCCAGCAATTTGTGGCAGTCTGTAGATTTTTAGTACTTGATAATTCCTCTGCTTTTTGATAGATATTTAAATTTGCATTAGTCAAACAACACTTTGGTGATTACAAGATTGAGAAAGAAAAAACACTGAGACACCTCTGGAGCTCACACAGGATTGTGAGATTTAATTCCCAAAGGGTCAATGTATAGATGGATGAGTGAGTCAATCAGCTGGGTATTACATAAGCTTCATAAGGAGATTTTTTCACTCACTGAAAACTTAATATAAAGGAAAACTCTGACTTTTAAATGATTACCTGGATGGTTGTTTCAATTCTTCAGTGTGCTTTGTTAGAAAAAGAGGCCCAGTTATAGAACAATTGTATTTTAGAGCTGGAAAGGACCTAAGAAATGGTTTCACTCGACTTTTTGAGGGTGAGAGCAAATGACACATTATTATCTATGATGATTTTCCAATTCTTCATTGAGACTTAAAAAATCTTATTTATGATTATCAAGCTATTAAATGCACACTAAAGAAAATTTGATGAGTACAAAATCTTATTTAAATCTGGTCTATTTCCTTCCAGAATTTTTCCCATATACCTACTACATAATGTCTTATCACAATACCCTTAAAAATGTTTTTAAAATTGTTGGGGGACATTCCATCATGTGGATGAACCACACTTAATTTAATACTTTAGTTACATTTTTGGACACAGATTTTTCTCTGAATTTTTGTTACGATAAAGCTGTGCTTACCTCTCTTTGTGTGCACCTCTGATTATATTTCAGGATTAATTTCTAGAGGTGGAATTCTTGTTGAAAGGTAGGGATTGTTCATCTGCTTTTCAGAAAATACAATAACAGTAGAGGAAGGTGCCAATTTATCTTTCTTAACTGCAGCACTTTATGTTTTCATAAACGTGCAAATCATGTTCTTTCTGGTGCTATAATGAGTTGAGGACATGCCTACATCATTATAGAGATAAGGAAACCAAGAACCAGATTGTGTGGTTGAATTGCCCAAGTTCACATAATTAGTGGCAGAGCTAAAGTTAGAACCAGACTCTCTTGAATTCCAATCTGGTGCTCTTTTGCTATAATTCTTTACACAGTCCTTAACCAAATATATTTATTATCATTATGGCTCTAACTATATATTTTTATTCATTTTAAAGACATTTATAGGTGGACACTAAGACATCAAGGTACTCAGTGTTTTATGCTGTGCTTTTTCCTTTATTTAGGAAATTTCCTTTTCTCCCCCTCATCCAAGTACCAGAGATGTTAAACTTGTAACATCAGTATCGTCTTGTTAGCTTGTTAGAAAAGTAGAATCTCAGGCCCTATCCAAGTCAATGAATCAGAATCTGCATTTTAACAAGATCCCTGGGTAGTTTACAGGCACATTAAAATTTGAGAAGTATTGTGCTAAAACATGTGGGTTACCTTACCTGCAAACTGGAAATTTTTTTAAATTGTCATATTAGAGGGAAATAAAAACATGTATTAACACCTTGAATTGAATTGATGGATGATATCTTTCCCCAAAATATGACTAAATAGTTCCTGGACAGACATAAGTTGGGCCATAATAAATAAAACTTTTATTTTCTATAGTGCAATAATAAACTTAAGGATTTGTCCCTGGAAGCCAATTTCTACCATAAAATCAGCAAATCTGATCACAAAATAAAGAAACATAATATAAAACAGAAATTAAAAATTTTAGCCTATTAGGAAAAAAATATTTATTTGGTAAAACCAAGCATTTTTGCTGTCTTTTGAGGCTTTCTGTAGGGATTGAATCGATGATATATCTTAAAGTACACATCCAGTGAAGTTAGGAGCATAATATAGATTTTTATCCCTGGCAACCATTTGTATTGCAAACAGAGGTATTCTTCATTGCTCCAGGCTTCTAAATTTTATTCAAAATTATGGCAATTGCTCTTAAAAAAGTTCTTGCTGGACTTCCCTGGTGGCGCAGTGATTGAGAGTCCGCCTGCCGATGCAGGGGACACGGGTTCCTGCCCCGGTCCGGGAATATCCCACATGCCGTGGAGCGGCTGGGCCCGTGAGCCATGGCCGCTGAGCCTGCGCGTCCGGAGCCTGTGCTCCACAACGGGAGAGACCACAGCAGGGAGAGGCCTGCGTACCGCAAAAAAAAAAAAAAAAAAAAAAAAAAGTTCTTGCTAATTTCATGCATATGAACGTTGGAGAAAATCTTTGAACGAGAAATGCCAGGGCAGCACTGGGGTCCTTTGTTACCTTGTGGTGGCCTCCTGCATTCCGTTCTTTGGTTGCTCGTTAAGATGAATTTCGTTTTTCCTTTGGATGGCTTGTGTGTGACAGAAAAACGTGTAAGTGGTTCATAGGGTTTTTTAAGATCTAGATCTCTATTTTGATGCAGCTCTAGGGGAGGTCCTTTGCCTACTGACTTCCTGGGCAGTTCTCTGAGAAGACTGATGTGCTGGCTGCGATGGGGAGAAAGGGAGGCCGCTGTAGAGGGTACACCCCTATTCACTACAAGTCTTCTCAAAACTTTCAAGGAGTCAGAAGAAAATGTTAAGTTCAAAGCTTTTGACTTTCAAAGAGTTAGTATAAAAGGACCCTTGAAATTAAAAACTTAATATAGAAATTATAGCAACTGCCAACATTTAAGACACTTTTTTGGGTCACTTTATAAGATTTAATGACAATTTGCTGTAGGATACAAAAACATAGCTGAAAAAAAAAGTTTTACTTTCCAAACATGAGATCCATTAATTTGGACTTTATGAAACCAAAGAACTCATTTGATTATCATCAACTTATCTTCCCCCATCACCCCACCCCAACCCCCTAAAAATGTACCGCTAGATATTTATTCAATCTTACTTGCCCTTCTAGACAGAAACCAGTTAAACTGCTTACCCACAAAAACTGTATCTTTTCCATTTCTGTCCAAACTTCTTTAACTTATGGAATAATAGTTCCACTTTCCAAAATGCTCTCAGAGAAAAAAAGAATAATTTTAACCTAACTTCTTTTTAAAAATTTATTAGCCAAAGGGAATTTTTCTCCCTCAGTCCCCCTCTTGGTAAAAATTGATTTCTTCTTTACAATGTTGATAATCAATAAAAGCCTTTACTTAAACTCCCCAAAGCACAGGTGGTAACCTAGTCCTTCGATAAATCTAGGGCCTCTCCCAGGGGTTTCCAGGCCAAGCCACACCACCACCACTTTTATGATGATATATGGGGGTCAGATCCAGGGACTTACCCCACATCCTCTAAATTAAAAGTCATTGGAGCAGGTAGTTTAAGGAACAGATTTATAACAAGTTTCAAATGAAACAAAGGTATTCCTCACAGCTGTGAGCCATCTGCAACCAATTTTCTCATACTCAGTGTATATTGAAGATAAATATTATCCCCGTACCCATCCCACCCCGTCAAGCACACACAGAGACTCGTATAATATGCCACCCAGAGGAACCTTAACATTTCCGAAGTGTACAGCTGCTCAGCCTCCCTTCGGCCTTTCTCTTGTAGTTTATATCAATTTCAAATCACTACTACACTTATTACGCAGACCCTTACATTGTTGTTGAGCCTGAATAAGCTGGTTGGAAAAGTAAGGATCATTTAATTGCCACGAAGTTCACTGCTATGACTGATTATTCAATGTGGTGGTGAGTAATATTAGAATCACAGTCTGGATAATTTCCCATAAGAGTGCAGAGAAAAATAGGGCTATAGAGCAATGTATCCCAATGGTCAAGAGCAGGGCTTGGGTCTGACAGACCTGGGTTAAGGCCTTCTCCTAGCTGTGTAAACTTGGCCTCCATTTTCTCAACTGTTACCTGGGGATATGAATAGTATCTGCCTCAGGGTTCTTGGGAAGATTAAATATGATAATGTATGGAAAATCTTCAGAAGGTATTTAGCTTCCAGTAAAGATTAGTTATTATTATCTTTATGAATGATAATATGTCCAAAGTTACTTTTATTAACCATGATGTCATATAATAAAATATGAAAAAGTGATCAGGTAATCTCTTTGATCTGTCGCCTCATAGCACAGCATCCTACACTACACAGCACAAACTGTGTTTATTCCAGCATTTACTTCCCAAGCTGTCCTTCATAGAACATCAACATCCCATAAGATGTAACATCTCCCTCCTTCTCTTTCTATTGATAAACAAGATAGAGAAATGCTGAGATGAATACAATCAAATAGTCTTTCCTGCCAGAACTTCACAGAGTCTTTAATATACTGGTTGTCTGTCAATTTCAGCATGGTGGTGATAGCAGCGGTGGCTACTTTAACGGGGTTGGGGGGATGGGGGGATTACATTTTACATCGTTTTCCAATCTTATTTTACCAAAGAACACTTTTTCATTGTTTGTTTTTCACAGAATATCCATCTAGGTGGTTTATTGAATGGTCTGAATTTGAGGTGTGTATCTCAGTCTGTTTGGGCTGCTATAACAAAAATATGGTAGACTGGGAGATTTAAACACAGAAAGCTATTTCTCACAGTTTGGAGGCCGGGAAATCCAAGATCAAGGTGCCTGCAGATTAGGTGTCTGATGAGAGCCCGTTTCCTAGTTCATAGATAACTGTCTTCTATGCTGTGTCTTCTTGCTGTGTCCTCACATAGAAGAAGCGGCAAGGGAGCTCTCTAGAGTGTCTTTTATTAGGGCACTAATTCCTAACCCTTCATTAGGAATCCATCCTCATGACCTAGTCACTTCCCAAAGGCCCCACCTACATCTCATTGCATTGGAGACTAGGTTTCAACATAGGAATTTTGGGGGGACACAAATATTTGGTCTATAACAGTGTGGTATAAACATGAAATAATTTTTTTTTTAGTTACCTTCTTCAACTACATACCTTGTGCCAAAGTGATACAGTCAGATCCCATAGCTTTCTAGTCATTCTAGTCCAATCCAGTCCAGTTAAAAACTTCAGTCTCCTTTCCAGTGTGGTACTATACACCATTCTCTTCCCTCAGCACAGGCATTCAAAATAGGGAGGGGGCTTGGTTTGCCCTTTCACCTCTTTTCTCTAACTTCTGGGTTCTATTTTGTCTGTGTTGGGATAGGAAAGAAAAATTAAAGGTTACAAAGAGCAAATGCTATTTCTGTGTGTGTGTAAATGGCAATGTAATTTAATACACTATTGTGTGTCACTTTTGGGTGACCTGCTTAACTGTGAAACCCTGTGTGTGACTTGGCAAGACAGACATTCAAATGCTACTTCTCTCATAGGGCCCTTGTTTACTTTCTCTGAGACATGGATCTTCACTGCATAATGCACTGATGAGCTCCTGGATTGATCGCTTACAACATTTCTCAGTTCCCACCTGCATGGTAGACCCTACAGCCTCTTGCATCTGGGGACCCCTCATCAACTGGCTGCCCTCCCAGGTGGAGTAGTGGCTCAAATCCAATGATCTTCATGGGAGTGCAGGTTGTTCCACTGCCACTTCTCTCCACCCTGGCTCCTCTCTCTCTGCAGCCCAGCTCAGACAGCCACAGACAGTAGACTAGCAAGTCCGTCGCATACGTGGACATTTGACCCGGGATTTAGATGTCTATCCCTCCTTCTAGAAGGATCTGCCAATTTCTAAAGGAGTCTCAACTAGCACCTTCTTTACTTGGCTTTTGGGGTGAGGAAGCAACCCTTCTTTTCAGAAGGGAGAGAGGGAAGAGCTATAGTACTAGGAGGAGAGCTTTGGCGCTTCGTGCCCTTGAACCTATGCCTTCCCTTCTTCCCCTCCTCCCTCCTATTCTTCTTGCATGGAAAATGGGTTTGGCTTGGGTAAGAATGGCAGTTATTGGAGGTAGTTCAGCTTCCAGTCACTTACTAAGCCTAGACATAGTAAGAATCTGGTCTCCAATTGCTTACAATTCTCTTTATCCTTTAGAATAGGGAGTATTCCTGACTTTGGGTCCTGTTCAGCAGAAAAGTCTGCTCAACATTTTGCAACCATTATTAAGTTCTTGTAGGACACTGAAGACCTGTGAGACACAGTTCAGCAAATGCTGGATTCTAGGTTTCATGTAGACAGGGTCTGTGATTCTTTTGTTCATTTGCATCCCCCAGTATTTTGTAGGAGCTCAGTAAATGTTTGTTGAATGAACATATTAATGAATAAATGATCAAGCCTAGACATTCTTTAAATTTTAGAATAGAATAAGAATCACTCATGGAGCTTATTTTAGTACAGATGCCCAGGCTTCAATGGCAGAGATTCTCATTTAATAGGTCTGGGGAGATGGGACACACTTTGAGAAATACTGGTTAGTCCATGCACAGCTTTACCTTGTATGGTTCTACACTTACTGGCTAATGATTGCTTCAACACATGTGTTTAATGCTGATTTCAACAACTTTCTCCTGACTGCATATGAAATAATTTGTATATATCCAGACATGCAGACACAACCACACACACATCACACATAGGTAAGAGAGAAGAGGAAATAAGATATGGGATTGATGCCTGAGTCAATACTTTGGGACTCATGAACACATAACCTCGAGGAAACTGTCCTTGGAAAACCCTATAACCATTTCTGACTTTTACAAATGGGTAAAAGTTCCTTTCCTAATTGTGATTAAATCACATGTTTGTATGCTGCAAATCAAGTTTCCTTAATTCCCAGGATCCTTGTCTGTGTGAAACCTAGGAAGGAGCCATGGGTAGGGCTGTGGTGCTTCCACTTTGTAGGTGGTACCAGTTATAAGAATAAATTATGGTTTCCTTTGCTGTGCAAAAGCTTTTAATTTTCATTAAGTCCCATTTGTTTATTTTTGTTTTTATTTCCATTTCTCTAGGAGGTGGGTCAAAAAGGATCTTTCTGTGATTTATGTCATAGAGTGTTCTGCCTATGTTTTCCTCTAAGAGTTTGATAGTGTCTGGCCTTACATTTAGGTCTTCAATCCATTTTGAGTTTATTTTTGTGTATGCTGTTTTGGAATGTTCTAATTTCCTTCTTTTCCATGTAGCTGTCCAGTTTTCCCAGCACCACTTATTGAAGAGGCTGTCTTTTCTCCACTGTATATTCTTGCCTCCGACGAAAAGACAATCCTTAGAATGGGAGAAAATAGTTGCAAATGAAGCAACTGACAACGGATTAATCTCCAAAATTTATAAGCAGCTCATGCAGCTCAATATCAAAAAAACAAACAACCTAATCCAAAAATGGACAGAAGACCTAAATACACATTTCTCCAAAGAAGATATACAGATTGCCAGCAAACACATGAAAGAATGCTCAACATCATTAATCATTAGAGAAATGCATATCAAAACTACAATGAGATATCACCTCACACCGGTCAGCATGGCCATCATCAAAAAATCTGCAAACGATAAATGCTGGAGAGGGTGTGGAGAAAAGGGAACATTCTTGCACTGTTGGTGGGAATGTAAATTGATACAGCCACTATGGAGAACAGTATGGAGGGTCCTTAAAAAACTAAAAATAGAGCTACCATATGACCCAGCAATCCCACTACTGG
Organism: Globicephala melas; assembly: GCF_963455315.2. NCBI lineage: Eukaryota > Metazoa > Chordata > Mammalia > Artiodactyla > Delphinidae > Globicephala > Globicephala melas. The sequence continues at coordinate 98,127,537 of NC_083318.1, read as the reverse complement.
GCATATACCCTGAGAAAACCATAATCCAAAAAGAGTCATGTACCACAATGTTCATTGCAGCACTATTTACAATAGCTAGGACATGGAAGCCACCTAAGTGTCCATCGACACATGAGTGGATAAAGAAGATGTGGCACATGTATACAATGGAATATTACTCAGCCATAAAAAGAAACGAAACTGAGCTATTTGTAGTGAGGTGGATGGACCTAGAGACTGTCACATAGAGTGAAGTAAGTCAGAAAGAGACAAACAAATACCATATGCTAACACATATATGTGGAATCTAAAAAAGAAAAAAAATGGTCAGAAGAACCTAGGGGCAAGACGGGAATAAAGATGCAGACCTACTAGAGAATGGACTTGAGGATATGGGGAGGGGGAAGGGTAAGCTGGGACAAAGTGAGAGAGTGGCATGGACATATATACACTACCAAATGTAGAATAGATAGCTAGTGGGAAGCAGCCGCATAGCACAGGGAGTTCAGCTCGGTGCTTTGTGACCACCTGGAGGGGTGAGATAGGGAGAGTGGGAGGGTGGGAGACGCAAGAGGGAAGAGATATGGGGACATATGTATATGTATAACTGATTCACTTTGTTATAAAGCAGAAACTAACACACCATTGTAAAGCAATTATATTCCAATAAAGATGTTAAAAAAAAATTGTAATCCCAGTACTTCCAAAGAGTGGTCATCATCACCATACTTGTATAAAATCTACTTAAACTATGTACCAGGGTTATATGAATCCCAAAGAATCTGATTTAATTGGGAAAGATTTGAATTGTCAAAGATAAATATTTTTAACAGAAGTGAACTCAAACAGCTACAACTTATTACATATATTTCTTTCAATTTTTTTATTAAATAAACATACATACAAGAAAATGGACTTCATACATTTGCTCTTATTTTTAAGTTGTATAACTGAAATTCTGTTAGAAACAGGATAAATATATATCACATATTTTCTAGAAGTTAGAGGACATTACATGACATTTTACTATCAGATATAGTTGACATCTCAGAGAAAAATCAAGGAAGATATAAAGTGAAGGGGGTCACAGTTTCAAGGGTTTAAAGTGATGAATTTTTCAAAGCAAATGTCAGGAAGTACTTCCAGTCTTCAAGCTTCTGAGTTTTGAAATAGCCCCAGTAGCCCCTTTGCCTCAAAGATACTGCTTAGAATGAGAGCTATGATGATACGAAGAAAACTCAGAGGGATTGATGCCAAAGCTTTCTTAGATACAAGTAGAGACTCAAAGATTCATGACACGATGTAAATTATGGGATTTAAAAATATGTCTTACCAAGAAATAAATCAGCAAAATTCAAATCTTCTATCGTGAAATGCAACAGCTCATTTGTAGTTGGATATTCTGCTATGCCCTCTCCTCCCCTTCCCTCTGTTTCTTGCCCCTCCCTTCTTTCCTTATTTCCTTCCATTTTGTTTTGTAACTTCAGATTATTAATTTCTATTTGGACAGACTTAAACCCCTTATAAGGAAGAGGCTACAGTATGGATAATAAAAATGAACCACTACTCTGTCCCTAAGTCCTAGAAGAGAGGTCTTTCTTGAGTCTGTATTAATATCTCTGGCCCCTTGGGGACATGTGTGGAAGGGAAGAGAAAAAACCTGGGGAAAGAAATAAGACCAGGCATTTTAAATCACCTATGACATCTACTCAGGGCAGGCTTGTTTACTTGTCCAAAGCATTTCTGAAGTTTTAATTCCTTTCAACATAGAACTCTAAGTACTTCTAGAGTGGTCATAGAAAACCTAGTTTGATCCAGACTCCAAGGGTAGAATTCAGACATCAACAGAAAATCTGGATAATCTCTATAGTGTCTCAGAGAAGAAGCTGGGACAAAAGAGAGGTCTAGGAGTCCCCAGAGGGCAGGACATGGCTTCTGGGGTCACTTAATTCTCACTGTAATCCCCAGTGGCTCAAGTATTGTCCGAAGCTCAGCACTGTTTACAGACCGTAGGGTGTGGCATTTATAGAACCTATGTGGTACATTTTGATTTAACCACTTCCCAAATATGTTATGATTAAAATTGATCTTTCATCTTTTTAAAAAGAATAAGAAAATGCAAAACAAAAACCCAAACCTCTCTGCCTGGACATAATTTCTAACACTGAAACTAGACATATATGCCACTTCATTACCTGACATTGTGTTCAAAGCCCTGCCGGGACGTACTTCAGGAAGGTGTTAGCTTACTGAGCAAGGAAAAACCCAACCTCTTGAGGGATATAAAGCCATAGATACAAACCTAGAGGGTTCTTATATCATGCTGACTGATTTATGGATGTGAAAGGGAAATTTTAAAATGTACTCTATCTTTAGGGCTCTCTGTAAGTGTTAGGAATGAAAAAAATTCAGGAGTCCAATGAAATGTTTTAAAATGTTCTCACTGCTGTTTTTTTTTTTCTTTTCTTTTTGCTTTGATTCTTTAATAGAAGTACTCAACAGAAAACATGAAAACACATAAAAGTGCATGGCATAATTATGACCTAAAATTACAGTTGTGAGTCACTATTAGGCACACGTTTATGCATCCGCATGAAGCTAATAGCTCTCTTGCAATGATACCCAGATACTTTTCTGCTGAACGAACACAAAGGCATCTTGTATTTTACTGTAAAATTTCTTTTTCAAGTGTACTATTCCAATCTATTTCTTTACAAATTTTTATGAATTCATGGTTATAGCTCATTTCCTAGGGGTCTACTGTATGTTGATGATTTTACAACTATTCACAGCCTGGGTTATTCCTCCTCATGATATGTTGGAGGAGTTTCTGTCAATAAAAAAAGAGAGGTGCTGGAAACAGGCTGGGAACTGAAACAAAGATCAAAATTGTCCGTATGATTGGGATTGACATATACACACTGTGTATATATGCATAAAATAGATAACTAATAAGAACCTGCTGTATAAAAAAATTAAATTAAATTAAAGAAAAAAGTGTCTATATGTCTATGGGTATCTTTTTTTAACTGATATGCATCTCTAAAGTTGATAGCCAAATATAAATTATTTTTTGGTTATTCACAATCTGAATCCAAAAAACAAAGTGAAATTTTATGACCCAAATAAATAAATGGATACTCGTTATCAAATGGTTTTCTGTCTCTTAAGTGGGCATAGCCTAGCAAGCTAAATTGTGCCCAATTTTCAAATGTGCCCAATTTTCAAATGGATCAAATGCTAACCTTTGATTCTTGTCCCCAAGAATAGCCTTGCCAGTGCAGTTGCTCTATACTATGACTTATAGGACAGCTTTGTATATCCCAAGTAAAAACACAGGGCAACTAAAGGAATATTGATAAGCTTCTATAACTTACATGTTTATTTGTAAATATATCTGTGTTATGGTCTGAATGTTTATGTTTCCCTCAAAATTCATATGTTGATCATATTTGGATGTGGGACCTTTGGGAGGTGATAAGGTTTAGATTGTATCATGAGGATGGGACCCTTATAATGGGATTAGTGACCTTACAAAAAGAGAAAGAGAGAGAAATCTCATTCTCTCTGCACTAGCAGGCACTGAGGAAAAGCCATGTGAGGACATAGCAAGAAGGTGGCCATCTGCAAGCCAGGAGAGGGCTCTTATCAGACACGGAATCCTTGGCACCTTGATCTTGGACTTCCAGCTTCCAGAACTGGGAGAAATAAATTTCTTTTGTTTAAGCCATCAAGTCTACAGTATTTTGTTTGGGTAGCCTGAGCAGACTGAGACTGTCTGTTAGGAATGTATTACTCAGCTACAACCAACAGAAAACTCTATGAGAATGGGTGAGTGTAAGCGCCTGCCATTAAGCTTGTGATTATGAAGGCATCCATCTCAAAAGACATCTACTCTGATTAAGTATATCCCCAGCTGTATGACCCTAGCAGAACAATCAGGTAAGGAACTAGGCCACCCACACTCCTGAAGTTCCCTGCACCGCCTGGATAACAGACCCTATGTGTGATCCTCCCTCTAATCTCCTGAGCCCTGATTCCCCCTCATGCTTCGTATTAGCCCATAATGAGTGACCCTGCAAAACCCCAGACACCTCACCCTCGGACCCTAACCAAAGCAGAGCCCAGGTCCCTTCTCTCCGTCTCTCTCTCTCTCTGACTCTCTCCTCGTGATCTTGCTGTGTGGCCCTCGGGTGTGCAGTATACTTTCCAGAATCTCTGAGTAATAAATCTTGTTCCTTAAAGTTCCCTGAATTTTTTTTTTTTTTTTTTACTGAACTGTCTCCTGTGATCATAATAAACACTGCAAGTGTGGGCCTAGATACAACCCTGGGCCCAGATGTGGGCTTGGGAATGTCTGTGGAGCTTGCTAGGAGGGACAGGGCCCAGGGCAAGTGCCTCAGGCCTTCCTAGCCCAGAGCATTACCGTTAATAGGCTGGGACCAACAGGACAGAACAAGGGACTTAAATATTAGGATTCTTCTGACACACAAAGAAATGCAGGGAAGGGAAGCCAGCCCAAGGCAGGTGTGGTGGCTCAGGAGTACCATCAGTGACCCTTCCAGCATCTTTAACACGTAAGCCCTCATTTCCATGCTTGTTGCCTCATGGTCACAAGATAGCTGCTGTACCCCCTAGCCTCCTGTTTGTGTTCCAGGTGTGACCAAAGGGGTGAAAGAAATGTGAATGTTGTCCTGTCTTACTAACGAGGCCTTGTCTTTTTACTTGGGGAAGGTTGCCCTCACCAGGGACTTCTTTCTCTCTTTGGCTAGGCCACCTGACCACTCTGACCTGCAGAGAATGTTGTATATCTGTCTACAGATTCAGGGATCCTTTAGCAGGGAAAATGTGTTTTACCACTTGACCTCCTTGGACAATCCGCCATCCATCCATACCGTTCTTCACATAAGTGCACTTTATACTGAATGCATTTCCAGCCTCTCCAAGAGAATAACCCCAAGTTCTCTGCCCGCTGCTGTATTCCTCTTCAAGCTCAGGATGCCTAGCTGATGTGTAAGTCTCCCTGGCAGATCTGTGTGCGGCTCCACTGTCCTGGGAGGCTCATCACCCCACGTGGGCTGCACTGACCACTGACCTTTGGGTGTACCGTGGGGATGAAAATGGGAGGCACCAGCGAATCTACACATTTGTGTCCTTGATGCCACCTATAATGTTTGCACTTTTTTTACTCCTTTAGTAATAAAACCTAAGTGAAAGCAACCTTGAACTGAGTCCAAGTCCGAATTCTTGCTAACTTAGACTAGGTTTTGTGGTCAGGCCTAACTCATGGGGCTGGTTTTGCTGCTCTATGAGTCGTCAGAACGACTGGTGTGTTTCAGGGAAGAAAATCAGTTCAACCTGTCTGACTGAATCAGGGGTTAATTCAGTCAGCCTGGTCAATCTTGTAAAGTTATGTAGACTCAACTTCAGAGTTTTTCTGATACACAAACTCCAAAAGGGCCCACACAGACAAACACAATATCTTGAATATACTCACATCTTTCACCTGTACTTCCTTCTAACATGAGGCTTTTTAGAGAATTATTACCAGCCTCTCCATTCTTCCTGCAAAGGCCCCACTCCTTCCCTCAGTCAGATGAAAATGCCAGAGTTCCTAAGAAGTGGGCTGCATTCCACATTTATATTTCATTGTAAAAACAACAGTGCCGTCTGATTTACATTCCCTCTGGGACATGTAGAAGGAAGGCCCTGCTTGTAGAGCACAGGTTAATTGCCACCGCTGTCTTCTCTGTGCACTTTACAGCTTTTTCCTAGTTTCTGATCGATGGGGGGAGAAACTGAGAAATGCTTCCATACCCGAAGCTGATGAAATGAAGCATGTTTCCTATAAAAGTGTCTTTCAGTCTTTCTGAACCCATACCCCAATCCTGAGTTACTGGGCAGGGACAGCATGTGGGTGCCCATGTGCCATTTAATACAGGCAGGCAAATTATTTTGAAGAATCCACTGAGTGTAGGATTGACCCTACGTTTGTATGTCTCCGGGCACCTTAAGAGAGCTTCTGAGCCCCTAAGATGGCTGTTACTGCTTGAGCCGAAGCTGCATTTACTTTAGCCACTAGGGGGCAGCACCACACAGAAAGTGAGGGACAGGTAGAAGACACTTGTTTGATTTAAAGGATGCGAAGCAGCTTTCTGCGGCCTAGGGCAAGCAAGGAGGGAGTACCCCAAAAGCAAACAATCAAAAAATAACCCCTACAATTACCTCGTATGAAAAATTAAACAGATGTGCGATGATTGCCACATTTCTTTGGAATTCATGGTTGCACTAGAGAAAAATACACGAATATATTTAGATATTTATCTCCCATACCAGTAATGGAAGAAGCAACCAACTACTCAGTTAAACTGAGGGAAAGGTGCCAAAATCAGGAAGAAAGTTTAAAGTATACTTTCACTCATTTTGGGGACATCACACTTTAAAGCATTTACACCTAGGTTTATATGTCATTTTTATCATTTGCTGAGCTTTGTGATGCTGGAAAGTGTTTAATTCTCTAAGCTTCAGTTTGTTCACCTGAGAAATGGGGATAATAACAATAGCTACCTCATAGAGGGGTTGTAGCTTAAATGGAATCATGTATTTGAAGAGATTAACTCAGCTAGTTAGCCCTCATAAATATAGGCTCTGGTTATGCTGAAGGTCATCCCACAGCTCATTGTTAGAAATAAACTTTGCCCTTCCCAAGTCTTTTAAATCCTGGATTCAGGCTCCTAAGGGAGATACAGGAGTCAGGAATAAATGGGGCCAGCAGGAGAAGGAGGCAGAGGCGACAAGGCCAGCACTGTGGCCAACACCCTGGTCCTCCCATGGGCTTGGGCAAGCTGCCGCGGTGTAGGCAGGATGCTGTGGCCACTGGTTGGCTGGCTGTGTCCTCCAGGCTCCCTGCAGGAATGAGCAGGCTGGGAGCTCAGCTCAGGGATGGGCTGGAGGGAATGACAGTGGCTGATTCCTACCCCTCGTATCTTTGCCTTTAAAATGTTCTGCTGAGCTTGAAACCACAATGACGGGAAAGGCGATGGAGTGGGTAGTTAAGCAGCCTGCCCAGCCCAGGGGGAAGCCCCTGCCTCTTTTTCTAGTCTTACTACCCTTGGGAACTCTTTTCCTTAGTTCCTTCCTCTCTTGCTTCTTTCAGTCCTGCTCTAAGCTTATCAAACCCTCTGTTCTGCCAACAAGTATCTCCTTTATTTATTCATCCATCCAATAAGAATTTATTGAGGACTGACTGGTGCCACATATTGGGAATACAGTGCTGAATGGAGGTGAGAACCTTGCTTTAATGAAACTCTTTAGTGGGGAAAACATACAATAAACAAACAAAAAGTCAGATAATTTTAGATCATGGTCAAGTTTCAGATAAGTTAAAAGTTGAGGTGCATAAGATGGTGCAGTCAGGGAAGGCTTCTCTGAGGAGGTGACATTAAAGCCAGGGCCTAAATGATGGCCACCCAGGCACAGGTCACAGCATTCTAGGCAGGGCGAAGGCCCCAAAGTAGGCTTGTTGCACTGGGAGACAGAACCAAGGCCCATGGGAGGAGACAGGGAGTGGGGACAGATGACATCAGAGGTCAGCTCAGCATGTCAGCCTGTCAGCCTTTGGAGGTCAGGTTAGAGTCTGAATTTGCTTCTAAAGCAAAAGAGGAGTGACTTTTATGTCTTAATAAAGTGTTCCCTCCTTTGATGTCATAGATAATGTCTAATATTTTCTTCTATCTGTTTTGCAGTTTGGTTTTCTACTCAGTAGAAATAGCCTGGGAAGAAGATTGCTTCCTGTGGGGGAAGAAAATGATATGCAGAGAGATTTACAAATCAAAGGAACATAACCAAAATAATTGGGATCTCCTCTCAAGGCCCCTCCTGAGTGAATAATTATACTAATTCTTGCCTTGCAATTTCCTTGCCTTCTAAAGAGAATGAATGTGGAGACTAACATCTGAATGGTCTTCTGGGCAACACGGGCTGGCTCAGATATGAGGCGGAGCAACATGAAAGAGTACTAGGAAGTACAAAAACAGTACATATGTTATCACTGGCAATTTACAGCATAGCCCTTGCCAAACAACAATCTAAACACTGCCTAAAAGAGTGAAGCCAGCTGAAATAACTCAGACGTTCCCCCTGTTTGTAAAGTAAAATACACCACAGTAAACTGGGAAAGATGACATCAAAGTTGTCTGCAAGGCCAGGGTCTTCATGGAATCAAAGACATCCCTAAAGCTTTCAGGCATCTGCTCTGTACCATTGCCTGCGCTCCTCCAATCTGACCAGTGTATATCTGGAAAGCACACATCTGGAAACAATGTCAAAAGTACTTCAAAAGTTAATTCTTTCTTTGATAAGACTGTTACTTTCTTCAGGATGAAATAGTGCAGGTTTCCCAGTTAGGCAGATTCTTTATCTCCAAGAATAATAAGTAGTTTCCAGGTATAATCTAAAACAATAGAACAGAGATTAATAATAATTATAATTTCCAACAAAACCAGTTGGAAATTCTCAAATGTCAAAGTCCTTACTCGGACTTGTTTTGATTAAGTCTGTGCACGGATGTAAGATCTTCTGACACGTTGTGGGTATGTTCTCCTCATATCTTCTTGGGTCCCTTACCATTTCCATGCACAGTGGCCAATACCTACTCTGGGCTGCTAGAACCTGCTTTGCCTATTGAAATGCCTAGGAATTAATGACTCCCTAGGGGCATCCTTACAAATTACTTGAGGGTGGGAATACAAATATCCTAGCTCCCCTGCCCCTTGTCAGGATAACTCAGGTGTGTATGTGTTGATGCCTTTTCCCAGAGCCTCTCGTTGGATTAGGCTCTGGTTGCCCCCGAGGTAGCTGGCTTCATTCTGGGCTCCAATTGGCTGCCTTACTTGTTCTGTCTCATCTAACCCTGAACCTCCCAAATAAAACGTACATTCAGTCCACATCTTGGGGTCTGCTTCTCAGAGAAACCCGACTAATACACACCCCTGCTGAAATAATTTCTCTCTCCTTAACATTTATATGGAAAGGAAGCACATCTCCTAAAAAACGAGGGATGCTGCAGGATAAAAATCAGCTGAAGTTTCCTATCATCTGTGCAGCTGCAACCTGGCTGCAGATCCATGAAGACTTTAGTGTTACCAGCCCTGCCCTTACTCAATCCCTTCCACCTTCTTGTGCTCGGCTCTTCTTGCAGTGTGGGAGGAATTCAAGTTTAGAATAGAACCCTTAGCATGTCCCTTCCCATCACACAAAGCAATGAGGTTGTGGATACCATGAAATACTCCTGGCTAAAGAAACATAGGGGAGGTGGAACTTTTATGTTAAAATAGGAGGTTCCAAGATGATATATAAAGTGTATATTTATCTGCTTAAGAAAAGTTTGAGGTGTCTATTAACACTAGATTCCCAGCCTCAAGCCTCAGAAATACTGATTCAGTGGGTCTAGGGTAAAATCTAACGATCTGCTTTATAAATAAGTGTAGCAGCTTTAAAACATGGCCCCGTATTCTTTGACACTCCTGGCATTGAGGGCTGAGGTCCATGTCCCCTCTCCTTGACTCTGGGCACACTCATCACTTGACTGATAGAGCACAGTGGACGGGATGCTGTGCAGATTTCTGGGCCCAGGACTTAAACCGGTAGCTTTTACTTCCCGCCTCTTGGGATGCTTATTGTTTGAACCCAGCCACAGTGCTGTAAGGAAGCCAAGCAGCTGTGTGGCGAGGCTGTTTACAAGAGTTCCAGCTGACCCCCCAGTTGAGTGCTGACACCTAGCAACACCCCCAAGTCACGTGACTGAGCCCGTGTTCTGAATTCCAGTCCCTGGATACGGGTCACCTTTAAGCAGTACCTACTGACATTTTGTGGAGCAGAGACAAGCCAAGCCTGCCATGCTCTGCCCAAATTGAGGAACAATTGTTGTTTGCTCAACAGCAATACTAACCAGAACAACAAATTCTCCAGGTGATGCTTAAGTGCATTGCTCACATTCTTTTGAAAAATACTCTTTCCGGCAGTCAGCTGTGTCGGGAGATTATGCAGAAGTGAATGGGATTAAAAAGTATTAAACAAAATAGTGGTCAGTAGGGGGATGCAGAGGAAAAATATTTTAATATGAGGCCTCCATCCATAACGTGGAGAGCGTGAATCTTAGTCTATCTATTCAGAGGTATCAGAGAAATAACTTTGAAAAAATTTGATGACACAGCTCAGTTTGTTCTTTTCCTCCTTCCATTCCTTGGCAGTGCCGAGGCACTGGGGACTTCTGATCTTGGCCACCATGTGGTCGCTCTTTAGCATCCACTGATGCCTCCTTTGTCCCATGTCCATCAACAGAGATCACTGCTTGGGTTTCTAGTCCCCAGCTCCAACTCCAAGTTCCCTCAGCATCCAGATTCTGCGCTACATCTGTCCCTCCTTAGGACGGCACAGCAACACACTGTCTGTAGCCCTCTGGTCACTACTCTGCATCGTGTCGCCTTCCTCGGGCTTCAAGGAGAGAATAAACCAGTGAAGTGGACCAGTTCTAAGACAAAAGGGGCTGCCGTTACTTTGCTCTAGCTAGTTGCTGCCATGAGGGAAAATGGGCTGGAGTGCCAGACATCCTGGTATTTTGAGAGGGTCCTGAGGTGAGAATTGTTTTGTAGGCTGTCCCGATATGAACGGTGTATAACAAAGACACGATTTAAAAATATATTAATGTCAAACAACACTCATCTGTGGGCCAGCCATACAGCCTGCCAGTTTGTATGTTCTGACTTAGTTAATTTTATGTGTGTGGAGCTGTGGAGGACACAAAGAACAAAGCAAAGAATAAAAAGAGATGTTGGAACTGAGGTCCTATCTGTGAGTTTAAAACTTTATTATTCTAAAAAGAAAAAAAAAACAACTTTATGATTCCAGTAAAGGAGAGGAACTAAGGAACAGTATGAAACTGGATGAAAATGAGATTTCAATCTAGTTTCAAATGGGGGCAGTCTCTTATTATGTGTAAAATAATCAGCCACGCAATAAACAGTGTCCTGCCCAGATTTCAGAGCACAGAGAGCCCAGGGTCTGGAGAATTACATCTGAAAAGGAAAGGGGAGAGGCAAGAGAACTCAGTAGGAGCAGGCTGTGAAGCTCAGAGAAGTCAATTTATAGAGATTTAAGCAAGCAGGCTTTCTGATGGCCATTTTGAGCGTTACATTCATCCTCAGATTCAAAAGCAGAAGCAATTGAAATTTACAGTCAGTTCCTCATTTTGAATACGATCCCATTCTAAGAGTTATCATGCACCCTCCCACTCAGACATAATCAGAGCTAAGAGTTTAGCTCCTAAAACGTTAATTAAAACAATAGATTAAACTTAGGGGTCCAAAAATGAACAAGGGGCAGAGGAATGCAAAGGTTTGCTAGATGAATATGGGTCAACTGAGACCCAAGGAGGAAGAAGAGCTTAGTACAAATGTCCTGTGTGCAGCCAGGTTCCAAGATCAATGCTGTGGCTTTATTGGGGAAGGTCCAGAAGGAAGATTATATATTAGCTGGGAGATAGACAGAAAATTGGTCTAAAGTTCTCCATAATATGGGAGCTCCCTTTCCTTGTGGAAGGCATGGATGAGGGCATTTGGCGAATGCATAAGAGTGAAGGAGCATTTAGAGTTAGGACTCTCATTGAAGGTGACAAAACAAAACCTCCACTAGTCTAAAGCCAGAAGGAAAATATTTGCTCATAGAACTGACCAGTCCAGGGATACGACTGGTTTAGCTCTCAGGGTCTCAAATGATGTTACCAGGGCCTCAAATGATGTTACCAGGACTCAGTTACGCTCTTCTCTTGGCCCTGACTGGACACCAGCCTGGAAGCTCCAGGCTAACGTCTGAGGCCCAGGTTCAAGTCCAGTAGGAAAGAGAATATCTCACTCTGGTGGCTGAAGCCCAAGCTCCAAGATTGGCTCTGATTGCACCAAACTGAACTACACACCAACTCTTGAGCCAATCATGTGGTCAAGGGAAGACGAACCCTCTGACTGGTTGGGTCTAGGGCAGTTCACACAATCCAACATCAGAGATTTTTATTTTGTTTTTTTTCCCCCAGTCCTTTTTCTCTCTATGCTTCAGTTGAGGTCCTTTGCTTTGACCTTTCAGCTGATGAATTTTATCTTCTATTGTGTTCCATCGGCTTGTTAAACCAGTCTGTAGAGTTCTTACTTTCATGTCACATTTTTTTTTCAATTTTAGAATGTCCACTGGATTTTTTTTAATGGATTCACCCAAAGCCATGTACAAGTATGTTTTAAAAAAAACATTATTTGTAATAGCCAAAACTGAAACCAAAATAATTTCTATCAAAAGTGAATGGGTAAATAAATGGTGTTGTATTCCTAGAATGGGATACCATATACTAGTTAAATGAATGAACCCAACTATAGCCAACAACAAAAACTAAAGTTGAAAACATAAAATTAAGATAAAGACATCAAATGCAAAATATTGTGTGATCACATTTATATAAAGTAGTTAGGGAATACTGTTTAGTTAGTAAAAGTATAAATAAAGGCAAGGAAATAATTACAAATAAAGCCAGTACATGCATTTTTGGGTGGATGTATTATATTTTGCAATAAAGAAAGAATTAGATAAAGGAAAGGGGTAACTGTGGGTTTTGAAAAACCCATGAGAACATAAGCAGTTCACCTCTGCCTCTTATCTCTGTGGTCCTCTTCTCCTGCTGCCTCTTTTTTTTTCTTTCTTTTTCTTTTTTTTTTGTGGTACGCGGGCCTCTCACTGTTGTGGCCTCTCCCGTTGCGGAGCACAGGCTCCGGTGGCACAGGCTTAGCAGCCATGGCTCACGGGCCCAGCCGCTCCGCGGCATATGGGATCTTCCCGGACTGGGGCATGAACCCATGTCCCCTGCATTGGCAGGCGGACTCTCAACCACTGCGCCACCAGGGAAGCCCTCCTGCTGCCTCTTTTAAACACCATCGCAAGTTTCCACAATGATGATGAACTTTTGTCCTAGCAAAGTGGTAAATAACATTGTCTCCAGAAGTCTTCTGTTAAAATTAATCTAGCAAGGTAGAAAAGAAGTCAGTGTGTGCTCTAGAAGGAGTTATACCAACTGTCTCTACCATCACTTTGATAGGAGGTAGGTTCCAGGGGCCAACATGAGACAAACCTCAGCTATAGGAAAGGTGGATTTAAGAGACATGAGATGGTACCCTGGGAGTTAAACTATAAAATCAGGTAATGAATTAAAGCAGAGATTTGCAAATTTCTACTAAATAATAGGTAATATTTATTTAGTATTTACTAAGGCTAATGTGCTAAAAGCTTTACAAGCATACCCCTTACAATAACCTTGCAAGTTAAATGAGATTATATTCTTAATATTGCAATGGAGGAATGAGGTTTAGGCTATTTTCGATAAAGTCTTCAAGGTCATGTGGCCAAGAAGTGGCAGAACTAAGGTCATCTGGCTCCCAAGTCTCTGTTCTGAACCCCCTCATTATAATCCCTCGGCTGGAGAGGTCCAGTGGCTCCCAGGCCTGAGCAAAACTGGAGGGTACATGCTGTTATTTAACAGCAGAAGTGTGGAAAATCAGAGCAACTTGAGAGGCCAAATCAGACACTCTTCAGAAAGAGCAGCTATCCCGCCAATAGATTCTGGTTTTCATCAACCCTTTGGTTTAAGGCTGTTTCTACAGTGGGGCTGGATGTAAGTTTACTTAGCCTCATGATACTAAACGTTTTAATTATGCAAATAATCTCTCGTCTTCTGAGGTCTTTGTTAGCAAGCAGCTTTCTAATTATCATTTGACTTTCCAAAAAGAATCCCTTAGAATTTGGAGTCTGTCAATTTGAGTATGCTGGTGTATGTGTGACAGTTTTTGTTTTTCCTTGTCTTCCAATGTATTAGCATTCTTATATATACATTGGTTCCTTGACTTATGTGAATGTGAATTTTTTTCATTAGAAATTGACTTTGAATGCTGCATTTACAAAAATCTGACTTGTGAGTCTGAAAGACTGAGCACCAAGCTCTGAATTTTGACAGACTCATCAAGGTAGAGTTATCACAGGAAGTCTTTTGGGCAATAAACTATTGACCTTTTTCTATTCAGATTTTATTTTTTTTAATATCCCCTGTATCTTTCTTTCTTTCCTTTTCTTTCTTTCTTTCTTTCTTTCTTTCTTTCTTTCTTTCTTTCTTTCTTTCTTTCTTTCTTTCTTTCTTCTTTCTTCTTTTCTTTCTTTCTTTCTTTCTTTCTTTCTTTCTTTCTTTCTTTCTTTCTTTCTTTCTTTTTTTCACATCTTTATTGGAGTATAATTGCTTTACAATGTTGTGTTAGTTTCTGCTGTATAACAAAGTGAATCAGCTATATGTATGCATATGTCCCCATATGTCCTCCCTTTTGCATCTCCCTCCCACCGTTGCTATCCCACCCCTCTAGGTGGTCACAAAGCACCGAGCTGAACTCCCTGTGCTATGCGGCTGCTTCCCACTAGCTATCTATTTTACATTTGGTAGTGTATATATGTCTATGCCACTCTCTCACTTCGTCCCAGCTTACCCTTCCCCTCCCTGTGTCCTCAAATCCATTTTCTACATCTGTGTCTTTACCTGTTATGGAGTTTAACTTTTAAAACTTAACTTCTGTAAGCATATCACTTCACTTCACCTGGTGAATGATTGTCGTGCTATAAGGCAGAATAAACCATGAAGCCATTAAATTTCAGTGAATTGATATGGTAAAAGGCAGGTTAGAAGGGTGCTGTGGACTGAATTATGCCCTGCCCCCCAGATTTGTATATTGAGGTCCTAATACCCAATGTGATGGTATTTGCAGATGGGACCTTTGGGAGGTAACTAGGTTTAGATGAGGTCATGAAGGTGGGGCTCTCATGATGGGATTAGTGCCTTTATAAGAAGAAATACCAGAGAACTTGCTTCCTCTCTCTCTTTTACCCCACCCCTCAACCCCTTCCCCATGCAAAAAGAGGTTGTGATAATGGCCATCTACAAGCCAGGAAGAGAGCTCTCATCAGAACCAGAACATGCTGACAGCCTGATCATGAACTCTAGATGCTAGACCATGAGAAAATACATTTCTGTCGTTTAAGCCACCCAGTCTATGGTATTTTTTTATGACACGCTGGGCAGACTAGTACTCTTTTCCTAAGTGTTCACTGGAAAACAGGCAGGCAGCTCTTCTTTGAGTGACTGAGAGATGTGATGGCTGAGGCAGGACAGGCTCAAGAAACCTGAAAGGCGATCCCAAGAATATGAACAACCCAGACAGCATTCTTAAAGAGAAGAAATCTGAAAAACTACCTTTGCTTTTTTTAGGACTGTGTTGCACCTGGTATTCCATACCAGGCCTTTTTTCTGAGATTTTTCTTTGTTTCCCGCTTCTGTTTCATTCAGCAGAAGAGTTGCAGTAATGTCATCAACACTTAGAACATTTTTAGAAATCAAAACATTTGACTCAGGAAAAACATTTCATTATGTCATATTCCTTCTGCAGATCATTCTTTCCTTTCTGGAAAAGAATCAGGTTATCAAACCTTGGAAATGCAGTTAGCAGGACTTTTAAATGGTGTTTGATTTTTTAAAAAGCTTAGGCATCTGACCATGGGTTTTCCAAGTCAAACAGTAGTATAAAAACTTAGAGGCTTGGAAGTCAGGGGCCTGTAATGCTGTGGGGTACTTCTCTGTCTCTCTCCTGAAATAGTAGGTGAGATCAGATGAGAAAATTTGTACAGATACTGTTTGTGTTTCTCTACATAGAAGACCATTTCTTAAGAGTCTGCCCTATAAAACTTACTAAGGTTCTATAATATACTGAGCCACTTTTTGGAAATGTATAAGAAAAAAATTCAGTGTGCTGAGGAAATCTTGTTTAACCACACTGTTATTACTTTTTAAAAGTGTCATTTTTTTCTTCGCTTTTCAAATATGAATGGAAAGACCCAGAGTTTTGGAAGGCCACATAGCAAGCCATGACTAATCCTGATTTTAAACTCACAAAAATAATCTTTTTTTTTTTAAGTTGAAGTATAGTTGATTTACAATGTTGTGTTAATTTCTGCTGTACAACAAAGTGATTCAGTTATAAATATGTATACATTCTTTTTTTTAATACTCTTTTCCAATATGGTTTATCACAGGATATTGAATATAGTTCCCTGTGCTATTCAGTAGGACCTTGCTGTTTATCCATTTTATATATATATAATAGTTTTCATCTGCTACCCCCAAACTCCCACTCCTTCCCTCTCCTACCCCCCTCCCCTTGGCAACCACAAGTCTGTTTGATAGAGGCCTTTTTAAAGAATGCAAAGATCTCAGTAGCAATTCACACGTTACTATATATAAAATAGATAACTAATAAGGACCTACTGCATGGCACAGGAACTCTACTCAATACTCTGTAATGGCCTATATAGGCAGAATAAACAAGAGAAAAGAATCTAAAAAAGAGCGGACATACGTATATGTATAACTGATTCATTCACTTTGCTGTACACCTGAAACTAACACAACATTGTAAATCAACTATACTCCAATAAACATTTTAAGAAAATAATAGCTACCCTTTACATTGTACCTACAACATGCCAGTCACAATCCTTGTCATCTTGGATTATTTTTCACTGTTGCAGGACGTCAACAATGAAGATATTTATAGTGAATGAAGAAAGTAAGGTTCAGAGTAGTTAAGTAACTGGACCAAGATACGTTACTAATAAGAGGCTCGGTCAGAACTCTCCAACTCCCTGGCCCTGAAGTCCACATTCTTCCCACTACTATGCCATGTGACCTCCATAATGATACCTGCATTTCTGGAAAGACCAGATCAATCTATTAATAACTAATTTCTCATCCTAGAGTAGTAGAAAACTCACAGTGAGAGTAAAATGGATATTGGTGGTCTAGTGACGTGAAGGTTATTTCATTTCTCTGCTTTTGAAATTCTTCCAAAGCAAAGCTGATTTAAAAAATATATAGTGGTAAGAGTGTGCTGGAGAAAGGCCAGAGAGACTGAGGACTGTGCTTTACCAACAGGTTCTAATCATGCCATGATGACAGACCATCAAGGTATCGATCTGCAGAGCTTACAGCAATCACAATAATTCACATTTGTAGAGAACTCTATTTTTAGGTCTGAGATAAATTGTCTCAAAGGAGATAAGACAAGTAACTGGATCAGAAAAGAAGCTGTGCTATGTAGATTAGATTAGCTCTTTGTGGATTGTGGGGGGAACCTTGACTGGATCCAAGTTTCTGTGAGGGGAGCTGGGGAATTGGAGGTCATGAATAGTCACCAGGGAAGCAGTCTACATACAAAATACAACAGATAGAAAAATATGAAATTATGAATTGGTTTATTATAAAAATGGGGGAAATGAACACAGGTGATGAAGTTAAGGTAGTTACAAACACCCTGAGTAGAAGGAGGATTACCTGCAAAAATAGGGGTGAAAGGGCATCTTTGGGAGCAGTTTCCTGCACTAAAGAAGGAACGATGTCTAGTCTGCTCGACAGATCTATTTCTGTAGAGAAGGAAGGGAACTCAGTAGTTTTCCCTATCTTCATGGTAATGTTCCCAGGATAATCTAACCCCTGCAACTCTGATTCTGTACTCTCCAAGCAACCTTCCTATGGTGAATGAGTTTCTCCAACAGATTTCTCTTTTGGGAAGGAAATGAGTGGACAGACTGACATGACTATCCAATCGTCTTGGCAGTGTGATTTCTCACTGTAAAATTAAGACTCTGGCTCCTGCAAGCGATGTAGTTGGGTGATGTGTGTCAGGTCTTCTTCTGTGGTAGGCTAAGTATCAAGGCCCTAGGTATTGCTATTAGAAATGCTAATAGCGGGCTTCCCCGGTGGCGCAGTGGTTGAGAGTCCGCCTGCCGATGCAGGGGACACGGATTCGTGCCCCAGTCCGGGAAGATCCCACATGCTCCGGAGCGGCTGCGCCCGTGAGCCATGGCCGCTGAGCCTGCGCGTCCAGAGCCTGTTGCTCCGTAATGGGAGAGGCCACAACAGTGAGAGGCCCGCGAACCGCGGGAAAAAAAAAAAAAAAAAAAAAGAAATGCTAATAGCAACTATTTACATTACAGTAATTTACAGTTAATAAAGCTGTGTCACCTCATTTAGCTTCCATTATGTGTCCGTGAGATAGTTATTATGATCTCTATTTTATTAAGATTTGAAAAGGTTAAGTGAATTTCTCAAGGTCATATAGCTAAAAGCAGACAGGATGCAAAACCCAGGACTTCTGATGATAAATGCAGAACTCCTCCACCACAAGGAACAGGTGAGTACACAAATGTGTGGAGACTTGTGAGATGGAGTTTCCAACAACTTGCAGCCTCACTGATCTTTTGCTACAGCAGAGCCGGTGGGTAGAGGATGAACCTCTTTTTATTAAGCTTCTTTAGTCATCATCCCTGATCTCCCCATCATCTCCAGGCTTAGAAAACCACTAATCTACTTTCTGCCTCTATAGATTTGCCTGTCCTTGACATTCCACATAAATAGAGTCATACAATTATGTGCTCCTTTGTGACTGGCTTCTTTTACTTAGCGTAATGTTTTCAAGGTTCATCCATGTTGAATCAGTACTTCATTCCTTTTTATTGACAAATAACATTCCGTTGTAAAGATGTAATACTGCATTTTGGTTCCCTATTATATTTATCAGTTGATGGACATTTGGGTTGTTTCCACTTTTTAACTGTTTTGAATAGTGCTATGAACACCTGTGTACAAGTTTTTGTGTGAACATAGGTTTCCATTTCTCTTGGATATATAATGGGAAGTAGAATTGCTGGATCATATGATAACTGTATGTCTTAATGTTTGAAAAAACTATCAGACTCTTTTCAAAACAGTGGTACCAGTTTATATTCTTACTAGCAGTGTATGAGGCTTTCAATTTCTCCCCGTCCTCACTAGCACTTGTTACTATCTGACTTATTTTTAAGTGACTTTTTAAAAATTATTATTATTATTATTAATTTTGTGGTACGCGGGCCTCTCACTGTTGTGGTCTCTCCCGTTGTGGAGCACAGCTCCGGACGTGCAGGCTCAGAGGCCATGGCTCACGGGCCCAGCTGTTCCGCGGCATGTGGGATATTCCCGGACCGGGGCATGAACCCGCGTCCCCTGCATCGGCAGGCGGACTCTCAACCACTGCGCTACCAGGGAAGCCCTTGACTTTTTGATTAGAGTTATCCTAGTGGGTATGCAGTGGTGTCTCACTGTGGTTTTGGTTAACAGTTCTCTAATGTTTAATGATGGAGAACATTTTGCAATATGCTTATTGACCATTTGCATATTTTCTTTGGAGAAATGTCTATTCAAATCCTTTGTCCATTTTTAAATTGTGTTGTCTTTTTATCACTGAGTTGTAGTAGTTCTTTAGATATTCTAGACACAACACCCTTAAGAGAAGTATGATTTTAAAAAATACTCTCCCACTTTGCAGGTTGCCTTTTCACTCTCTTGATGTCCTTTGCAACACAAAAGATTTAATTTTGATGTTGTCCAATTTATCTGTTTTTTCTTTCATTGCTTATGCTTTTGGTGTATAGATGAATCATTTTGAATAAGAAGGAAACCTGATTAGATGTCTAAATACTGTTAACTGTTAATGTGATATTAAATATCACAGTTACTGTGATATTAAAAAAAGAAGTTTCAGAGGATAGGTATCAGCTTTCATGGAGTTGGCAAGGTGATGAAAAGGAAAACTAAAAAAAGAAAGAAGGTAGAAAACAGTAAAAGAAGGATAGAAAAAGTTTTGGTAAGGAATAAATATTGAAACTGAAAGTTCAACAATAGCTTATTCTAGCAATGTTTATTGTCCTGTTTTTTGGTAGTACAAACACATTATATCAGCAAAGTATAGCCCTTAAATAATATATTTTAAATTTAGATTCTTGGATGTTTTCCTAGAGGTGGACACAACTATGGCTGTATTGTACATTTGCCTTCAAAACTAGTATAAGTCAAATGAGTTGTCCATATATATTTGTATAAGATTTAACTATTTATTTTAGACTGACACTTTTGTGTCTATATCATTACTAAAACAGCACCTTGGTTTATATAAAAGGCTTAAATTTCCTCTGAAACTCTCATTTAACATAATATTGTCTCCTTATACAAACCAAGATATATATAGCTTCTATCTATGACACAATTAGATTTCCTGCCTGGTCTGTTGACAGGTATTTTATGAGTAACGTCTGTAATATCCAGTAATCTGTTGCAAGAAAAAGTGCTGATTTCATTAGAAAATAATTTGCCTTTCAAAACACTTTTTCATAAACTCTAAGAACTCTCTAATAATGTATCTTAATAATAGATCATCAAGGAAAATTCTGGGAACAGTAAAGAAAAAAATAAGTATATTCAGTTCAGTATTGAAAGGAAAAGTGAGAGGAGAAACTTTCTTTATCTATGCTTTTGCATGTATATATCATTATGATGGTTATAGTTGCTCTGTACCTACATTTATATCTAGGTTTAGGTTTATTAACTCATCAGAGTTAAATTTTGAAGTGCTGGTGAGCTGCAAACTCCAGGAATACTACTATGGTCCTAGAATTCAAACAACAAGGCTTAAGTGCTTAATCAAAGTTTTAACTAAACTGTTATTTAGAAAAACATATCTACATTAAGGCATTTAAACCTCAGCAAGAGTCAGCAAACACTGTACTTAAGAATGAAGTTCAAGGGTAACTTTGAAAGAAACAAAGTGTGGGTTATGATTTCTTACCTTCTCCATTTATTTTCAGTTTTTCTCTTTGAACGAATTCTAATTGCATTCTTATGCACAAATGCTTACCAGAAAGTTCTTCTCTGGTTGACCTTGTTCGTTCAATATGAAATTCAAATCTTCCTAGGTTTTGGGCCAGTTTCCCAGATTCGGGGATATTTTTGTAACAAAGTGACTTTAGGATTTTTTTTTTCTTCTCACATCTAACTGATTAAAAAGAATTAACTCCTTCTGCTGCCAGAAATAAACATATGCACACACACATAAAATATTATTTTCATTGTATTATATTATTTAATACTAACATTATATAATAATATATATACTCTACATAAAGTCTGTCTTTTTTAAAAAAATAAGCTTTAAAAACATAGTAGTGACAACACAGTGTTCAACATTAAAGTATCTTTTTGATGTGTTAAACATCTATAGTGAGGATAGTTAAATAAACTATATTAGATTTAAACAAAGGTGTCAATCCAGAGGAAAGTAAAGAAGAAATCGAGTTGTCATGGTTTACATTCTCAGTTATAAGTGTCAAGTGTTTGAAGTACTTTAGAGAGGGCCTCTGATATTTTCCGTATCTGGTGACCCTTTTGAAATAATCTGAGCCACAGTGACCTCGCAGGAGAGTGTACACTGAAGCAGCTCACAGCATTTTAGGATTAGGAAGGTGTTTTGACCTCTGCAAAAGAGATAAACTCTCCCATTGAGAGAAAGGGACTGCTGACCCCACAGATCAGTGTCCGTTCCCTTGCTCACACGCTCTACCCGGTCTTGCTAAGGGGACAGCATCAACAGGAGGAGGGTGAGGCCGCCCACAGGGCAGGGATGAGCCTAGAGTGGATTTGAGGCTCAGTGAAGTTATGACGGCAAATGGGGAACTTTTCCTTCTGCCATTCCTCATCAGATTTCAGTATTCCATTTCCCATTTAATGTTTTCCTCCACTCATAAAATTTACTGGGGCTTTGATTAGCAGCCCTCTGCCCACAGGGGAAGCCAGGCAAGCTCTGCAGGAAGCCCACCCCTCACTCTGCATCTGGGTGTCCAGAGCTCGGTTCAGACACCTGCACACTGGTCTATGATAGCACGAGTTTGTGGTTTTATTAACCAGCCCAGCACCCTTCAAGTCTGTTTCTAAGAAGTCTTCAGCCTTTTCTTTCCGAATGGCCTCCTTTCATCTTTCTTGGGACTTTGTCCTTAGTCTCCACCCTTGCCTGGAAACAGAAGCTCTGTTTTACCATCACTCTGTCATTTTGGATTTGTTCCATGATCAGAGCTGGCTTCATGGGCGTGTGACAATTACATATGGCCATGTGCTCAGAAGAGCCCCCTTCTTGGTTTACTGCTCTACTGTCACTATCTTGAAATTCTGAATAATTTCTGAACAAGGATCCTGGAGTTTTGTTTTGCACAGGATTCCACAAACTGTGTAGCCTGTCTTGTCCATGACACATGGCCAGGTTCTTTCCCCTGATTCGCTAGCACAGCCTGAGGCCCTGTGCAGAAGGAAGCCAGACCGATGGGGATGAGACTCCAAATACTTCTCTCCTTGACTAAATGGGAACAACTGTACCCATAGCTAAAGGGATTCTGTGACACCAGCTGAGGCTGCCATGGGGAAGCCAGGATTTGAGAGCATATTTAATAAGCAGATGTTGGAAGCTAGGACTGACTTAACATTTCCTTCTTTCAGGCAATGTTTTTTTTTTTGCGGTACGCGGACCTCTCACTGTTGTGGCCTCTCCCGTTTCGGGGCACAGGCTCCAGATGCGCAGGCTCAGCGGCCATGGTTCACGGGCCCAGCCGCTCTGCGGCATGTGGGATCTTCCCGGACTGGGACATGAACTCGTGTCCCCTGCATCGGCAGGCGGACTCTCAACCACTACACTACCAGGGAAGCCCCAGACAGTGTTTAATGAAGACCAAAGAGAGAGACAAAGAAGCAGCCAGTGCCCCTCATCCACCTCCCAATCTTATTGCAGACCTAAATGAGACCTAAGCTTGTATGGCAGAGATTTAAATTGAATGTGAGTTTGGAGCTATGTGGTTACCACGTAAGATTAACTTTTTACTTATTTAAGAGTGACTTACCATTTAATAGTAACCAGGAGAGCTGTGAGACCTGCCCAGCATTCATCCAGGGTCAGAGAAAGAACCAGTTGAGGGAGTGGGTTCAAAGAGTTAGTGGCAGAAAGAAAAAATTTGCCTTTTGCTTGTACTCTGTGGAATCCAGCTTATTTAATAATAAGCTAGACACAAGAGCCTTACTGCCTTAAGGCCAGTGGGAGAATGAGCAAGCAAATCATGAGGACATAACTTATATTAAACCACAAGTCCTATTCTTTTTATTCATGAGGCTGATCCTGAATTAATGCAGGGACTTATCTAGTCCCGACTAAAATAGTAACTACCAAGTTTTAGCTGTTTACTATGTGCCAAGCAAAGTAATAAGCATATTTTATGCATTATATAATTTCTACCTCACAATGAGGTCTTTTTTTTTGCGGTACGCGAGCCTCTCACTATTGTGGCCTCTCCCGTTGCGGAGCACAGGCTCCGGACGCGCAGGCTCAGTGGCCATGGCTCACGGGCCCAGCCGATCCGCGGCATGTGGGATCCTCCCGGACCGGAGCACGAACCCGTGTTCCCTGCATCGGCAGATGGACTCTCAACGACTGCGCCACCAGGGAAGCCCCAATGAGGTCTTTTAATAACTACATTACATAAATGAGGAAATTGTATGTTAGAAAAATTAAAGCCACTGAGTCATATAGTGGGTAAGTAAAGCAGCCAGCATCTGAAGGCAGCCCCATATAACTCCAAAGCTCATGCTCTGAACCACTAATTTATTCTGCTCTTAATGGAGCTAAAAGACTGAGTTATTCAGATTTTTTTAGCATGCCTTTCTGTACAGTCCATTAAAATAGCATCATTTTCAACCAAACAAAAGCAATGAAATTCCTTTCTCATCCCCCTTTCCCTATTCTCTTGCTCTTTCATAATTATACATATAAACTGTAAAACAAACAAAACACCCAAATATACTAATTATACTAACGTTAAAATTCAGCCATTTGTATAGCTTTTGTAAGTCCTGTTCTGCTAAAAACAAAAACAAAAAAACCCAGGTCTTATCCTAGTTTCTTGTCGATATCAAGTTTCAGATGATGAAGGAAACCATGAGAATCACTGTTTTAGATCAAAATCTGATCAACAAGAAAGAGGACCTGACTGCCCAAGAAGAGAAGGTTGTCCATGGTCAGATGTATCCTCAGAGTTCAGCAAAGGGCACAGAGTTAGGATCTCAGATTTCCAAATGTCCGTGAAGATATGAGGAGAGATGTAGCTGTACAGAGTTCTCTCTAAAATCTTGGCTTCATAAAATCAGGAATAAGATGCAAAAGGAGGAATATGCTTGTACCAGGAGTTACAAGAACCTGAAAGAAGAATAAGAAATAGGCCACTATTCAGAATAAACAAAGGTTTATGGGACTGCTCTCTAATCCTGGTTTAAGTGCCTTACACATCCAACAAAGATCTTTAAAGGACTCTAACTCCACTCTTGGGCTGGGGTTGGAGGAAAGGCTACAGATGTTTGGAAAAGGGACAGACCAGGCTCACCTTCCCAGAACCATAAATGACAGTGACAGCAGAGGGACTGCCCCCCACTTTAGGAAACTTGATCTGGCCCTTCAATGATTCTCCCACAAATTTCAGGTCATCTGGGCCAGGGAAGGCAGCACCTTCAGAACATAGAATAGGATTTTAATAGTTTTTTTTAACAGTTAGAAAAGAAGCCAATTTCCCTCCATCTGCATCTTTTCCTCTATAGCATGTGGTAGAAAAAATTGTATTTATCAGAATTTCCTTCTAGCAGAGAATGTCATCTTCAGAGAAAATTTTCAGTGAGCCCATTTCGAGAAGGTGAGATCCCAAAGGACCTGCCAGTGGGGATCTGTTCCCTACCTATCTAGAGGGCTGCTGTGAGCATGAGATGTTAAGTCTCATAAAGCGGGGGTTCCCAACCCTGGGGCCATGGACTGGTACCAGTCTGTGCCTGTTAGGAACTGAGCCACACAGCAGGAGGTGAGCGGCAGGCCAGTGACTGAAGCTTCATCTGTATTTACAGCTGCTCCCCATCGCTCGCATTATCACCTGAGCTCCGCCTCTTGTCAGCATTATGGTGAGTTGTATAACTATTTCATTATATATTACAATGTAATAATAATAGAAATAAAATTCACAATAAATTTAATGTGCTTGAATCACCCCCAAACCATTTCCACCACCCCCCATCCAATCCGTGGAAAAATTGTCTTCCAAGAAACCAGTCCCTGGTGCCAAAAAGGTTGGGGACCGCTGTCCTAAAGGACTGAGAACAATGTCTGCCATGTGGCAAGTATAATACCACGATACTTTATTGCTACTTTTTTAGAATCTTGCTCTGGATGAATCTCAAGATAAACAGTCTTTTATCTGCCATAGCTACCCTCTCTCCTTTTTAAAAATGAGGACAACATTTGCTGATTTTGACATTTCATATCTTTTCTATCTTTTCTTAGAAGACCACCTGCTTTCCTGTATGTGCTCCATGCTCTTTTCAAGCAGGAGGATATAATGTATGGGGGCCAAGGGGACTTGCACAGCCATTTACAATCTCCTTCCCTCTTTTGGACTTTGCTCTAATAATCATCACTTTCATTGATAGAGAAACATAAGTGAAACGGGCAGTTGGTAGTTATTCATTATATTATCCATCTCCTCCAAGGACCAGACCTGTGTTTTACCTACCCTTGTTCCTTCTCTAAGGTTTAACATTTTCATAGCTCTTAACATCTTGTATAAAGCTGGCTAGGGCTACGCCCACTCTGCCTGTCACTCTACCCAAACCCTCACCCCCAGGGGGCAGTGAGGGCTTCTGTGAGTCTGAGTTTGGGCAATGTCCCTTCATACTCACCCTGAAAGGTGCTTTTTTTGAGAACTAAGAAGGTGGGGAGGGAACAAAATGAAGAGTTGAAGGACGATTCCCCCTTGTCTCAGATTCTGACACCAGCCCCTTCTCCAGAGCCCACCTCTGTCTCTGTAGTACCTGAGCCCTCGCCCACTGTTGGCAGTTAGAGACATCCCATGGTGACTTAACTCAGGCCAATTCCAAGTGAAAGACTGAAATCTACTGAAGAAAGGAGATTTGTGAAAATCAATGTAGAATGTGTGAAGGTAAAAGCTATATGAATACCAAACACAAAAACATCAAACCTTATTTGAAGATAGAGGAAATTCCCCAAGAACATACCCTGAGAAATTCAACCTAACATCCAATTGGCATGACCACTTGTCCCAGGCCTGCCATGTTCTCATTTCATTAACCTTGTCACAATAACGCTCCTATTTTACATGTTTGAAAAAGTTTTTGGAGCTCATTTCTCAATATCATCAGTGGGGTTGGAAGGTATTTGTTAATTTATGGATTAATTAATTTTGCGGGCATGCAGTAATATTCCTACAGTAACGTTGTATTTTCCCTGACATAACACCTTCTAAGCAATACGTTTACACTTAGAGATTGTCTTTCCCAGGGACCTCAGAATATGACTAGTGCAGTGAAGTGAAGGGGGACAGAGTATTGCTATGAATTGGCAGCTGGGTTCTACGCTCTGCTTGGCCCATAGGCAGCTGTGTGATCTTGGATCAGTCAAATAATCTCTCGGGTTCTCTATCCTTACTTGTAAAATAAGAGGATTAAGCTATGATCTAAGATTTTTTAACTACAGTCATCTCATTGCAATGGTTTTGCCCTTTGTTTTCCTATTTATGTACATACCTTGATCTATGAATCAAAGAAGAATACCTATAATGGAGAGATACCTATAATGGCATTTATATGGTAACAGATGATTTAAAGTCATTCACATCCTGATGTTAATATCATGCTTACATCATTGACTTTCAAGGTATTTAATGGATATCTATGCACAAAAAGAGTTAACATAGCAGACCTGACTCCTGTCTTATGAATGGCTTGGCTGGCATCTGAGAACTTATATTTTGGGACGGATCATGTTATTCTAACTGGTAAGGGTGGCTCACAGTTTCTAAACTGTTTGTACAAAGAATTTGGCTAATGCTGAACACCTGCTTTCTTCTAGAAGTCTAGAATTTTGGTAAGTGCTAGGTAGAGGATGCCTATGTGCCCATCCCCCAGCAGAACTCCTGGACACTGTCTCTAATGAGCTTTCTTGGTAGAGAACATTTTGCACGTGTTGTTCCAGCCTGTTGCTGTGTGACTCCATTGGGAGAGGACTCTTGAAAGTCTGCTCCTGGTTTCCTCCAAACTCTGCTTCATGGGCCTTTTTCCTTCATTGATTTTGCTTTGTATCTTTTGGCTGTAATAATTATAACCATAAGTATTTCTATGTGCAGATCCTGTTAGTCCTCCAAGGGAATCATCAAAACTGAGGATGGTCTTGAGAACCCCTAACCCAGTATGCTTGAAATGTTTCCTTTTCCCTATATCATTTCAGGAACTAGTTCATTTCAGAGACATTTCTGGCAGGAACGTTCTATGTTATATACCAATTTCCAGCCCTGCATAGACTAAATGAATGGGGTAGCCATGTGAATTGACCTAGGATGTAAAAATACTGTTGCCTTTTTATCCAAGTGTTCTCATGAACATAAATGTTATAGAAAAGTGATTTTCAAACTTAATTTTTCAGTCATAGAATCCTTTGGGTATAGAAAGACCTTATGGGAAAGCCAGTCTATGTAACATTTCAAAGTAAGGATGCTTTGATTGAGGAAGGTCTCAGAGCCTTGCCTACTGCCTATCCTTCCCCCTTCCTGATATCAAGCTAGGAAATGTGACTTGGAGGTTACTTTTTTCTTTTTATAATATGTATCATAACTGTGAGTAGTCCCCTCACAGAGGGAGGGAGCTAGATGATTAAGCAATTGCATTACTTACCAGTGAGCTCATTAAGTGGAATGACGCAATTAGGTTATAACAACATCATGTTTAACTCTTTAACCAAAAAAACAAAACCTGAGCACTGGGGGAGTCACAGATGTCATAGCTAAAGGCATGGCTGAAGTCACTTCTGTACCTGACTGTTTTCCCTCAGTATATAAAGAGTATGGGACTAATTGTTTTAGATTTAGTGTGTTAGGAACGCACTACATATTGTTGCATTTAATTTTTAGAAAACCATTAGAGGTATTTTCCTCTTCATTTTACAGACCAGGAAGCAAAGTCTCACACTGGTGCAGAGTTGGGATTTAAATCTACCCTTGACTCTTTTTGCTGAAGCACATTGAGTCCCTAGGTGTCAACCTGTTAGGTTGTCTACTATTTGGCCCAATAGCCCCACTCACTAACCACATGTGCTGTGATCCTTTCTCTTGTGGCTGCTGAAGTCCTTTTATCCGAATGAAGAGTGGCTGCAAGGCCCTACTTCTGCATGCCCTGAGAAACAGACAGGGAGATTAACAGACTGTCATGTGGCCATCCTGCTCACAGAGGCGGTGCTGAAATCTGGATGAGCATTTAGCCAGAAATACCCTCAATGGTCTAGCAGTCCTTGCTAAACTGAGCACACAGGAAACGTTCTTTAATTACCACTGGCCGCAGCTATCTGAAAGATATTTTGCTGTTTTTGACTGCTTCAGCCTGAGTTTCCTAATTGTCTCCAGTTTTTCTGTGTTTTTGAAGTTATGCTTCAGTGAACCCGGAAAGCATTTCCTTTATCCTTCCCAGCTTGTGATTATCCCACTTCAGCCTGCCATACAACAGCTGTCTGGGATCCAGCTGTCACCCTCCAATGCATGTGAACAGTCCAGCAGAATGACATTAGTCTGTATTCTGGCTTCGCCCCAAGACTGTGGGAGGACATCACTCCCCATGGAGGGTGGAGGATTGAAGAACGAAGGATGTTAGGACAAAACTCATAGTTGTAAACACCCAATCCATCAGCAACGTGTGGTCCCAACAGGTGATACAGATTTGAACTGGGGAGACAGTATGTATCCTTATTTTTATTCATTCCCTGTCCTGAGGCTTAAAGACAACATTGAGATAGGGTACGCTTTTCAACACTGACTATGAAGCATGGTGAGAATAAGGGATTCAACTCTAGGCAGAAGGTGGGTCACTAGGAAACCAGCCTGTATGGCACGAAGGATGGGATTGTAGGCAATAGAAAGAAGTTCACCACTCATTGGCAAAGAATGAAATAATGCCATTTGCAGCAACATGGATGGACCTGGAGATTATCATACTTAGTGAAGTAAGTCAGAGAAAGACAAATATCATATGATATCACTTTTATGTGGAATCTAAAAATATGATACATGAACTTATTTGCAAAACAGAAATAGACTCACAGACATAGAAAACAAACTTATGGTTACCAAAGGCAAAAGGAGAGGGAGGGATAAATTAGGAAATTGGGATTAATAGATACACACTACTATATATAAAATAGATAACCAACCAATAAAACAGATAACTGTAGAGCACAGGGAACTATACTCAATATTTTGTAATAACCTATAATGGAAAAGAATCTGAAAAATAATAGATATATATGTATAACTGAATCATTTTGCTGTACACCTGAAACATTGTAAATCAACTATACTTCAGTTATAGTCTCAGGAATGGGGGGAGGACTGGTTCCAGTCCTTTTCTTAGTCTCAGAAGAAAAACAAAAAAATCCACATTAACTAAACTAAAAAAAAAAAAAAAAAAGAAAAGAAAAAGACCAAGCAGGAGCAAAATGGTTTCAGTTTGGGTTCAGATTGGGCTCAGGGAGGTCTGTAGAAAAATTACTAAAAGGATTACAAATTTCATTACTAAGGTACATTTTAATCCTTGCAATTTAAGAAGTATGTATCATCAGTACCATTTTATGAATGAGAAAGCCACAGCCCTGAGGGTTTAAGAAATTTGCCCAAGGTAAATATCATTAGTTCATGGTATAGCCAGGATATGATCCTGGTTCAGCTGAAGTGAAAGCCCTTGCCTGTCAACCATGCCACACTGGGATCAAAACCAAGGCAGCAGTATCAAGGTGAAATGTCAAAGATGAACTCTTTATCTCCCTCCAGAAATGAGCCCTCCTTTGTTCACTCCCTATCTTGGTTAAAGGCACCATGATTCCTGAGCTTGCCGAGTCTGAAACCGCAGATTCATCTAGGTACCTGCTTCTCCCTTACTCTTCAAGACTCAGCTCATAGGTCTCTTCCTGCACAGGTCTTTCTCAAACTCCTCCAGGATCAAAACTCCCTCTGCTATGCACCCATTCCACCCTTAGCATCTTGTAACACTGTATGTGCCTGTCTTCCTCCTCCACTATAACTGGGCATCTCCAGAGGTTAGGGACTGTGTTCTACACCTCTCTGTATGCCCAGTGCACAGCAAATGCCTGTCACATAGCTGGTACTTTAAATGAATAATAGAGAGAATGAATGAAAACCAGGATATCAAGGAAAATATGTTTCCTTTTATCTGTAAGTTTTTTCCCTTTAGCACTAACTGGTAGAGAATATTTCACCCAGGAGTGTTGAATATTATAGTGGGCATCATATTTGGTGGCAGTGTGCAGGAGGGAAATGACTAGCTCACAATATGTTTATGGTTTTAATAATCACTAATTAAGCACTTTGGATGGACACCACATATTTTTAAAAAAATGGCTTCTCCAAATTAATTCATCAAACATTCAGTTATGGGAAGCTATTTAGGCATTAAGATTTATATTGACCATCCTTTAGACGTGGCATTCATTCATTTATCTATCTATTTGTCTGACATAGACGCTGGATAAATGTGCATCCTGATTCCTTTCCCTTCATTGTACATAGCTTAGCAGAAGTCAGCTGGCAAGTGTAGGGCTAACTGTGAGACTGATCAGTTGCCCCCGCTTGATCACTGTGCCGTACCTGAGTCCCATGGAGTTGTTACTACATGTTTCACAAGGCTGGGGAATAAATATGGTCATATCTCTTGCATTTTTCCCAACAGTCATTTGAGAAGACCACTTTTCTTATTCATTAGAAGTCCAGAATCACACTTTTAATACTTTCTCTCACTAAATTGTCCAACAACCTTGAGAGTGTAATTCGTTTGGGGAAGGAGGCTGGGATTAGCCCTGCTTCCAAATGCCAGGTACAAGGAAAACTGGAAAAATGGATCAGTCTGTGGCTGCCACTGTCTCTGGTCACTACAGTCTGGTGTCAGATGGTTGGGGAGTGGCTTGCTGTCTGTCCAAGGGCTCATTGGAACCCTCTGCTTAGAATACTAGGCTAAGGCTCTTTTTAGCACATACCCATATGGCCAGTGGCTGTTACTAAAAGCACAGCCACTGGGCTAAGCTTCAGAGTGATTTCTGCCTTTGGTTATCCCCATGTTGGAACCAGTCCTCCCCCCATTCCTAAGACCTTGTGCTGAATGAAGGTCATCAGAATTGACTTTCCTTGAACAATGTGGAGCCTCTAGCGATCTTTGCTGTCAATAAACCCTAGTCAAAGCCCACTTGACCCACCAGCTTCTCTAAGTTACACTCTTAGGTAACCATGGGTTCAATCTTCCTCCCTCCTTGCCCCCAAATTCTTTGCTTCAATACGCAAACAAATCCCACTTTTACCTCAGAAATCAATTCTGCTTTTCAGAAGGAGCTTGCCTTGTTCCCTTCTCCCAGATAAGCGGGTTTTTCAATAAGAAGGTCAACTCCAGTGCTATAGATAAATAAAACAAATATTTTATAACATATATAAATATATATTTTAAAAATCATTCTGTTTTCCTCTTTCTGTAACTGTCTCATCTATGTATTCTATCATATATATATATAAAACCTCTTACAAATAATTTTCCATTTCTCCATTACTCAAGGGAGGAAACAAATCACTAGATGGATCTGTTCACACCACTGCTCTTTGGCACAGATTTATCACCAGTATCACTGGTCACAGAAAGAATAGCACCAGAGCCTGAGGACTGATTAAACCATGTTCCTGTAATAGCTAGAGAAACCTGTTAAACTCATTAAACTACAGGTCTATTGTTTATGAGCTGAGCATCCATGAGAAGAATATTTGTATATGGTAAGAACTGTACTTTTCTTCAACTAGTTATTGTTTATCTTATGGACACTCTGAATGTAACATTTGATTGTATTCTTCTTGGGTTGAAAATTCAGAACTAAATGGATGGGACCTTTTGGTATGCATGTATTTATTCTAATATTCCCCCGATTTACCAAAAATAGTTTAACTATACTTCCGTATTAACCCTGCTTTCTTTATTCTATTGAGTGAATACATTTCCTTAATGTATCTTTAAACCTTTAAACATATTTGGATAGAGATTATGTTTAAAAACTGAGGGTGGATTTGTAGTATCTTCTTCCTGTGCGAGGGCAACTGTTAGTATTATCTAGATCAGACGCTTTTCAGAAAAATACTCAGTGTGATTTACATCCTGTGCCAATTCTTAGTGTCTAATGTAATAATATACCCTAATGGACAAAATCTCATTGAGAAGATAATGAACCTATTTACATCTCTGAGGGAAGCAGACAAGGCCATTTGGATTTAAATATAGAAATATCTTTTGCCTTCACTAAAGAATGTATTTAAATGCAGGCTATTTAAAATATGCATTCATCAGAAGATGACAACTGATATGTAATGAAGTTCATTTGCTTAAGCATTTCCTAGAACTGGTCAGGAAGTCATCTCTAAGCACAGACAAAATTAAGAACAATTTAACGTCTAGAATTCATCTCTCACATGCCGTATTTGGAGGCTGTCTTGGATTATTACTTGAGATGTTAATTAACTAGTTAAAGGGATAAAAAGACTCTTGGTATTCTATCTGTTACTACTTAAGCAATGTTAAATAAAGAATTGAGAAGTTGCTGAGAAAATTCAATACAAGTTTCCCTCCCAATCCAAATACTAAACACTGGTTAACTCACTTCATTAGCATATGGTTCATTTAATGTCAAAACCAGGCTCAGTAACTTCAAGGGCCAGATAACCTCATGGAAAGAAAGAGCCACAGGCTGTGTGCACAGAGCACCAGGACTGGAAGGGACGAGGTATGAGCAAGGCAGGCACAGAGCTCATGGCGTGGGCCTGTGTTCACCAGATCATATTTCAAAGACAGAACGTTTGTTCACTGGCCTCATCACCTAAGTGCACTTCCAGGAACCAGAAGACCTATCCAGATGTGCCAAGCGCTGTACTAGGGGCTTTACATACATTATCTTATTCATTTATGAACTCAGATGTGAACTACGAAAAAGACTAGAGGCCAGGGTGGTAAGAAAAATGCAAACTATAGGAGCTGATGTAACTTCCTCATGTTATCGGATTTCTTGTTACCTTTTTACTACCCTCAGTTCCCTTAGAATGACAAGAACTTTTTTTTAGGGGCACAAGAAAATTTGGGGAGCCTTGTGGAGAACAGAGTTCAGGGTTGGAGAAGAAGGTGGCAGCAACAAGAAGAAAAACAAGAGAATCCCTGAGGCAGTGGTGAACTGGTAAATGTTTTAAAACTGGCTGTGATGGTAGGAGAAAGCCCTGATTTGTAACGTTTGTGGATTTGCCAGCTCTCCTGGAGTGAATTTTCTCACCACTGCCAAATTCAATACACTGGCATAACGTCACTGAACGTGCAGTTGGGAAGAGCCGCATACACTCGGCTACGTGCGCTGGTGGAGAGCTATCTCCAGCACGTGCCCGCAAAGAAAAGTGCCAGGAACTCCCTTGAGCCCAGAGACTGGAGCCACCTGGGGTTCATTTTAATGTTCCTGCCTTAGCTTCACGCTTCCTAAAGCTAAGACTGTGATTGTTCATCTTCATGTCCTTAACTTCTAGCACAGCATCTGACACATAGCCTGCCTGTAAATGGTCTGAAAGACAAGAGTCCAGATTCTAAATTCGGTCTCTATTACTGTTTGAGTGTTTGTCCTTGAGGATGTCACTTAAACCTCGTTTTCCTCATTTGAAATATTGGAATTAAATTTATTTATTTATTTTTGGCTGGGTCAGGTCTTAATTGCCGCACGTGGACTCGGTTGCCCCGTGGCATGTGGGAACTTAATTCCCAGACCAGGGATCGAACAGACATCCCCTGCCTTGGAAGGTGGATTCTTAAGCACTGGACCACCAGGGAAGTCCCTGAAATATTAGAATTTGAAGTAATTCTGTTCCCATGTCATTTCTGGCTCTGGGATGTTATGAAAAAAAGTATTTATTTTAAAAGTATTAATTTTCTTCAATCAAGATGCATGTGTACTCACTACTATATATAAAATAGATAACCAACAAGAACCTGCTGTATAGCACAGGAATCTATACTCAATATTTTGTAATAATCTGTATGGGAAAAAAATCTGAAAAAGAATATATATATAGACATATATAGATATATCTATATATATCTGAATTACTTTGATGTAGACCTGAAATTAACACAACATTGTAAATCGACCATGCTTCAATAAAAAAAAGATGCAAGTGTACAATGTTTCCCTGATTTCTCAGATTTTTTTTTTAAATTGAGAAATGGTGTTTAGTTTAATAGGAGTTATAGTTTGTAAATTTCTATGGGCTCTGAGCCATAAATGCTTCTTTTTCTAAGTGCTTAAAAGACTGTGGTATGAATTTTATAAGCCACAGCTTAGCTGTACAAAAACAGAACATTTGTTTTCTAAAACTAAGCTTCAATTCATTGTTGAATTCCAATTCCACTCTCTAGGAGCAAATGTAATCTTACAAAATCAAAGAAAACTCCACTGAATTCTGCAATTTCTCAGGCAATTCAGAGGTTTCCCTTATCTTGACACATCCAGGCTTGTGTGCTATCATTTTCACTTCTGCAAATGGAGGATCATTCAGAATTCATAAGAGCAGCATCAATTTGCTCTAAAGGCTCTTTACAAAAACACACGGGAATGGAGCAGGTTATCCTGACATAATCAAGTTAGTGACTCCTGTGATCTCTCTGAGAAGAGACCTTGGGCCTTGGTCATATCTCTGGCTAAGCCTGATGGGTTTTTTTTCTAGACTCCAGTGGCAGCCTATCCCACTCCACGAGGACCAACTAGGTTGCTCTTGAAGGGGGCGGTGTCCATTGTCTGCCTCGAGGACCTTGTGTAAGGATTTATATATGGAGCAGAAGCCTCACACAGGATGTAGGCAGACAGAGCTAACTCAGAGATAATTAGCTTCCTCCATACTGGGAAGGGAGACAACGTGGAAATTTCTAAAGTGCCCCCTAGGGCTTAGAATCAACCTCAAGGAGGAAAGGAAGAGAAAAAACCCTGAGAGAAGGTCTTTCTGAATCATAAACCTAAATGAGAAAATGGCTGAGTTGCATCGAGTTCAACTTAGAAACGAGTAGATTGTTTTCTTTATCAGCTAGAATTGTAGCTTGTAGACAGAAATCAAATTTGATTATTAAGTTGGTAATTGTGAAATTCCGACGCGATAAAATAATAATCTGTTTTAGTATTTTGTTAGAAATTGACACCAAATATGTCTATCTCCTCTTTTTTGGAGTGGCAACTTTTCTACTTCTTGATTCTCAACATTGCCTCTGTTTTCTGTAATTATGCAAGTTACAAAAATGAGCAATATTCACATTTGCAATTCTCAGTTCTTCAGGAAGGAATTCATCTCTGTCTGGAGATTTGTGTTTATTTAAAGCCACTAAGAGCTTTATTTCCAACTGCTTTCCACTTCTCCTGGGTTTCCATTCCCTTGCCATCATGCTTGTTCAAGTTTTCCGAGCCTGAAAATGACTGCTCCTTGTGGATTATAATGTACTTTATACTGAATGGATAGATAACACTTACTGTTAGCATGAGTTGTGGTTGATAGACGAAGGGTTATTATAACTAAGTGAAGCCCTGTAGATCATACAGTTGAAGTGAAGTGGGGAATTAATATAAATATGCAAATGAGCTTAGCCAAGAACACTTTTTAATTGATCTAGATAACATGGTTTTACAGCTTCAATTCTTTGGATACTTTAAGTGCTCAGGTTTGTCCCTTTACAGCCCACTGTAGATGAGGCTCACCTACAAAAAAAAGATGCTGTGGACAGATCCTTAGACAATTAGAATTTCGATTCCCTCCTGATTGGCCCAAGAAAGTCCAAGTCAAAGAATTAAGGGAAGCTTTTGAGATGCTAATAATTTTTCAATCTTTCTGCAGACTCTTCTCTGCCACCCTTTTCATGAAGACAGAGGTAGTTCACCATGACATTGAGGAAGCTTAAATTTCAAGGCCCTGAAGCAGCCCAAGCAATGTTTTCCTACAGACACGTGTTTTTGTAAGTTTCACAAACGTAGAATATTTAACTGTAATCTCTTCAGACATCTGAGTTGTTCTTCTCTGACCTCCTCTCTGTCATATTTACTCTCCTGTCAGGATGCCTTGGAGTGTCTGTGAACACTTTGGGGACTTGAGGTGAGAGCAGATTTAGGTTGGTATTATCTATGGGGTTTATAATCAGTTAAATTATAGCTGGTTTTTCCTCTGTGATGTGGTTTTCAGGTGTGGTGTGTGACACAAAGGTGCAGGACTTGAGGTGTATTGTGATACACCAGTACTTAGCACAGGAAGCAGGTGGGTCCTAAGGAGAAACATGGCTTGAAATATATAGACTCAAAAGCTAATTTATGGAAAATTATTTCAATCGCTGGATGTGTGCAGTTTTAAAAAGAGGA
The DNA here is from genome assembly GCF_963455315.2 of Globicephala melas. Lineage (NCBI taxonomy): Eukaryota > Metazoa > Chordata > Mammalia > Artiodactyla > Delphinidae > Globicephala > Globicephala melas. Next base: position 98,091,031 of record NC_083318.1, on the reverse strand, counting down.
TTTCATTCTTTTTGATTCCTAGTCAAAATAGAAGTTCTCTCATGTACAGAATATACTCAATAATGCAACATATACAATTGTCAGCCTACTATACTGTTAATTGGAGCTGCTGAAATAGAATTTATCAGAATTTATCTGTGTTTATTGGACAAAAAGCTGCACTCATTTTTTACAAACAGGGAGAAGGCCTGTGGCAGGGAGGCGTGGGTCATGTAATTTAATCATCTCAACTATTAATTAAAGAAAACAGATTTCAATTAGTCTTATTAGAAGAATGAATTATCTTTTTGTTCTTTCTATAGATTATTTTTTAAAAATTAACATATAAAAAGGTGATAAAGGAGCCTGCAACCAAAAACGTAGGGAAAAGCAATTACAGAACTATGTTAACAGTTATTTCAAAAAAAAACTTTTTGTTATTTTCTGGATTTTTGCAATGTCCTAGGTACTTTTCAGCTTCTTAAAATTTATAATTTGTGGTGATTTATTTTCTCATTCTGAACTAATATTCACTTTGTTACCTAATTTTGATATTTCAGTCTTTTATTCTTTTTCTTAACAATGTCTCCCACAAAACTAAAATCTCCCTTCACAAGCCACCATATTTCCAACTGATAAATTCTTTATCACTCTCACAGAAGAACACATTTCAAGTATTATTTATTGAGAAATTATGATGTACAAAAGCGTTTCATAGTTATGGTCTGACTTAGGGAAATTTGCTCAGCCTCCCTGAGGTGAAGATTCTTTATCTATAAAATAGAAAGCACAGGATGGCTCACAGCATTGCTTTCCAGATTCAATGAGGTTAAATGTTGCACATGGAAATACGTTCTAAATTATCAAGTGCTATTTAAACAGTTAGCCTGGCATACAGGCCACTATGAGAATGGACCACCCTCTGTTATATTCTGGCTCTACTTTACTAGTGACACTTTCTTGAATCTACTCATCACTTGTAAAAATGGGGAAAACATATCCAATTCATAGGGCAGTTTGTTATAAGCCTTAAATGGGTAATCGCCATTATTATTATTGAATTAGAGCTGTTATTCATTACCAAGATCTATGTCAAATAATGCCTCTAAAGAAATACAGCAAGTTACAGAGACCTTTTTAAATTGAAGTATTGTTTTTTATTAAAATGTATTATTATTTTTGTACTTTTCATTTGTATGAGATTCACTTATTTTGCAGCCATGAATATTATACCAGCTTTTAGTTTTGTAACTGATTTTTTAGCTTGAGCAATATGAATAAGAAATACAGCAATACATGTAGCAGAGTCTTAAATATTTGGTCACATCACTTATATTGTGAAGACACATCAGGTCAAAGAGCAATAGCAGACACTATTAAATATCTAGGACCTTGTAGGCATCATAAAATTTCATGCATGATTTGGCAAGACAAATTAATAAAACATCTTTCTTTTCTACCAGGTTTTAAAAAAAATATGTTTTTCCTTATTCTTTCACTCCTCTATCATTTATTTCAAAAGGATAGAATTCAAGAGTAACACTTTCTGGATTTCTTCCTCATTTAGGTCACCACATAGCATTGAGTAGAGTTCCCTGTGCTGTACAGTAGGTTCTCATTAGCTATCTATTTTATACATAGTATCAATAGTGTATGTATGTCAATCCCAATCTCCCAATTCATCCCCCCAACTTTCCCCCTTGGTATCCATATGTTTGTTCTCTATGTCTGTGTATCTAATAATTTTCTTTTTAAATGAAAAAAAAAGAGTAACCTTTATAAAAAGAGCTTTCCCAAACTTATGCTCTTTTCATTTCTTACCCCAGAAGGAGAGACTTCTCCTTCTTTCAATTAAAAAACGTCTCCCTACTTATAGCTATAGCTCACATATAGTTAATCAGGGAAATTGTCTTGGAGCCATCTTTGAGGTATCTAGTGTAACATCAGAGATCAGACAACAAGTAGAGCCAGAGGATTAGGAGGAAGATGACAACATTTGCTGGTGCTAAAAAGATAAGGATAGGAAATGCTGCATACCTGTACAATAAGCACTTGAGTCTGGTTTCCTGGAAACATCATCTTTCCATGCCCCACCCTCAAACAGTGTGTTTCTTTTTTGCAGTGTATTTCCACCTCTATGGCTTCCCTGTGGCTCATGTTAAATGTTCCAGTTACTATTGCTGAAAAACAAACCACCTCTAATTCAGTGGTATAGAACAACTACCATTTTATCGTGCTCACAGATTCTGGAGGCCGGGAATTTTGACCGAGCACAGTAGAGACCCTTTTATCTGCTCCACAAATCTGAGGCCTCAGTTGGGAAGAGTAGAACAGCTAGTGGTGATTTGAATGGTTGAGAGCTGGAATCATCTGGAAGCTTCTTCACTCACATGTCTGACTTATGGGCTGGAGGGATTCAAGTTTGGCTTCATCTGGAACTATTGACCAGAAAGTCTATTTCTGGCCTCTGCATACGGGTTGGGCCTTCTCTAAACAAGGCAGCCATGGCAGTTCAGGATTCCAAGAAACAGCACTCCAGGGAACAAGGTGAAAGATGGGAGCCCTTTCATGACCAACCTCAGAAGCAACATAGTGTCACTTCTGTCATACTCTATTGGTCAAAGCAGTTATAAGCCCACCCAGATGCCAAGAAAGGAAACACAGACCTCATTTCTCAGTTGAAAAGGTGTCAAAAAATTTTCAGCTCTTTTTAAAATCCTGCCTTGGTATACAACTTCACTTTTACAACTGAGGATCAGGGGTAAATGCACATAATTGATTTCCCTGGACCACACACCTCAAGATAGAAAACTTGGTGAGAAAAGCGAGATGAGATCTTATGCAATCTAAGAGAGGCAATATTCTGTACTAGAAAGGGCTTTGCGTGGAAGGAACTGATGAGTCAAAATCCTGTGTTATATGCTTGAGCTTTTTGCCTTCAAGGATCCATTTTCTGGTCAAGGCTAATAAAATGTGTTAACATCCATGGTTGACATGAAGATCCACTGAAATAATGTGAAGACCAATATGTGGCTTTAATTAGCATGCCCTATCTCCAAGGCAAACTTAAGACAGAAAAAAGATCAAAATTCAATAGTCCCTTAAAATCCAGTCTGGATTTAGGTTAATGAATCACAGATTACATCTTGAAGGGAAACTGTGACAATCTGATAAGCATTATAAAGTTCAATTTTATGAGAAGCTTTGTGGCTGGCAATTGGGAGTATGTTTCACTGTTTTAAAGACCTAAGTTACCCTTTAGGCCAATCATGCTTTATGACCACATATCAGATTTATCTATGACACAAAGCCATAATAATATAGCAGCAAACATTTTTTAAGAGCTTATTGTGTGCCAAGTATTATGTTAAACACTTAACAATAGATCGTATGATTATTATCTGCATGTTAGGATGGAGAAACCGAGGTTTATGGGAATTATGTACTTGATGAAGTTCTGGAAGCATGTAAGATATAGAGATATAAGTTAAATCCAAATAGCATATATTATACTGACTAATGATACAAAGCCTTCTTTTTTGATAACCCTTTTTGGACTATGCCAACATGACATTAAATTAGGTTCTGATTCAGTCTAATTAATTTAATTCAATAAATGTTTATTAGATAACTTCAATCTACCTGAACTAATATTTAATGAGAGGTTAATAGCAACCACGCACTGACACATAGAGTTGACAAGATAAAACCTTCACTTTCAAGGAGAGTGCACAGTTTATTAGAAGAAAAGATTATTGCAATACTTGAGTGGTAAATCCCAGTCTAGTTTTAAACATTGTGTAAGTGCTACTGAGGCTAGAAAAATTAGCCAGGTACAGTATCTGCCCTCAAATACCTGTAATTTACTTGAAGAACTGAATTCTATTAACACAGCCTCATCAGATAATCCAGGCAAATATCCACTCTGGTTCCTGGTTTACGGTTTCTGATGACTATTGGTAGTTTCTTTAGATTTCAAGATAGTGTTTCCTGATGAAACATTCCAACTTTTTATGAATGTAGCCAAAACTGTCAGAAAATAACCAATGATGCTTTAAATAAAAGAACAACCAGCAGTGCCTGTATAGATGACTATAGCACCACACAGAATGACTGTCGTTGTGGATGCATTGCCTTTAATTTTCAAAATGTTAGTTACAAAAGAGAAAACCCATCCTTGAGAATTTCCTCTTGAATGGCTAGTGTTTTCAGTTAGTTATGTTTTGATCTATCTATTCAACCATCCATCCATCCATCTAACATTCATTGAACTTCACAAGAGTGTGATGGCATGTTAATGTCATCTGTCAGCTGGGTGCTGAATCTGGCTCACACAGGCTTGTGACAATTGTTAAATTTCCAGGAATTTGCATGTTTTAAAAAATTTGCATGTTTTAAAAATTTTTTTAAAAAATTAAAAAAATATTAAATTATATAAATCTACAGTGCAATGAATTACAAATAAAGTTAATAAGTACTCAAAACTCATCATTTCCTAATAATTTTACTACATTTCAGTATTATCTGTGCTCTTAAGGTTATTTAAATTTCTGATATCTGTATGGTAGAAATATTAGATAATGGTAAATTGCTTTGCCTCTTTTCCCAACTCCACAATCAGTGATGTCATGTTGGTAGCTTGAAACCAATCATAGTGGGAGTATTTACACTTTGGACACTAGCAAAAGTACCTTTATGGGATAAAAATGGCTGGGGTCAGTGTTTTAAGTAATGGTGAGCTCAGAAGGTGTTAATTTGTTTGTTGTTAATTTATTTTGTAATGAATATCTTTTATTTTATTAAGCATTTAAAATAGACTAAATATATATGATAGTTTAAAAAATGAATCATCTGGGGAAGCTTTATAAAGGAAAAAAAAACCACCACAAAACCAGTTGAATACAGTCCTACTCTACATGCCAACTGCTTTTAACTCTTAACTGTTTCTTCTGGTGGATATTTTCGTAGTTAGAAACAATATATTTTAAAGTTTAAGATGTACAGCAGAATGATTTTTAAAATTGAGATATAATTGACCTATAAAATTTTATAAGTTTATGGTGTACAACTTGTTGATTTGATACATTTATGTATTACAGTATGGTTACCACTGTGACGTTAGCTAACACCTCCATCCTCACATAATTATCATTTCTATTTGGTGAGGACATTTTGCAATACAGTCTCTTAGCAACTTTGAAGTACACAACGTAGTCTTGCTGACTATAACCTCCATGCTATGCACTAGATCTCCAGAACTCATTCATCTTGTAGCTGCAAGTTTGTACCCTTTGACCAACATGCAATATAAGAAACAATATTCTTAAAATGCATACCATAAAATGATTTCAGACACCAAGATACCAATCTTATATTGTATTTTTCTGCCCCAAAATGATTAAATAATTTTCACTTAAATTTTTTTTCAAACAGAAAATAATAATTTATATTGACTTCATTTTACTTAATATTTATAACTAGTGATGATTTCATAAACTTGTAAAACTATGTCCCTTCAAATCTACAAAACAAAGATTTACTACAGTGAGCACTTAAAATTCCACAAACCATCTCCATTTGCATTTGATTCTAGAATTTGAGATTGAAATTATTTTCTCTTGGAATTTTGAAGGCACTTCGCCTTTGTTGTCTAGTAGCCCATGTTGCTATTGGGATGTCTGCTTTCTTTTACCTTTGTATTTGATCTTTTCCTCTCTGGAAGTTTTTGGATCTCCTCTTTATTCCTAACATTCTAAAGTTTCAAAATAATATCCCTTTATGTGTTTATTTTCAATTTAATGGGCTGGACATTCATTACACCTTTCATTTTCCTTTAGCTTTGTTACAAGAGAATTTCTTGACTTTATTATCCAACCATGTTATTATTATTTTTTTTAATTTTAAGAACTGTATTTTTAAGTTTTCTGAAATGTGTTTCCAAATTACTTTGTTTTAAATGTATCATATCAACATTTATTGGATTGTAGTCTATATCCAGTCTAAGAATCCTTTTGCTATTATAGGTGACTTCTAACCATTTGTTCATTGATGTGACATATATATTCAGTCTTAAATTTACCTTTTTATTTAATGTTATACTCTTTGCTTTTCATTCACTTTGTTTGGGCACTTGATGGGATTCTTCAAGCTGCAAATCAGAGCCTCATAGACAAATACAGCATGGTATTGGGGTTTGTTAATTTCATAACCTAAGGACTGAACCATCTTTTATTTCTCTAGACCTTTCCCAGCTATAGAATAATGCTGAGTTTATGTTATACATGTAATAGATATTGTCTGTTTGACATTCTACAGTGTATTTACTATATAGAGCTTGTCAGTGACCAAATTTATTTAATTCCCTCCAGTGCTTAGTGTTATTGGGCTTTATAAAAATTATTTATTGAATGACTAAGTGGTAAGATTAACCTATCCAGAGAATAGTTTTTTAAAAAATAACTTGTTTTCTCCAGATTAGTTTTTATTTGTGCACTATATGGTGCAAATATGTCAGAAAACCCAAACATGATCTATAGGATAGGAGAAAGACAGTTGTGAGCACTTCTTGGGTTATAGAGTTTTGAAAGAAGCTGCAGTCCTCAGTATTATACTACTATTTTTCTCTGGGAATCCTCCAATTTGTAATAGAAGTCAGTAGGGGAAATTTTCCTTATAGAAACTTACTCTATGATCTAAGTCAATTGGGCCCATCTGTTCTATAAATAACACAATGCCTATAAAAAACAATAACAAAAATATCCATTACACGATTTTCATACTTATCACATTATTAGATCTCTTTTAAATAAGACAGGCATTCAAATAGTTAAATGACACAGCATAAAGTATAACCCAAGATTTTCCCAGTTTAACCCCATTTTTTTTTTTTCTGGCTCCCTTTAATTAGCCTGGTGGAGTGAGTTCAAGATATCAAGTCTCATGTGAGCCTCGACCAAGTTCCCAGCTCATTCATGTCCAAGTGTAGCCAAGTTTCTCACAATTTTCTCCTTAAATGTAATACATATCAAACTCTATAGAAAGGAGAGATCTAAGATGATTCAGATTTGGCTTTTTGTGAATCCAAAACGATATGCTCTGTAGAGTTTATTCTTATGTGAAAGTTGATTAGCACTTGTAACTAACTAGGCAGTTTCTGGGCAAAGTCCCACTCAATTGGCTCCAGGATCAATCTAGAAAATTATCTCTCTCTCTCTCTCTCTTTTTAATCCCTTATTTCCTTCTTTCACATTTCCTTCCTTCCTTCATGTTTAGATGAGAAGGAACCTGTCTTAGTCCTTGACAACATTTCCATTAGCCTTTCCTGGTTCTCCTGACATTTGACATAGTCTGATGAGAAGTAGTGAGAGGCAGGGAATTTGGCCAGGAGATAAGAGTGAGGAGAGTGGGGTTGGTGTGTGCCAGTTCTCAAAAGAATCATCAATAGCCTGTGCCAGGCCTGGCACACAGTGTATGAGGAATTTAAATGGACATTTCAATCTTGAGATTGCCATCTGGTTCTAACAATAGACTAAAAGAGCTCTGAGAAGACCACATAGCTGATAGCCCTGTCTGCCTTCCTTGTTTCCCTTGGAGCACCACTCTGTGCCAGACACCACTCTGGTGAACAAAACACATAGGAGGAAACTGACAAAGAAACAATATACATACTAGGTAATTTACTTATCTAGGATCTTAGGAGGCGGTAAGTACCAGGGAAGAAAAGTAAAGCAGGGAAGGTCACAGGGAGAGCTGGAAACGGGGATTGAAATTATAGGCTCTACCCAAATCTACTGAATCAGAATATTCAACGGTTTGAGGATCAGGTATCTGAATTATGAACAAGCTCCCCATGGGCTCATTTTGCATTCCAAAGTTTGAGCATCACTGATCTAAATAAAATTCCTTGTGTTGCACTATATGTCATAAGAAAGAACAAACATAAACATTCTTCTCCAAAAGTTTCATAGATTTTGTTGCTTATTGAAGCTTTCTTCATTTGCTTTTCCTCTGAACAATTGAAAATTTCAGCATCCTCATGCTCTTTTCCATGGCTCTCATGCTGATCTCTGAAGGTTGGCTTTCAGAGGAGATGGTGAAGGTAAGAACACCAGAAATCTCTGTCTATAGGTAAGACGCACTGATTGGTTTCAGTCAAATAACCCAGAGAAGATGATACTTAGACAACAACGAGTTATCATAACAAAATAATTAACTGTCATATTACTTTATTCAATTACATAGAAGTGCTTTTGTTTGGACTTGAGGATGCAATTCAATTTCCTTTTGCTAAAAACATGCATGGTCATAAATTTTTATTATCTTTATCTATGGAAACAGGCTACTCTGTATGACTCTAACATCATATGACCTGTTGACTAAACATTTGGACAGCCCAATAAATCTTGATGAACTTTGTCCAGTGTTCTTATTAGTGAAAGATTAAAAACTGAGATATAAAGTAAATGATTTAATAAGTAACAGAGGCAGCGGGATTAGGGCTTGCTGTAGGGAAATGCAGTGGAGGCATAACTCTTTCCTTTCAGCTTCCCGTAGCAGCCTCAGGTTTCTGTCTTAGTGGATCCTAGTGTCCTCACATGAGCTGGATGTTTGTGCAGGACACAAGGAAGTGCTTTTGTCCTGACCTCTATCTGAGCCATGGGAAATAGGATAAAATGAGGACAGGAAATGAATAGAATATTTCCCATTCATTTCACAGTGAGAGTGAGTTATTAGTTTAACTCTTTTTCTAAAACAAAGTTACTGAACACCAATATTGTTGTATATTTTAAGCATACAACTTGAATACACTCCAATTTAACTTTGGTTCCAAGCAAAGAGGGTATACTGGGATTTTAACTGACGAAGTAAACATATTCTCTTTTCTGTCTAGAGAGCCTGGTCCTTTACTGAATGATTCTTAATTTTGAATTTGCTGGTATTTTGTTTCAGAGCTTGAGAAGTTAAATAAATGAGAGGCGTCTTGACATCGTTGAAAAAAATCTGGCGTTAGGTTTAGAAAACCTGATTTTGAATTCATATTACTACTAATTACCTCTGTAGCCTTCACTTTTCATTGGCAAAACTTGGAGTAATATGTAAATCCTAGGACTGTTGGGAGGATTAAAAAAAATAATATGCAAAGGCAGCTGGCATAGTACCTAGCATATAGAATAAGCTCAATTGACGCTAGTTCATATAACATGATACAACATGGCAGAAGGTTTCATTCAATAATCAATGCATATCCTTCAGTTGGTAAAGCTTTCTATACCTGCCTGTAGGAGGACTTTCATATGGGAAATGGTAGGGAATTTAGTATCAATGATTTTAGCAGAAATTTTACACTTGTTGGTAACTTTTGAAAGCTGCAACTGCTGGACATAATCATGCCAACTAAATGCAAAGAACTCTGGGGCAACATGCTATAAAATAGCATCTATGCATTTTAATAATTCTCTTCATGAAGGGAAGATCTGCTTCAAAAGACAACCCCAAGACTCTGTATGCTTGATTCTGTTGGTTCCCAAGAGAAAAGGAAACGCTGTGCTGTGTGTTTGGGTAGGTAGTGGAAGAGACTGGTATGTGTGTGTGTGTGGAGGGGGTGGAGCGTTTATCAGGACTCTGGGTTTAAAGGTTTATAAATATGGGGAGAACTAGAGCAAGATCACAATGCTGACCATGAGAAAGTAACTGCTCTGCATTAACTCACTTCTTCAAGTCTGGGAGACTGTTTAGCAACTTGGGACCCTGCCCTAGACAGGAGGATTGCTGTCATTACATCCTTCTAGTTTCTGGCTGCCAGAGGACATAAGACAGCAGCAATGAAGTTTATCTCCATCCTTAAAAGGCGAGCCTTAACGGCGGCTGTAGTCAGGACTTCTAGACAACATAGCATAGATATACTGTCTTGCTTTTCCTCCTTATTTGGGAAATATACTTGACCCGACCCTGTGACAGACACTCGCTTGCTTGTGAGGCAGAAAAATGAAATGCTCGTCTTCCAGACCAACAGAACCTTGGTGTCGCTATTACTACCCAGCCGTGATGCACACCTTTCTAGTCTACAGATTGCTAAGCTTGGCACCGCACGTTAGACTAAGAAGACAGAGAGTTTGTAGTGTAAGTTCAATTTACAAATTGTTTTCTTGTACAAAGGACAGTCTCAGAGGGTCTTTCATAAGACACAATTCCTTTTTTTTTAAAGTCCTATGTTTACACAGACTTGAGCCAGCAAATGTCTTTTACAATTAGTCTTTACTTATTAAACATTTCATCAACTCTTCCCAATGTGAGGATATAAACTTCAAAAGATTAGAAGTGGAAAATGAAGTAGTTCAATTCTAAAATAGTAATATTATTCCCAAATCAAATAATTTTTGAGGCATCACTATTTTCTTTAGCCCATTAGTAAGACAGTTTTGTCCATTCAGATTTGGTTTTTAATTGCTCCTCAGGAGAAATGTTTGTTACAGTTGGAAACTTTTTCGGAAAATTTGCCCAAGGGGCTAGAATATAAACTTCCAGTGTCACAGAACCAGTTTGTCGTAAGGCATTTTTCCCTATAAAGGAATACAGTCCTACTCAGTAAAGTGATTTATTTCAAAGCAATTCACTTAAATTGTACACAGGATAAGGCACTGTGGGAGGGGTGATGAAGAAGAGGGGAAAAGTACTAACTGTCCAAGTTCTGCTCCATACAGGCCTTCAGCCTTATTGAAGAAGGTAATGGGTAAATAGGATGCAATTAAATGGTAAAGCAAGGCCGCACTGCAGGGTTCCTGTGCCAAATCAATTGTATAGGCAGAAAGCGTTCTAGGAATGGAAGTCCAGCCAGCCAGATCAGGCTCGTGGTATGAGTAGCGTTTACATTACTCTCCCTGAGGCCTTTGGACGTTACTTAAAAGGAAAGGAGGAGGGACTGAAGAAGGATGGAATGAAGCAGGTGGAAAGTGGTGTGAGTTTTATAGACTTGAACCTGGCGTAGCAACATCTCTAGGGCTTGCAGATCCAAAATGCATGGTGGAAGTTTTTCTTCAGCTACGCTTCATGCTCCTGAGTCTCCCAGACACCTGATACAGTCCCTCATCTACCTAGGTGGGGATCTTTTTCCTTTAACTAAAGTCAAGTTGGTATAGGTGATGAACTGAATAGTCCAGTGACTTTGTTTCTCTGCCTCATACTATTAACAGGGTGAAATTAATAACTCTGAATCAAGTCATGAAGGCAAGCCATATCGGGTCAGACAGACTTTATTTACTATCTCAGAGAGGATTTTAGGTGTAATGTAGACTCTGCCATTGATTACCATCCATATTTTCTCTTTCCACAGATGATGTTTATTACTGGAACCAAAGCACATACTGGAGACTTGTTTCTGGCACTCATTATAACAAAATATTATAGTGTTTGGGGATGGATGTGGGGTTAGATCTAAGGATGACTTAAGTTAAAGAGAATTTGTAGAGCAAGTAGGGCAAATAAAATCTTCAATCTCAACCCTTTTCATTAAGGCTCCCTTCACCTTTAAGATTCTTTTTCAAAAACAAGTTTTCATTACAAACTAGGAAAATGATTCCTTGGCGTTTTCCTCCTGTGCCAACCATCTGGCAGTACTATTCTTGGTGACAGAAGCATATTTTCCCTATTATTTGTTAATGTTGGGGTCACATGTCACTATCTTCCAGCATTTTGGGGGATGCACCTGTGAAACAACAGGGCTGATTCTCGTCTCCTCCCATCCCAGGCCTAAAAACAAGTTTGCGAAACCATACAGGGCAGTAGGATGTGAACCAGGCAAAGTCGTGCTCTGACAGAGACCTTTAAAAGTAAACAAATCAGGGCTTCCCTGGTGGCACAGTGGTTGAGAGTCCGCCTGCCAATGCAGGGGACATGGGTTTGTGCCCCGGTCCGGGAAGATCCCACATGCCGCGGAGCGGCTGGGCCCATGAGCCATGGCCACTGAGCCTGCGCGTCCGTGCTCCGCAACGGGAGAGGCCACAACAGTGAGAGACCCATGTACCGCAAAAGCAAAAAAACAAAAAAAACAGTAAACAAATCAACCCAAGTTACTGTCAAGGTGAAATGTAACCTCCCTCACTTCATCTCTTATTCAAAGCTTCCTCAGACCAAATCTGGAAGAAATGCATCATTTTCTTCAACTCTAGAGTCAGTGAAAAAGGATCTATGATTTGATCCATTTCACTGTTAGAAGTTAAAGCAAATCTATAAGGCGCGTGGGATCTGAACAAACTCAGGATTCTGTGGCTCGAACACCTGTGGGTCTTTGAAGACTGTTACTGTGTGTGCCCTTCAACAAGGGGTCCTCTGCTCTTTAAGCTGTTGAAAGTTCATTCCTTTTGGCATCTGCATCTCTGGGCACAGTGGCAACAATAGGGGGCCCAAAATGCTTTGTCAGCTGTTACGTATGGGGTCTCCTGACACCACGTGCGACCGTACGTCTTCCCCGTGTGATTTAGCCATGCCACACAGCAGTTGGTGGCCGTTTCATAGACGAGGTGCGAGGGTGCCTCACAGCCCGTTCTCAGTGCTCTAAAGAGGCATCATTTCTATTTAACCTCTCCTGACTCTCCCTTCTTACTTGTTCTGCCCATAGCCCAGTGCTCCGTTACATGGCTAGCCATCCTGCCTGGTGTTTTTGATAACAATTTATTCATTATTTATATGCCATTTAATACAAAATGTTTTTTGAGATGATTTTGCAATGCTCTAGATCCCTATAAATGTGGCTTCTGCTGAAAGGAATGGGCAATAGTCCTTTTTTTCCAAACTGATAGTTCTTGCATTCACCTCAACTCAGGAAAAGGCCACAGATTTTTTTTTTTTTTAATAATGTAGGCGTACGTGCTGCAATGAACGTCATTCTGGAATAACAGAACGAGGTGACAATGCTCCTAGTCACTAAATAGCAACAGAAACCAATGATAAGTCCTTCTCAATAAGTTACCCTCCTACAGTAACATAAAAGGCATGTGGGATCCTAGCTCCCCGACCAGGGATCGAACCCCGGACCCCTGCAGTGGAAGCGTGGCGTCCTGACCACTGGACCACCAGGGAAGTCCCCAGTAACATAAAACCTTTAAACAGAGAAGTAACTATCCCCCTAACAGAGTCTGAAATGCTTTGTGGTTGTTTTGCATTCAGAACTTTCCTTTAAATTCTTCTTATTTTAGACATGGTTTCTATCAGAAAACAGGCCTTTCCAATTTACAGTCATATAGTACTTAGTCCAGAGTATAGTAAAGAAAACAGAGGAGAACACTTTTCTCTGTTTAAATAAAGAGATTCTCCACCACATGAAGAAAACCGAATAGAATTCAGTGTTCTATTTGATTGAAATTTAAACATATATATATGTATTAGAATTCAGAAAGAGGTTTCCTGCAAGTACATTCCATTGCCGAGTTCTAGACGTTTTACTTTGCTCACAAGATTTTGGGTTACCATAAGAGATTTGAAACAAGAAAAAACAAAGAGAGAGAGAAAAAATATATATCACTCAGTAAACTGTCGAAAGAAAAAGTCCATATTCCACATCTAGTTATGTGAAAAAACACCTGTTTTCCCCTGTGGCCCGCTGAAACAAATTGTTGGGAACAGGACCTTGCCTTAGTATGAGGAAAATATACATTCCACACTTTAGGTAGAAGGTGAACATGGTAAACAATGTGTGTGGGGAAGAAGTGGGAAAGATTTTGCTGCTTCAGTAAGAAGGGGATGCATGTCCATGCCACAGATTGGGGGTAGAGAGAGGGAGGTACAAAAACAAAGGAATTCCCTTAGTAAGAGGGGTAAGATGGGCACACAGGGTCAGAGGCATTCCTCGGATCTCTCTCTAAAGACACTTAACTGACACACATAATGATGATGGATATGTTGACTCCATGAGCTGTGCTTCTTAGTGAGCTCAGTAAATGCAGCATTTCTGTGTGCATTTGCCGCTAAATTTCTGGAAAGTTTACATCCAGACATTAATGACCCATCACATAATCTGTCAGATCAATGGATTTATTTTTCAATGACTTGCTAGATGATCCTGATTTAAGTCATCTACCTAAAAATCATATTCAAAGAGCTAGACAATTAAGATATAACCACTGCATCCCTAAATGGCTTCAATAGTAGTCCCATAAAGACAGCCAGGGAGACCCCATTCCCTTTCTTTGCTTCCTTCTACTGGTACCTCTAAGCACTCTAGCCAGGCCATCCAAGGATTGATTCTCTCTTGCAATGATACACAGTCCAACAGACTCAAGGGGCTGTGATACCTCAAACCCTTACCTGTCCATTTTATATTAATAGCGTATTTGAATTACTAGTAATTCTATATTATTAGCAATTTTAGTAATTACTAATATTATTAATAACTTTAAATAGTATGTTAGAATTAAAGGTAGCAGGCATATTAGAATTATTAGTAATATATTACTAATATAAAAATATATATAATGTATATATTTTACTGAATATATTATATTTACTGAGACTAATCTATTACTAATATAAACAGTAGTAATATATAAACTATAAATATAAATATTAGTAATAGATTAGTCATTCATTCAGTAAATAATTTTTGAATATTCATTTGTCATTCTTTTAGATCTATAAACAAACTTAAAACAGACACAAATCCTTGTAAATGCAGAAGTTTCCATTCTACTGGGGGAAAAAAAGAACAATAACCATAATAAATAAGTAAATTAAATAGTTGATGACTGCTACAGAAAAATTAAAAGTAGAGCAGGACAAGGGAAATCAGTAATGCTGAGGGGAAAGAGGCAATTTTAAATGAGGCAAGAATCACCGAGAAGTTGAGTCTGAGCAAGTCTTGAAGGAGAAGGGGGAATACCTGGGGGACACTAGATCCAGGTAGTAGGAGCAGCCAGTGCCAAGGCCATAAGGCAAAGAGCTAGGTGGAGTGTTCAACAAACAGCAAAGAGGCTACTGCAGCGGGCACGGAGGGGCCTGGGGAGAGTAAAAGAGGATGAGGTCAAGAACCGAAAAACAATGGGTGCAGAGTGGGAAATCTGATCACGAGTGCCCCATAGGACATTACAAGGATTGGGGCGCTTATCGTGAGTGAAATTGGAAGCCACAGTAGGGTTTTAAAAAGGGGCGTGACGCGATCTGATTTACATTTTAAGAGAATCACCCTGGCTACGTGGGGATAGAGTATAAGGGGGAGAGAAGAGGGGCTGAAAGAGCAGTCAGGAGGCTGCTCTGATAATCCAGTACAGGATGAGGTGGCCTGGACCTGGTAGTAGCAGTGACGGTGGTGAGAGGTATTCTGAAGTTACTGCCAACAGGATTTCCTTATGGATTTGATTACATCAAACCCTGCAGTACTTCTGAGTGGCATCCTTTGCGACCACTCCGCTAGTGCTATTTGGCTTTGGGTATGTCTGTCTGTAGATCAGATTAGGTAAAACTATAGCCCCATTCCTTTGCTCTCTCCTTCTTCATCTATTTCTAACTAAATATTTGCTGTGCATGTTCTTTCATTTTTCAAAAATTTTATTAAAGTATAGTTGATTTACAATGTTGTGTTAATTTCTGCTGTACAGCAAAGTGATTCAGTTATACATACATATATATTCTTTTTCATGTTCTTTTCCATTATGGTTTATCACAGGATATTGAATATAGTTCCCTCGGCTGTATAGTAGGACTTTGCTGTTTATCCACTCTATATATAACAGTTGTGCATGTTATTTCTTGTTAATAATCTTCTTCCTTTGACACTTAGGGAAAAAACAATAAGACATAACATGTGTTTAACAACTATTTAAATCAGGCCCTGTGCTGGGCACTTTAAATGAATATAAGGAATTAGCTAATATTTATTGAGTGCTTACTAAATGCCAGGCATTGTGCTAAACACTTTTATACAGATCATCTTATTTAAGCCTCTCACCAATCATGTGAAGCTACTATTATTATCCCTTCTTACCAGATGAGGATATTGAGGCTTAATAAAAGGTGAATTACCTGCCTAAGATTATCTCATAAGCAGCAGGGCAAGGAATCAAACCCAAGTTTGTCTGGAGCACTTAAGTATTTTGCTTTCCATTTAATCCTCACTCCCCATCCCCCAAAAGGCTGTGAGGGAAGAATTATTGTCTCCATGTAAGTATAACAAATTTCCAGTCAATTTGCTGTTATTTTTTATTGCTAGCATGCATATGTATGCACTTGCATATAGAAAAATGGAGTATATGCCACAGCATCAAGTATGATGCCTTGAGCGTAGTTAGGGTTGAGTAAATACAAGTTGATTGATTTTGTGCTGTGTTGTTTCATGACATCATCTTACACCACATGCAGGGTCAGATTCTACTTCTTTATGCCCCCAGAGTGCGCATTACATAGTGTATGCTCCAGAAATCTTATCCACAGCATATGTTTGTTACTTAATCTATTTCTATCTTTGCAATTCTGCTATGACTCTTTCAGTTCTCACCCAGCTATTTTGTCTGCTATGACTCTTATGAGAAGAAACAAATACTATTTTTTTTTGGAACATTTTTATTGTATTCCCACTTGGGCAGATAAAAATGAATCTGACATCAGGGCTCAAACAACAGCAGTGTTCACATGGACTTATTTTTCCTATCTTTACCAATCTCACGAGATCTGTAAATATAGTACTCTTAGCTTCTTCAACAGGTCCTGCAGGCCAATTGGAAAGAGATAGACAGCAATTAGAGCCAGGTCAAGGAAACAAGGACAGGTGTCACTGGATAATGTAAAGAAAAGGCATAAGGGCTTCCCTGGTGGCGCAGTGGTTGACAGTCCGCCTGCCAATGCGGGGGACACGGGTTCGTGCCCCGGTCCGGGAAGATCCCACATGCCGCGGAGCGGCTGGGCCCATGAGCCATGGCCGCTGAGCCTGCACGTCCGGAGCCTGTGCTCCGCAACGGGAGAGGCCACAACAGTGAGAGGTCCGCGTACCGCAAAAAAAAAAAAAAAGAAAATGCATAAGCCTAGCTGCTAATCTAGAGGTCAGAAGCTTAGGTTGGGTTCCTGAAGAACACAGGAGATCTTGTAAAGAATTGTATGTCAGTTACACACTAGCTTCTTGCCTTTCATTGAATAGTCTATTCTCGGGCCATATTGGGGAGCTCCACTTCTGAAAAACAAACAAACAAGTGAACAATAATGGCAAGAAGACATTAAAAAGCACATTCACCTACTACTTATCCTAACTTAAAAACGTTGATTTTCGTCATCCATGATAGGGTCTACATTAGTCAGCTCAGGCTGCCATAACAAAATACCATAGACAGGGTGGCTTAAACAATAGACATGCATTTCTCACAGTTCTGGAGGTTGGAAGTCCAAGATCAAGGTGCTGGCTGATTCAGTTCTTGGTGAGGACTCTCTTCCTGGCTTACATTCTTGCTATGTCTTCACATGGCAAAGAGAGAGAGAGATCTGGTCTCTCTTCCTCTTCTTATAAGGACTCTAATCCTAAAATCCCTTATGACCTCATTCAATCTTAATTATTTTAGTAATAAAGGTCCTATCTCCAAATACAGTTTCATTGAGGGCTTGAGCTTCAACGTATGAATTTTGGGTGGACAGAATTCAGCCCATAATAGGGTCTATCTTTGTGATTTATCTAAGACTGGGTTCTATTTATTGAATAGTTAAATATAAATTTTCTTTATCTATAGAATAGTGCTCTCACTTGTCATTGTTTTACAAGTGATAGATCTATTTCTGGAAAAGCTGAGTGTTGTATTATTCCTATTTTAAGATGAAATGAACAATAACTTTAACAGCAAAAGCAGATATTTAAAGTCAGCCTTGGGAGCCTGAATGCAACTGTTATCATTGTGTCATCAGAAAATCTCATTAACAATTTAGAAGGTCCCTAAAATGATGAGACAAATCTATTCTACTATTAGCTCTAGGATACAGATCATCCTTTTCAGGTATACTAATTTCCTTCATTGAGCACTGATCATAAAACAATAATATTCTAGGCTAACTTTTAATATCATGTTGTTAAATACCACCATATCCTTGGCTTTATAATTTAGTCAAAATAAAATCATGTCACTAAACCAGCAACGTTAGGAGGAAAAAGAATACTGTTGATCCCTGGCTTTACCTTACTAAAGCCATCTTCATCTTACTAAAGCCATCTTCACCTCAAAGGTGTCTTCACCTACTCTGCATGACTACATGCCTACTACTACTATGTCTACGTGATTTTCTAAACAACAGACAAGTTTTAGTCAATTTAGGGAAATAGCTAGCCAATATAATCAGAGAGAAAATCAGAGTAGTCAAATTCATTTTTGGGATCACATACATGTCGTCATGACTGTACTATTTATTATCCCATTTGAGTCAAACATATAAATTGTGATTGTTAAAGGCACTTTTGGAATATGGGCTGCAAAGTTCAGATTCTTTTGAAACAACCCTGAAAAAAAGGAGCTTAAGAGGTCTTCCAGCTCAACCTCTTTTTGGTGGCTGAAACAATTATTGCAGAAGGAAGGTAAAAAGATAAGAGCCAATACCCAGCAGAACCTCGACTAGAACGAGGGGCCAGGTTTCACCATATTGTATCAAGCTTCTCACCAATATCACCCCATTCTAGGTTTAGATTATTTTCGAAATACACCTCCATGTTCTTTCTCCGCCCAGTAAAACATTCTTCCACCAGTGATACCTGAAACATTTCCGATGAAAGGGTTTGAGATCCATACGTATTCTTAAAAGAGTATAAGAAGTTGCCTTTCTTTGATTTCCTAAGAACCGTGTGGACATGATGTCTGTAAATTGCCATATTCAGTTTTCTTCTTATAAACTTATAGTTTTAAAAAAGAGTTATGGGCTTCCCTGGTGGCACAGTGGTTGAGAGTCCGCCTACCAATGCAGGGGACTACGGGTTCGTGCCCCGGAACGGGAAGATCCCACATGCCACGGAGCGGCTGGGCCCGTGAGCCATGGCCTCTGAGCCTGTGCCCCGCAAAGGGAGAGGCCACAACAGTGAGAGGCCCGCGTACCGCAAAAAAAAAAAAAGAGTTATAATTTGGGGGATTTGAAGAATGTTCCTGAGAGTCTTAAGTTTTTATTTACTAGTTCCATTCCTCCATCATAACTATGTTGCTTTACATTCCTTTCCTGAAATCGTGAAACTTCATTTCCCTCTCTCACTAGCTTGGAAGAATCTACTCGTACTAACTAGATTTGGTGATTATTGTGGGTGAGAAAATCATGTGTGCCTATGCATGTATCTTCAGCAGGAATTGGTGAGTTGTCACCATTTGTTTTTGAAGACTCTAGAAATACGAGAATATATCTGCATATCATACTTTTAAAAACATATTGGAATCATTTCCTATATCTAAGTGGCATGTGATGTGCAACAGCTGAGATGTTTCAAAAATGGGGCAGATATATTAGAAAACACATGTACGTGAAAGACTTAAATTTAGTATTGGGTTTTGATAAATAGCATGAGAACTTCGGAGAGTCTAAAGATTTTCCAGTGTGTGATAAACTGAGGGTGCTGTCATATTTATGTGGCGTATGGTCAAACTCAAGCATGAGAAATAGCTTGGTTTTCTCATGCAGAGTGAGCAGAGTCAGATCATTGTGTTGCTGAACTGAATTAAGCAATGGTAGATACTCTCTATATGGACATATATACATTTACATGCATGTATATGCATTATATAACTGTAAATATAAGTATACTATAAAACCACATGTCAATATATAAATAAGATAACCTATATACAAATCAGGGTGCTAGATTCTGTGAGAACTGCAAAGACGAATAAGAGAGTGTGCTTGGGGAGGCAGGCATGTAAACATTTTAATAACATTGGTTAGAAAATGACCAGGACTCTTACAAAGAATCAGGAGACTTTAGACTCTAGGTAAAGGAGTCCTGAAAAGGTAAGGAGACACTGAGATCAGTGTTTCCCAAACAATGAAGAAACCCTCCGAACAAAACAAACAAAGCAAACCAAAAACAAATCCACCCTGCCTCCTTCACAGTTGTTTCCAGGACCCTTGATGAACCTAGAGTACTTTGAAAGATACAACAAAAACAACTCAAAACCCTCTCAGTAATTTCCAGATAAATGCCTCCAGTAATGTTTGTGTTTAGGCCTTTGAGCCTACATCATTAAACTGGCAACTCTTCTCTCCTTCAAGGATGCTAGAGTTTTATTGCTCTGTCTCTCTCTCTCTCTGTCTCTTCCCCCGCTCCCCACCTTGACATTTCAGATTGAAGCAATAGATACCTTTATGCCCTTTAGGTACTGAAAAGGCATAAATTGTTTCTTTCCCTAGGAAGACATATTTAATTTTCATTGATTAACATTTCCCTGGAAGAAGTTGTTGGAAAGGGGAAAATTTCCCTCTTGAGTAATAGTAAAATTGACACAAGACTAACAGTGCAAAAAGAAACATTTTAATTCATGCACATGGAGGTCTCATAGAAATGGGACCTAAGAAGTGGCCAAAGCAGGCAGCTTTTATTCTTTTTAGAGAGACAAAATATAAATTTGTGAGAAATTGACAGCATAAAGAAACGTAGGTTTTGAGAGCTCAATTAGTGAAGAATCTAAACAGAGATTGGGCTTGAGGCAGTAGATTAAAGAAGTAACAGTGTTTGTTTATGTAAGCTTCTTGGCCCTAATTCCCTGTCTCTGGCAATTAAGGGTGCCCTTCTACCTCCAGATGCAAAGAGTGTGGCTTTCCCATGAGAGATTTAATTCTTGTTTCAGGGCGACGGAAAGGAGGGTCAAGGTGTCCCTCTTGTGTTGGCCATTTCTTAAATTCCTTTAATTAAAAATAATCACTATGCCATTGAGGTACATTTGGGGGTGGCCTGCCTTGAATCCCAGCAAAGTCTTGGAGGGAGGAAAGGCTGGGTGGACATTTTTACTTTAACTATTAACCAAAATGTAATAGTTAATGTGAATAAACAGTGTGATCTTTCTAAAGTCATAGGACACATAAAATCATTTATCTCATCAGCAAAAAAAAAAAAAAAAAACAAAACCCAGCAAGATTTGAAGCAACAGTCTCAACTTTTAGTTAACTATGAAGAAATGGGAATTCAGAGGTTTTATATATCAGACTTGGAAAATTTGCTTACCTGATGTTTAACAGAAAGAAAGTGACTTGTGATTAAAGTCAATATGAAGAGAAAATGTCTGCACATACTTAAGTGATTCAAATATTTTTCCTCTTTGATTAACTACCAAATGGTTACTACAACCAAGTAAATTAAATTGAATAGCTTATCAGGGAAACAGCAACGGTCAAGTTTTCAAAGTGGTTGGTTGCTACCAAAAGTTATTAAAATATGCATGCTTGTGAAGAAACTAGATTTCTATTAACTATCCTGCATGTGATATCTAATTGCATCTCAGACTCCTAACAGAGTCCAACGGGGGTAGAAAAGGACACGGAGGAGACTGACCAAAACTTCGCAGAAGTGCAGGTAAGTTTGCCTGAAAGATCAGGTAGACAGGTGAGCCTTGGCTCTTCTAGAAAGAGGCACTCAGTGACTTAGAAGAACTAGAGGGATTAGGGAAAGAGACCAAGCATAAATGAAAGTGAAAGAGGAAGCCATCAGGAAAGACAGAAATTGACTTTTGTAGCAGACAATTTACCATTTCCATGCACCCAGGCCTGACTTCTAACTGTTGGCACCATTGGTCCTTGCCTGCAGGCTCTCTGACTGCCAGGAGAGGCTGGCAGTAAAGGGGAATTATTGCCCCTCAAAAAGGGGAGTTATTTCCCTCCAATCACTCATAGGAGTTTGTGGACAAAATGCCCAGCTCCCTGCAGGGAAAACTCTGAGCTGAGTCCTCATTGACTCCTAGAGCTCCCAGTGGGGATAAGTGCCACTTGCTTGCGGTGGTAACTGGCTTGATCTTTCCTCTTCACTGGCTTCCTTTTCCCTCTTGTTCTCTTCTCTGCACTCTACAGGGTTTCCTGGCACCACCACCTCACTAAACTACTTACACTGGAATCTTGTCTCAGGGTCTGCCTCAGGAGGAATTCAAACTAAGACAACTCAACCCAGCAAAGCACTTGGAGAAGAAGAGGACACTCTTTGTCAGAAGATGGAAAATGGCAATGTCCATACATTTCCTTCTTTCTCTCCACAAAGGCCACCTATGGATACAGATGGGAGCAAATGAATACCATTAACAATTCTTCTAAGCTATAGTAGCCCTTCTAAGTCTCTCCCATTGGAAAAAGAGGACTGATGGTCTCTGGTGTCATTCAACTTCTTCCTTCTGAGGTATGCTTCAGGTTGCCTGCCTTGCCACCAATCAGGAAACCCACACCTGGCTGCCCCTGTTCCTGGGTGATCTACTCCAAGTGCCAGTTTCTGCTTCCTTGAGTGACAGCCAGGCACTAGGCAGGATGTATGGTAGCAATTTAATGCTTAAAGAATGACTCCTCTATGCACCTGTATTTGGCAATGGATTATAATAAAAAAGCAAGCAAGGCAAATTCCTAGGACACCAGGTCAGACAGGACTCTAGCTGTTCACTTTGCGCTAGCTATTCACTTAGCACAAAAAAGCTAAGACTCTAATTCATGTCTCTGTTAGTCCACCATGGGTGATGTTGCAAACCTCACAATTTTAGGAGCTCTGATATGCAAGTGGCACAGCATTTCTTGAAGTGTTCCATGGTATGGTGAGAGCTATCATGCAATGAAGGATGAAAGAAACAAAGAAATGAAAGGTAACTAACTAAATTTTGGGAAATATTAGACCAAGATTAGACTAAAAATTAGACTAAAGAAAGTTAAACAGAGTTCTTTCATGAAGCACACCCTATAGACTTTAAGATGTCAGGATGCAATAGGAGTAGGAATTAGCTCATGTCTGCGTTTCCCAAACATTTTTTATAGCCAAACTTGTTTTCTTTTTGGCTTGAATTAGAAAAACATATGGCCTGGGTCAATTCTTTAAAATACGCAACTTCCATTGAATATCTGATGAAAGTCATACAGGTATTTTCAGCTCAGATGTCTCTATGAACTGGGTGAAAGCCTGAGGTGGGTAGAGATAAGAGTCTGTGACAAATTGGGAGATATTTTCCCAATCCCAAAGCATTTAGATTCAAATTTCTAAAAGCATCCTTCTGGCCAGGTATATTAGTTGGCTGTTACTGTGTAACAAATTGTCTTAAGGAAATTAGCATCTTAAAACAACACATGGTTCAAGAACCTGGGAACAGCTCAAGGTCTCTCATAAGATTGTAGCCACAAGGGTGCTGTCATTTGAAGCCTTGACTGGGGCTGCAGGATCCCTCCCAAGCCTAGGCCTTTGGCTGTTGGCTGGAGGCCTCAGTTTCTTGCCACGTGGACCTTTCCATAGGACGGCTCACAACATGGCATCTGGCTTCCTCCATAACCAGTGATCCAAGACAAAGAAAAGGCAGAACATTTTGGTGCCTTCTATATTGCTTCCAATTTTCTGTAATTATAAAATAGACTGCAATGAACATCTTTACAGTTAAATATTTTAGACATTCATAGTTTCCTTCACATATATTTTTAGAGGTAGAATTGTGCTCACACTGCCATCACGACTCAAACGTCATCGCCTCTGAGAGGCCTTCCCTAACCAGTCTAAAGTAGACATCTCTCCTGTCACTGCTTATCCAATTATTCTGTTTTATGTTCTATAGGATTATCACCGTCTGAAAGTATTTTAATAATTTATTAATTTCCTTCTTCTCATAGAGTGTAATCTCCATGAGGACAAAGATTTTGATTGTTACTTTACTATATTTCTGGCATCTGGAATAGTGCTTGGCATGTGTAATGTGTTCAAAAAATTTTTAACACATAAATTAATGCATATGAGTCCATTTTCCTGCCAACTACCTATCACTATCATTAAGAAAAAAATCTTCAAATAAGTAAAAACTGACATCTTGTTGATGGTGTCTTTTATGTCTTTGATCAATGTTTAGTTTGAACTTTTTTTTATATTCTTGCTGATGACTGTAGTTCTACTTTTAAATATTGTTCTTTCATATTCTTTCCCCAGTTCAAAACATTGGGGCATTGTTTCTTTTCCTATTGATCAGTAACAGTTCTTTATATTTTGACACTTTGGTTGCCATTTATATTGCTGGGGCAAATTGTTCCAAATTAATTTCTCTATGCAGGCCAGATCACTTGCAGGCATTGACTTTTTTTTTTTTTTTTTTTTTCTGTACACGGGCCTCTCACTGTTGTGGCCTCTCCCATTGCGGAGCACAGGCTCCGGACGCGCAGGCTCAGCGGCCATGGCTCACAGGCCCAGCCGCTCTGCGGCATGTGGGATCTTCCCGGACCGGGGCACGAACCTGTGTCCCCTGCATCGGCAGGTGGACTCTCAACCACTGTGCCACCAGGGAAGCCTGGCATTGACTTTTCAGTTCCAAGATGACAGTGACAGAGACTGATAGTTTGAATCAGAATGGCTGAAAGGACCCATTCTGTTTCTGGAAGTGCAGTTGCAGCTGCTATTTGCAGAATCTGAGCCTTTTGCTCGCTCTGAGTTTCATGTGTTAGCCTAAGGTCTTTAAAATTACTTTCCCATCAGACTAATGTGACAAAGCTGGGCCTCATCATTTGAAGCTGTGCTTCAAGGAATCCTTAAAATAGTACTCTTGTGCCAACCTGCTTGTGGCTGCCCTACTTTCACTCACAATTATGGAAGTTCCTTGAGTGTCTGGTGGTCATCTGTTTCCCACATGGGGTCAGTTTCATAAAGCTATGCCAAGATAAATGTCACTCTATTGTTGGAGTCCCTGGCAGGCCATTTCCTGGTCCATAAGTTCACAGGGAATTCCACTGGAAATGCTCGAACAAGAAGTGGCTTCTGAGGTAGGTACGACTCTCAAAATGTTCAGAGTTGGGCTTTAGTCTTTCAAGTCACACTCTGCCTGCTGTCATCTCAAAGGGCTTAGCCTTGTTTGTTCAGGTTTCTTCCTTGTCAATCTGTGCAATATTGGATTGATAACTTCCTGACACATTTTGGAGATGGCTTCCACCTTTGCATGACTGAAGAAACTCTTTAAAATATGAGTATATTCCTCTGAGGCAGTTTAACCTGTCTTGATCTGCTTTATCTCTTTCTCTCTGTCTCTCTTTCTCTCTTCTTTCTTTCTCTACCTATTTTTCTATGAAGAAGAGGAGAATGGATTATGACAAGTGGCAAAATGCAAATAAATATGGTCCAGTACCTCTGACCTATTCCTTTGGTGATGAGGGACTAAATTATATTATATATTCCTAGAATGGGTTTTAAATGAAACGATTACAATGGCCTTTTCTTCAAATTAAAAAAAGCAGGGAAATAGTAAGACCTTTAAACTTCAGCTCCATGCTAAGCTTCCAGTTGTTATAAAATGGGATGACTGGCGTTGGGCAGGGATGGACCAGGAAGTGAAAGAAGGTCATCATGTTGCCATTTAATTGGGTTGACCTCACGCTGCTCACTGAACTTTATAAGGACATAATTGGAATGTGTAAATGTAGCACCTCAAAATCAAAGTGAATCTTCTATAAAAGTTCTGTATGAAAACTCAGAAACACTTTGCTATGCTTTTTTTTTTTAGAGACTTGGCCTTCTCGGTTCAACATGTAATTGAATCAGGCCAGTGATAGAATCTTCTACTCAGAGATGATTGCAAAATTGTTCTTCTTGAATTGTTAATGCAGATGTGAAATTGAGGTCATGCTGTTAATTCTCTTGCTTTTTTTGTTTTTGATTGAAAACTGTATGACTTTTTGGTGTTTTCTTCTAAGAAAGAACGGTGGGAGCCATAATCTTTTGATTTCATTTTCTGAGAGAGCACCTTAATTGGGCCATGGTCATCTTCATCTCTACTTGGGCTACAGCTGAGAATCTGAATGGATGCAGACTACAACTTCAGAGGTCCTGGTAGAAATCTTGTTTTTGAAATTACTGGCTCTAAAGAATCCCTGGGCTTCTGTGGCTTGTTGCTAGTACACCCCTCCATCAGCTTGGGGGAAACAACTCCTGTTTTAGAAAATGAACTCTACTAACTTTTCGACTCTGGTCTTTTCTCCTTTGCAGAGGACGAGGAGCTGTGCCTCCAAGTGTGGCTGACGAGCTAGTACTCCACAGTGTTGAGGTACTTTACACACCACAGCAGCAAATCCACCAAAAGACCCGTGCTGTAAGATGTGCTGCAGTAGGGGCCATTATGGCAAGAATCTAAAACCAGTGGGACTATTGTTTTGTCTTCTTAAAAACAGGATTGGGGGCTTCCCTGGTGGCGCAGTGGTTGAGAGTCCGCCTGCCGATGCAGGGGACACGGGTTCGTGCCGCGGTCCGGGGAGATCCCACATGCCGCGGAGCGACTGGGCCCGTGAGCCATGGCCGCTGAGCCTGCGCGTCCGGAGCCTGTGCTCCGCAACGGGAGAGACCGCAACAGTGAGAGCCCCGTGTACTGCAAAAAAAAAAAAAAAAAAAAAAAAACAGGATTGGTACATACCATGCTACGAACGATTAGCTCCTGCATATAGGAAGGCTTCTCTGAATAGCTGATAATTTTTATGTCCTATATTTCCTTTTCATTCCCATTCTTGCTTGTACTTGAGTACTATATTCTTTCTATGCAATTTGGAACTGTTGGAGGAAGGACATTTAATATAAAATAGAAAGTAACAGTACAATAGCATTTCAATTGGACCCATGGTGCAGACCGTGTATGGCTCTTACTGTCACACTTACCACTTCAGTGGTGTCCTGGAGATGCTTATACTGGCTTCTGAGAGCTACTTTGCTCCTCTCTTCCCAGCCCCACATTTAGTGATGTCACGTTGGTAGCCTGAAATTAACCACAGTGGTGAGTCAGCCGTCATTTTTATACCTTTAAAAATCAGTCGTATTTCCCCTCTACCCCCACCACAGGAAGCCCAATTGTTAAACATTTCTCAATACATCTGGACTAATGGTCCACAAATGAAAGCAGGAGGACAAAGGTGAATCATAAAAATCCACCACTGGAAGTCTTCATGATGGTGGGAATATTACAGCTACTCCAGTTATGCAACAGCCCATGTTAACAGAGACTCTAAGGGCTGAGCAGTTCTTTTGAACAAGCACAACAAAATAGGGAGATCTAAATGTGTTTCCTTTCAAAATTCCTACTAGGAAAAATGATGCATTTTGTTCTGTTTAGCTGTCATTGCTCAAATTAGTTTTGAAGCCTCTTCTTGAAACCAGTTCCAGACAAATGTATATGAAGCACGTACACGTTTTATTACTTCATAGTCTGAGACGTAAGATGCAAAAATGCTGAAATATCTCAGTCCTTACCACACTCTGACATGCAGCTGGTAACATCAGCTGGCATTCCTCCACTAAGTTCTCTGCCCCTATGCTGCAGGGGTTCCCAGCAAGATTTCCAGTGTTCCATTTTCCTTGCTTGAATGGCATTTCAAAGATGAGCCAGCTCAGTTCCTAATCAGATATGTAACCAAAAAATGAATCATCAATCTCTACTTCCCAGTCACCGCAAACCTCATCAGACTTCTTGTGGGGCCGCCCTCCTTTGGATTCAGGGAGGCAAAGTCCTCTCGTCCCAGTAGGGGGAGCTGAAAGGAGGAAATAGTTACATTGCATAACACACTGTACTCCCCTAAAAGATGAAGTCTTTCTAGCTCCCATTTCTCCTCTTATATCTCTGAGGGGCGAGAAGAGGGGGAATAGAAATGCCTTGTCCTGACACCTCAAGCCTTGGAGAAGTGGTTGGACGCAGCTTCTCACAGTTCTCTTAGAAACTTAGCACCTTTTCTCTCAGCCAGGGCCATAATTGTTTAAAAAACCAAAGTCTCATCCAGCACCTAATACCAGGGATCTGGTTGTAAAAATAGTGGGGTTTTTTTTTTACAGCTTTTATGCTTAGAAACGCAATGTGTGAATAAATGGAGGCAATGCAACACAGATTTTTAAACACTACGACAGAATAGTAAATGGTGAGTTGTGTGTGTGTGTGTGTGTGTGTGTGTGTGTGCAAGCTTGTACATAGAGGAATCAGGACTTTCCTCTTTTTAGCAGCTCACAGAAGTCTCCTCAGGGCTGCTTATATTACTGTTCATTCATTTTTTTGATCTATGATTTTTATCTTTACTTTCTAATCTTTTGGGGAACACTATCATTTCAGAAACTTCTCTTTTAGTAGTCCTCTTGCCACTTGAAAAGAAACTGTGGAAGGTCAAGTAAAGAAGAAAAGCTTTGAGAAACTGTGTGATAAGTAACATCTACTCATTTTTATCCTGTTGGGAGAATCACATTCACTTAATGTATGCCACTGATTCGAAACAGATGGACACAGTTGTAGAAAACTGGTAGGAATGTTAGAAATTTGGTTCTTATCACAATTTCTCCCTCTCTGTGTGGTCAGTATCAGCATCTGAGGTACTGGATGCATTTGACTTAGAATTGACTTGAATTTGGGGATGAGATCAGAGCTGCATGTAGAAAGCTTAGAGTCAGGAAAGAATAAGAAAGAAGAGAGAGAGGACCTCTGGAGGATGGCAGTGGCGAAGGCAAGGGTAGGTGAGATGGGCTGGAGGTTCACCTGGATTAATAGGCAGGATGAGTGGAAGAAAGGGCGCTGCTGGGAGGGAGATATTTAATGAAATTGAATTCTATCGTAGCCAGTCCCTGGGAAGTGCTGACACAGGCTGAAGGATGTGTTTGGGGATGCAAACCACTATATAAATTATATTCAATGAATAACACATGGGAGAAGTCTTAGATGTGTACCTGATGCATAATGGAAATTCAATTAGTATTAGTTTTCCTTCCCTTCCTGCTGGTGATGATGCTACCAGGTGGCAGATAAAACATATTGTGTGAGTTTGGGTCAAAGCATCATTGTGACAGTATTGTCTCAGCAACATTTCCAATGCAGGTAAAAGTTGAACTCAATGTGTGAAATGGCTGAGTGAGAAAAACAGCAGTCACGGATCAGGATAGAAATAAAACTGCAGCCTTAGCTGGAGTTGAGAAAGAAATAATAGGGGTCTAGTTTCCCTTGGGGGAAGCAGGACTATCTTATATCCCTAGGGGCCCATCCATGAGCTAGTGACCATGACTCTGAGAGGCAAACTAAGCCTAGGGAAAAATGTTGGGAAGTCGTAAAAAATCAGGTGATATGGGAGTCCATAGATAACGAATCTTAGCATTTGGACGCATTCAGGAATTAAATCCATTTTCTATCTAAGGAAGCTAGGATGCACAGGACAATTAAAGGGGCAGAGATAGGAAGCTGCCTGCTTCTATGTGCCCTCTGGGTAGGGCTTGGAAGTACTGAGGCTGGGCCCTTGGAATCTTCTGCTAGCTAACAGGGGTCTATAGTGTCTCAATTGTTTGAGTTGCCTTTTTAGGGTTCCTTCCAATTATGAAATTTACACCTATTTGAGAAAAAAATCAAAATGAAACTTTTCTTTTCACTATTTAATCAACCCTTCAATCTATATTTAGATACTTCACACACACACTACAAATTAAGTTATTAATTTTCCACTACTCTGAAAGCCCTTCATATCTACTTGATCAGATATCACATTATGAAGCCTTCTCTACCTCCTTCCATTAGGATAGTTAAGCTTTCACAATGCACTGTAACACTTCAGAAAACTTTGGCTTGTGTAATGGACCTGCAACACACTTTTGAAACAACGCTGATTTAATTATCTTTGTATTAATTTGTAGGACAGTTGTTTATTGTTTTCTGCCACTCACAATCCATCACCTCCTCTTTTTTTGCTAATGGTGCCTTATTTACTTTGGGGGAGAATTATCTCTCTTCCATTGGTGTTTGTGATCTTTTCCCCAAAAGAACATATCCTGCCTTCTTCTAGTTGCAAGGTGGGCATATGAACCACGATGGCCAAGTAGACTCTAATGGAACTCTCTCTAGCTATTTAAGCGGAAGGGGATTTAGTACAGAGAACAAGGCTTCCAGGAATTACTGGCAGTACAAGATTGGTGTGCAAAGAGAATGACTCCCATCAGGAAGCTGAGGAATTAGGAAGCCACCATGCCAGCTTCTGGTGCCCACTGCAACTGTGGGCTCCAGGAATATGCCACCTGAGCTGTGACCTGGGGTTAGAATTCACTGCCAGAATTGGTGGTTCCAGAGCCATGACATCTGCTGGGACTGTACCAATAATATGGATGAGCTGTGCCATGCCTCTCAACACTTATTAAGCTAGTGGTTGGGTATTGGAACCTTGGCTAGAGATGTTGCAGAAAAATCAAACATCTTGATATCCACGCTCTGGAGTAGAAATTGCAGAAGCAGCACAAGTGTGGTCTCTACCTCACTTCTGCCTTTCCAATCTCACAGAAATGCATGTGACTAGTTGAATAATAATTTTCTTCCAGAACACTGGCTGCAAGGGAGACTGGGGAATATAGTTTTTAGCTTTCTAGCCTTTACCATAAGTGAAGGGATCCTGGAATAGGGCAAAATGAATAGAGAGCATCAATCCATCATGTGAGCAATGGACTCTTCTCCACACGTGGACTCTTGAGCCTAGCGACTGAAGGACAGAAGAAAAATGGTTGGAGCCAGTGCAGGGTCCTGGAGATTTGCCACTTAGATCTCCCCAAAGCCCTAGTTCTTGTCCTTTCAGCCTTCTGCTTCTTCAGGTTTCCCCTGTGAGCCCCACCCTGACCTCATCATGATTTCCCTTTCATCCGCAATTAGCCAGAGTTGAGTTCTGGTATTTATAATCAAAGACCATAAATGATACATATATGAACACTGTTTTGCAGTGTCAACAATCCCCAAATTCTTGCTGAATGCATGCATTAAACTCTGTATTTAGAGGTGTCTTGGAATTCTAGTTTCCTAGAACTCAAAAGCCAAAGAAGTTCACAGAGATCAGCTTATTCAAACTCCTTTTTTTTTTTTTAAGAGATGAAGAATCTGAAGGACAGAGAACAGCTAAACTCATTTCTTTTCTCATCAGACACATTCCCTTATTATTAGCATTATAAGGATTCTTCCTGAAATATTTCATCTATATAACAGCACAGTCCTAATTGTAACAGCATGGAAATCTCCTTGGAAGAAAAAGGTAGATAAACGCACTTTAAAAAAAATTAAAGTAACATAGGCTTTAGGTTGCTCTTGTCATTAGCTAAGAATTTTATTATAGAATTTGTAGCCAGATTTGTGAAAATTTATAAACATCTTATAGAAGTTTCTTTGATAAAGAAAATCACGCTCAGTGGAAAGGTTTTTGGGGTTTTTAATGCAGCCATTGATCTCCCCTTAAATTTTAAAACTACAATGAGCCCATCTGTCAAAACCTACTGTAATGTAAACTTTGCATATGGTCCAGCCACAGTCTTACATCCTATGAAGATTTCAAAATATGCTCCATGTCCTCCCTGCAAAAATACTTTCTGATGAAAAATGTTAAACCAGGTTTTTTGTTTGTTTGTTTTGGCGATACGCAGGCCTCCCACCGCTGTGGCCCCTCCCGTTGCGGAGCACAGGCTCCGGACGCACAGGCTCAGCGACCATGGCTCACGGGCCCAGCCGCTCTGCAGCATGTGGGATCTTCCCGGACCGGGGCACGAATCCGTATTCCCTGCATCGGCAGGCGGACTCTCAGCCACTGCACCACCAGGGAAGCCCTAACCAGGTTTTTTTTATAGTAGTGGCCCAAAGACTTTGAAAAACATCCTCAAGAAGCTACTACAGGAATTTCCAATTTAATGAATTTTAACAGCTGTTCTGCCACTAGGTCTATAAGTAGAAATTGATTTCCCCTTGCGGCAATTCTATTAATTTGTTTTTATTATTTTAGGATAGCTACTACGCTTTAGCTGGCTGGGTTCTGACACTAGAAACTGTGTGTGTGGCAAGGCAATTCTGGTCCTAATCAGTACTCCTCTGAGGGCTTCCGCTAAAGACCACCCAGACCGTGGACAGTGCAGGGCTGGGGTGTGAGTGGTGCTGAATTGCCCCATCCGGCACAGAGGGGTGGAACTCTTCTGCTAAGCACTCTGGAGAAGTTCTTGGAAGTTTTCAGTGCTATTATATGCCTAAAATGTGGAAATAAAGATGAACACATTTTTAAAAGGAATACTTCTATGTATTAACAAAAGTTTTCCTTAGATAGGAATCTGATATTAAGCTTACCTAAAAACTTTGTGCTTTAGAGATCATTTCCCTCTCCATACAATGAGGTTGAGATCAGGTTTCTCTTTTTACAATTTTATAGCCACAGGTGAATTTCAAAGGGAAAGAAGTTAGGATGTTTGGATTTTTTTTTTTTGGCCTCGCCATGTGGCTTGCGGGTCTTAGTTTCCCGACCAGGGATTGAACCCGGGCCCCCTGCTATGGAAGAGCACAGTCCTAACCACTGGACTGCCAGGCGATTCCCAGGATATTTCCTTGAAGAATCTGAACAGTTTGCTCAATAGGAATTCTCTGAGTGATTTATTTCCAATTTAATAATTTTAGTCCATTAAAAAAGTCTTTACATGACAGTATAAGGCATAGTTCAGTCCTTTTAGCCAAATTAATTTGTTAGCTTCTAACATAATCATTCAAAGTAAGAATGATGAACTTGAATTGCTAACTAAAGGTTCACATAGTTGAATTAATGCATTTTGGTACAATGACACGGGCTTTGTGTGTAAAATACATACATACATGAGAGCATGTAGGGAAAGAATCGAATCCTGCAACTGAATTGGCTCCCTGTGGTTTGTGTTGGGTTATGTCTCTATCATAACAAGTCATTGCTTGGGTCTGCCTGACTCATAGCGCCAAGCTTTACTCTACAGTTGATTGAATTGCGAATGATTTCTCAATGAGTAAAACAACTCTTATTTTTATTTTTCTCTTTGTAAAGCTGACTTGAGTTTTCATTTGATTATTGTTGCTGATTTTTGGAGTAGGCAGTCCTGCAAAGATGTGGATGTGGCTAGAAATTTTAAAAAATATATTTGTTTTCTAGTTTCAAAAAGTGTACATATTCACTGTAGAAAATGTGGAAAATTCAACAAAGCATGAGCAAGGAAGTAGAAATCACCCAAAATGGCACTATCCAGAGCAAGCCATTTCTATCATTCTGGTATAATTTTTTCTTCTTTTTATGTCCTATGTATATTTTGGTTTTTAAAATATGTACTACTTTGTGATCTATTTTTTCCTTGACATTAAACATTATTTACTTGTTCATCTGATAAGTATTTACTGTTTCAATTATATGTTTTTAAAGAGCTACAAGAAATTCAACATTGTCCATGTTTTACTCTGATCAACAAAAGATGGGAAAGGTATGGCTTTTTTTCTTTCTACTGTGTGTGTTGCCCTGATTCACCTAATTGAATCATTGTAATTGTATCTGAATCATTCCCAGTTGAATTTCTAAAGAGTCTAAAGTTTGAAGAACTCCTTAAAATCAGGAATTATTGTCATTGTCTCTGTCTATGAGTTATGAACCATTTTTTTACATTAATCTTTTTCAATTTATAGAACTGCTAGCCAACATCACTGACTATGGAAAGAACCTATAGTTTAATAAATAAATACCTTATGGCAAAAACTCTCTCTGTACAATTTAAATAAGCTTAAATCATTAAATATTTTTTATTAAAAATGATAAATATTGTATCCACCTTTTCCTTTATATTGGAATAAATTCAACAAATATGTTATAGAATCTATAATACAGAGACATGGAGCAAGAGGATACAAGGATAAATATACCATGATCCCTACTCACAGACAGCTCACATTCCAGTTGGGGACCCAGTCATGAATGTAATTATCTAACACTTACTTGGTGCTGTACTATAGATATAAATAAATAAAGTGCTATGGCTGCTTAGAGGAATTCGAGATTAATACTGATTGGGGACTGGGG
Source organism: Globicephala melas (assembly GCF_963455315.2). NCBI lineage: Eukaryota > Metazoa > Chordata > Mammalia > Artiodactyla > Delphinidae > Globicephala > Globicephala melas. The sequence continues at coordinate 98,057,107 of NC_083318.1, read as the reverse complement.
GAAGTTTCACAGAGCAATTAGCATTTTAGTTTGCCTTAGAATTCCCTAGACAAGACCCTGATATCTTAACATGAGGATTTATGTGCAAGTGGTTTATTAAGGAGGTGCTCCCAGGAGAAATAGTAAGGAATCTAGGGAAGCAGGACAAGGAGAGAAAGAAGCCAAGCACAAGGGCAAGATTTCAGGCAAAGTCTGGCAGAATGTACCTTCAATTTGACACTGCAGGGTGCTCTTGAGTGTGTTTTATCTCAGAGTTAGCCTGAGTCAGACAGCTGGGTTTTCATGCTCCTGGACTGTTCAGTCAGAGCCAGAGTGATGCCCTGAGAGTGGGGGATAGGAGGTGAGGCAGGGCATAAACTCCCAAGCTCTCCGACCTCTTCCCCTTTGTGCACAATCTCTCCGGTAATTTCAGGACAGTCCTCTGAAGAGTCATAAGTACAGGCTATTAGAAGCAAAAGCTGAGAGGCACACAGAGCAGTAAAAGGGGTCTGAGAGGCTCTGGGTGGAACACTGGCAGTATTCACAATAGTGTTAGACATTCAAAGGAAAAATGCAGAGTTTCAACAGATTTGGAAATAGGGAAGAACATTCTAGAACTGTGCTATTCAATATATCAGCCTTTAGTCACATGTGGGTAGTAGCTACTGTACTGGTCCATGCAGATATAGAGAACACTTTGCCAACAGAAAAAGTTCTATTGGACGGTACTCTAACTAGACTGAGAATAGGATGAATAAAATCATGGAAACTTGGAGGAGCAAATAGTTTAATAGGGCCATAATGAAGATAGATGGCTGGAATACAGGCTGTGTTCAAATTTTAACAAGCTTTGGAAGCACTGATCCTATATCCTATATAGCCTCCATACCTGGCCTTATGCTGGGTCTCTTTGTGCCCCTAGCTGAAGACCTGGTCTTTACTTTGGTCTCTCTTTTCCTTTGGCTCCTTCTCCAGCCATTTCTCTTGTCACTTGTGCCACTGCCTGCTTTCTCAGCTCTGGCTTGAATCATAAATCCTGATTCAATGGTTTAGAGTACCTACCTAGCATTTTAAATTTCCTCCCTCTCTTATCAACTACTTCCCAGTCAGCTCCAATTTGTATATAAAGCCCACATTATACATATTAAGAACTAGGAGAGATAAGAGGTAGAGTGAGGAAAATTGGGTTAATGGATTTAGGAGTCCCAAGATGTTGGGTAGACTGCACGAAAAGCACCAGTGGGGATGGAGAAATGAAAGAAACAAATGACAGGGGAGATAATTAATGGAATAAGAAAACGTTAGAGAACAAGAAAGTTTTAGGAAAACAGTCTTCCTTAATTTCCTGGAAAGAACATATTTCCTGTCATCACTATCTGCTATAAAATGGAGACCAAGGCTATTGTACTAAGTCCTTGTGGTTTCTCAAGCTTTCTGTATAGAAAAATCTTAATTCCATCCTTTCCTCAACCTACATTTTTTTCTACATATGAATTTAAAAGAGGAGAAAATGACAAGACTACAAGCTTAAATCATGGAACATTTTATCTTTAAAAAAATTAATTGTGGTAAAATACACAGCAAAATTTAGTCTTGATCATTTTTGGTGTACATATGGTTCGACAGTGTTAAGTACATTTACATTATTGTGCAATCAATCTCCATAATTTTTCATGTTGCAAAACTGAAACTCTGGGGGATTGGTTCAAGATGGCAGAGTAGAAGGACGTGTGCTCACTCCTTCTTGTGAGAGAACCGGAATCACAACTAACTGCTGAACAATCATCAACAAGAAGACACTGGAACTCACCAAAACAGATATCCCACATCCAAAGACAAAGGAGAAGCCACAGTGAGACAGAAGGAGGGGTGCAAGCACAATAAAATCAAATCCCATAGCCACTGGGTGGGTGACTCACAAACTGTAGAACAATTATACCACAGAAGTCCACCCACTGGAGTGAGGGTTCTGAGCCCCACCACAGGCTTTGCAACCTGAGGGTCCAGCAACAGGAGGAGGAATTCCAAGATAATCAGACTTTGAAGGCTAGCGGGATTTGATTGCAGGACTTCAACAAGACTGGGGGAAACAGAGACTCCAGTCTTGGAGGGCACACACCAAGTAGTGTGCACATGAGGACCCAGGGGAAGAAGTAGACCCCATGGAAAACTGTACCAGACCTACCTGCTGGTGTTGCAAGGGCGGGTAGCTGTGGCTCACTGTGGGGAAAAGGACACTGGGAGCAGAAGTTCTGGGAAGTAGCCCTTGGGGTGAGCCCTCCCAGAGTCCGCTATTAGCCCCACCAAAGAGCTCCAGTGCTGGGTCACCTCAGGCCAAACAACCAACAGGAGGGAACCCAGCCCCACCAATCAGCAGACAAGCGGATTAAAGTTTTACTGAGTTCTGCCCACCAGAGCAACACCCAGCTCTACCCACCACCAGTCCCTCCCATCAGGAAGCTTGCACAAGCTTCTTGGATAGCCTCATCCACCAGAGGGCAGACAAGAGAAGCAAGAAGAACTACAATTCTGCAGCTTGTGGAATGAAAACCACATTCACAGAAAGAATAACAAAATGAAAAGGCAGAGGACTATGTACCAGATGAAGGAACAATATAAAACTGCAGAAAACAACTAAATTAAGTGGAGATAGCAACCTTCCAGAACAAGAATTCAGAATAATGACAGTGAAGATGATCCAGGACCTTGGAAAAAGAATGGAGGCAAAGATCGAGAAGATGCAAGAAATGTTTAACAAAGACCTAGAAGAGTTAAAGAACAAACATCTAGAAGAATTAAAGAACAAACAAACAGATGAACAATACAATAACTGAAATGAAAATACACTAGAAGGAATCAATAGCAGAATAACTGAGGCAGAAGAACGGATAAGTGACCTGGAAGACAGAATGGTGGAATTCACTGCCATGGAACAGAATAAAGAAAAAAGAATGAAAAGAAATGAAGACAACCTAAGAGACCACGGGGACAACATTAAATGCTCCAACATTCACATACAGGGGTCCCAGAAGGAGAAGAGAGAAAGGACCCGAGAAAACATTTGAAGAGATTATAGTCGAAAACTTCCCTAACATGGGAAAGGAAACAGCCACCCAAGTCCAGGAATCACAGAGAGTCCCAGGCAGGATAAACCCAAGGAGAAACACGTTGAGACACATAGTAATCAAGTTGACAAAAATTAAAGACAAAGAAAAATTATTAAAAGCAACAAGGGAAAAATGACAAATAACATACAAGGGAACTCCCATAAGGTTTACAGCTGATTTCTCAGCAGAAACTCTACAAGCCAGAAGGGACTCGCATGATATATTTAAAGTGATGAAAGAGAGCAACCTACAACCAAGATTACTCTACCCTGCAAGGATCCTATTCAGATTTGACAGAGAAATTAAAACCTTTACAGACAAACAAAAGCTAAGAGAATTCAGCACCACCAAACCAGCTCTACAACAAATGGTAAAGGAACTTCTCTACACGGGAAACACAAGAGAAGGAAAAGACCTACAATAACAAACCCAAAACAATTAAGAAAATGGTAATAAGAACATACATATCGACAATTACCTCAAATGTAAACGGATTAAATGCTCCCAGCAAAAGACACAGGCTTGCTGAATGGATACAAAAGCAAGACCCATATATATGCCATCTACAAGAGACCCACTTCAGACCTAGGGACACATACAGACTGAAAGTGAGGGGATGGAAAAAGGTATTCCATGCAAATGTAAATCAAAAGAAAGCTGGAGTAGCAAGACTCATATCAGATAAAATAGACTTTAAAATAAAGAATGTTACAAGAGACAAGGACGGCCACTACCTAATGATCAAGGGATCAATCCAAGAGGAAGATATAACAATTATAAATATATATGCACCCAACATACGAGCACCTCAATACATAAGGCAAATGCTTATGTATTGAGGTATGTATAAAAGAGGAAATCAACGGTAACACTATAATATTGGGGGACTTTAACACCTCACTTACACTAATGAACAAATCCAGACAGAAAATTAATAAGGAAACACAAGCTTTAAATGGCACAATAAACCAGATAGATTTAATTGATATTTATAGGACATTCCATCCGAAAACAGCAGATTACACTTTCTTCTCAAGTGCACATGGAACATTCTCCAGGATAGATCACATCTTGGGTCACAAATCAAACCTTGGTAAATTTAAGAAAATTGAAATCATATCAAGCATCTTTTCCAATCACAATGCTCTGAGATCAGAAATAAATTACAGGGGAAAAAACACAAACAAATGGAGGCTAAACAATATGTTTTAAATAACCAAGAGATCACTGGAGAAGTCAAAGAGGAAATCAAAACATACCTAGAGACAGATGACAATGAAAACACAATGATCCAAAACCTATGGGATGTAGCAAAAGCAGTTCTAAGAGGGAAGCTTACAGCAATACAAGCCTACCTCAAGAAAAAAGAAAAGTCTCAAATAAACAATCTAACCTTACACCTAAAGGAACTAGAGAAAGAAGAACAAATAAAACCCAAAGTTAGTAGAAGGAAATAAATCATAAATATCAGAGCAGAAATAAATGAAATAGAAACAAGGAAAATAATAGCAAAGCTCAATAAAACTAAAAGCTGGTTCTTTGAGAAGCTAAACAAAATTGATAGGCCATTAGCCAGACTCATCAAGAAAAAGAGGGAGAGGCCTCAAATCAATAAAATTAGAAATGAAAAAGGAGAAATTACAACAGACACTGCAGAAATACAAAGCATCCTAAGAGACTACTACGAGCAACTCAATGCCAATAAAATGGACAACCTGGAAGAAATGGACAAATTCTTAGAAAGGTATAAGCTTCCAAGACTGAACAAGGAAGAGATAGAAAATATGAACAGACCAATCACAAGGAATGAAATTGAAACTGTGATTAAAAATCTTCCAACAAACGAAAGTCCTGAACCAGATGGCTTCAAAGGTGAATTCTGTCATTTAGAGAAGAGCTAACACCCATCCTTCTCAAACTCTTCTGAAAAATTGTAGAGGAAGGAACACTCCCAAACTCATTCTATGAAGCCACCATCACCCTGATACCAAAACCAGAAAAAGATACTACAAAAAAAGAAAATTACTGACTAATATCACTGATGAATATAGACTCAAAAATCCTCAACAAAATACTAGCAAACAGAATCCAACAGCACATTAAAAGGATCATACACCATGATCAAGTGGGATTTATCTGAGGGATGCAAGGATTCTTCAATATATGCAAATCAATCAATGTGATAACACCATATTGAGAAACTGAAGAATAAAAACCATATGATCATCTCAATAGATGCAGAAAAAGCTTTTGACAAAGTTCAAAACCCATTTATGATAAAAACTCTCCAGAAAGTGGGCACAGAGGGAACCTACCTCAGCATAATAAAGGCCATATATGACAAACCCACAGCAAACATCATTCTCAGTGGTGAAAAACTGAAAGCCTTTCCTCTAAGATCAGAAACAAGACAAGGATGTCCACTCTCACCACTATTATTTAACATAGTTTTGGAAGTCCTAGCCATGGCAATCAGAGAAGAAAAAGAAATAAAAGGAATATAAACTGGAAAAGATGAAGTAAAACTGCCCCTGTTTGCAGATGACATGATGCTATACATAGAGAATCCTAAAGATGCCACCAGAAAACTACTAGAGCTAATCAATGAATTTGGTAAAGTTGCAGGATACAAAATTAATGCATAGAAATCTCTTGCATTCCTATACGCTAACAATGAAAGATCAGAAAGAGAAATTAAGGAAACAATCCCATTCACCATTGCAACAAAAAGTATAAAATACCTAGGAGTAAACCTACCTAAGGAGGTAAAAGACCTGTACTCAGAAAACTGTAAGACACTGATGAAAGAAATCAAAGATGACACAAACAGATGGAGAGAAATACCATGTTCTTGGATTGGAAGAATCAATATTGTGAAAATGACAATACTACCCAAAGCAATGTACAGATTCAATGCAATCCCTGTCAAATTATCAACGGCATTTTTACAGAACTAGAACAAAAAATCTTAAAATTTGTTTGGAGACACAAAAGACCCCGAATAGCCAAAGCAAACTTGACAGAAAAAAATGGAGCTGGAGGAATCAGACTCCCTGACCTAAGACTATACTACAAAGCTACAGTAATCAAGACAATGTGGTACTGGCACAAAAACAGAAATATAGGTCGATGGGACAGGATAGAAAGCCCAGAGGTAAACCCACGTACCTATGGTCAACTAATCTATGACAAAGGAAGCAAGGATATACAATGGAGAAAAGACAGTCTCTTCAGTAAGTGGTGCTGAGAAAACTGGACAGCTACATGTAAAAGAATGAAATTAGAACACTCCCTAAACACCATACACAAAAATAAATTCAAAATGGATTACAGACCTAAATGTAAGACTGGACACTATAAAACTCTTAGAGGAAAGCGTAGGAAGAACATTCTTTGACATAAATCACAGCAAGATCTTTTTTGACTCACCTCGTAGGGTAATGGAAATAAAAACAAAAATAAACAAATGGGACCTAAGGAAACTTAAAAGCTTTTGCACAGCAAAGGAAACTATAAACAAGATGAAAAGACAACCCTCAGAATGGGAGAACACATTTGCAAACAAATTAACAGACAAATGATTAATCTCCAAAATATATAAATAGCACATGCAGCTCAATATTATAAAAACAAACAACCCAATCAAAAAATGGGCAGAAGACCTAAATAGACATTTCTCCAAAGAAGACATACAGATGGCCAAGAGGCACATGAAAAGCTGCTCAACATCACTAATTATTAGAGAAATGCAAATGAAAACTACAACGAGGTATCACCTCACACTGATTAGAATGGGCAGCATCAGAAAATCTACAAACAACAAATGCTGGAGAGGGTGTGGAGAAGAGGGAACCCTCTTGCATTGTTGGTGGGAATGTAAATTGATACAGCCACTATGGAGACCAGTATGGAGGTTCCTTAAAAAACGAAAAATAGAACTACCATATGACCCAGCAATCCCACTACTGGGCCTATACCCAGAGAAAATCATAATTCAAAAAGACACATGCACCGTGCCCCCCGCCAATGTTCATTGCAGCACTATTTACAATAGCCAGGTCATGGAAGCAACCTAAATGCCCATAGACAGATGAATGGATAAAGATGTGGTACATATATACAACAGAATACTACTCAGCCATAAAAAGGAACGAAACTGGGTCATTTGTAGAGAAGTGGATGGACCTAGAGACTGTTATACAGAGTGAAGTAAGTCAGACAGAGAAAAACAAATATCGTATATTAACGCATATATGTGGAATCTAGAAAAATGGTACAGATGAATTGGTTTTCAAGGCAGAACTAGAGACAGAGATGCAGAGAACAAACGTATGGACACCAAGGGGGGAAGTGGGAGGGGGGGTTGGGATAAAAAAAAAAACTTGTTACTTAATATGGTAACAAAGTGTTTTTATGTGGGAAAAACAAAAAAACTGAAACTCTGTACCAATCAAACAGCAATTCCCCATCACCCCCTGCCCCTACTCTTGACAATCATCATTCTACTTTCTCTTTCTATAAAATTGACTACGTACTCTCGTTATCTCATGTAAGTAGAATCACACAGTATTTGTCTTTTTGTGACTGGCTTATTTCACTTAGATAATGTCCCCATGGTTCATCCATATTGCAGCATGTGACAGAATTTCCTTCTTTTTTAAGGCTAGATAATATTCTATTATATGAATAAGGTGAGTAATATTCCATTGTATGTATATATCACATTTTGTTTATCCAATTATCTGTCAGTAGATATTTGGTTTGCTCCCATATTCCAGTTCTTATGAATCATACTGCTGTGCTCATAAATCATGGAATTTTTACAACTAGCTCTTTTAGAATATAGCCTTAGCTTGGTACCAGTCATCATCTTCTTCAACTCATTTAAAAGATATATATTAATAATCATAATGGGAAACTAAAAGCATGCCAAGATACTTAAAGCTATCAGAAGCATTGTTCTGGAGGCCAGATTCCTTATTCAGGTATTTCCTTTTTTATGTTCTATTTCCAATCACATTCATAGTGATTACAAATTCAAAAGGCTACTTTTTAAGATATTTAATATCTTACTCTGTTTTTAGGTTACCGTTTTTAAAGAAATAATTCAATTATATTCCGTATACTGAGTTTCAAAACAGAGAACACTAGTCTAACACATTAGCATGATTCTCAAAAAATAAACATTGAAATAAAAATTGATTATGGGTAGCATTTTATCTTACCAGAATATTCACTTAATCAGAACATAATAAGTATGTCAATGCTTTACTGACTATACTGCAACCATAAAGAATTGTGCTTCAAAGGATGTGAACCCTTGTTTTAATCAAATGTTGAAAGACTAAAAATGGCATTTGTGTGTGGCTAATTTGGGGTAGTATGTCCTCAGCCACATGCAAGAACAGCATTTCAAATAGGTCGTTTCAGGACTGAACTTAACCCCAATACATGAGGCAAATCTTTTTAGAAGGATGAAGAATTCCTCAGCCAATTCAGCCAAGTTTCACCAACCGTAATTTTTACTGTTATGAATGCCTTCTCTCAGGATTTTTGTTCCTTTTTTTGGAATCTGTTAAATTGCATGGTGAGGTCTTTTTTGCACCACACACTCACTTGTGGTCCCAAGCCAACTAAAGACCTTGTAGCACATCTGTGTAGCTGATAAGCAAGCTCACAGAACAGTCACAGGGAACAACAGAAAGCCCTGATTTTCTAAGTGACACTGTTCTCTTCAGTGTGGGAGAAGGAATGTGTGATATTGAATGAAATAGCAAATAACCAGGCATTTAAATGCATCACTTGGGCCAAAAAAAATTTAGTCAATCCGTTAGTTTCATTAACCAAAATTGAATCACAGTACAGCTTGATTCACAATCTTATTTCTTTAGTCCTTTTTGGCTTGTCAAGGTGTCGATATTTAGATTCGACTTGTAACACCCCCGTTATTTTTTCTCCATCAAGGAGAAAGTGGTTATTATAATATCCTGCTCTTCTACCTCTCTGTTTAAACTTCTCAGTGTGAAAATCAGCAGGGCTGGCTTCCTGGATAAAAAAGACTTGGTTTTATATTTTCTACATCTCAGTACTCTTTAAAAAGAAGCATGACAGATACAAGGGACCAAAATTCAAAAATCAGAGCCTGCTGGCAAAGCTTGTGATCATGGCCAGCTAGAGTCCATGGTTTCCTACTAAACCTGTCCTTGAGTGGGTAATATCTGTTCTCTTTCATTCCAGTTCCTTCCCGAGGGATATAATTTTGTCACATGGGCGCTGTCGACCAAACCAGCCCGAACAGACGGTGAGTTGTATGACTGTGTACATGGGCAAGGGCCTCGGGAGGAATTTGAGGCTGTGGTACACAGTCACCCCAAATGGGGAGGGATTTCCTGGAAACTGAACTTTAGCCGAAACCCAGGAGTTTAAAAAAGGTAAGAAAGTAAATGTCAGCTTATACCACTGGAATAAGTTATTGACAGTGGATTATGGGGAAAAAATCATAGTAATTATCTACACATCCCTATCAACTATGTCTTTTTTGTAATTTAATAATACTTCTACTGGGTTTTAAAATGGTTTCTCAATGTTCATATTCGTGTGTGTATGAAAACAGAATATATTTAAAAAATAAGTGAAAACATAAAATATAAAAAGTTTGATTGTCTGTCCAGTTTATTTTCCTGCCTACCTTTTCTAGGTTCACAAATTTCAATGGGAACTCTGTAAACTAATTTGTCACATGATTCTTACTGACTTGAGAACTGCAAAGGAAAGATATTTGCAAAAGATGAAGCATATCATTGTGTTTCTTTCTCCTTTTCTCTACTCTGAAACTATCTAATTGCTTTTAGGAAAGACTTTCTTTCTTTGTTTCACTTTGGCCAATGTAACATGTATGGTGGAGACATGTATAACTCCAGGTCTACATATTCTTAAAAATTTTTTCCTGAGAACATTCAGAAGAAAGTAGAGAAACATGAAAAACTGTCATTAGACGCCTTTACTCAGAAGATCTGGGTTCAAGTTCCAGCTCAATTACTTAGCAACTTTGTGATCCTGAGTCTACATTCTAAGAGTAATGATACCTGTCTCACAAAGTGATTTTCTGGATTAAATGAGATGATGGATGTAAAGCACAGAGTAAGCTGAAACACACCACACGAATTTAAGACATTATCATTATAAGGTTTAGGTAGGTAAGTTCAAAAGACACCAAGCAAAGAAATTCATATTCTGGCCTTGAGAGCACTGAACTGATATGATATTATATGATATATATATATATAATACACACACACACACACGAATAATTCCTTGAGAGCCTCTAGATACTGTTCAAAACATGATTTTATTAATCTCCTCTATAATCCCCTGAGGTACTATTCTCCCATTTTACAGACATGGAAAAATGCTTAGCTGGGATACCCTGGTTGTATTTCTAATAGGTGGTAGAATCAGGATTCAACCACTGGTCTTGATGGCCTGCTGTCTAGGCCTCTCTACCAGCTACTTATGATACAGATTGTGTTCCCAAGAACTCTGTGAACTATTTTAAGAACTCCAGAAACCGTCTAATGATACTACCATAGGTCCTTATGGCTCATGTTCGTAACAGATAGATATTCACAGGATTTTTGAGATTCAGAGCAGAAGATAATGAGGCAGCATGCTTTAAGTACTTACTGTAAGCCAGACACAGCTCTAAATAATGTTTATGTATTGCTCATTTAATCCTTTTAACCCAACAACGTAAGCTGTTCTTTAAGGCCATCCCCATTTTACAAAGGAGGAAACGGCAGCAAACAGAGGCTAAGTAACTTGCCCAGAGCTGCACAGCTGGTGAGAGGAAGAAGAGGTCCTTGAACGTGCAGTCTGGCTCCAGAGGCCCAAGTTCTTAACCACTACACTGTGCCTCTGATGGTCTGTGGAAGTAAAAGCATGGACATAGAGTACTTGATTCACATTACTTGATCCGAAGCAATATAACTTCAATTTTGTTGTCATTCTTTTCAGTCATCATTTACTCTGCAGAAAACATATACATTCAGGGTCTCCATGTTCAATCATGAGATGCTATCTTACACAACATACTTATCATTTTCCTAAGTTCTAGCATACATGGAAAATAAATCATGTATGAAATATGATCAAAATAAATCAATCCTATCTCCTTGCTTTTTCTTTTTTGCTTCTGCTTCTCAGGAATCCAGACAAGTACAGCAGAATAAGCATGGCCTTTGGAAGGGGATTACTGTCCTGGCTTCAGCATATCAGCATACTAGCCAGGGTGCACTGTGACCTTAGGCAGGTGGCTTAACATCTCTAGTCTTAGAGATCTCAAGTCTTAGTTTTCTCATTTATAAAATAGAGATGTAAAATTTACTTAAAGGTTTATTATGAGGAATACAGAGATCATTTTGCAACGTGTCATGTTACCTAGGGTAAATGCGTAATAAATATTGATTCCTTCCACTTTTGCTTCTTTTGGTATGCATTACAGTTATCTAAGCATTTTTGCCTTCTATTTTCTTAAAAAAAACCCCAGGGCTTCCCTGGTGGCGCAGTGATTGAGAGTCCGCCTGCCGATGCAGGGGACACGGGTTCGTACTCCGGTCCGGGAAGATCCCACATGCCGCGGAGTGGCTGGCCCGTGAGCCATGGCTGCTGAGCCTGCGCGTCCAGAGCCTGTGCTCTGCAACAGGAGAGGCCACAATAGTGAGAGGTCCGCGTACCGCAAAAAGAAACAAACAAACAAACCAAAGCCCACCAATTTATCTGAATTTCTGAGGATATCTGATGCCTAAAAAGGTTTCCTAGCCATTTTCAAATATTTAGTGATCTTCGTGTATCTAGCGATACAGTAAGTCCCAGGTGGTATCTGATGCGCCAAAGGGTGACCCCAGGACAAAACCTGCCTTAAGATTATTCTGACCCTCACAATGACTGATTAGTTTAGCTGACATGAGTTACATTTATCATTAAAACTATCAGAATCATTTATTTCAAATGGTAAATCAGGGGAAGGTAAAGGTACAGTTCTGGCTGCTGTTACCGGACACACATTTTATTTGTTTGTCTGTTTTTAGACGAACTGATATTCCTGGACAGAGAAACATTCTTTCCAGATCTCTGGAGAATTTGTTGAGTGGGAAAGAAGTATTTTCTGAACAGGGGAAGCTGCTGGAAGTCTTGAAGAGGGGGATTCCAATGGCGATTTTTGCAAGAACACAGACACCAATGCCACTTCAACTTAGATAGTTCTGGAGAAAAAAATTGTCTAATATGGTCTGGCACATAGACTTTCTGCTCAGGAAGGACGACACCAAGAAATGCTTCCTTGTTGATTCTGGCAAAATCAAGGAAATTAGATGAGAAAGAGACCCTTGAAGGAGCTAGAGCATTTCCAGAGTAAGGAAGAAAGCAAAGCAAAATTGGAGAACTCTCATGTCCTCCAATATGCAAAGATAAAAAGAAAATTTAAAAAAGAAAAAAGATGGTAGAGAGGTTATTACACTACCAGAGATGAAAGACAGAAAGAGGGCCCCAGCCAAAGAAATGATGATTATATGCCAAACCAACATTGTCCAGCTACAGACTATTAAAATGAAAGGTCAAAGCACAAAAGAATTTCTGGGCAGCCTAATGTTGATGGTAAGGCACTTATCTGGTATAGTCAATTGGCAAGCATAGATGAAATTATCTAGGATTTACTCTATGTCCATAAGCCAGATAAATGCTGTATATTAACAAACTGAATTAGAGCCAGGTAGAAAGTAGCAGACTTCCTGGAACATAGGAAAGGGCAGATACCCAGTTAAAGCCAATGCATAAAGGAAAGCAGTGTAACCCTCAAGGAATGGCAAAACCTAGCCATGTCCCCAGATAGCCACAAGGGGAAAATGTTGACGCTTTGAAGCTGAACAGTAACTAGCCCTCAATAGAGTGAGAAACTGTGGTGGTGGGAACATAGTGGTACTTTTGAGAGTAGGAGTGTCTATGATTTTTGTTCAAGAATCCTAAAGAAACTAAACTTTTACAAAAGTATTTTCAAAATAAAAATTAACTTGCGTATAACATTCACTTAGGTTTAAATTGCATTTTAGAGCATGAGTAATGTTCCTTCAACAGCAAAAACATCTCAATTCTCAGCATTTTCCACAAGAGTAGTTGCTAAATTCTTCATGAAGTTGGACAATAACATGTGCAATAGGCATGGAAGGGTTTTTGAGTGAGATTAGTCCAGTTAAAATTAGAATCACAAATTATCAGTTTCCCAGCATGAGAATAGTAAAGCTTCGTAACCAAGTAAAACTTTTAGAACATTTTTTGGTCACATTTTTAGCTGTGCTTAAATATGTAGGAAATATTAAAAGAGGAAAATATGGAACTCTAAGTAAAGGTGAATAAACTAGAAAAACTTCCTGCTAGGTGAAGAAACTGCCCTTCAAAGCAACAGTTGGTTGGGAGATTCATACGAGCTCTGAGATATTGCCCCAAAACATTAGGATACCCTGTGTAATACTAAGTCAAATTTGATGACCAAACACATTTAACACTGTCTGTCAAAAAGTAGAATTGTTCATTTTAATATTTACTCAGTTGGGGAAACATTTCTTACATGCATGAAATTTAACTTCTCAAGACTAAGTTTGGTGAAAATATTGGTATTTAGAGATGAACATAAAAATAAAAAAAAACATGCTTTCTATCTATGTGAGGGTGTTATGAGGTGTGATGATTTGATTTTTTTAGAAAATAGGCCTTGTTAAACTTGGTTAAGAACATACCTTGAAGAACATACTTTTGGCAGACATATCGATAGGAAAGTACTAAATCTGAGTTTGAAGTGATCACTGCTGTTGGAGCTCACAAAGGATAACCTGAAAGAAAAAATTAACTAGTTGTGGTAAATTACAACTAGCTCATCCTTGGAGTACTAGAGGGATTAAGTATGTTTTCAGTGAATGTTTATCACAGTAAGTTTTCCATGTAACCAGCACAGCTGTTGTAACTCACTTAGCGATAGCTGGAAAGTCGACTGCCAAAGACTGAATGTTTGTTTTCCCTCCAAATCCACATGTTGAAACCTAATCCCCAAGTGATGGCATCAGGAGGAGGGACCTTTGGAAGGTGATTAGGTCAGAGAGTGGAGCTCTCAGGAACAGGATTACTTCTCTTATAAAAGAGACCCTAGAGAGCTCCCTCATCCTTTTCCATGTGAAGACACAGGGAGAAGATGGCCATCTTATGAACCAGGAAGACAGCTCTTATCAGACACCAAACCTGCCAGTGCCTTGATCTTGGACTTCCTAGGCTCCAGAAATATGAGAAATAAATGTTGTTTACGCCACCCATCTTTTGTTATAGCAGCTCAAACAGACTGCTATAGTCTACAGTCTTAAAACCAAGTAGTAAATGCACTGAAATTCAATTAAATATGGCTGTGTCAGTTAACCTGTGCTGGGTAACAAACTACTCTAAAATTTAGTAACTTAAAATAACAGCTATTTATTTGGCTCTCTACTTTGTATGTTAGCCGTTTGGGCTAGGCTGAGATGGGCAGTTCTCCTTGCTTTACCAATCTTGGCTAGTGTTACAAGCTGAATTGCATGATTCCCCCCATGTGGCCACTCAAATGCATATTTGCATATGACTGGTGTCCTTGTAAGAAGAGAAAATTTGGACAGGGATGCATACAGAGGGAAGATGATGTGAAGATACAGGGAGAACACTATGTCAACATGAAGACAGCTGTCTACAAGCCAGCGGGAGAGGCCTGGGACGGATTCTTCCCTCAGAGCCCTCGAAAGGAACCAACGCTGCTAACTTTGACCTCAGACGTTTAGCCTCCAGGACTTTGAGAAAATAAATTTCTGTTGTTTAAGCTACCCAGTCTGTGGTACTTTGCATTAAAAAAAAAAATTGAAGCAGAGTTGATGTACAATATTATGGTAGTTTCATGTGTACAATGTAGTGATTTGACACTTAAATACATTACAAAGTGATCACCATGATAAGTCAAGTCTAATCCCATACAGAGTTATTACAATATTATTGACTATTTTCCTTTTGCTGCATATTATATCCCCATGATTCATTTATTTTATAAATGGAAATTTGTACCTCTCAATCCCCTTCACCTATTTTTACCTAACCCCCCTACCTCTGTCCCCTCTGGCAACTACTAATTTGTTCTCTGCGTCTATGAATCTGTTTCTGTTCTGTTTGTTTCATTTTTTGAGATTCCACATATAAGTGAAATTACACAGTATTTGTGTTTCTCTGTCTGACTTACTTAACATAAACCCTCCAGGTCCATTCCTGTTGTTGCAAATGGCAAGATTTCATTCTTTCTTTATGGCTGAGTTATATTCTAGTGTGTGTGTGTGTGTGTGTGTGTGTGTGTGTGTGTGTGTGTATGTGTGTGTATAAGCCTTAGCAGACTAATACAGCTGGGCTTTCTCATGCATCTGCAGGCAGCTGGTGGACTGGCCAGGCCAGCTGATTATGATGGCTTCCGCTGAGGTGTCTGAAAGAACTGGGGTCTCTCTCACTGTGTTCTCACCCTCCAGCAGGCTAGCCAAGTTTGTTCACATGGCATTTGCAAGTTTCTCAGAGAGTAAGAATGAAGCTATAAGGTCTTTTGAAATGGAGACTTAGAACTGGCACACTATCACTCTTGCCGTATTCTATTGAGCAAAATAAGTTCCAGGGCCAGCACAGATTCAACAGTTAGGAAATGGACTCCACTGCTGGGTGGAAGGAGGTACAGGGTCTCGAGGTCATTTTTGTCATTTACCACAATAGCCATTTGACATTATGGCACAAAAGCTTTCCCACAGATCAGAAGTGTAGGCCAACATTATGCTCCAATATCAATTCTGGAAACCTCTTGAACAGAACTTTCCATCAAGATTATATTGAGGCCAATATCCAAAAAATAAGGACTAGGTTGTTAAACATCATAGATGTTTTTAAGTACATTCTATCCCCATAAACCAAGTTCGTTTCAAGTAGATGCTAACATACAAGACTGGATCCTTGATTTTAAAAAAAAAAAGAAAATTAATTCTCTATCCAACAGGCTGGTTATTAGATCTTAATTTTTATAGATAGAATTAAGCAATTAAAGGGATTATAGGAAGTCATTACCTGCTGAAACCTGCCTTTCCCCAGTTTAGGATTTTGAAAGCAGAGTTCATCTGCTTTGTTTTATAACTCAATGGCCTATCTGGACTCTTTAGTATTACCTTTTTAAGTGTCTTCCATTGATTGATAATTATTTAATGCGTTTACTTATGAAATAAATAACAGCAAGGGCCTTATTACTTACAAGGTCCCAGTAACACATCAGTGAACAAAGTAGACTTGATCTTTGCTCTTGTAGAACTTTAGTAAAGTAGAAGAAGACATTAAGTCAATAAAAGAACACACACAAACATAATTAAAATTGTAAAATTTTATATAAACATACATAAAGTGTGTAATAAAGGATTACTCATTCAATAAATATGTATTGAGTGGCTTATTATGAGCCAGTTAATGTGCTAGACAACGGAAATACCAATGTGAATGAGTCAGAGACACCTCTTTTTTTTAATGGAGCTCACTTTCAGCCCCAAAGACCAATAAGTTAATTAATTACAAATAAACAAAGACGTAACAATAACTTGTGATAAACGTTACGGGAAAACAAACGAACAAAGAAAGGGACAAAAGTGAGGCCATCTTTAGAGGCTGTGAGCTGATAAGATTTCCATAGAGAAGGTGATATTTCAGCTGAGATCTGAAGATGAAAGAAGTTGTCATTTTAGGAAGAGGTAGAAAATTTCCAGTCAGAGGAAACAGGAAGTGCAAAGTCTTGAGGGTGAATGATCGCGACCGGATGGAGAAGAAACCTTAATGGAAATCCAGTGACCAGAGCTGTCGGGGGCTGGGGGTGGGTGGGTGGCAGGAGCCAGATCACAGGGCTTTCGTGGGACAGCGAGAGAAGTGGGGATTTTATTCTAATGAAGTGGGAAGCCCCTGAAGGATTTTAAGCAGAGAGTGATCTGACCTATTCTAACAGTCTGCTGCCGTGTGGAGAATGGATTGAAAGGATTAGAAGTAAGAGTAGTGAGACCAGTGACGCAGCTGCTACAGTAGTCTAGGTCAAGGATGATGGCAGCCCAGACCGAGGCCACGGAAGGGAGGAATAGAGGAGCAAGTGGCATTTTAACGGGAATGAGGTAGAGCAGGAGGGTCAAGAAGGCTTCCCTAAGTAAGGTTAATGGAAGGTGAGACCCACGGCTGGAAGGTAAGGAGACGCCTTCATTCACACAGTGAAAACAGGATTAAATTAAGATCTAAAGAAGACTTAAATTCTGAAAAGACTATTGTTTTCCTCTTCCCCAAGACACATGAATAGCGATGTAATTCAAAAGTGAAACAGGACTAAACCACAAAATAGGTGGAAGCAAGTTCCACCAGATTCACAGTTTTTCCACCACGACTAGGTTAGTGTTTTCACTTTTGAAATTTTGAATATTGAATAATTTCAAGATAGTTTTGCTGATCTAGACCTGCTGAGCCTTTTTGTTTAATCTAGCCTTTAACAAAGGCCCTGAGAAGGGAAAGTGTTTGGAGTGTTTTTGACTGAAAGTAGGCTGCCTCCTATTGATGGATCTGCAGACCATGCAGTAACCTGCAAGCTAAACTGGGGACTGGAACTTCAGAACAAAGAAGGAGAAGGTGACACACCTCGGGGTCCTGCCCGGGGGGCGGACAGCGGGATGGAGGCGATCCTGGAGCAGCACCTGAAGGATGCGGTGAAGAATCCATCCACCGTTGGAGTCCTGTGCACAGGTTCACAAGGACTCGATCTGGGCTGCTGCAGAACCCTGTCAGCTGAGCATGCTGGGGTGATATTTGTTCTAGCCCAGCAAGCAGCTAAGCTGACCTTGGCCCCCACTGATATTCCTATGGTGTGTCTAGAATCAGGGAACATTATCATCATCTAGAAACGCGATGGCATTACAACGGCGGTGCACAAAACGGCCTCTTGACATTTCGTATCCGTTCCCCAGCAGCCTGTCACAGGGACTCAATCATACCTTGTGTTAATTATCTTATAGAACTGCGAGAGTTCCAGTAGTTAGGCCAGTCATGGAATGTGCATTGGACACTTTTCCATTAATTTTAGAGTAAGCTGCTTTTGGACATTCTATGGATTGACTTATCAAAATACTAGTTAAGAAAATAGCTTTTTGTTTTGTTTTGTTTTTTGGTCCAATGAGCTGGAGATCACAGATTCTTGGCTCTTGTCCCACACGGCTATCAATAAGCCATGTATGACTTGGTTATGTCTCTTCATTTCTCCAGCCAATGAATGAGAGTTTGGAAATTTCTTTCTAAATCGAAAACCCTCTCTTTGTTCTTTTCTTTTTTTTTTCTTTTAACATCTTTATTGGAGTATAATTGCTTTACAATGCTGTATTAGTTTCTGCTTTATAACAAAGTGAATCAGCTATACATATACATATATCCCCATATCTCTTCCCTCTTGCGTCTCCCTCCCTCCCACCCTCCCTCCCACCCTCCCTATCCCACCCCTCCAGGTGGTCACAAAGCACCGAGCTGATCTCCCTGTGCTACGTGGCTGCTTCCCACTAGCTATCGATTTTGTAGTGTATATACGTTTGGTAGTGTATATATGTCCATGCCACTCTCTCACTTTGTCACAGCTTACCCTTCCCCCTCCCTGTGTCCTCAAGTCCATTCTCTAGTAGGTCTGCGTCTTTATTCCGTCCTGCCCCTAGGTTCTTCAGGACCTTTTTTTTTTTTTTTTTTGGTTCCATATATATGTGTTAGCGTATGGTATTAGCATGTTTTGAAGGTATAGGTCGCTTTGTAGAGAGACTTTTGTTATGTTTAATAAATCTGGTTAGAAGGCGGGAAAAAGAACAAAGAAGGCTATTAGAGAGCAAGAGAGGAGCAGGGAAGTTCTGACTGGACCTGACTGCACTGACTCCACGGAGAAATGGGTGTGGCTAGATTACAGGTGCTGACTGCAGTGGCGGAAATGTTTTCTGTCCGTCAAAAGTCAGGTCAGATGATTCCGGAGGCCAGTTCTGATCAGAAAATGAATACCTTAGCTACTCTACTATTTTTTAAAATGCACTTATTTGTATACCATTTCTCTATTTTTTTTTTTTTTTTTTTTTTTGCGGTACGCGGACCTCTCACTGTTGTGGCCTCTCCCGTTGCGGAGCACAGGCTCCGGACGCGCATGCCCAGCGGCCATGGCTCACTGGCCCAGCCGCTCCGCGGCATGTGGGATCTTCCCGGACCGGAGCACGAACCCGCGTCCCCTGCTTCGGCAGGCGGACTCAACCACTGCGCCACCAGGGAAGCCCCATTTCTCCATTTTGAGTGGAGCAAAGCAGAGTTGAGAGTTACTTTAGTTGGTGTGAATAAAATGTCAGAGGCAATGTATTGGTCTAGTGACTTCTTCAAAAGAATTGAAAAATGTCATCATTTTTATATTTGGAAATTCACTCTCATTTTGTTCTGTTTTGATCTATATGGTTTGCCTTAAAGATAATACTGTAGCTATCCTGGTCTGTATGTCTTGCAGTGGCTTTTAACCAAACCCATTAAAATTCTGACCTGTAATAATTCACTTTTGACTGTGCCAACTTATTTTTTTTCTACATTTTTATTTTTCTTGACTCTCCTATTAGGCGATAAGCTCCTTTTCAATGTTTGAATTATCCAATTCTTTGGTCCACAGGTTTCAGAAACTTGAAGTGAGGAACCCATTCATCTTTGTATCTTGAGCAGAAAGACAGTGCATGAAACAAAACAGATGCCCAGTCTGCTTGTGGAATGGAATCTGGACAGCCCTGCCCTCAGGGAGATTGTGGGTGACCTGCGGAGTCAGCTGCATCAAAAATGACACAGTGCTGTTGTAAGTGGAACAGGGGAAGCATGTCATGATACAGAAGTAGAAGAGGGAAAGAGAGTGAGATGAGTTATGCATCAAAGTGTCAGGGAGACCATGAAAGGGGAGGGGATTCTAGGGGAGCAGCGGGGGAAGGACACCCAGGTGGAGGAAACACCATGCAAAGCAGAAGCAAGAAATATTCAGAGATTATAAAGTTCCACAATTCTTAAATGGGCTAAAATGTGCAGAAGGTAACACATATAGAAGGAGACAAAGTCTAGAGATAAGCAGGAGTAAAAACATCCAAGGCTTTGTAGGTCATGTTATGGAGTTGGGACCTTGTTTGGCAGGCTGTGAGGCAGGGGGCAGGGAAATGTCTTAGTGTGGATAAGCTGAGTCTCAGTAATATGAGATTGCTACGTCTCACAGCAATAGGATCAGACTTGCATTCTGCAAAGAGCACTCCGGCTGTGTCATTGGAGTGAGTTCAAGTGCACCGGGGGATTGACTTGGTAAGGTGCTGTGACAATGATGCAGATGGGAGTGAACTAGAACCTTCAGTAAAGCAGACGCCATGCAAATGAAGAGACCAGGTCAATTCAAGAGATGTATAAGATGATGCAAGACTTGATGACTAGATATGAGGATCTGGGGAGAGGGAGGTAACAGATTCATGGCTTAAGAGACAGGTAAATGATGGTGCTACCTACCAAGGTAGGGAATACAGGACTGTTTGTGGGGGAATGGGGCAAGTTGATAGTAAAGAGGACAAATCAATCTTTTGGGTCATTTTGAGTGTGGGGTAACTGCGGACCTTTAGAGTAGAGGACACTGCACCTCAGTGTCCTTGCATAACTGCCCAGGCAAAGGCAGTTTTTCACAAATATTTTTAATAACATTCATGCCTTTGTTATCCCTGTATAGCACCCTCTATATTTCATTGTTATGCACTTCACTTTTTAGAAAATCTGCATTTTCTCCTGTGCTTTCCATCCCCATTAATGGTGACATATTCTCCCCACTTAGCCAAGCTCATCACCTCAGAGTCGATCTCAATTCTTCTGTCTTTCTTACTAGTCACATCCAACATGTCACTCAGAATGTTCCTAATCACTCCCCTCCTCTCCTTTTTCTGGTCACTGTTTGGTCCAGCATACCTGTCCACTGCCATATACACCTATATCCCCAGCCCTCCCCAGTCAGTTTCTTTCTCCAGACTCTTGCAGTGATTTTCTAATTCCTATTTCTGCCTCTAAGATTTGCCCTGGAAAATTACTCATTACACACTATTGCCAGAGCAACCTTTCTGTAACCAAGTCTACTCATATCACTTTGTTACTTAGAAACATCAATGGCTCCTCAATCCCTAAATGGTTATGTACAAATACCTTGTTATCTCATAATTGGCCCAAACTTATTTTCTAGACATAGCAAATTATTCCTCACTTCACAAATGATACCTAAATTGACTTTAAACATTGTGAGTCAAAGGCACTCTGATATATTAGTTTTATGACTCTGTATTATTTCAGGTAGGTGTTGGACAGGTGAAAGAGGGACTCTGTCTCACTCCACCACTGACACAGACACACACACACACACGTGCGTGCACACACACACACTGTTAGGTTCAGTTCCAAAATTAATTCACCAAGGATACTGTTATGGGTTGAATTATATTACACTGAAAATGGATGTTTGAAATCCTAATCCCTGGTACCTAGGAATGTGACCCTATGTGGAAACTGGTCTTTGCAGATGGGATCAAGTTAAGATGAGGCCATTAGGGTGGGCTCTAATCCAATATAACCGATGTCCTTATGAAAAGGGGAAATTTGGACAACAGTCGCAAAGGGAGAGTGCTACATGATGATGGAGGTCCTGTAGCTACAAGACGAGGAATGCCAAGGATTGATGACCACCAAAGAGGCAAAGAAGGATTCTCCCCTTCCAGTTTCAGAGCGAGCATGGGACTGACAACATCTTGGTGTTAGACTTCTAGTCTCCAAAACTGTGGGACGATATATTTTTGTTGTTTGTGGGACCTGGTTTGTGGTAGTTTTTGAAGGCAGCCCTGGGGAGCTAATACAGATTCGAGATTTCACAGGATGCAGAGTGGCCACAAAGCCTAGCTTCTCCCAGCCTCTAGCATTTCTGGTGGGCACAGCTGCTCTGGCGGCACTGTCCCTGCATGGCAGAGGTGCCTTGGATCTGGAAAAAGTGCCACCACTGCACTTTTATGTGTAAACTTACAGCACCATCCCTGAAGAATTTACAAACTCTGGCCTTCTGTTCAAGAGAATGTTTACAAACGTGGCGTTCTACTCGTTCTTGATCCAGATTCAACATTGACAAAGCCACAACTTCATCCAAGGGGAGAAACGACAGTGAGTGTCAGGAATCTCTTAATCATATCTTTGTCTCTAGCTCCCTGGAAAGCCCATTTCCATGCAGACTCACTTTTTGATAAAAACTGTAAAATGTTACCTAGGCTTATACTCAGAAAGCTACTCCTATTTGTCTTTTTTCAGCATTGTGATTTACTTTATCAAAGGCTTTTATATCTTATTTTTCTTTGTAGGTGGTGTAGGGAGTGATTTTTGAGCAAAAGCAGTGAAATCCTGACCTTACCTCAATAAGGACCTTGTGGCATTTTACTTGACCAACTTTATCAATTTTGTTCTATTTCATTCGTTTCCAGGATACGCTATGCTTTTTTTTTACATCTCCTGGCTTTTGCATGTGTCATTTTCCTCACCTAGAACATATGCCTGATTCATTTCCAACTAAAGAACGCCATCACTTCGCTAATTATGATAATCAACACTGTCCTGGGTACGACACAGATATGATCCCATTCGTATTCACAACCTTGTGATTTAGACTGAGAGAGGTTAGAGTGATAAGGAGGTGGCACTGGAACCTGTCTCTTTCAGATCACAGAATCAATGTTCCTGTTTCTTAACCTCTTGCCAAGCCAGAAATCTTCCTTAACGTTCCTAGCCAAATATTCACTTTCTCCTCCAAGTTCCTGGAGAGTTTTGTACTTACTTTTATTGTGATAAGTCACAATAATTTATATTTTAATTACTTATTTGGGTTTGTAGCCCCAGTAGGTTGAATTCCGCAAGACAAGAAATGGCTTTTTGCCCACCTGCTTTAATCATGGCTCATAACAGACGCCCTCCAAATATTTGCTGAATGGATTAGAGCACGCTGAATAAATGCACGCATGGATTATAAGGCCACAGCATCTTCTATTTGACTGTGAACTTCTAGAAGACAGAGACCTTGCCTTTGTAAATTTTGAATCCCCAAAGTTGAATAAAAGTCTGTTGGCAGAATGAATGATTTAGTCAATGAATGATTTGGCTGAATGAATGATTATAGGTGACTAGAAGCCCAGCATGTGGCAGTTTTCCCTCCGTGCTTTATAAGATTTAGGAGCAGGACTTCCCTGGTGGTGCAGTGGTTAAGAATCCGCCTGTCCATTCAGGGGACACGGGTTCAAGCCCTGGTCCGGGAAGATCCCACATGCCGTGGAGCAACTAAGCCCGTGTGCCACAACTACTGAGCCTGCGCTCTAGAGCCTGCGAGCACAACTACTGAGCCCGTGCGCCACAACTACTGAAGCCCGCATGCCTAGAAGCCCGTGCTCCACAACAAGAGAAGCCACCACAACCAAGAGTAGCCCTTGCTTGCCACAACTAGAGAAAGCCCACGCACAGCAATGAAGACCCAAAACAGCCAAAAATAAATAAATAAATAAAAATTAAAGATTTAGGAGCAAGTGATATAAGATCATACAAAGAGGCAAAAATTTGTCTAATCTCTGTTAATCTCAGATTGAATGCAGCTAATCCAGCTTCATGATGGGGACTATAATCTGATTTTAAGATCAAGAAAATGAAAGTACTAAAAATGAGGAACAGTTTCATTATTTCATTCATTTATTCATTCATTCACTTACTCACTTACACTTGGGAATTGAAAAAGCACCCGAGAGCTGAGTAATTCATATCCTTCTTTTTTTTTTTTTTTTTTTTTGTCCAATTGTTGGAAGCCTGAGCTTGGGAAGCCAATTGGGCTGAATCCCAAAGACAGCCACTGTGGTAAGATGCCTTTGGGACCATCCATGACATATAAAGGAGTATGGGGCTTATAAATTAGAACAGTGGTTCTCAAAGTGTGGCCTGGCAACCCATGGGAGTCCCCAAGAGCTTTTCAGGGAGTTACAGATCAGAATCATTAGGACAATACTGAGCTCTTATCTGCCTTTTTAATTCCCATTCAGTGGACTTTCCCAGGCACTACATGGTATGTGGTATAACATCAGACTGAATGTAGAGGTCAGTAAGCAAATCTAGCTATCTTCTATTAAGTCAAACATTAAAAAGATTTGCAAAACCATAAGACAATGCTTCTCTTCACTATGTTTTGGAAACAGCTATTTCTCATAAGATGATGTCATTTATGTTAATATTTAATGATGTATACCAGTTATTTTAAGATAAATACTTACAAACATTTTCTCAGTTTTACTTTTGAACATGATGAATGTTGATAGATATAACCCACATAAACAAAAGTACGTTGGGGTCCTTTAAGACTGTAAAACTCATCTGAGACCGAAAATGTGAGAACCACTGACTTAGACAAACACGGACTCATAAGAAGTTTCAGACCCACTGCCCTCTCAGGAAGCATTGCCTAGAGTGTGCTTCCTTCTAGCTGGTGTGTAGGTGGGGTGTGAAGGCAGAAGGCGAATCATTTACAAGGATCTGGACACCCACCCCCTTCACAACTTCATTCCTCTGAACCTACTCTCTCCACAAGGGCCATGTTATTTCTGCTTCATCAGGGATCTGCAACTGGAACCAGATATTTACTCTCTGGTCTGAGGCCAAACTCTGACGTCCCTTCTCCCTACTGCAAGTCCCTCAAAGCCATCTTCTTCCAGCACCAGGGAGCCTCAACTCCTACAGAAAATCTGTTCAAGGGCGAGTCATTACAATCAGCTCCTGGAGAGTGGGCTGATTATGTGCTTTCTGAAATGTTCTCTCAATAAAGGAGCCATTCAGTGATGGGGGAAAATAAAATAACTCTTAATCACAGTTGCAGAATTTCTAATAAAAATCTATAATTAAAAAAGAAATTGATCCTCAAGCATTTTTACTTTTATTAAATTGCCAGAAAACAGAGTCGTGTTCACCTCTGGTCTTACAGGAAGGAGCCTAGCAACATGTATACATCCACTCAAGAAATAATGATGGACCACCCATTCTGTGTTAGGGATACTGGGAATGTTTGCAAATACCTGGCTGAGAAGATACGGTGCATCCTATGGCCAGCCCCTGATAAATAGTTACGAAACCTTGGCCTTTATAAAATGAAATAGAGATCAGAACAAACGTAGGAACCTGTTTTAAATGGACCACACCGACAATTAAATTGGTGGTTTACTCCCAATTCGGGTCTCCAGAGGGAAGCTGGACATGTAAATTGCCAAGTCGGTAACAAAGAATAGCATGGTCAGAGAAAAGGAGAGGGTCACGTAGCTTAGGTTAATCTGTGGTGATCCCGATTGGCCAGATCATGAAATAAACAGTAAGAGCTGACAGTATGCTAAGACAGAAGACTACGTGGTCTTGTTTTACCGGCTTCTTCATGCAACATGCCGGCTTGATACAGGCCTGGAGATGATTTATTATTTGCTTTCCTTGAGCAGATGATTCTGCCTGGCATTATGGCATCCAATAAGCTCACTTAGCGGCACACTGTTTACACACACTGAGCAAAATCTGAAAAACAACTTGACCCTCTGAAGTACTGAAACTAAACAGGGATCTCAGTTACCCTTCTTTCAGGGAAGTGTTATTGCTGGCTGATTAAATGAAACCTTCTGTGTCTGGAGGACTTTCTGAGAGGAAGCAGCAGTTACAGACAGTCTGGGTCTGGGAAATAGGACAACTTTATATCTCCACTGAGGTCCTAATGGCTTTAGTTCCTCTTGAATGGTTACATGGAAAGATAAATATAGTTCAAGCCAGGTTTTTGCTGTTTAAATGACAGGGTGAGCAAATAATAGCCCATATCCACATGGCACAATACTCTAAAAGAGCCAAATGAAAAACAATAACACTCAAGTTGTCTTTATCTATCTTTCATTACTTTGGAAGTTGTCACTACGTCTAATACAATTAACGTATTATATCTTTTTTTTTTTTGCGGTATGCGGGCCTCTCACTGTTGTGGCCTCTCCCGTTGCGGAGCACAGGCTCCGGACGCGCAGGCCCAGCGGCCATGGCTCACGGGGCCAGCCGCTCCGCGGCATGTGGGATCTTCCCGGACCGGGGCACGAACCCGTGTCTCCTGCACCAGCAGGCAGACTCTCAACCACTGCGCCACCATAAAAGCCCCAATTAATGTATTAATAACAACGACATAAACAACAAATGGAACAAACCAATAACAAAACTCAGCTACTATTAAGAAACAGTTTATGATATCCCAGTGTAACTGAAAGTGCAGTCTGGCTGCTTGTTACTCAAAAGCCAATAGAGAGGCAAGGTTGGTGGAAAGGAAAGTTTGCTTTATTTTGGATGCTGGCAGCCAGGGAGAGGGGAGGGTGGACGCCTGTCCAAAGGCCGACTCCCCACTTCCTACAACCAGTGGGCAAGAGCTTTTATAGATGGAGGGAGGGGGCTACATGCAGAAACAGTACAGTCGGCTCTGACAGTCATCTTGAAATTGGTCACTGGTGATCTGACCAGCATCATCTTGATTGCTTCAGGTACGGTTAATCTTCAGGTCAGTTTGTTTCCATTTCTTTGAGGCCAGTTCTCGGAATTGTAGCAGCTTATGTCATGGCTACAGCCTGCTCATGTAGTTAACTTCTTCCACCTGGTGCGGGCTTCAGTATCTTTAAGACAGCTCACAGGACATGGCTCAGAATATTACCTGTATCCCTTAAGGAGGAACTAAAGGTCCTTGACTATGTTTAATGACTAAACTACTTTTATTTGGTCTCTTTTGAGTGTTTTCCTTTGTTTCTCTACTTTTTCACTTCTCTGATTAAACTTATTCTTTGGCTAAAGTTTTTCCACAGACAAAAGGCAGGCTGAGGACATGGGGTGCATAGACCACAGGGTCCTGCTCCATTTCACTAGGTATTACTAGGTAGGCATGGATGTTCTTTTAAAATTTATAGCTAGGGCTGCCATTTATAGAGCTGTTGCTATTTCCATTTGTTGGGCATTTGGCAACTGAATGTCAAAACAGCCAACACATCTCTAGTTACTGTACCCAAGGTTGTCCTGTGAGATGGAATTATTTCCCAGCATTCCAGAACAATGTTGCCTTCTGGCTGGAAGTTATACTTGAGTGGGGATTTAACGTCCTTCTTTTATTAATGGACTTCTACTGAATGAGTACCTCGAAGAAGAACTCATCTGGGCTGCATAGGAGTTTACAGTTTAATCCTAAAACAGGTACACAAACATAGGATTATAAAACTGTTTGATAAAAGCTGTGACACAGGCAAAGCCTCAGTCAGATCCTAGCATTAGGGAAACAGGCTTAGGGGCAGGCCCAGGGCTGTGTGAATGTCCAGAGCACAAGCACACACAAAGGTAAGTGTATTTGCTTCTGCTATCTCTCCCCTCACATTCAGCTCCAATACTGCATACAGGAAAGCGTTGTGGTCTCTCAGCTTCTAATCCTTAAAATCACCTTCTTCTTCCACAAAAATTTTCCATCAGGTTACAAGCATGTCCCAGCCCTTGAACCTCCAAACCAGTTGAGACGCTATGGAGCTCTTAGCATTACTGGAGTGGCCAGCAGAAGGAGGCAAGGCTGCCCTCGGGGGTCTTTCCACTCTAAGTGTGATTCGCGGACCAGCAGCAGCGGTGTCACCTGGGAGCTTATGAAAAATGCAATGCAGCATCTCAGCCTCCTCCCAGACCTACCGAGTCAGAACCTGCATTTGAACAAGCTCCTCGGGTGATCAGATGCACTGGTCTAGGGCTGCCTAGGAGGCCAGTGTATTCCTTCGATATGGACACCTCCCAAGGCAAGCTACATAATTCAGCCTGACGTGCTGGAAAGCCACATTAAAGATTTGAGACTTTATAGTAAGCGCAGTGGGAAGGCCTTGGAGGTAGAAATGTTTGGGGATTTTTATAGGCCCTATGCACTCTGACTTTTGGAGGCTCTACTTCCACAGCATATTAAGCAAATATATTGGCATCACGAAAATGCAGACATATTTAAAAAAAAAAATTAATAATTTTTAAAGTTGTGTTTTTATATGGCTAAATTATTCCTTTTGTTTTCTGCTTTAAAATTGATAATATATATGCATATACATACAAATATACACATATATTCACACGTACACTTGAATTGCTAGTTTGCATAATGTCATCCTTTGTAGATATTTAACTCAACACTTTGTATTTTTCTCTTTTGTAGCACAGGGGGCAATGATTTTTTTCCAGGTCCCATATAATTCCACAGGTCCACAGGTCCTTGCTAACATATGGCTCTAAGCACTGTGGCTATATGCCTATTAGATTAATGGGCTTTGAGCAGAGAAGTGGCAAAGTCTGCTTTATGGTCTAAAAAGATCACTGACAACAGAGAGGCTAGCCCTAGGGCTAGGGCTTGGTGTGGGAACAGGAGTGGCCGCTGAGAAATGACGAGATGACTCTCTCGGCAGCTCAAGCAAGAGAAGATGTTGATGGTGGTGACAGAGGGAATCTCCTGAATATTAGAGAGAGGCGTGTGGCAGAATTTTCAGGACCTTGGGACACATTTCTTATGGGGAGTGAGGGAAAGCAGGACACAGGGATGACTCCCTAAATTCCAAACTAAGAAATCTAACTGGAAAACAGCTTATTCGTATAAGAGACACTGAAGGAGTCATTAGTTCTTGGGAACAAGTTGTTCCTTTACTTTTGGACATGTTGATATCGAGTGACTTGTATCTTGGTCCCTGAGGGGAAATATCACAAAGGTAGCTGAACAATCTGCTCTGGATCACGGAAGAGAAGTGCCACGTGGCAATGGAGATTCGGGAGTCACCAGCACGCAAATAGGGATGGAAACGAGGGCTTCTCTATGCTTCTCCGTCTTTACTGCGGAACTTAAAGGGGGCGCTACTTTTAAGAGGTCGGTCACTGACAAAGAGGAAAGACAACCTTGCTTAGGGGAGCAAGGACTTTCAACATTTACGGTTAGAGACAGAGTCATTGGCAAGGGAGACTGGGAAGGCGAGTCTACTGTTGTGAAGAAGGAAAGAAACTTGGGAGAATACGTGGTCACTGAGGTCACTCCTGTGAGAAGTACCTGCATTCAGTGCTGCTGAGATGTCAACTAAGATACACGTATTTCTAAGGAAACTAGAAATTGGTGACCTCTGAGAAAGTATCTTCGGTAGGGTGGTGGGAAGCCAGATTACTGAGTGCAGTAGGCAAAAGGACAGCTCCCTCAAAGTACATGCCCTAATCTCTAGAACCTGTGAAGATATTACACTTGCAAAAAAGGACTCTGCAGATGTGATTAAGGTAGGGATCTTGAGATGATGAGATTATCCTGGATTATCTGGGTGGACTGAATGTAATGACAAGGGTCCTTATAAGTGAAAGAGGGAGCCAGGAAGGTCAGAGTCGGAGAGAGCTTTGAAGATGCTAAGATGCCGGCCTTGAAGATGGAGGGGACCACGAGCCAAGGAACATAAACTTCCAGAAGCCACAAGAGGCCACAGGCAACAGATTCTCTTCCACGGCCTCCAGAAGGAACACGGCCCTGACGAAACCTTGATTTTAGCCCAGTGAGACCCATTTCAGAGTTCTGACCTCAAGAACTGTAAGGAAATAAGTGTGTGTTGTTGCTTGGTTTAAGCCACTAACTTTGTGGTAATTTGTTACAGCAGCATTAAGAAACTGATACACTGAAGGTCAAAGGAAAAACAGAGGAAATGAAGACAGTGAGTGTGGGAAGCTTGAGGAGGAGCTGTGTAAGATATAACAGAAGGAGCCTTTGCTTAAGGTGGGAGAAACTTATAAGCCATAAGCTGAGAGAGACATAAATTCCTAATGTATATAAATTAGCATATATATACATATACATATATATATATATATATATATATATACACTAATGGAAGGATATCAGTAAGAACAGGAAGATGAAAGATTCAGAAGTAGAATCACGAGGTTGAGGAATAAAGAGGGGCAGGGAGGGATAAAGAGCACAGGTGGGAGCACAGACGGGATGAAGGACACATCATCCTAAGAGGAAGTGAGGGAGGAAAGGACACATCCTGGTGCAGAGGGGTTTCTAAATCTGATGTGGGAATACTGAGGTAGCGCCTTACTAATGAGTTATACTTATTCTCTCCGTGCCTCAGTTTCCTTATTTCAAATAATAATAATAAGTAATAATGATAATAATAGTATCTCATAGGGTCTTCATGAGGATTAACTGCCTTAGCACATGTCAAGTGCAGTGCTCATATGCATTGTATGGGTTCCACACCTGTTAGTTATTATTATTATATTCGTTTTTCTAGGGCTGATGTAACAAAGCACCACAAACCGGGTAGCTTAACAACCACCCGGGAGCTTTACTGTCTCCCAGTTCTGGAGGCTGGAAATTTGAAACTAAGGTGTTGGCAGGGTTCGTTCCTCCTGAGGACTGTGAGGGAAGGGTCTGTTCCAGGCTTCTGTCTTTGGTTTGTAGATGGCCATCTCCCTGGGTCACTTTACATCATCTTCCCTGTATGTGTGTCTGTCTCTGTGTTCAAATTTCCCCTTTTTATAAAGACATCAGTCGTATTACATTAGGGCAACACTGTAGACCTCATATTAATTAACCACATCTACAATGACCCTATTTCCAAATAAGGTCATGTTCTGAGGTACTGGGAGTTAGGACTTCAACATATGAATTAGGAGCGGGGGTGCGGGGCGCACGATTCATTTCATGACAATTATTATTACTCTTTTCTCTGCAAAGAGTCAGTGAGGCTACCCGCCATGAGTAAGAGTGGTGAGAAGAAGGTTTAAAGAAAGAGGAAAAAGTTGGCCATTTTTATTATAATAGAGAGAAAGAGCTGACCAAGTAAATTTAGCAGGATTGCTAGGGAGTCTTTAGCAACCAGAAGTGGTTGGTATCAAGAATTTACAGTGGCCAAAAACCCTAACTTTTTATTAGTGTCTCCAGGGCCCTGTGCAATCTGACTCCAAGCTTTGCCCCACTGACTTATCCTTCATCACACTCCTCCAAGCTCACATGTTCCAGCCACCATGGCCTTCTTCCTGCTCCTGCACCTCACCAAGCTCCTTGTGGCCTCCTGGCCTTTGCTCTTCCCTCTGCCCTGCATGCACTTCCCCTGGAGCATCCTATGGTAGGTTTTATCTCATCACTTAGGCTTCACTCAAATGCTCCCTCTTCAGGGAGGTCTCCTCTGACCACCTCTTGGAAGTCGTCTTCCAAATCCAACCTATGTTCTGTTTTATGGTCTTTATAACACTTGTCAATATTGGAAAATATGTCTCTTAATTCTTTTTTTCTATTCTATCTCTCCTTCTCCAGAGTTTTTTTCTTTTTGCCTTATTCTTTCCTTTGCTCAAATATTCTACTCCCATTCCCCTTCTCCCACAGAGGCAAACGTTCCAATGTGCTAATTTTATATCTTTTTATTTGTATGTGTTTTTGCAAATTATTTTGTGCATATTTTTGATCTATGCAAAGAGTATCGTGTTATATATATACATATCTCAATTTCTTTCATTTTTCCATTAGATACTATATATTTAAGGTATATCATTTTTCCTTGTGAATATCAAATCTGTTGTTCTAAGTACTGTATAATATTCTACGGCATATCTCCATGAACAATTTACATATCCATTCTCTTGGAGATGGATACCTAAGTACCTTCCCTAACCACAATAACACAAAAGAAGCTTCAATAAACGTCCTTGTACGTGTCCCCATAGGGACCTGTGTGAGAATTTTTCTGGGCTATATAGTATACTCAGAAGCAGAATTGCAAGTGAGCTGTACTTAATCTTAATTTGAGCAAAGACGGCTCTCCAGAATGGCTTGACCAGTCTAATATACTACCACTGACCCAGAACTTCAGTTCCATGAGAACAGGGCTTATATTTACCTTGTTCCACTAGCACTCACTGTCCAAGTATAAGAAAAAGAAGATTAAAAAAGAAAAGAAAAAGAAAAAGAAGGTGAGAAGTGGGATTCCTCCAGGATGGGGGCTTCATCTGGCTGTTGCAGAATACATCGTTGGGGAGAAATACCAAGAGTGTGAAATAATGGACTGCACACTAAACTGAGTAAGAAGCAGCGTAAAGACAGGGAGGAAGAAAACAGAGGGTCAAAGAACTAGAGGTCACTTTAAGGTCAAACACACATGAAGAGAAAATAACTGAGCAAATAAGCTTGAAGGATGGAAAGTTGTGGTCACAGAGTATAAGGGCTTATCTTAGCCTGGGTTCTCTAGGAAACAGAGCCTGAGGCAAAGCTCACATGCTTATTCTTAATGGGGGGGGTGCTATCCTAAGGAAACAGGAGTGAGGGAGAAAGAGAAAATGATGGAGAGGAGAGAAAGCAGATTCAAGGTGATGCATTACCAATCTGTCACAGCTTCTCTAGAAAATAAAGCTGGTTGCTGAGTCATGCCTGATTAGCCAGAAGTACAGAACCATTGCATCTCTGAACAGCTCCTGGATGGGCAGGAAGGGTGAGCAATTACCTGCTGGCTTCTTCCTTGCTGTTGTCTCTCAATGGTCAGAGTCAGCTCCACAGCACATTAATTCCACTATATCTCTAGGGTAAGTTTTGGGCCCCTCCAGGCAGCAGCTAGGGAAGCCAGAACTTCTGTGGGTCCAGCCAGGTCAGACCTGGGAGCTGGAACCACTGAGGCTCCCTCTCCGGTGGGTGTTACGGAGGCCATGCTGGTCTGGTCCTGACTCCAGAGGAGGCTGAGGTCGGTGACAGGATTCACC
Organism: Globicephala melas; assembly: GCF_963455315.2. NCBI lineage: Eukaryota > Metazoa > Chordata > Mammalia > Artiodactyla > Delphinidae > Globicephala > Globicephala melas. The sequence continues at coordinate 98,024,066 of NC_083318.1, read as the reverse complement.
GGGGCTTTACAACCACTGGAAAGGCATGAGCCCCTGCTGAGACCACTGTGTCTAAGAAGAAAAGCAAAGGGCTAAAGCCTTGGGGGCAGGCAGGGCCAAGATGTTCTGGGGTGCACAAGCCTCCATAATTTTAGAGAAGATTCCATGTCTAACTGTGGCAGTGAATGCCTGAAACTGAGTGGACACGAAGATTATTGGATACGAGGTCTAAGGAGTTGGGAGGCCAAAGTGCTGGATGGATGGTCCACATGGATTTTGAAATAGTACAGGATGTGGGATGCCAAACACTGTGAGCCTAGTGCATAGTTAGTGCACATTGGCTACACCCATAACTAGGAAAAAAAAATCACTATTTAGGAACGTCAGTGCACTAGGGACTAAAACTCAGTATGTGCAGGTAGAAACAGAACATAAAATGTATTTGTATATTGGTCTTTTGTAGTAAAATTTACTACTACCTGCTTGCTAATTGGGCAGACTATTAATTTCTAAATTGTGTCATTATTCCAAACAATTGTCTTTATTCCAGAAGGAAAATCAAGAACACATTTCAAATTCTTTCTACAGAATTTCAGAAACTTAAATACAATTCTTCTAGATAGTAAGTCATAACTCTCTCTATCCCTAGGATTTGGACCTTCAGTGGGTGCTGTGAGAGACACAGGGGAGATGAATCAGATGTGAACCATGCCCTCCAGGTATTTACAGTCAAGTAGAGGAGATAAGCAATGTAAATAGATAACAATAATACAAAGTAGAATGTGATAAATACCACCAGAAGGGCTGAGATAAAGTGCAGCTCTGAAAAAAGGAAGTACACTGAGAAGTGATAATTGAAGCTATGAGGAGCGGGGGGGGGGGGGGGGGGGGGGGGGGGGGGGGGGGGGGTGGTGGGTGGGGGGAGAGAGAGAGAGAGAGAGGGAGGAAAGGAAGGGAGGGAGGAAAGGAGGAAGGAAGGGGCTAAGGACAGAATCCTGGGAAAATTTAGAACGAGTAGGAGTGGGGTAGAGGAGGAAGGTCTTTCAAGGAGAACGTGGGCAAGAGACTGGTCAATTTAAAATGGGAGGCACTTGTAGGCTACGGCTGCTGCCTGGAAGGGCCAGGAGACTACCCTAATGCGCTGTGAGTTAATGCGCACAGGGCTCACCCTTCTCCCCACCAGGGATCAGCAGGGAGGGATTTGGCAAATGAGAAGCCATTGTCCCCTTGGAGACACAAAAGTGGGATGGAGAACTCAGCACTAGGCCCAGAAGATTGTGTGCTGTGTGTAATGGGCTCCCATAGGTTTCTTTCTCAAGTCTCTAGTATCCTAGCAAATAGTTTTTGTGCTTTTTGTTTGTTTTTTAAGAAAACAGAGACAGTAGATTAAAGAGTGGAATTGGGGGGATTGTTTTTCGCATTATGAAAAGACTTCAGCTATGTATGTTCTGAAGATATGAGTTAAAACAACAATGTCCCTGCTCTGATGTCCAGTAAAGGATGGAGACAAGCTGACGAGCCTTTGAGACTTGGGGCAGCACGCTCCTGTGGGGTCACAGAACCACCACTCGGCAGAATCAGGGAGACTTCATGGAAGGAATAAATGGCTTTGAAGTGAAGAAAGGGATGGTGGGCTGCAGGGAGGTTAGACAGCAGGAACACGGTGGTGGAATCAATTGGTCCTGTTTCATAAGCATATTGAGGATGCCGGCCCCTGGACAGCAGGAATGCCAACAGCAAATGGTAGTATTTCTCCTGGGTTAAGGTTTGGCAAAGCTGAAGTGAAAGAAGGGCACAGTGACCTAAGCTTTTGGCTTTAGAAATTGAAATGGCTTCTCACGAGGTCAGTCTGGTGAGATAAATAAGCATGCAGACAAATGAAAGAAGACAAGAGAGAAGGGAGCAGAACCAGAGAGACAGGGAGAAAAAACTGGGAACCAGGATGGTGGATGTGCCCCTCTCGTGCCCTCAGAAGAGCTTCTTCTGGTGACACAACGGAGAGAGCTCAGCTTGCACCCCGGGGTGCTCTGAGCTGGGCTCAAACTTTGTGAGCACAAAGGCTGATCTAATGGGGCAGCCAAGTGCAAGGGCAACTACAGAGTCTCCTGTGAGGGCATTTATCCCCAAAGAATAGTATTTCATCTAGATGAACGTGAACCAGAACTTAGTTAGGCAGGGCCTTGGGAGTCTGAGCTCAGGGGAAGCAGTCTGTTCCCAGCTTAGTCCCTTAGATGCATGTCCATGTGAGAAAGAAAGTACAAGAAACAGATTTTTCTAAAACACCAAGGCTGCTTAAGGGCTTCTTAACACAAAGATGGGCATTTTACTCTCCACATCTCCACAAGCCATCTCTGAGCTTTGACACCATGAGAGCGCTAGCGCTCTGGTGACAGTGCTTGGTGGGGACCATGACACCCAGTGGAGCAGAGGTACACCCAGTACTAGAGGATTTATTCATGAACATGGGTCCTGCACTACCAGTGGGCCCAGAGAAACCTTGCAGAGGGGGCCTGGAGGTTGCGCTCTGTTCCTCAGTCAGTGGCCGGGAAAGGCCAGTGAATTCTGGCTTCTCACCATCTCCGTAGAGGCAGAAGCCAAGATTTTAGGCTCTGGAATTAGATTGATTGGCTCTGTGACTTATAAGCTCTGTAAACTGGATCACGTTATTCAACCCTTTGAGCTTGCTTCCTCAGGTACACTTACCTTTATGGGTCGACGTAGTAAATGAGGAATTTCATGTACACCTTTAACAGGTGGCGTGGTCAGACCACACACGCGACTCCCTCTGCCTGAAGGTGCGTCCTCCTTACTTCTTGCTGTTACTCATCTTAAGTTTAAATGTCATTTATTTCAGAGGCGTCATCCCTGAGCTCCTGTAGCAGACTCTGGATTGGCTACCCAGCATCCACTGCCACCTTCTCCTTTTTTGTTTAAGTATCGACTCCTCAAAGAATGCAATCCTGAAAAATTCAAGGGCAAATCCTGAAGAGCCTTGACCAATTACGGTAATCCTCAACTCCCTGCCTCCGCGGCCCTCCTTCCCAGCATTTAGACATGCGTGGGTATATGACTTAGTTTGGACTGATGACGGGTGAGAAGTCTGCTAGAAGCTTCTGAGAAAGATTTCCCCACTCTGGAAAAAGGACATACTCTGCTACCATGGGGCACTGTCAGGATTGTCTGTCCTATAGGGAACTGCTCTGGACCGTGGGTGGGGCAGACCCAGTACCATGCTGGCATGCTGGAGATGGCAGGGGGAATAACGGAACCGGCCCTGGGCCTTCCCTGACAGCACTGAGCTGCTGAATTCACTAGATAGAGCCTCTTGACCTTGGGACTTCTTGCCATATGAAACAATAAATTTCCTTATCATTGAAGACATTTTAAATTGGGTTACTTATTAATTGTAGCCTCCCTCATCTAAATTATGACACCATCATTTTTGCTCTCATATCATATTTTCCTTCATAGCATTTATCACATATATAGTTACTTTTGTGTTTAGTTGATTGATGTCTGTTTCCCCCAACGGATTCTAAAGTGCCGAGATCACATGTTGACTTTGGTCACCATTAAATTCCCAGATTTTAGCACCGGGCCTAAGGCTTAGAAGCTGCTCAAGCACATTTGTGGGAAGAATGAATAAAGAGCTCAAACATGGTCCCTTTTCTTCTCCTCTTTCTCACCCTCCTCCTTGTTCTCTATAACTCTGCCCTGTTGCCAGAGCACAGGATCCCTAGGAAGGAACCTAAGTTCTCCCTCAAACTCTGACTCTGGGCAGCAGCCTGCACTACATCAGCGCCTTTCAAGTTTTACCTCAAGGAACAGTAAGAAAATACATATTACACGGTTGACCCAGTACACACACATTTACCTATTTAACCGAAGAGAAAGGTTTATAGAGCATATTTACTTGTACTATGTGTAAATGTCTCTGACATTTTTATCCTATTCTATTTCATTAGAAAAATGCAAGTTCTGGCCCAATACATCAATTTTTGGACCCATTAATTAGTTACCCACAGCACCACCGCCATGTACTAAATTAAATGTAAGGACTTTGAAAATCTCTGATTTTCTCTTTTTTTTGTTGCTTAACGGTCCATAAGGCCATTGACTTAAATGTCCATTATTACAGTGACTTAACAATGACTTAATTATTTTCCCTTTTCCTGTGGAATTCTTCTCCATCCCCATCTCCTCTAGTTGGGCTATTTCGAAGGCCTGCGTAAAATGGAAAGACTCTCTCATGTGTTCATGAAAAAGTACTTTGTACTTTTGCCGATTTTTTTCCAGTTAGCACACACACACAAAAACCAGGACTACATTTTCCCTTCTTTGAAATTTAATGGCCCTATTCAACATATTTTACGTGGGCCTAACTTCTATGTAAGTTTATATATGTACTAGTGCAGACCGGCATTACATGAGTCCCATTGCCACCCTGTGGTTTAAAACCCAAGGGAGCTGGGTTCTAACATTCTCTAGAGGCACAGTGAATAGACCCTCACTGTAGTTCCCATTCCTCCGCACAGAAACTGCCCTTGTCTTCCGAGGATTTACCAGTGAAATTCCTCTGGAGGCAGGAGAAAAGGGGACAAGCCACACGGAGATCTCACAACTCCAGGGCACAGCAAATAATGCGGTGGGGTATATATATATTTAGAAAACCATAATGCGAGCCTCAGGAAAAAACATGTAATCAAAAGGCGACGGGGAGAGGATTACCAACTTGGGTGATCAAGAAAGCTCCTTGCCAGAGGACCTAGAGATTCCGAAGGTCCCTTGAAACTCGGTTCAAACCACTGCCCCCAGCATCATGTGAACTGGCAAACTCGATACAAGTTATGGCTCCAGAGTCCGGGAAGAGCGCGTCGCCAAGCTGCTCCAGGGTCACATGTCTTCTAGAAGGGGACCGGTGTGACAGAGGAGAGCACGTCCGGGGTACGTGCGCCTGTTTGCGCTCTGGGAGTGAAGGCGAGGCGGGAGAGAGCCTGCAGTGAAAACGGACCTGGGGGCGGGGGCGGGGGGAGAGAAGGAGGGGAAGGAAAAGACGAACACCTCCCTGAACTTTCCTCTAGCCTCGTCCCACACACTTGAAATAGAAACAATAACATGAAAAAAAAAAGCTTACAACCACGACGCTATCTCCCTACTTAAGTTCTCTCACTCTGGGCGATGCTGTTGCCGCTACCGTGTCTCGGGAGCAAAGGCTGGGGCCGGTGTGGGTGCGCGGGCGGGTGACCCCACCTTTAGGGAAGCCGGCTCCCTGTTCTTCCACGCCATCGCCCCGACTGACCCCCGCCCCCTCCCTTTCGTCCTCGCCTCTCCTCCCTCCTTCCCCCCTCCCTCCCTGCCTCTCTCCCTCTCTCCCAGCGCGTCTTCTCTGCACCGGCCCCCGCGGAGAAGCCAGGCGGCAGCACGGGAGTCGCCGCAGCCTCTGCGCGCAACGCCCTCGCCCGTGCCCCCCGGTCTCACGTAGCCCGAGCGGCGGCGCCGGCAGCCCCGGGCCCGCGCTACGCGCCCCGCGCCCGGCCTGGCTAAACTGACCTGCGCCCGGCTGGGGCGCCGTGGGAGGCTGGGGAGGGAGGGAGGCGAGAAAGCGGACACGGAGACGCAGGGGCGGCGGTGCCGAGGGGACGAGCTGCGCACCTGGAAAGTTACCGGCTGTCTGGTGAGGCTCGCGGGCTGGGGGCTCGGGCACCGAGGGGCGCCGGGGGGCCGCGGCCGGGGTCCGCGCGGGTGTCGGCTGGGCATGCAGTGCGTGCGGTGCGCCTCCGTTCCACACCCAGCCGCTCTCGTGCCTGTGTTGCTGGCGTGTGGACGTGTGCACGCTGTGCGTTCGCTCGGGGTGGCAGCCAGCAGGGAGCTCCGGGAGGCAGGGGGAGGCTACTGGATTTCCAGAAGCTCGGCTCCGGGCGGGAGGGGCGAGCTCAGCCCGGGTGGGGAGACGTCAGGTTCTCATTCCTTTAGCCCCGGCGGCCGGGGAGACTGCTGCTCCGGGTTAGGGGCTTGGCAGTGCTCTCAGGGCGTGCGCTCCCGGCTTCGCTTCGCCGAGCTACGGGGAGCTGCTAGGAGACGAGGACTTGGGCGAGGACTTGTAAACTTGTGTGGGTGTCCTGTGTCACTCTCGGCACCGTGCGGCGCTTTCACATTTTTCGCTCTGTTTTTCCTGGTGAAGAAGCAAGAGTAAACAAACAAACAAAAACCAATCCGTCACTTTGGGGATGAGAGAAAAAGCAAGGGGTTCAAGTTTGAGAAGAACTAGGGTACGGATGCATAGCAGTTGAGACCCTGCAAAGGCACAACGCAGGCAGAATGAACAGGTAGAAAGGATGAAGCTCTGGTCTTCATCTCGTCGCTGCAGTTCCCAGGGGCTTCTCTATAAAGGAGGAGAGCAACAGACACCTGCCTGCGCTCCCCACCCCGAACAGTGCCTTAGAAATTGTTGTCTCTTTTCTTTGCAAGTTTCCATTTAACTCTTGGAGAAGACGATTACCTACATAACACACAGTAGGTGTTGCCAGTACTACTGTTCAGTTTTACGCAGGAGGATAGGCGCTAATATGGTGGAGAATTATCTTTGGAGAATTAGAGGCCATCGTCTCCATTGGAACATTGTGTAACTAAGAATAAACGACATAAAAAGATGGTACACAGAGATCTTTCTCTTTTACCTGAAATGCTCCATTTCAGTCCTCTGAAATCCTTACAAGTGAGGGCTAATTCACCTCACAGTGAAGGCGTATGTTGCCTGGATGCTGCCCAAGTCTTTTGAGCCCGTATTGTCTTGCTTCCTCTAGGCTATTTTCCTATCAATTATCCCCTCTTCTCCTATGTTTTCATTTTCTCTATATTCACTGATTCATTATTTGGGGCTTACAAATACTCTTCAAGTTTTCACAATTCTAAAAATCCACTGCCTGAAACATGGTACCATGTTGAAGTCTCTGCTCTCAGTGTCAGCTCTTCTCACCGTCCTTTGTAATCCGGTTTCTATCCCAACTCTTCTGTGAAAGGCCAAATTCAGTATATTTCCCTCATGTGCTTTAATATGTCTCTGGGATGTGAACTGCAGCTTGCTCACCTCTTGAAAATCTTATCTTTATGGTTTCCAATGTACTTCTAGATCTCTTATTGTACAACTGTTCCTTCACTGCTTTTATTTGCATCTCCTCCCCCTCTTCTCCTATAAATAATATCCACAGGTACCATCTAAATGTACATACGTAACCATAGAGGCATTCCTTTCTTTTTTTCCCTCAGTGATCTCATCTACTAGTGGGACTTCAGTTCTTACCTATGAAGTGTTCACTTGCCTTGACCTTTCTTCTTTGCTGCCATGTGTTAGACATTTCCACCTTGATGACTCATAGGCACCTCAAAGTCAACAAATATAAATCCAGATTCATCACTTTTTCCATAAAGCTTGCTTATTCTCTTGACTGTGGTCAGTGTCACAGTGCCTAACCCAACGATGGTGCTCTATTCATTTTTAATGAATGAATGAGTTCATAGTACTGCCTTCCTTCCTCCCCGCCTGCCAAGATCAAAACATTGGAATCTTTTTTGACTCCCCTTTTGTGTGCACCCACTTAATTACCACATTTAGAGATTCTGCCTCTGCAGTATTACTCCCACCATCTTGTCTTATACAGTTAATCCCTCCACATCCTTTCTCTAACACAATAGCTTCTTCTTAGCATCTCTAGTTTTTCTCTCAAACTTCATATAGACCTAAACACTTTTCTTCTCTTCATTGCCAATCTAATGGGCACTTTTATCTACTTCTTCAGCTTCAGCCTTTACTTATGATTGCTAGGTATTTTCAGCTCCCCCTTTTTGATTTTCTAGTCCCTTGTTTCTTACTGCCTACTGAACTTCTTGACCTTAAACTTTCCACAGTTTCCTCAAACTGTCGAAAATTAAACTCACTGTCATATCCCTCAAATCTGCTCCTCAGTTTGGTTAATGACATCTTCTCTTACCCAGTTGCCACAGTGGAAACTTCCAGATCTTTGTCTTTCTTCTTAACATCACTCAGATTCCATCAGCTACCATCTCTGGACCTACACCTATATAATTACATTTCTGTGTGTTTGCCTCCTTATCTGCTACTATGGCACCCCAAAATAGCTGAATGGAATGCCACTACATTTGGCAGTGAACATATGGGATATGTGGCATTTATAAGACTCACTGTAAACATTCTGTGGGGTGTGTGTGTTAGGGCACCATTACAAGGAGATAGCCTCAGGAGTAACTGAAACTTTGGTACAATAAAAGCTCATATGACTGCCTGACAAGAGAGAATTACTCCACAAATTAAAATGCCATAGACAGAGAAAACAAGCAGTAGATTCAAAACCGAGCCCAAGGTCAACAGTCACAAGGTCAGATGGACAGACGCTTTTAATTGTAGAATCAATATGAAATTGAGCTGTTTCTCACAAGGACAACTCTTTGTGGTTGCTTCAGGGAGGAGCAGCAGGGGGTTATATACTCAATGATAGTTAATTATTTTCTAAAAGACATTTGGTGAGACAAAGTTAAGAGTAACACCAGATGCATCGGTTTCATATGTACTTAGAAAACTATCTCGAGAAGGCTGTGTCATTCATTTGACTTCAAGCTAACCTGCCCATATCATGAAAAAGAATCTATTCTACTTTTCATGATTTATTGAAGGGAAGGAAATTGCAGAGTTGCCTATAGCCATAGCTTTTGCCAGATGCCCTATGATATTGTTTTTCTCTTTTGGAAATGGCTACCATGGAAATGGTTCATTTTTTCTTGAGTTCAAGATATTAGAATAGGGTTGGGACGCTTTCTGATGTTAACCCTGTTCTCATCCTCTCTTACTTGGATTGGTGCAGTAGCCTCTTATTTTGTCTTTCTTCCTCTAAGCTCTTTTCACTCCATTCCATATTTATTGCCAAAAAAAGTTGTTTATTTTTCTAAAGGACAGATCTGACCATATAACTTGAAAACAACTTGACCTACACTAAAATCCAGATACCGTAAATGGCAAATGAAATTTTTCAGTATCTCATTCTATTATCTTACTTTTTTAGCTTCACTTCTCATCACTCTCCTTCACCCATCATACATTTCAGCCTGTTCCTTAAATATGCCATCAGCTTTCTTCTGTTCACTCCTAGTACATGTTTTGTTTTGTTTTGTTTTTAATTAATAGAATTTCTTTTTTCAAGCAGTTTTAGGTTTACAGAAAACTAAGGTGAAAACTATGGAGAGGTTCCATAGTCTCCCCTTCCCTTTCCTATTCTTAACATCTTGCATCAATGTGATACATTGATGGACCAATATGGAAAAATTATTAACTGAAGTCCATAGCTTACATTAGAGATCATTTTTTTTTGTTGTTCAGTTCTATGGGCTTGGACAAATATATAATGACATGTATCCACCATAACAGTATCATACAACATAGCTTCACTGCCCCCAAATTCCCCTGTACTCCACCTATTCATTCCTTTCTCCCTCTCCCCAATCTCCTGGAAACCACTAAACTTTTTACTGTCTCCAAGTTTTGTCTTTTCCAGAATGCCATATAGTTGGAATCACAAAGGATGTAGGTTTCACAAATTGGCTTCTTTCACTTTGCAATATACATTTAAAGTTCTTCCATGTCTTTTCAGGGCTTGATAGTTATTGCTTCTCATCACCAAATAATATTCCATTGTCTGGATGTGTCACAGTTTGTTTATCCAGCCGTCCACTGGAGGATGTCTTAGTTGCTTCCAAGTTTTGGCAATTATGAGTAAAACTGCTGTAAACCTCTGTGTGGGCCTGTGTTTTCATATCAGTTGGATAAATACCAAGGAGCATGGTATCTCATTGTTTTAATTTGAGATTCTCTAATGACATAGGATATTAAGCATCATTTCATATCCTTGTATGTCATGTGTGTATCTTTTCGGTGAGGTGGTTGTTTAGATCTTTTGCCTATTTTGCAGCTGGATTGTTCTTTTTCTTGTTGTTGAATATTAAAGAGTTCCTTGTATATTTTGGATAGTAGTCCTTTATTAGATATGTGTTTTGCAAATTCTTTCTTCCAGTCTGTGTCTTGTTGTTTCATTTGCTTAACAGTGCCTTTTACAGAGCAGAAGTTTTTAGTTTTATTGAAGTCCGACTTATCGATTTTTCCCTTCATGGATTGTGCTTTCAGTGTTTTATCTCAAAAGTCATCACCAAACTCAAGATCACTTCCATTTTTTCCTGTATTGTCTACTAGCAGTTTTATAGTTTGTGTTTTACATTTAGGACCTTGATTCATTTTGAACTAATTTTTGTGAAAGATGTAAAGTCTGTTTCCAGATTCTTTTTTTTGCATATGGATTCCCAGTTGTTCCAGTACAATTTGTTCAAAAGGCTATCTTTTCCCCATTGAATTGTATTTGCTCCTTTGTAAAAGAACAGTTGACTAAATTTTTGTGGGTCTGTTTTTGGTCTCTCTATTCTGTACCATTGATCTATTTGTCTATTCTTTCACCAGTACCACGTTTTCTTGATTGTTGAAGCTTTATGGTAAGTCTTGAAGTCTGGTAGTATCAGCACTCTAACTTTGTTCTCCTATAATGTCCTGTTACTTTAGTACATATTTTTTGATCAATAAGTTTTTCCACTAAAATGAGTTGTTTTATTGGCTAAATAATGTTAACAGTAATAACAATAATATTTAATGCACATTGAACGCATACTATACGTCAAGCCCTGTGCTAAATGCTTATCATGGTTTATCTCATTTAACCCTCTAACAATTCTAAATGATATGCAACATTATTTTATCTATCTGTCAATCTATCTATGTGTCTATCCACCTCTTCTATTATTCACATTCATGCCCAATGTCAAGGCCTAGGGCTTATAAATACTAAGTGAAAGTGCTTGGATTGGGACTCTGGCTCTATAACATTAGCCAGCACTATACCATCTCCTGTATGTAGAGATATATATATGTCAGAATCCAGACGGGTAGAGAGAAAAATAGATACTATCTAGATCAGAGCCAAGATTTTGGTTTCAAACTACTTTAGAGCTGGAGGAAAAACAGACAACAAAGGCTAATTCCTCCCACATTGGCTGTCAGGCGTTAGTCTGCCTGCAAGAGCGTCCACAGTCAGTTTTGCTTTTCCTGTGTCTTTTCTAGTTACCTCTTGTATATGACATTTCCTAAATCATGATTAAATTAATGTAATAATAATTTATAACTTTATACAATTTTCCTCTCTTTTGCTAGATGCCACTGCTCATTGTATTCCTCGCTCCTGTCCCTGGCTGCAGAAGAATATCCCCTTCAAAGTGAACCATGTTTTTTGTTGCCTTTGAAGATTATTAGGTGGGCCCTTTTGGTTTAAGGATTTCAGTGTAATATGTGTAAATAGATAGAGGCTACATAAGGGAATGACAAAGGAGGAGTCCTTGCAGTCCTGGAACCTGGGCTGCGTTGCTTATGAAACTTTCTGGTCGTCATCTATTGGTGGGGCTTTGCTTAACTGGGAGGGTTTCCCAGGTTGTTAGTCCCAGAATGACTTTTTGTCTTAATGAAGACAGAGTAAGGATACCCCTCTCCCCTGCCCCCAATAATTTTCATCTTTAAAGACCTCTTGTCCGGAAGACATCCAGTCTACTAGACTTCTTCCCCACCCAGTAATGATGCCCTCTGGGCATTTCCTCATACCAAGTCACTTAGTGCCTTGCTAGTCACACACTATAAATGCTACTTGGTGTGTACTACATGCCTGACAATGCACAGGATACCTTACAAACATAATCTTCATAATAAATCTATGAGATGGGCATAATTATATCCACTTTCTAGATTAGAAAACCGAGGATTCTAAGTAATTTGTAGAAGGTAACACAGCTGGGAAAAGGCAGATTGTTTTTCTACCCTGGCTGGCTTGACTCCATTGCTTATGTCAAATCCTGATCTTCGTCTCCATGCTCATTTCTTATTACTTCACTATACATTGAAAACAAACAAACAAACTCATAGAAAAAGAGGTCAGATTTGTGGTTACCAGAGGTGGTGGTGGTAGGGGGGATTGGATACAGGCAGCCAAAATGTACAGATGTCCAGTTATAAGATAAATATTAGGGATGTCAAGTACAGTATGATACATATAATTAACACTGCTGTGTGTTATATATGAAAGCTGTTAAGAGAGTAAATCCTGAGCTCTCATCACAAGGAACAATTTTTTTTCTATTTCTTAAATTTTGTATCTATATGAGATGATGAACGTTCACTAAACTTATGGTAATCGTTTCATGATGTGTATACATCAAATTATTTTGCTGTACACCTTAAACTTATACAGTGCTATATGTCAATTATATTTCAATAAAACTGGAAGGAAAAATATCCTGATCTTTATCTCCAAGCTCATTTCTTATTACTTTGCATGCTGTTCTCTGATTACAAGAATGATTCTAAGAACCTATAGTTGCTAGATTGATGGAACAAAATCCTGTGGTTCAGTTGTGACTGGCAATACATATTTGAGAAATAGCTTGTCTCTCTTAGTGACTGATGCAGACAGGAAACAGAGGGAGTCTAATTAGGTTTTATGAAGCCAGACACTCGAAGCCTTGGCTTGAGGGACACCAGAATTGAAAGGGGTGAACTAAGTAAGAAATCAGACTTAGTATTGAGTCATTCAGTAGTCCTTACATATCTTAAATTAGCGACTTGAAAGATGGGTTAGTTAGTCTCATTTCATCCCTCTTTAGAATTCTAAATAGCTCGAAAGATTTATTCAGCTTCCAAACTGACTTCATTAAAGCCAGAGAATAGCTGGTGTTTTGGGAGAATTTAACCACCTCTGCCTAATTGTGTTTCAGGTTTGTAAAATTATTGGATTGGTACAGAATGTTTTGACTACCATACATAGAGCAAAAATGATTCTAAGCCTTTTCATATTTAGAATGCTAGAAGTCTTCTCTGTGTCGAATTTGACTGCAAATTCATGGAGCTATGCCCCTGGTATAGTACATGACACTTAGTTTGGTCTTAGTAAACAATTGTTCTATGAATAAAGAATGAGTTGTTAGATTTTAAAATGTTTGTGCTTACTTTTGTTCTTTATAAGGCAATTTCTTTTCTTCCACCCATTCCCCTCCCTCTATCCTGCCTTGGATTAGGAATGCTTGCCCATGAACCAAAAAAGCACATCTAGGAGATGTCTCATTGCTGCATGTTAAAACTTGTGCGCACATGAATTTAAGATCCCTTTGGGGGTACCCTTCTCATGCCTGTCATTCAGAATCTCATTCAAGTTTATTCTCAGGTCCCAATCTAATATCTTCTGAATTGCTTATTCAGGCTACCACAGTGTCCTGGGCCACTTCTTTGAATTCTAGTCTTCTTAACCTTTTTATATATTCCTAATATATAGGAATAGTAAATGCTGCCGAGTCAACAGAAACTTAAATGTTAAACCTGCCACATCTCTGCAACATATTACGGCAGTTCCCTGGAGGCTAATGTTTATTAACGACTACTTTGAACCTGAATTCTATGAAGAATGTCTGGGTATTGCAAGATTACTTTTATAAGTGCATTTATTTTCTGTTTCTACCATCCATCTTAGGTGACCTGCATTGACTATTTGGTTGCATCAGTTTGAAACTTAGAGGCTGTTTATGTCTCTGTATTGGTTGTAAAGGTTCATGATGATTCCGGTAGAGCTAGTGAAATCAGTCTAAGCTTTTATTTCTCTCAGAGTTTGAAATTTGGGGAGAGAGAGGGCCAAGAATGTGTGAGATTTATAACTTCAAACTTCCATCTATCTCGTATTAGATAATAAGCGGTCATTCAAACTTAGTTTACAAGTTTCTTGGGTTATGGCTGTCAAAAATTACACGTGCAAAGGTATGAAATTTAAGTAGCTAGCTTAAAAAGACTTAAACCTTATGATAATTAATCAAAGCAGTATTTTCCAAACTTCAGCCTTTCAAGTTCTTTTTGATTTTGCTCGTATGTGCTTATTAACTGCAGATGATTTCTTTTCTATTTTCATTGAATTGACTCAGTAAATCTAACTATCTTACTGAACCTCAAACTTTTGTGGTGCCAATTATTTATATTTCTAATGAATGTTAAAATAAATACATAGCTATTGAACTAAAAAACATTTTTAAAAAAATAAATTTTATTTATTTATTTATTTTTTGGCTGCGTTGGGTCTTTGTTGCTGTGTGCGGGCTTTGTCTAGTTGCAGCGAGCAGGGGCCACTCTTCATTGCGGTGCGCGGGTTTCTCATTGCGGCGGCTTCTCTTGTTGCAGAGCACGGGCTCTAGGCGCGTGGGCTTCAGTAGTTGTGGCTCACGGGCTCTAGGGCACAGGCTCAGTAGCTGTGGCGCATGGGCTTAGTTGCTCTGCAGCATGTGGGATCTTCCCGGACCAGGGCTCGAACCCGTGTCCCCTGCATTGGCAGGCAGATTCTTTTTTTTTTCTTGCGGTGTGCGGGCCTCTCACTGTTGTGGCCTCTCTCATTGCAGAGCACAGGCTCCGGACGCCCAGGCTCAGCGGCCATGGCTCACGGGCCCAGCCGCTCCGCGGCACGTGGGATCCTCCTGGACCTGGGCATGAACCCGTGTCCCCTGCATCGTCAGGCGGACTCTCAACCACTGCGCCACCAGGGAAGCCCTGGCAGGCAGATTCTTAACCACTGCACCAGGGAAATCCCTAAAAAACATTTTTGAATCAACTAAAATCATGCCTCATAATCCCCAGTCTGCCTGTTACATCCTGAGACTCACTGGATTAGTAACTACTTTGGGGCCTACACTGAGGATATTCTTTACAGGAAAATAATACAGTATCGTACCATAGGTTGTCATTTTTTGGACAATCTTGGCTTTAGGATATAAAGTAAAGGATGTAGAAGAACCCCCATGCCTCTGTTTTACCTTCTGGTAACTGCCATCCAGAAGTTTGCAACAGCGAGCGTTGTCAGAAAAGCCAAACGTAATAGGCACACACGGCTGGAGAAAAGTGCTAATACAGCAACACCAACTGTGCCTCCTCTGCCCGAAGTGCAGATGTGTTATTTTCTAAACTAGGGGGAGGTTTCTTAGTGTAGCCACTCAGGGTGCTGTGAGAGTTGTGACATTAACAAGCCTCTGCTGCGGTAGCTGCAGCTGCTCGTTGGTGTTTTATCTTTGCCATGCTGACATCCGAATCGCAGTTGTGTTGTGATGCTTTTGACAGCTGTCCGGAGAGAACGACCAAAGAGAAGAGCAGGTAACGCAGGCCGTTTGTGCAAAATGCTTATTAGGTGGGATGCTTGGGCCAGCAAAGGGATGGGGAAGAACGAAACCAAGTGCCAGCTCCTCCTCATTGAGGGACAAAGGGAATCAATCCGTTGCTTTTCTTCTGGAAGCGTGGGGGAATTTATTGCTTACCCAACAGTGATGAGCGCTGTGTTTCTCTTTATGAAACAGAGCAGATTGAGAGGGGTGGCGGTGGCGGTTGGGAAGTGAAACTCCACTAGGGAATCCCCAATTCTCTGCCCTCTCTCAGGTCCTTGAGCAAAATGGGAAATGGTTCCGTGAAACCCAAACATTCCAAGAATCCAGATGGCCACTCCGGGAACCTCACTACCAGTGCCCTCCGGAGCAAGGTGACAGAGCTGGAGAGAGAGCTGAGGAGGAAGGATGCCGAGATCCAGGAGCGGGAGTACCATTTGAAGGAGCTACGGGAGCAGCTGTCCAAGCAGACTGTGGCCATTGCAGAGCTCACGGAGGAGCTCCAGAACAAGTGCATCCAGCTGAACAAGCTTCAGGATGTGGTACACATGCAGGGAGGAAGCCCGCGTCAGGCGTCTCCGGATAAAGTGCCTCTTGAGGTCCACCGCAAGACCTCGGGATTGGTCTCCCTCCATAGCAGGAGGGGAGCGAAGGCTGGTGTGTCTGCTGAGCCCACCACCCGAACCTATGACCTCAACAAACCCCCTGAATTTTCCTTTGAGAAAGCGAGAGTCAGAAAGGACTCCAGGTAAGTTCCCACCCGCTTTTGGACTCAGGTGGCCTTAAATATTATGAAACATTAGAACGCTATTTATTGAGTCTCCTCAATGGAGAAGCGCATATTAACCCTTTCAGATTTTGGGATAGAGGGGCTTCTGAAAGGGTTTTGTTTTGCAACAGCGTCTCCCTTTAAGTAGAACTTCTCTTTAAAGCAGGACTCCTGCTTTACCTGGACTTTGATTTGTGATTTGCATAACTGAGGAACCGAGTTTACAAAAGTCATTTCTGTTACCTTGAAAACCCTAGGGGAGTGCAGAGGTGGTTCTAGGGAGTCTGCCCATCTCTCTTCCAAAGAAGTAGACTTAACGGGTGTACACAAATCACACTGAATTATGAATATGTATAGCAAAAGCCACTTCTTAGCACTTAGTCTGCAAGTGTCATGAAAAAGGGATAAGCTGATGCCTCTGAGGGGGGTGCATTCATTCATTCATCCCACAGTTTTAGTTAAGCACTGCCTTCTCCCAGCCACTGTGTTAGATGCTAAGTATATATCAGTGAATAAATAGACACAGAGCATTTCCTGTGGGAAGATAGTATACCCGGAAACAAGTAAACATTGTGTAATTATTAATTAAGATGAATGATATGATGAAACTGACAGTAGAGTGGGTGGTGTCTGGGATTAAGAGGGAGAGAAGGTCAAGGAGGGGACAGAATTGGGATTGTCATGGAGACCTGGTTGAGGAGGTGACCTTTAACTGAGACCCAAAGGAGAAAAAGGAGAATAGACCAGGTAGAAGGGGCACTTACTTCAGGCAGAGGGAACAATTAAAAGCTAGAATTAATTTTAAAAATAAGGATTTTTAAAAGAACATGTAAATATTTCCCACAGTATTCTTGTGTGTGTGTGTGTGTGTGTGTGTGTGTATGGGTACGTTTCTTTTCTGGCTCAAGTTTGAATTTCCTAACCAGGAAAGATTGATTAGAAACATTATGGTTAGGGTCTCCTTTCTGCACTATTTTTAAATGAGTAAATATTTATCAGTTGAAATTAGATCTTTTGCCTTGATAATGTCTTGGCTGAGCCTGGGTCCTTCTTGCAAAATCCAAGATTTGTGAAATTAAAACAACTTTAATTTATTCACACACATAAATAATATAAATCAAGATAAAACATTTGACTTAAACAAATAAATGATTAATTTTGATAACAGGATTATAAAGGGAAGTTTAATTCATCAATTTGTTGACAGTGCTTGGCACATAGTGAATGAGCAATAAATGTTTGTTAAGGAAACAAGTCATGCCGGATTATAAACGTACAATACTCTGTGGTTGAAAGAATCTGATTGACGTTAGAGTTCAGAAGACTTTTTTTAAGCCAAGAGTTTATTTATTAGTTGGCTTAGAAAGGTCTTCTGTATTCCCACTGCAAAAATAATAATTATTTATTTTTAATGGTGTGAATTCAGAAATTATAAACGTTGCTTACGAACTTACGCTTGTTTTTCAAAAATTGAACATCATAGTGTTCTCTTTTGATGTATAAGAGATATATGCACATATAATAATTGTATTATGCATTCTCTCTATATACGTACTATACACATACATATGTTATACATACTATATGTGTATACATAAGACAATATATTGTTTACCCACAAAAATTCTTTCAATAACAATGTGCTTATATATCTAGGAGAAGTGCGAGAGAATTTAATAGTAATTCATCTTCTTTGACCCTCTTCCTACATATTCCACCAGATTTCTCCTCTTGAATGAAGATTATTTTCAATTATTTTTTCCAAAGACTTATGCCCGTCTTGAGGCAAAACACTATTCTCCTGGTGTTAGGTAACAGAACAATCCAAGATAAGTACATTCTACTGTATTTTTTATTAGCTCTATTATAACGAGGTAGAGGAAATCAATAGCTAAGCACAGTTAGTTTTTGGGCCAAACCATCTGTCTGTAGTGAGTGGGACACAGGAGAGGAAAGACATTACAGCCCTTAGAAGGATGGATGAATAAGGATGAGCAATGATTCCCCTCATCCATCATAAAGGCAGGCCCAGTGGGTACAAGTTTGTGTTGGGGATACGATGAAGAAATGGGATAACTGATTCCTTAATGATTAAATCCTAAAGAGACCAAATTAGATTATTTATGCCTTCATAATCCCTTTATGCTTTCATAGAGCCTTTTAGTTCTAAATTGAAAAGTTAATTAGAATATGGGAACCACTCTTTTGTCATTGACTGGTTTATGTCTTATTTCCCCTTGCAGACATTTGTACCTGAATTTTCCCTGCAATTTCCCTTACAAAATGTCTTTCCCCTTAAGTCTGGAATAAGTGGCTAAACGCAGATAACATCAATTCAGAGATTTAAAAATGTCCAATTCTTTGAAAGTGCTCAATATTACAATTCATTTTCCATTTTCAAATAGTTCCAGTTTTAGAGAAAGTCTGTAAGTAAAGTTTGGATAATTTATCCAAATATAAATTTTATACAGTCTTTATATACAGTCTTTATACAGTCTATCAAAAATTTTGGAAGAAAAAACTTTCTGGAAGTTAGAACATTAGAAAAGATGAGAGCACCATTCATTGATAAAAGGATAATGGACAGTGTCCATTGGTTTGGCTACTTTTCCAAGCAGTTCCTGTTAGATAGATATTAGAGAATTTAAGGTAACAGTCAAAATGGAGCCTTCATTTAGTTTTAGGTTCTCATGATTTATTTGTTGAACTTTATAAAGTTTCCTGGCTGACTTTATGAATAAATTTGTTTTTACTAATACGTGTCAACTACATTTTGGATCAGGTTCTCCCTCCACACTGGATCAGAAAGTCATTGAATGGTGTTTTAGTCTTTTTGTCAAACAGTATGTCTCTGATGAGTACTTACCAATGAGAAAGAAAGTGGGGGGAGATTCCAGCCCTCCTGCAATCAACAGCGTGGGGGAGATATGAAGTACTGAGAGAAACCAGAGAATAACATTTGAGGGGATGATAGATTTCGAATTTGAGGATTCAGATTGGGTAATTCATGAGAGACTCTCAAGCCCATGCCACCGCAGTCTGCGAGTTTGCTGAGGCCCCTGTGCTCAAATGTATTGTAAATGGCAAGTGAACCTCAGCAACTGCCAGGAAGCCCACTCATGCCATCTTTGTTGTCTTGTACCCAGCAAGTGTACTTGTAAGGTAGGAAGGGGGAGCTTAAATAGTATAGTTGCACCTCCCTGCTTTATTTGGAGGAACTTGTATGCTCTAATGGCATTGGAGAACTCTTTTAATTTGTCTCTTGCAAAATTCAAGGGGCTACTTTTTAAGATCAGGTTCTAGAATAACTCAGTGCTGTTCAAGAGAATTTTCTGCAATGATGGAAATGTTCTAGAATCTGTGTTGTCTGATATGGTAGCCAACAGCAGAATGTAGCTGTTGAGCACTGGAAGTGTGACTAGTGCCCCTGAGGAATTGAATTTTTAATTTCAAGTTATTTTAAAATTAAATAGCCACATGTGTCTAATGGCCACTGTATTGGATACTACAGTTCTAGATTATGTGGTTTTGACTGTAACCGCTATCTTTTGAGGTGGGAATTGTGACCGTAGTGAAGTTTGAGAGAACTTACAGACAAAATAAGACCTGTGTTCGGTATTAGGACAATGTCACAGAAAATGAAAATGAGCCTGTCAGATTGAGGTGGGCACAATGTGGAATCCCTCTTCAGCTGAATGGAACCTGCAGTCTATCATAGCCTTTTGTAGGGACTTGGCTTTGTGCCCACTGACCATTTTAGATCTTCAGAAGCATACAACCATGTGGGCATGTAGCCCGTTTTATTATAGGTACTCAGCCTTTCTGAAGTATCATAAATCATGATCAGTCAGAGCATTCCAGCATATCATATACTCTGATCCCTGATTTAATCTATTATAGTAACTATCAGAAGACTTTAGGGCTGGAAGAATCTTAGAGATTGTTTCACGCTTCTCCCCTATTGCAGAAGTGAGGAAACAGGTGCAGGGGAGTGGCAGAATAGGCCATGGTAAGTGGCAGAGCTAAGATTAGAACCCAAGATTGACTTTGAAACCAGTTCTTTCCCTCTACAATCCCAAAAACAGTTGCGCAAAGACTGGATTTGCCTCTGGGTAGGTGTCAAGCCAAAAGACACTACCAAACCAAAGAGCAGAAGGAAGGATTTATTACCTGCAGCAAGTAAAGAGAACACTGAAGATATTTCCCAAAGTAGTATGTCCCTGAACAGCAAAATTGGGAGAGTTTTAAGCTAAGGGTACATGCATATTTATGAAGGGGCTTGGGCATTGTATGCATATTCATGGAGGAGAATTCAGTGTAGAAGTGGGGCAAAGACTGACAGAGTCCTGGCTCTAGTTGACTGAAATCAATAAAGGTCAGCATGATCATTCCTTAGGTTCCAGTTAGTCGGGTGGTTGAGTGCTTGAGGGAGTTTTGGATCCTGCAGAATAGCTCAAGAATATGCTTCAGACTGATCTTTATCTTTGAAATAGAACTGGGAGTCTTTACAACTGACTTATTGTCTCCAATATGGTTATTTTCTGGCCTGATCAAGAGCAAGCATTGTGGCCAGACTTAGATCACAAAATGGCTTAGGCCTAAAATGACTTCTCTTATGTCAAGAAAGATATGTCTGGTTCTCTTCCTCTGGGGGTCCCCCACCCTACCTACCTATACCAGTGTTCTTAACCCACAAAGATCAAAGGGCTCAAGTCAGGTTAGTTTGGGCACCAGTCTGCTTTATTTTGATACACTGTATTGGTTGGTAGGAAGAACAATGCTGCTTCCCAACTTCTTCCAAGCAGAGTTGAGCAGAGCTTACCCATTTCATTAATATTCACCAAGTGCTACATCCTGAGAGCTCAGACCTGTGTGAAAAGGACACAGAGAATGGATTTGATCCATCTGATGGTACAGACTGATATATATGGAGGGGCACGAATGGGTTCTGAAACAAGTACAGAGCTTCTCAGGGCTGAGAACTGAATATCAGTGGCAAAGGTGGGTGAGAAAGAGCTCAGATCGCATTTCTGTCCATGTCTGACCTGCCTTGAGCACCAAGACAACCATGCCTGCAGAGGTCAGACCTTTTACTGAAATTAAATTTTCTGTTGATGTAGACATTGTTTAACAAACTTCAGCACCAGCAGAACAAAATTATGAGCTCGTGCAGAATGTCTGGTGGAACACAGGCAAATTAATCAGAGACATCTGGCAAGTCGCTGGTATGACTTCCTTTCACTGAGAACGCTTTAACTATCATCTGAAACTATTGTTCTTCTTTGAAAAGGAGAGGTAAAACAAAGACTTGCCATCAGACTTCAGATGTTGACTCTAGTTTTAGGAAGGACAATGAGTCTCATTTGTCACTCCCACCCAGAATAGGAGCAGAATAGGTAAAAGTGGAAAATGCTAGTGAGTAACGCATTTAAACAAGATGTGGAAAAACAGCCAGGAAGAAAGAGTATGTTTGTTATTATTTGTTCTTCCTTTCGAAAGCAGTGCCGAGCATTTGAATGTGCGTTACAGAAATACAGCTCTTTTACTGAGCAGAAGTGTTTTCATGGAATGATAACGATAATAGTAATAACAACATTTATACATCGCTAATGATGTGCCAGGCACCACTCTGAGTGCTTCACAAATATTGGATTATTTAATCCTCACAACAAACGCATGAAATAGATATTATTATCAC
This sequence comes from Globicephala melas, assembly GCF_963455315.2. Taxonomy (NCBI): domain Eukaryota; kingdom Metazoa; phylum Chordata; class Mammalia; order Artiodactyla; family Delphinidae; genus Globicephala; species Globicephala melas. Next base: position 98,002,344 of record NC_083318.1, on the reverse strand, counting down.
CATCATAATAGATGTGATTATGTATCATTTTATATATGAAGAAACTGAGGCTTACAGAATTAAATAACTTGCCTAAGGTTACACAGCTTTTAGTATTGGAACCGGGATTCAAAACCAAGAAATCTGCTATCTAAAGTCTGTTCTAAATAAGGACTGACTGTCTAGCACAGGGAACTGTATTCATTATCTTGTAATAACCTATAATGGAAAATAATCTGAAAAAGAATACATATATATAACTGAATCACTTTGCTGTATACCTGAAACTAACACAATATTTAAACCAAGTATACGTCAATAAAAAGTCTGCTGTAACAACTGCAATATCCCACTATACCAAAATGAAAATTAGAGGAGGATTCTTCATATTTTAGTTGGGAAGCCTCGTAAAAAATTAAATAAATAATTAGAAATAGATACGTTTCTAATTTTTTTTCCATATGGTTACAAACAGCTCCCTGCTATTGTTGTTAGGATGTTTGAAATCAGAATGTTTTATAGCAATAACGTGCATTTAGACATCCAGATCAGAGCTGGCTACTCAGGGATGGGGTGAGAAAACCAAGCGTTTGGGCAACTGCTAGACGTCTGTTGTTTTCTGTGTATTATCTCATGGAGACTTGCCTGGTGAGGTAGGTGTTACTTTAACCTTGGACCAAAGGTGAAACGGAAGCTCAGAGGCGTTCAACAGCTTGCTCAAGGTCCTCTGCTGAACCAGGTTTCCAGTGTGAGTCTGCCTGATGTGAGAAGTGTGTTCTCTACCGTTGTGTGCACGACTCTTAGAGCCAGAGCAGCCTGCAAAGTGAATGGTTCCCCCTTGGGGTTGGTGAGGGGTGTAGAGGGGATAGGCAGTGCTGTTAAACTTCAGAAAAAGGAGGGGTTAGGAGCACGGAGGAATTGAAGAACCTGCCTAGAATTCATTGGCAGCTGCCTTGACACCTCAGAGAAGTGAGATAGATTTTGGCAGATTTTCCAGAGTCTTGGCACCCAGCGCCCGGGACTTCCTGCCCCTGCCTTTTCTTCTTTGTCTCTAGAAGCCAAAGGGCCTGGGCTCTCCTCACTCTGCACCCCACCTAAGCCCTCTCTCAACCTCTCAAATTACCCTCTGCTTGGTTTATAGCCGCCCTCTGTTCCTTCTCACTTTATCCTCACATCTTCCAGTCTGTCAGTTGCTAGGTGTTAGGAAAAATGTGTAATTAAGCCTCAGGAAACACTCAGGACTCAAGGACTAATCGTTGTGAAAATCAAAAATCGAAATGCTGACTCGGAACCACCTTTCCCTTGCCTGGTGGTCGGCGTTCCTGAGTCACAGCATGTTCTGTGATGTGTTTATACTACTGCACAATAACCACAGCCATTTTTGACCCCATAGGCTTGGCTAGAAACATTCCCTTTATGCCTTCAGATGAACACATTCAGTTCAACAAATGTTTATCGAATATTGAATTCTTTAGTTTTGTTTTCTTTCCTTTCTTTTCTGTAGTTCTTTCTGTCTCCTCTCCCCCATTTCTTTCACTTATATGTTTATTTTGTTTGCTCCTAATTTTCCTCCTCTCTCAATTTCCTTTGAATCGTTCCAGGAGTGGTTGTTTGTCACGACAAATTAATTTGAATTAGTAAATTCCAAGCATCAACTTTCGTAGTCTTTTTGGGGTTTACAAATCAAGCTCTGAGAAATATGAAGGAAAGAAAGATCTGTAGCTTCCAGTCTCTTCTCTCCAGATGAGGTGAGAAAAAGGGAGGTAAAAAGGGATAGCCCTTGGAACGAGAAACTCAGGGAAACCCAGGTGTGTTTGTTTTCTATTGTTGGATAACAAGTTACCACAAACTTAGCAGCTTGAAACGATGCATATTTGTTATCTTGGCATTTCTGTGGGTCAGGAGTGTGGGTGAGGCTATTTAGGTCATCTGCTCAGGGTTTCAGCAGGCTGCAGTCAAGGTGTCAACCGGCTGTGTTCCTTTCTAGAGCTTTCTAGTGGAAGAGGTCCTCCTGTAAGCTCAAGTGATTGTTGGCAGAATTCAGTTCCTTGTGGTGGTAGGACTGAGGGCCCCATTTTCTTTCTGGCTGTCAGCCAGGGGCTGCTCTCAGCTCCTAGAGGTCTGCCCAGAGTTCCCTGTCATATGTCCCCCTCATATGACAGGGGCCCTCTCACAACATGGCTGCTTACTACTTCAGGGCCAGCTGGAGAATCTCTTTAGTGTTGACTAAGATGAAGTCTTATATAACATACGCTGGGTGACCCTCCCATCACAGTTGCTATATTGTGTTGTCAAGGAGCAAGTCCCAGGTTCCATCTCCACTCAGGGAGAGGGGATTATATAAGAGCTTGACACCAGATGGGTAGAGACAGTGGGGCCATCTTAGACTTCTGCACACCATACCAGCCCCTTTGCTTCTCTGGTATGAGATTCTCTGACTAAGAATCTGGCCATGCTAGATATGTAAAGCCATATATAAAAAGCCCAGAGTCTTGTACATGCATATTCATAGGAGGGAAAGCCCTTCCTTTTTCATGCTACAATATGAATGAATCTTGATGACTTTATGCTAAGTGAAATAAGTCAGACTCAAATTATTCCACTTTATATTAGGTACCTAGAGCAATCAAATTTCTAGACACATCAAGTAGAATGGAAGTTTCCAGGGGCTGGGAGGAGCAGGGAATGGGGAGTTATTGTTTAATGGGTACAGAGTTTTAGTTTGGGAAGATTAGAAAAGTTCTGGAGATGGGTGGTGGCGATAGGTGCAAAATAATGGGAATATACTTAATGCCACTGAGCTGTGCACTTAACAGTAGTTAAGATGGTACAGTTTGTGTTGTGCATTTTACCACAATTGAAAAAAAAAGTCCTGGGGCTGATTTGACAGCATACCTCTAAGTGCCAGGCTGTTTCAAGTTCCATATAGGATGCTGGAAGGAGGTAGAGTGATGATTTTCTCTTTTCTTATTTTTTTTTTCTCTTATTGGTTATCTTGTAAAGGAGAATAAGATACAGCAAAGTCTTGTGACAAACGAACATCAATTGATTATTGTTAATTAATCAGCCATTAATTACTTAATAGTAATTAATTGATTGCTTGTTGAGCCTTCAATGGAGGCTTGTTCCCAGTGCTGTGGGAAAATAGAGGGAATGAACAACTTCAAACTCCCTTGTGTTTTCTTGTTTACAGCTGTAATTCTTAAGCTTAAGTGCACATTGTAATCACCAGGGAAGTATTAAAAAATATTGATGTCCTGGTACGACCTCGAGGGAGTCTGATTAAATTGGTTTGAGGTAAAGGCCCTGAGTATCAGGATTTACAGAAGGTCCCTTGATGATTCTAATGTGCAGTGACAATTGAGAACCATTTTTTTTTATAGGAACAGGCTTCCCTGCAGCTGACTCTAGAAATATTCAGTTTGACACTCTAAGAGCAATGCTCATTACAGGCATCTAAGAGAACTATTTACCATTTCTACCTAATTACCATGCAGCGCAATGATGATTATGCATATCACTGAGTGTGTCAGACTAACTTCCTTATATGTTTTGGTTTTCAACATTTCATTATTAAGCTCTGTTCTTTGATGCTCCCGGAAATTGGATCATCTGCACACATTTGAGAAAGGGAGAGAGAAATGTTTGCTGTAAGCATGAAGTAACAGTAAACATGATTCAATTACAACTGTACTTAATTATGTGGGCAATAGGGTAAGAGAGTTGACAGGACAAAGTCATGCTCATTTTCTGATTATTCATGGAATGACCTCATCTTTTCATGCTGGTTTCTCAAATTATAAACGTGTGCATTTATTAGCTATTTTTTTCTTGCTGGTTTATTACTCAAAAAATTTGGGGGAAAAGTAAATAGATGTTTATCTTGCTTATTTTCTGTGCCTGTTTAGTGGATGATGGACATTTCCCACCTCCACTCTCGTCTCTGTACCCAGGATTTTTAAACTAGGAGAAAGAACTTGAATGTCCTTTAGTATTAATTTTGTTGAGTCCCTATTTTGTGCCAGGTGCAATTCTGATTTTAGGTAAGAGGATGAAGAAAGTGTTGTCACCCTTGAAGATCTCGGTCTCTTTGGGGAAATTAAAATGTATTGCAGTCTTGTGTGATTGATATTCTAAGAGATGGGTGTACAAAGGACGGAGGGAGCATCCTGTGCTTGGTGGGATCAGGGACACCTCCATAGATGAGCGCACGTTGAGCTGGGTTTTGAGGAGATATGGATGGCTGGGAGACCAAGCGGCCTGACACATCTGGGGACCTGCAAGCAGTTCAGTGGGCCTGGGGTACCCCGAGCACAGGGAGGCTGGCCAGGCGGGGGACCTGGATTGTCAGGAGTTTTACTCACATTGTGAAGGAGTCTCCCTTAATAAATAGTGGCGGTTCGCAAGTATAGAGTTTTTAGAGCTATTTTAACTCGAAGATTTTAAAGTTGCTGGTAATTTGCTGACATATAATAGTACAGCTATTCCTTCTGTAATATATTTTATGTGCCAGGCCATGTTCTTAGTGCTCAGTATTGTTAACTAACTTAATTCTCATAGAAATCCTATGACCTGTGGACTGTGTTTATTGTCATTTTACAGCTGAGAAAACTTGAGATTAAGTGACTTGCCCAGAGTTCCACCGTTCGTAAGTGGCAGAATTAGGAATCATTCCAGCTTTAGATTTTGGGCCCTCGACAAATATGCCTTCTAATATACTTCCTATTTGTATATATAATTAAGTTATGATATGCCACGCAAGTAAAGTTGCCTCGGCCTTTGTGCTCACAAGAAATTCTTGACAGATAAGAAAGTAGGTGGAAGCCCCTGGTCCCTGCTTGGCACTGAACCTTGTGCAAAGAAGTTTGCAAGACACATGCTTTGTCTGACCTGACAAAAACAGTGAGAACACAGGCTTCTAGTAAACAGTTCCAGAGAAGGAAGATTGAGGGCCCAGCTTAACAAGAACTGTCAGTGGACTTTGACAAATTAAACTTCCTGAAGCAACTTAGAGGACAGGAATTTATTGCTTCAAAGAATATTGATTATGTAAGTAGGGGGTGTAAAAGGATTATGGCACACTGCCACTGATGTACATACATTCGAGATCCAACCCTATTGGAGGAACTTTGAACTAAGCAGAGAGTCTTGGCAGTGCCTCTTTCTTTCTTTGTGGTTTCTAGAACTTTTCATACCCTTCCCCACAAAAAGCATACCATAACCACTACTATTGCCAACTACTACTATCACTGCCATTTATTAGGCATATATTAGCACCTTATCTGAGTTAATGTGCACAGTATCCTTATGATGCAGGTATGATTACTCAGCTCTATTCACAAAGAAGAAATCTGAGGTCCAGAAAGGTTAAGATCACACAGCTAGGAAGTGGCAGAGCTGGGATTTGAACCTAGGATCTTCTGCCTCCAAAGCTATGTACACATTTTATTTATTAAATGAATTTTTTATTGACGTGAACAAATCATAAAGTGAACACGCCCATGTAACCACCAAACAGATCAGGAAATCAGAAGCCCCTTTTGCTCCCTTCCAATCCCTATCCATTATCTACTTCTAAGGTAGCCACTATCTGCACTAGTATTATCATAGATTACTATGCCTATTTTTGAACTTTATGTTAGTGGAATTATAGAGTATGGTCTCTACAGACTCTGGCTCCTTTAGTTTATATAGTGAGAGTCATTTATGATATTGTGTGTAGCGATGGTTATTCATTATCATTGCTCTATAGTGTTTGTTGTGACTATGCTACAACTTATCAGTTCTACTGTTGATGGACATTTGGTTGATTCTGGTGTTTAGCAATTTTGAATAATGCTGCCATGAATATTTTTGCACTTTTGATTTATATATGATTTATGATAGGTATATAACTAGGAATGGAATTGCTGGGTGGTACATTTTATCTAAGTTCACATTTTTGTTTTATAAATTTATTTGTTTTTTACTTATTTATTTTTGGGTCCATGGGGTCTTCGTTGCTGTGCATGGGCTTTCTCTAGTTGAGGCGAGTGGGGGCTACTCTTTGTTGCAGTGAGCGGGCTTCTCATTGCAGTGGCTTCTCTTGTTGTGGAGCACGGCCTCTATGCATGTGGGCCTCAGTAGTTGCGGCACGTGACCTCAGTAGTTGTGGCTCGTGGGCTCTAGAGCACAGGCTCAATAGTTGGGGCACATGGGCTTAGTTGCTCCACGGCATGTGGGATCTTCCCAGACCAGGGATTGAACCCATGTCCCCTGCATTGGCAGGCGGATTCCCAACCACTGTGCCACCAGGGAAGTCCCTAAGTTCACATTTAATATAGATTGCCAAATAGTTTTCCAAAATGGCTGGACAAATATATACCCCCCACCAACAGTGTATGAGTATTGCTACTCTCCATCCTCACCAGCATTTAGCACTGTCAGTCTTTTTCATTTTAGCCATTCTGGTGGGTATGTTTATGTTGTGGTATCTCATTGTGGTTTTGACTTTCTTTTCCTTGATAATTAACAGGGTGAACACTTTTTAATTTATGTGTTTTCCATTGATGTCTGCTTTCCCTCTGTATCTCTGTAGTACAACCGTTGTCATAAATCAAGTATCTATATATGTTTAAGTGGGTTTTAGTTCTTTCTATTCAGGTCCAAAGGTCTTTTTTGTGCCTCCTTGTGCCAAGAGTATAGTCTCTCAATTATTTTGATTAATAATATTTTTTTTTTTGGCCACGCTGTGCAGCTTGTGGGATCTTAGTTCCCCAACCAGGGATTGAACCCAGGCTCTCGGCAGTGAAAGCGCAGAGTCCTAACCACTGGACCGCTGGGGAATTCCCAATAATAATTCTTGCTATCCATTACCTTAAGTCTTCTAGTTTTGTTATTGTTCTTCAATGTTGTGATGGCTATTCTTGGGCCTTCTTATGATTGTAAGAATTTTAGAATTAGCTTGTCAATTTTCATAAAAAATTTTTTAGAATGTCGATTGAGATTTCATTGAACCTGATCAATTTGAATAGAATTGACATCATTAAAAAATTGTCTTCTCATTCATGACTCTGCTATATGCCTCCATTTATTTAGCTATTCTTTCATTTCTCTTAATATTTTGTAATATTGTTTGTAGAGGTTTTACACATTTTTGTTATATATAATCTTATATAGTTGATCTTTTTAAAATGATATCATTTAAAAATTAGCATTTTCACTTTGATACTGAGATATAGAAATATGATTGAGTTTGTTTACTGACCTTGAATCCAGTGAGATTATTGAAATCACCTATTAATTTTGATGGTTTTACCCTGTCCATTCTTTTGAGTTTTCAATTTACATAACCATGTCTTTTGGAAAGAATGACAATTTTACTTCTTCTTTTACTGTGTTTATATCTTTCATATATTTTTTCCCTTTTGTTTCTTTTTTTCTCAATTTATTAAGTTTGCTCAGACTTTTTATTCAGGGTAGAATTGAAGTGTCCCATTTCTGATATGTGGAGGAAAGCTTTCAATATTTCACATGTGATATGATACTTTCTGTTTTTGTTTTGTTTTATAGATTTTTTTATCAGATTAAGGAAATTCCCTTCTATTTCTAATTTACTAAGTGTTTTTTTTAAAATTTAAAACTCATATACAGGTGTTTAATTTTATCAAATACTTTTTCCTCATACAATAAGATTTTGCTATGTATTTTTCTCCCTTATTCTTTTCATGTGGTTAATTACATTAATTTTCAATCTGGTCTAGACTTGTTTGTTTTTGACTTTTGTACCTATCTTCATTAGGAATATTAACCTTTAATTTGTCTTTGTTGTAATATGGGTTTTTGTTATTAGGCTATTCTGACACTCTAAAATAAGTTGGGAAAAATTTCTTTTTTCTATTTTCTGGAAAAGATTATGTAAGATTAATAATTTTTATCCTTGGGCTTCCCTGGTGGCGCAGTGGTTGAGAGTTTGCCTGCCGATGCAGGGGACATGGGTTCATGCCCCGGTCGGGGAGGATCCCACATGCCGCAGAGCGGCTGGGCCCGTGAGCCATGGCCGCTGAGCCTGCGCCTCCGGAGCCTGTGCTCTGCAACGGGAGAGGCCACAGCAGTGAGAGGCCCACGTACCTCAAGGAGAAAAGAAAAAAAAAATAATAATAATTTTTATCCTTAAATGTCTGGAAAACTTAATGGTAATGTCACCTTGGTCTAGAATTTTCTTTGTGGGATAGTTTTTATTTCTTTATTGCTAATCCAATTTTCTATTTTTTTCTTATATAAGATTTGATATGCATATTTTTCTAGGAAATTTTCATTTAATCTAAATTTTTAAAATAGTTGTTCATACTGTCCACTAATTTTTCCTATCTGTAATATCTATAGTGATGTCCCTTTTCTCATTTCCAACACTGTTAATTATCCTTTCTCCCCAACCCCCCATTTGCCATGAATTTTTTGGTTCTATTTGACTCTTCAAATAACCTATTTAGGACTCTTTTGATCTTCTTCATTGCACTTTTTTCTTTCTGTGTTATCTGTTTCTATTTTGTTATTTCCTTTTCCCTTTTTTGAGCTCAATTGCTTTTCTTTTTCTAGCTCTTTGAGATAGACACTTAGTCATTCATTTTTAATCTGTTTTCTTTTGTGATGTATCTATTTAATACTGTAAGTTTTCCTCTTAGTATTGATTTAACTGCATCCTACAAGTTTTGATAATCACATTTTTATCATTTATTTCAAAATATTATCTGACTTCCCTGTGATTTAATCTTCCTTTGATCAATGAGCTGTTCAGAAATATATTACTCAGTTCTCAAACATTTGAGGATTTTCTGATTATTTTTGTTACTGATTTTGTTATTGATTTCTAGCTTAAATTTTTAGCTTCTATTGTTTGCAAAGAATATACTCTGTATTATGCAATCCTGTGAAATTTGTTAGGTTTGATTTACAGTCCCCATAAGGTCAGTTTTCGTGAAGGTTCCACGTGTACTTGAAAAGAATGTGTATTCCAAATTGGTTGACTACAACCTTTAAAATAGCTATTAGGTCAAGAGATTAAGTAAAGTTTGATAATCAAGAGTTTAGATCTTCTATCTTCTAACTAATTTTTGTCTGCTTATTCTATTATTTCTTAGAGAGATATTTTAAATCTCTCAAAGTGATTGTGGATTTGTCTATTTCTTCTTTTAATTTTGTCAGTTGTTTTTTTGTCAAGTTGATGGTATCTAACTAGATGGATACACATTTAGAATATATGTATTTTCCTGAACATATCAATATAAAATATTCCTCTTCATTTCTAGAAATAATGTCTTTCTTTAAAGCCTACTTTCCTGTATCAAGGAAAATTTTCTTTATACAGGCATACCTTGTTTTGTTGTGCTTCACTTTACTGCACTTTTTTTTTTTTTTTGTGGTACGCGGGCCTCTCACTGTTGTGGCCTCTCCCCTTGCGGAGCACAGGCTCTGGACGCGTAGGCTCAGCGGCCATGGCTCACGGGCCCAGCTGCTCCGCGGCATGTGGAATCTTCCCGGATTGGGGCACGAACCCGTGTCCCCTGCATCAGCAGGCAGACTCTCAACCGCTGCGCCACCAGGGAAGCCCTACTGCACTTTAAGATATTGCATTTTTTACAAATTGAAGGTTTGTGGCAACCCTATGTCCAGAATATCTATAGGCACCCCATTTTTCTGACAGCATTTGCTCACTTCATGTCTTTGTGTCATGTTTTTGTAATTCTCACAATATTTTAAACATTTTCCATTTTTACTGTATTTGTTATGGTGATCTGTGATCAGTGATCTTTGATGTTACTACTATGACTTGCTGAAGGCTCAGACGATGGTTAGCATTTTTTAGCAAAAAAGTATTTTTTAATTAAGGAGTGTACATTGCTTTTTAGACATAATGCTATTTCACACTTAATAGTCTACAGTATAGTGTAAACATAACTTTTATATGCATCTGAGAAACCAAAAAATTTGTGTGACTCACTTTATTATAATATTTGCTCTATTGTTGGGATCTGGAACTGAACCCAAAATATCTCTGAGGTATGCCTGTAATTGGTATTTACATAGTATATCTTTTTCTGCCTTTTTACTTTGAATTTTTCTATATCATTATCTTTAAGGCATACCTCTTATAAGCAACATATACTTGGTATTTTCTTTTTTATTTATTTATTTTATCAGTCTGACAATCTGGTCTTTTAATTGGGGTATTTATTACATTTATATTTAATGTAAATACAAAATATTTGGGTTTAACATGAACATCTTACTATTTGTTTCTTATTTGTTTCATTTCTTTGGTTTCTTTTTCTCTATTTTCTTTCCATTTTCTTGAATTAATTAAATACATACTATTATTCCATTTTCTCTTCTAGTTAAACATTCTATGTCTAATCTTGTAGGGGTTACCCTAAATTGTAACATGCATCCTTAACTTGTTCAATTTCCAATATAGATTAGTGCTTTTAAATTACGTTAACTAACTCCATTTACTGACCATGCAGTTTTGGCTGTTTGTTTTCATACATTTTGTTTATCACATATTTCAAACTGTACAAGGTATTATTATTACTCTTTTATAAAGATGAGCTTCCTTTAGTCACCCAGATATTTACTTTTCCCATTCTTTCTTTCTTCTAACATCTACTAGTTTCCATCCAGGATCATTTTCCTTCTCTGTTAAGTCTGTTACCAACGGAATAACATTTTGAAAATATATTCATTTTGCTCTCATTTTTGAAGGCTGTTTTCACTGGGTAAAGATATTGGAATAGGCACTCTGAAGCACTTTGAAGGTATTCCACTGTCTTCTGGTTTCCATTATTTCTGTTGAAGAGTAAGTCAGTCCTGTTGTTGGTTGTTTGAAGGTAATATGTCTGTTTTCTCCAGCTGCTTCATAGATTTTTCTTTTTGTATTTCAATAATTTGACTATGATGGGACTAAATAATTTTTAATGTATATATTTTGTTTGGAATTTATTGTCTATGGCTTGATACATTTTCATTGATTTAAGAAAATTCTTGAATATGTTACCTTCATGTATTGTTTCAGGCCAATTCTTTCCCTTTCTTTGGTGGTCCAGATTACATATATGCTCAACTTCTCTATCATGCCATATGTGTCTCCTGTGTTTTGTTTTGTTTTTGTTTTTATTGTTCTATTTTCTGTCCTAGATCTTCTCCAGTCTTCCATCTGGATATATTCTACCTGCCCATATTCAGTTTGTAATCATTTTCAGCTGTGTCTTATCAGATTTTAAACCCATCTATTGAGGTCCAAGCTTCAGATATTGTATGTTTCAATTCTAGAATATCTACTTGATTTTTAAAAAGGTTCATGTTCTCTGTTGACATTTTCTATTTTATCCTTGATTTTCTTAAACCTATTATAGTTGTACTAAAGTTTGTGCTTGATACATACAATTTTTTTAATCTACTGTGGGTCTGTTTCTATTGTTTTTTTTCCTCTTGGTCTTCAGTCATTTGATCTTTTCTCCTGGTATGCCTGTTAGTTTTTGATATCATGCCAGATACTCCTTATGGAAAAATTATAGAGAAAATTTGAGTCCTAGATTTTGTGAACATCCTACAGAAAATATTCACCTTTGCTTCTCACAGGCAGTTAAGCAGGGGCAAATAATTTTAGCCAAAATAGGAATAGTTTCAAAGTTGGTTTGGGACTCTTTTTGCCTGTTTTTTTGTTAGTCTTTACTTCTAGTTTACAGCCCTTTAGATGTCCCATCTGAAATTCTGAGTGTTTACCAGGATCCTCTTTCATGGTGTGTCTTGAACACTGACCTGTGTCTTCCCAATCCTTTGAGACTGCCAAAACTCTGCTTCATGCTGCCTACATATCAATAAATGCCTTGAAGGAAAAAGCAGAGGTGAATGTCAAATTCATGTTCTCTTGTTGATCATCATTCATCAAGCTGTTGCTAAGTTGATAGTTCTCCAATGCCGTCAAACAGATTTGTAAATATATATTTTAATCAACTTTTATACTTGTTTTGTGTGAGCAGGGAGAGTTGTGCTTATAATAGCTGGCCTATATCATAGTTATAGGAGAAGTTACAAACTTCATACTCTTAATCACTGCTGTATGCGGCTTTGTAAACAGAAAATTCCAGACAAGACCCACTCCTCTAAGTATTTATGATTTAGTTTGGAGAAAACCTCATAGAGAGAACTCTTTTCTTTCTTTTTTTTTTAAATATATTTATTTATTTATTTATTTGGCTGAGTTGGGTCTTCATTGCTGCACACGGGCTTTTCTCTAGTTGTGGCGAGTGTTGTTGTGGTGTGCAGGCTTCTCATTGTGGTGGCTTCTCTCGTTGCAGAGAGACTCTAGGCATGCGGGCTTCAGTAGTTGTGGCACGTGGGCTCAGTAGTTGTGGCTCATGGGCTCAGTAGTTGTGGCTCACGGGCTCTAGAGTGCAGGCTCAGTAGTTGTGGTTCATGGGCTTAGTTGTTCCACGGCATGTGGGATCTTCCCAGACCAGGGCTCGAACCCGTGTCTCCTGCACTGGCAGGTGGATTCTTAACTACCATGCCACCAGGGAAGTACTAAGCACTCTTTTCTAATAGAATATTACAATGTGTTTATGGACTAAACTAAATTAAGAGGATCTGGGAACTCTTTGAGGCTATGGGCCATGCTTTACTAATTTTTATGTCTTAAGTATTTGCTTGATAAATTTGATGAGTTGGATGGACATGAAAACGAGTACTCTAGGAGTTTAGGGTAGAACAGAAGGATTGTGTGAGCTACAGTATCCAGGTAGAGTTGAGTAGGTCATAAGGGGTTTCTTGGTAGATGTCTAATGTTTGGGTAGGTTGAGGGGAAAGGAAGCTAAATTCAAGGAGAAAACATGTGCCAAGCCTGAAGGGAAAGCTGGCAAGCATAGGAGACAATGAGGAGACCAGTCTATCTGTAACAAAGGATTTGTGTTAGGGAGTAAGTGCTAGATGGATAGAGTGGAGGCATATGGTGGGAAATGGGGAATCCAGATTGTGGGAAGTTGATTGTCTTCCATGGCAAAAGGGTTTTCATAATACTTCCATGGAATGTTAACAGAAGTTAAGCCAAAAAAAAAGAAATAAATAAAGAAGACACTGAGGTTTGAGAAACATTGGTTTAAACAGATTTGTTTACTGCAAGATTTCTTTGAACCTTTAAACTGTGCACGCTGAATTTCCAAAATTGTTTAAACTCAGCAAACTTTTGATTATAAAAGAACAGTGATTCTTGGAACATATTTTGGGAAATTGGGATATGTGGGCATTGAGGAAACTCTTGCTGGAATGTTACACTAGCATGAAAGACTCATGAAATCTGGAACTTTTATGATATTGTTCACAGTTCTACCCTTGAGAAGAATATCTTGCAAAAGTATTTTCTCGGTATATCTTAATTGAATGAATTGTTGGTTTTAGTGGATGAAGGAAGAATGAGATCAGGGTGAAGTCAAGATGAATTTACCAATGTGAATCTGATAGTGTGGTATAGGATGGACTGCAGGGGGAAGAGGCTAGAAGCTGAAAAACCAAAAAGGAAGCTGTTAAAATTATCCAGACCTAAGATTTTTTCTTGGACTTGGTGACCCTTGAAAATGGAAACTAAAATGGATAACAGTGATATTTTGCAAAGAGAATTGACAAGACATAGTGATAGATTAGATGAAGGAGGAAGGAAGTTCTCAAGGAACCCAGAGAGTTCAGATGGCTCTGAGGTTGATGGAGTAGGGAAGAAGGAATTTCTGTACAAGACTTTGTTCTGTTTCCTTCATGAAGCCTAATGATTTGATAGATAGGATCATAAAGTATCTAATTCCATGAACTTTTTACCTTGTGTTTGAGAACTTTCTTTTTTTTTTTTTTAATTTAGCCATGCCACCTGGCTTGTGGGATCTTAGTTCCCCAACCAGAGGTCGAACCCAGACCCCAACAGTGAAAGCGCTGAGTCCTGAGTCCTAACCACTGGACCACCAGGGAATTCCCTTGAACACTTTCTGTGTAGAAAAGATCACAAGTTTTTAAACAGCAAAGCTATGTATGGGAGAGAGTTTGAATGAAAAATTCAGGAAAATACCCATATTTTAAAAGAATCACACTGAATTTGAGTGAAAGCAAATATATTGTGCAAAGATTCTGACTTAGGCAACTTTTCTTCCAGCTCGTAATTCTATGATATCTACATATAAATTATGCTAATTAGAACATTAGAAATTTAAGGTGATGCAGATTAGGCAATTATTTTGAGCTACTTCTTTTCCAAAAGAAACTGGAGTGTTCTAGGATTACCAACAAGTGGGCTTCTGATTTGGGGAGTGAATAGGCTGGGAGGTTGGAAATGTAAGTTCTGTCTAGTCTAGACGTACTAAGAGTCAAAACATAGGCAAACCTGAACTATCACCATCACCCGCTATGTCTGATCAAACCTTATGAGTCCCAAGGGAGCTGACTTCTCCACCTCAGAAGGAGCAACAGATGGAATGGAAGCAGCACAGACTTCAGACTCAGACTTAGATTTAAATCCTAGGGGAGGATAAGTTGCTTCTTAGCTTTTAGTCTACTTATCTATAAAGTCGGAATAGTCATCTCACAGGATAGTAGTGAGGATTAAATAAGATATAAAAGGACTAGCACTGTAGGAATTAGGCACGCGTGTATACATCAGTGAATGAATACTGTGTTATAGTCCCTTAGGTACACCTTCTACCTACCAACCAGACCTGCTTCCCATCTAAAAATCATATGTCCATTAGTATTGCATCTAGGGACCTTGAAGGTTGCTACCTTTGTGATGATGACAATTAAGAGTGATGATAAAATTGATTTAATAATAATTTTACCAGAAAAAAATATTCAAAACTGTTTTCAAAGGATTTCCAAGTAAAGTATGGTAGTTCTAAGGGTCAGGTGTTGGTGGGGCTAGAAAAAAATTTTTTCCTTGCTGGGAAAGTTGTAAATACATAGGTAGTAATATCAAGAATAAAAATGAAGTGACTCTAAACAGCAAATCACGGTTTTCACTAATTGTAACCAACATCTTCTTTCCATTATACCAGTGAGAAGAAGCTCATTACAGATGCCCTTAATAAAAATCAATTTCTGAAGAGACTGGATCCTCAGCAGATCAAAGACATGGTGGAATGCATGTATGGGAGAAACTACCAGCAAGGGAGTTACATTATTAAGCAAGGAGAACCAGGAAACCATATCTTTGTACTGGCAGGTGGGCTTCACAGATTTTTCCAGTCAACATATAATAAATATTTGCCTATAGTTTAATGATTTTTTGCAAACATTTATAAAAATGCAAAATTGGTTGCTCTATTTGTAGAAAACATAACAGATTGAGCTCATAGAATAGTAACCTTGTTGATCATGTTGCTAATACTTAATATTTACAGAATGCTTTCTCTATGTCCAGCATCCTACTGAGAACTTAATAGAAAGATCTCATTTCAACTCACCGACTCTGTTAGGCAAGTGCTACTATCTTCATGTTACTATGTGGACTGTGTCACAGAGAGGCCACACAGCTCATTAGTGGTGGAGGTAGAATGCAAATTTAAACAATCTGATTAGAGAGTCCATACTTTTAATCACAGTGCCACTCACTCAACAAATACAAGAAGGTGTTTCAGAGTATTCAAAACTGCTGCTTGTGTTGACCTTTTTCCATTGTTGTACCATGGAAAAGAAAACAATTATTTTTGTGACTTTGTAAAATATTTTCGTTATATACCAATGATTTCAAAAGACAATTTAGGTACATTTAACCAACAGATAAGTCAAATGGAATGCCTTAAGGTTAAAGCTGGTGTTTTTAGAACCATTTAAATGGCTTCCTCCATACATGATCCCTTGAACATGCTTCCATGCTGGGTAGATTATAATGGTTAGATAGGAAAAGGATTTATTTCTCAAATGCTTATCAAACACATAAATCTTATACTGGAATTCAACAACTTTTTTTTAGATATAGAAGCAAGAAATCATCTGAACAAGGCTTACAGTTATTGAATGCCCTGTCAAATTCTGAATTGACCCCAATTTTTGAGTTTTAGGGAAAAAAGTTAACTGGCTTGTTCAGAGGTAGTGGTAACCTGGGATGTGCTGTGGCGTTTTACTTTGCACTATAGGTCCTGACGATCTAAGCAATGCTTTATAAACTTTATAATTTTTTTTTTTTTTTTTTTTTGCGGTACACGGGCCTCTCACTGTTGTGGCCTCTCCCGTTGCGGAGCACAGGCTCCGGATGCATAGGCTCAGCGGCCATGGCTCACGGGCCTAGCCGCTCCGCGGCATGTGGGATCCTCCCAGACCAGGGCACGCACCCGCGTCCCCTACATCGGCAGGCGCACTCTCAACCACTGTGCCACCAGGGAAGCCCATAAACTTTATAATTTTTTATTGATGGCCAACTATGGTCAAAGCCCAGTGCTGAGTTCTGAGAGAGACACAGGTGAATAAGACATGATTCCCATGGGAGGTTACATTCTGGTAAGTGACCTGCAACTTTAGACAAATCCTTGTATAGCAAGGAGGGGTAAAAAGAATCACAGAAACTAAGAAACAAAGTTAAGCAATGCTTAACTTTGTTTCCTTGAGGCCTTAGGTGTGGAGCAGAAGTTGCCTATCCAAACAAATTAATACACATCTATTGACAGCGTATAAAAGATTGTTTTCTCTATTTTGATCCTTTAAACATGCCAGTTGCATAATTACTAGTGTATTATTTGCCACATACGTCTTTGTAAACGTCCTTAAAACTATAGTCATCCTCAAGTAATTATTCTCCCCAAGAAGTGAATTACAGTCTTAATTTAGCCAGCCTTCAAGTTTTAGGGACAGGTGACCCAGAGCAATTTCCCCCTCTTTCAACTTTTCTCTTGGCTCTTTCACTTCTACTTTAGCAACACTAGAACATTCTGGCAAGAGAAGATAGGGCATTAAGTCAACCAATATTTAGGAAACCTGCAAGGAAAGATGAGAAACTCATGTCAGCTCATCTTGTTCTTTGCCAGCAACTCTGATGAAAGGCTTGGGGAGAGAAGGGTTTGAACAGAAGTCAGTATCAATATAGTTATGGAAGTCAGGGCTATAGCACACATGGAAATGAAAATTGGATGCTTTCTTATTTGAATTAATTATGATGTTATCTAAGAATTGAATTGTGTGATTTAATTGATCGAGCAAATTAGTTTGTTAATTCAAAATCTCCCCTTTATAAAATAGAGCAAGAATAGCAAATAGTAAAAGCATATTTAGCTTAAAGTTTTGGTATTCCATATAATTGTTCAGTGTTGCTCAAGTCCCATGTGCCATAACGAATTAGAAAAAAACTTGAAATGCATAAAGTTCCATGATACTAACTCAACAGTGAAGCTAAGTAGTTTTGATGGAATAGAATTTAGTTATAATGAGAAATTATTAAATTGCATAACTAATATATAAGATTCGGAGCCAAAACAGAATTTATTTCTTACTAGAATATAAGTTCTAACAGGATAAATATTTTTTCTGTTTTGTCTACCCTGTCTTTCTTTCACCTGGGATAGTTCCTGGCACAGCATAGGTATTCATATCAGATGCACTGAATGAGTGGTTGGACGGAGATGACCCAGAGCTACTTAGTGGTGAATTAGGAGAAGGAAAGACCAGTTCTTCAAGGGAAAGAGAAATAACCCCACCATTTTCTTCCTCTAAAAATATAGATCTTTTTTGCAAAGCTTTTGATTAGCTAAGGTTTTATTTGCATTTGTTTGAAGGGAAAAGAGAAGAGAATTGCCAGGGCAGAAGCATGGTGAGGAAGTTGCCTCTCCCTTCCCCCAAACTCTGCTTAGCCAAAGATTGGTGTCAAGCACTCTTCTTTTTCTTTTTTATGAATTTAATTTTTAGAGCAGTTTTAGGTTTACAGCAAAATTGATAGGGTGGAACAGAGATTTCCCATATACCCCTGCCTCCCCACATCCACAGCCTCTCCTGTTATCAGCATCACTCACCAGCAAGCTACAGTTTTTTTGTTTTTGTTTTTTGCGGTACGTGGGACTCTCACTGTTGTGGCCTCTCCCATTGCGGAGCACAGGCTCCGGACGCGCAGGCTCAGCGGCCATGGCTCACCGGCGCAGCCGCTCCGCGGCATGTGGGATCTTCCCATACCGGGGCACGAACCCGTGTCCCATGCATCGGCAGGCGGACTCTCAACCACTGCGCCACCAGGGAAGCCCTGTGGCTTGTCTTTTAATTCTCTTCTTAGTGATTTCATTTATTAATGCATTTCAATGAATGAGGGGTTAGGCAGCAAGCAAGGCACGGTGAAGTAACGTACCCAAGGTCACATGGCCAAAGACTAGTCAGAGCCAGGCGGCCTGACTCCAGGGCCAGCATACTTCTCAGTTATGACAAGTTAGTCCTTCCGCCAGTGTGAACACCTGTGCTGTGTTTTCAAGACGTACAGTGATTGTTGTGTTCCTTGTGCAAGAGAAGTAGTTTCATGTGCTACATTTTTCATGGGGTAGAATGAATTTTAAATGAACCACTTGCCATCCACTGCTTCAGGAAAGAGCTTTGTAACAATCACAATAATAATAATATGGGATTTCGTTTGTTTGTTTTTGTTTTTTGTGGGTTTTTTTTGGCTGCACTGCACAGCATGCGGGATGTTAGTTCCCCGACCAGGGATAGAACCTGTGCCTGCCTGCAGTGGAAGCGCAGAATCTTAATCACTGGACTGCTAGGGAATTCCCAATAGCTAACACTTACATGGCATCTACTATGTGCTAGCCATGATCTGTGATCTTACCTGTAGTAACTTATTTACTTCTCACAACTGTATGAAGTAAATATTATTAATATTATCCCCATTATTGATGAGGAACCCAGGCAGAGTGGGTAAGTCTTCAGGCTAATCAGCTAATAGAGAGTGGGCTTCAGTCTGCATTCTTAACCACTTTATTATAATGAGAATCATAATATATCTTACCTGTATGCTTTGTATACCTTCTGATTGTTTTTTTTTAACTTATGGAATCCAGGTGGATTTTGATTACTTGTGTTTTCTTACATTCTACTTGATAGAGGGTCAACTAGAGGTGTTCCAAGGGGAGAAATGGCTATCATGCATTCCTATATGGACAACATTTGGGGAACTAGCCATTTTATACAACTGTACAAGAACTGCCTCTGTGAAAGGTAACAGGAGATGAAATGCTGTATTTTTTAAATTGTTACACAACGTTAAAGATAACCTAAGACACTGTTGCATCCTGAGTCTTTTTGTCTCCCGTTGTGCCCCATATGCTCTTATTAATAGAAAGGCTATGCTTATAAAAGGATTTATATTGAAGCCCTTGTCTAAATGATTCAAGCTTAAAAAGATCTTTCCGTCAGATACCTGTATATAAAATATGAGTATGGATTTAAACAGAATTGATTCCAGTATTTGCTATCATTGCCACTTCAATTTTGTATTATGTAGACATTTGCCTTTGGCTCATCCAGCATGTTTGCTTTCTATTCTCCATAAGGTTCTGACCATATTACAAACCAGAAAATTTAATTAAACCAATAAATGTGTATAAATATCAAAAAGGATATGAATTAATTAATGAGAGTTTTCATGAGTGACTTTTGGGATTAGTTCAGTTGCTTCTCCTTAGGGTTCTTGTTTTTATCGACTTTATTCATGGTAATATCAGGTTTTCTTCTGAATTACTTAGATGTGGTGTTTCTCAGAGTTTGGGATGAGGTTATGTGTGTCAGCATTGTTGCAGTATTTGATAAAAATGCAGATTCTGAGGCTCCACTCCAAATAATCTCTGACAGTGGGGCCCAGGGATCTCTATTTTTAACAAGAATGTCAAAATAATTCTAATTCACTCTAAAGTTTAGTAAACCAGAGATTTTGATTTTGATCTCTTCTGTAGGCTCTCATCACTCCTTTAAAAAATATCTTACTACCATAATTTCATACAGATTTTTTAGAGCTGCTACTTCTGTTCTTCTTCCTTTTTAGGTTTTATTCTTGATTTTAATGTCTTTCCTATGAAAACGTTGTCCCAAAAACTGTCTTGCATAATTTCTTTGAAAATGATTTTATATATTTTATGTAAAAGTAACCATAGAGATTCTTAAAATATATTGGCTCCCGTTAGCAACAGTGTCTAAACAACATAAAAAGACATAAAAACAGACTCACACGCAGAGATCTTTAACTCTCAGTTCTCTGCTTGTGAATTCTTCACTCTCTGGATTAGCTACAGGCTGGCTGGCTTTCTTTTGTATCACAGCACAAATCTAAAATACCTCCTGATGATGTAGTGTGTAATTAGGGATTGCAAACTAATTTTAATATCATCCTAAGCAAAACATAATTAGAATGGAAATCTTTTGCTGCTCACTTTCAAATCATCATTTATTTCAAAGCCAAAAATGATTTTATAAAATTACCTACTCTTTACATCACTACTTCCTTCCATTTGCATGCTTAAATAATGCATTGTCCAAGAAATATCATTTTATGAGAGTACATGAAAAATTTATTGATTAACATGTTGGAATGTTTTCTTAATCTAAGAGCTAAACAATATTTTATTATTTTCTTGATTTTTCTAAAGCTATTACCAATGTTAAAACATGGGCACTAGATCGAGAGGTATTCCAGAATATAATGAGAAGGACAGCTCAAGCCAGAGATGAAGAGTACAGAAACTTCCTCAGAAGGTAAGAATAACACGTTGGTGGCAGAAAGAGCAGAAGGTGGTATAGCCATATTGTGGATATGTTGGTTTTATCAGAGTAATTATTTTACTACAATCTTTCTTATTTAAACATTTTCCATATGATTAAGCCAAAGGAACAAAAGAATTCTCTGGCAGTAAATGACACTATATATATGAAGAATTATGTTTCATTCCCATTAGCCTTGTTCACTGATTTATTTCTCTTGCTAATTTTGCCCTTGTGTTGATGGAGTCATTGCACATAGTATAGAATAATGTGCATAAAATCCTAAAATATTCACTTGGGTTGCTCAGTTGACTTTGAAAGATGTCCTATAATTTGGAAGTAGATAACAAAAAATAATGCTTTGCTTAGAATAATATTAAAATAAATGATTTTACTATCCTTACTTGCTTTACCTGAGACATTTTTTCTCATTGGCATAGCCACGCCATCTTCCAAATTACTATTATTTGCAGCAAATTAACTTGCCAAAAATGTTATTATGCTTGCTATCACGACATGGATCCTTGGAACATACACATTTTGTCAACTGTTCTGAACCCCCAACAACTTGGACGCATCAAATTACAGAGAAACAAGTACCTATGTAACTGAAAAGGTCAGCTACACATTAAAAACATTTTTTTTTTGGAAAGTATAAGTTCCTTATTTAAACTATTTCTGTGTCTTTTGTGGGAGATTTGACAGTCTCTGAAACTGCAATACATACTGTAATGAAATGTAACCTTTGATAAGTGGTAATAACAATAAAATATCCTGTGGTTTCCAAAAATAAATTCCAAGTTCTTTTTAAGTATAGTGACTTTATCTTGCATAACTAGCCTGCAAGGTCAATGATTTTAGGGCTGTGCTGTGCCTATCATGTAGTGAGGACTCAGTGAATATTGAATGAAGGCATTGTTAATCAGTAGAACATTGCAGGCATTGAGATTTTTCATATGGACTCTTGCTGATTTACTTTCCCGGAAACAATAATGACTCCTGGAAGAGAACTGCAGTAATGACAAGAAGGTGCCTTACCTATACGATAATCAGTGCCTTAACCATCATGTTATGGGGTCTACCTGAGTATAGGTAATCTCAAAATCCAGCAACTGAGCAATGCAGGTCAGTATTTAAAGCTAATAAACTGCACTTATGCAAGGGCCAAAAAAGGATACATAAATAAACTGGTGCCCATGGGTTGCATCATGTCTGAGATAAAACCTGAGCCACTAGGTTTTCCCTTGGAGTCTAGTGCGTTCTGCCTTAGTGGAGGGAGCTCAGAGAATTTACTAGTACAGGTTCCTTCCCTCCTTTTCTTCTTTTTGGTATCTCATTCATGCATTCATTCATGCATTATTGCCAGGGGTAAACATTGTGGATTCAGTGGTGAACAAGATAAACCTGATCTCTGCCTTCATAGAGGGGAGACAGACAAAAGATTTTTTCTCATATCAATTTCCTCACCAATCCCCAAAGGTGATAGGCTTACAGGAGAGAATTTTCACTAACGCTACAGCGCCCAGTTTGGACCCGAAGTAGAACTTTCATGACAGGCATGTGTTAGTCAATTAAACCAAAGGAACAAAAAGTATTCCCTTTTCTTCTATATGCCACTATATAGAAAAAAGTTCTGGTTAACCCTTTTACCTTTTCATCCATAAGGAGACACATTAGAGAAATACATTTCTCTTCGTTTCATAATATACAGTAAGCTCTTTTTCATTTACATCTTTTTATTATGAAGTATCTGACATGTATCAAAGGATACATAGTACATATGTAAGTTTTAATGACATAATAATAAAGTGAGCCCCATCAAGCCACGGGCCCAGCCTAAGTAGAAAGTTAGCAATGTTGTTGGCATTCTCATTTGTTCCCCTATGTCATTTTCTAGCCTTCCTCGGGGTACCTCCTCTCCTTGGAGTAGTCTGTATTCTGAAGTTTGGTAACCGTAACCTTGCTATTCTTTATTATTCTGCCTGTAGCTTGGTTTAACCTTTTTTTTTTTTTTTTTTTTTTTTTTTTGCGGTACGCGGACCTCTCGCTGCTGTGGCCTCTCCCGTTGCGGAGCACAGGCTCCGGACGCACAGGCTCAGCTGCCATGGCTCACGGGCCCAGCCGCTCCATGGCACGTGGGATCTTCCCATACCGGGGCACGAACTCGTGTCCCCTGCATCGGCAGGCGGACTCTCAACCACTGCACCACCAGGGAAGCCCCGGTTTAGCCTACTTTTGAACTTTACAAAATTGGTGTTATTTTTGCAAGTCAGTTTTTTCACTCAATACATTTTTTAAGGTTCATCTACTTGGTTAGTGCAGTCATTTCTCCTGTTGTAGAGTTCTGTTATCTGACTCGACCACAGTTCATATATCTGCTCTCCCATTGGGCATGTTCCAGTGTTTTGCAATTACAAGTGATTCAGATGCAGACATTCTTAGACCCAGCTCCTGGCTACATGCCTCCTGGTCCTTGTGTTCAAGAATGAGTCTAGAGCTCTCTTTTCAAAACTCAGATCCAATCATGTATTTATGGAGGTGCATCATTTTTTCCTTAGGAGTGTCAAATTTTAGATGGTAAGAAAGAAGTATCTATCTTATAGAAATTATATCAACAGTCCTGAGTGAAAATGAGTAAAGTAGAAATTTCTCTAAAAGAACAATTTAATCATACTGATGGGTTAATCATACTGAGTGGAATTTTTTTTTTTGCGGTACGCGGGCCTCTCACTGCTGTGGCCTCTCCCGTTGCGGAGCACAGGCTCCGGACGCGCAGGCTCAGTGGCCATGGCCACGGGCCCAGCCGCTCCGCGGCATGTGGGATCTTCCCGGACCGGGGCACGAACCCGTGTCCCCTGCATCGGCAGGCGGACTCTCAACCACTGTGCCATCAGGGAAGCCCCTGAGTGGAATTTTTTATATTTTTTTCAAACAATTTCAGTATTCTGTCATTCTCTGTATATTATTATTATCTGTAAAAATGTTCCTATTACATGCCTCTGGCTACCATTAATTTTAAAAGACAGTACAATATGACTAATAATCAAGATCATTTCCATGCTAATTCCTACATTCCCTCCTGGATTCAGTCTTTACTTAATTTCAAGGATTTAGATGAAAATCTGATTCTCCTCTGGAAGCAGAGGTCCTCATCCATGCTAATAAAAGAGATATTGAGATGTGGAACACATTTCTGGATGTGATTCACTTCGTAAGCCAACAACAAATGTAATTTTTTTTTCTCCAAAGAAACAAAATTTGATTTTTTTCCTTTCATGGGGTCTTACTATTTTTATTTATTTACCTGTGATAAATGTCTGCTGTTATATGTAATTATATAATTTCAATGTATCTGAAATTCAGTTATTTATGTGTGATATATTTGGAGGTTTACTTTGGAAAAATTAAAGTGCATTGTATTTTTTAAATGCATGCATGAATCTATGTAGAGGTGTATATTTATAGTTTAATTCATGATGATAATTAAATAAAGGTTTCTTTTTAATTTTGCAGTGTATCCTTGCTGAAGAATTTACCTGAAGATAAATTAACCAAGATCATTGACTGCTTGGAAGTGGTAAGAAATTTTAAAGTAAAAACTATATTTCATTAAAAGATTATATGATCTAGTCATTATTAACACTGTAAATGATTAAAAAGGAAAAGATGGTGATCACCAGTCCACAGAGACCAGGAGCCTTTTTCTATTGTGAAAACTCACACTGAATTAAGGGGCTGGGGTGGGGTTCAGGGACTCTTCTGAAATATATAAAAGAAAATTGGATTTGCATGTGTAAAGTGACATTTGATTTACATATTTTAATCTTTTTAGTATATTTTATAAAACTAATCTGCCTCACTCAAGAGGCATTTGATTTTCTGCAATTAACATCACAATTCCTTACAGAGTTTTTGTAGTATGAAGGAGTCAGTGATGCATAATTAGGTAATGGAGTAGAGAAAGGGTATATTGGGACTTTCGTGAACAGGCTTCTGAATCAAGGTATGAAACATTCCATACTTGAAAACTCTAGGCTATGAAGACTTTAAAGAAAAAAAAAATAACAAAAAAACCCTGTACTTAAGAAGCACTTTACCTATTTTAACATCTAGGGAAAAATGGCGTATTGGAACGTGTTCAAAAATTCATATTAGGCATCACGCCGATGGTTGGTTCTTGTCCAAGACTAGTCAAGTCTTTTTGTGAATAATGCTTTTATGATATGTACCTTGGATTCTAATAATTTTCATTATATGAAAACCTCTTCAGAGATTAATATTCAAAGTAAATAACCTCTGTCTAACTTTTTTTTGGTGTGTGTCGGTCAATTTCATTGAAACCAAATTGCTTTTCGGGAATTTAAAGGAGGTAAGGAATAGTAAAGGAGTCAGATGTAGACTTTAAGATTTTATAAAGCTATTCTCAGTGGGAGACAAAAAATACCCTGCAAGACTGATTGTTGACAGATTCATGCCTCTGTCAATCTCAATATACAATGTAAACTAATACCTGTTGAGAAGGGAGCACCAACCATTTTATCCTTAAGTGTAAGTGACACCAGTAATGTTTCCATTTACAATTCATGGAACCCATCCAGCAGTTTATCAAGGACAGGCCATGATGACACAGTGCCTGGCCTTGTGTCCCCAGAGCGTTCAGATATGAAGTCATTTTCAAGAGGACTGCTTGCCCTGCATCTCTTGGGATTTTCTCAGTGTAACATAACCCAATCACAGATGTTACAAATTAATAATTCATCCTAATTTCTGAGTGTTTTTTTTTTAAAGCTGGAGAGGCCCTATTTTTTTTGTTAACCGAGGAAATCTGTTTTTAATATAACACTAATAGAGTAGATTCACCAGAGGGGAATTCCATGCTGACAGAAAATATTAAAATTTAGTATCATTAAAAATAAATGGTAAATTAGACATATTTATAGTAGCCACAGGCAATAGCTACAGAATATATAGATGGGGGCTCCAACCTAGTATTAATTAACACACAATTCGAATTTGAAAGTCTCATCTTTTAAAACACCCTAGAAGGCTTTATTATATATTAGCATTTGCAAACAGCAGCGTGGTTTATAAAGGGCTCTTTATTCATACCTGGCAAACAAATGTGTCTCTGTAATGTGTGAAAATTCACAAATTCGAAAGTGATTAACAAGGGAGTAATGGGATCTATTTAGCGCTAATAAAAGCACATAATTTGCCAGCATAGCTTGGACTAATGACCCATCAACTGGGTCCTGACCACAGCCAATCACTAATGCATTGGAGTTATGACAGAGCACCTGCT
Source organism: Globicephala melas (assembly GCF_963455315.2). Lineage (NCBI taxonomy): Eukaryota > Metazoa > Chordata > Mammalia > Artiodactyla > Delphinidae > Globicephala > Globicephala melas. Next base: position 97,976,330 of record NC_083318.1, on the reverse strand, counting down.
GAGTTCCAGGGCCAGCTGTCCCACAAACTGGCTCCATAATCTTTGAGAAAAACAGGCTGAATCTGGCATGCTATTTAGGAGTTGATTTTGGGTGGTTTTAAGTTTTTGTGCAGGGGGCGGGGAGGGAGTATCAGAATTTCCCATCACCAAGCAGTTGTTCTGATGTGTTTGTTAAGACTTTGGTTTGTTGAAGTCCTAGACCACATGGCCTGAATGTGCAGTGTTCCAACAGCATTTCTTTCTTTAGCATAAATCACCCAAAGTATTCAGTTCTGGAGGCAGACATTGCCTTTAAACCTCTTCTCGTGGTCTAATGGGAAAAGGAGGGTGGGAAAAGTAGCAACACATTCACTGGTGTGCTTTAAGAGTTAACTAATGAATACCCTAAAGCACGACACAGATTCCAAATGCAGTGTGACTATTAATGATAATGAAAATGACAATGTGACTTCTGTACCTGGCAGTTGGGTAGTACGGAAGACAAGAGTGGGAAGAGTTTCTGTTCCCACTCTTGGTGAGAGATCCGGGCGGCCCGGGATTTGACTGTGTGGTGGATCGAAACGTTACGGAACTCTTTGTTACAGAGATTTAGTGTTTGACCCAGTGACCCTCTGCACTGCCACTCTGACATGGCATCTTTCATGAAACTGGAGCTCCAGTGGGAGTGGGACTGGGGTAGGGAATGTGAAATGTCCTTGTCCTTAATCAGATCACCAGTGATGCTATTAAAAGGCAGATTCCCAGGTACTACCTCACACTTACTGAATCAGGAACTCTGGGGTAGGGACCCAGAAATCCACATTTTAACAACATGATTCTTTTTTTTTTTTTTTTTTTTTTTTGTGGTACGCGGGCCTCTCACTGCTGTGGCCTCTCCCATTGCGGAGCACAGGCACCGGACGCGCAGGCCCAGCAGCCATGGCTCACGGGCCCAGCCGCTCCGCGGCATGCGGGATCTTCCCGGACCGGGGCACAAACCCGTGTCCCCTGCATCGGCAGGCGGACTCTCAACCACTGCGCCACCAGGGAAGCCCAACAACACGATTCTTAAAGTTTAAAGTTATGAATTGAATACATATATTTAGGATTTGCCATAGTCTGCCTCATTAGTCACAAGTTTTCCATTTTTCATCGTTTTTTGAAAGTCTAGTCTTCCTTTCTTATAGTTCCTGCTAACACTTGCATAAGCCAGAGGGTTTTTCCCATTTTAATGGTTACATCTAGAACCATAAGAAAGTTGAGATAATTGTGGATTTTGCCAGTTTAGGAACTTGTTAAATAAAGGGGGGGTGCAGCTAGGTGTCCTAGAAAGTTAGCTAGTCCAAAGTCTGGAGCTTAAGGTTTATGGTCAAGCCTCTGTCCCTCGCAGCTGTCAGTTAATTGTGGTGGGCATCAGGGTCACCTCATCTATAAAATAAGGGGGTGCTGGGTCACATCTGTACGGGCTGTCTCAGTGTTTCAGTTACAAAATTCTATACAGTTGGCTCACCCAAATGGAGGAATTTCTGTTGATTTTCATTTTGTAGGCTCCAGTTCCTTGGAAATAAGCAATCAGATGCTAAAATTATGCTGGAATGGTTGATAGGGTCCACCTAATCCAGGTGTGTTTGCTTTAAAATTTCTAAGGTGTTTTAACTACTGTACTTGGACAAACAAAAATAGCTGGTAGCAAACCCCAATAAATGTATACAGTTTTTTAAACAATCAACTTAGGGACATGGTCACATGATGCAGGGTTGTGTGTGTGTGTGTGTGTGTGTGTGTGTGTGTGTGTGATCATACATCTGACTGTGTATCATCAATTCTTCTTTGTGATGAAGATTTCTAGCCGCACACTAAGGAAACTAAGGAAATCATAGGCTTGCTTCTTTGTCTTTGTCCTCCATCACCTTAGATTTTAATTCTGGTTGCATATATTCTATTTACAGGCACTCAGGCTCTATCTATCATTTTGCTAGCTATCACAGAATGAGCATTTTCTTTACATGAGAAACTCTTTCCATCTTTAGCAGTTTCTGATGTATGGTTTTCTTCTTCTTCTTTTTTTTCCAGTGTATGGTTTACTTTTAACCTCTATCTCTCAGTCTGCCCTGGAATTGATTTCCTAAGTTTCCTTTTGGCCATATACTAAGTACCTACTCTCAGTGTTTCTAGATATCTTCTTTTAAATCATCTTTTTCAGACTGTGGGACACAACTCATTAGTAGGTCATAAAATCAATTTAGATGAACACTTTAAAAAAATATCAGGGTAGTAAGCACAAGTATTGTTCAGATATGTTTCAGATTTATACAAATGTGTGTGTGCATGCTCACATGTGTGTATGTGAGTGTATATATAAAATATGTTTCTTACTGTAGGTCAGGGTAAAAACTGCTTGAAAACCATCGCTTTACAGGGTAGGGTCTATGGCTTCTTGGTCCTCTAAGGGACCCCTTTGCAATGTAACCACAGGACAATAAACCACACTGTTTGAAGTTCTCTTTTTGGTGTTGGTGACCACCCTGGCTAGACTGGCTGCACTCCCCAGTTGACAAACACTGGCTAGTGTGGCATCGTAGCCAGTACTTACCACTATATATTTATGGTCTGATCTACATCCACAGCCTTTTCTCATCTATGAAGTTACTGTCAACACACTGCGAGGTATTATTTATCTTCCTCCCATGGTTTTGGGTGACAAAGACTCATCCCTGGGAAAAATACCACCAGGAAGCTTGCCCCTTAAGAAACAACAAAGCGCTTTCTCAGTGTTCCATTTCCAGCTTCTGCCTTTTGGCTTATCCGACTGACAGAAATTAAAGCTGCACATCTGCACAGACCAGAGGCTGTATAATAACTGAAGAACAGCCTATAAGCAGTTCAAAAATTCTCCAGATTCCTTCTGCTCTGTCTGGGTAACGGGGACTGAGATTGAGATAGGAACAGGAGAGCCTGAGACCGCCTGAAACAGGAAAGCCCACCGTGACACTAGCAGTTCTAGTAAAGAGAATTGAGCATTAACTATATCATGAAGACTCCTGCACTGCAGTGTCATGGTCACTCACTTAACCTTTGCAGGTCACAGTCATCTGAATGGTAAAATCACACTTGAATCGAGTGAAGGTTTGTGATAGAGCTATAATGAGAAAAAATAGAGAGTTGGAGTAAGCAGTTTGTGATGTAAAAACTCAAAATATTATTTTCCGGGTAGAACAGAAGCATGTTTCTTGCTCACATAACAGTCCAGGGAGGATGGTCCTAGGTGGCTATGCAGAATCCTTCAGGAACCCAAGCTGATGGCTACTCTGCCATCTTCCACATGGTCCCTCTCCCAGGATTTCTCTGGGACATGCCGTTACAAATGGGGCACAAGTATGAAGGCATGTGTCTGGAATGGTTCATGGGCCTGGCATGGAAGTGGCATACGTTGCTTCTACTCAGACCCTTTTAGCTGGAAGTTAACCACATGGCCACAGCTAACAGCAGGGCAGCTGGGGAATGCAGTTTACCTGTGGAAGACATTGATGACCAGCTCACAGACTCTTTCGCAGGAATTAACAGTCACCAGGTGACTATCTCACTTAATCCTCACACATCCTTAGGTGTGGTAGGTCATACCATCTTAATTTTACAGAATAGGAAACTGAGGTCCAGAATATTTAAGTAACATCTAAGCAAACCGTTCTCAGCCTCCCCCTTAACATGGCAATCATTAATTGAGTATTTACTACATTTCAGGTGCTTTTAATGCATCAAAAATTAATTGTCTTTAATTGACTTATGGTGGTAGGCAAAAATGGACCCCCTCCAAAGTATCCACATCCTAAACCCTGGAATGCATAAACGCGTTATGTTACATGGCAAAAGGAACTTTGCAGATGTAATTAAGGTTTGGGACCTTAAAATAAGGGAGATTATCTTGGACTATCTAGGTGGGTCAAGTATTATTACATGGGCCCTTAAAAGCAGAGAATTTTCTCTGGCTGGAATCAGAGAGATGCAGCAGAAGTGGAAGTCAGAGAGATTCCAAGTGTATGAAGAATTTCATGTGCCCTTACTGGTTCTGAAATATCAGGGGCTCTGTGCAAGGACAGGAGAGAAGTCTCTGGGAGCTAAGGGGGCAGCCCCCAGCTCACAGCCATCAGGGAAATGGGACCTTATCCTACAACCGCAAGGAACTGAATTCTGCCAACAACCTGATTACACTTGAAAGCAATTTTTTCCCCGGAGCCTCCAGAAAGGAACACAGCCCTACTGACACCTTGACTTCAGCCTCGAGAGACCCTGAACAGAGAAATTCAGGTGAACCACACCGTGCCTGGACTCTCTGTCCCACAGAAACTCAGATAATAAATGGGGGTAGTTTCAAGCCACTAAGTGTGTGTGGTTATTTGTTACAGCAGCAATAGAAAACAAATGTGCTTATCTTCTCTCAATCTTTGAGTATAAATATTCTTATTTGAATTTTCTGGATTGATGAAAGTGAAATTCAAAGCAGAACTGAGATTTGAATCTAGATTTCTGTGGCTTCAAAGTGCCTTTTCCCCTGAGATATTCTGCTTCCTTCCATGAGATTTTGAATGCCTTGTAAAATGTACATAGTGCTATGTAAATAAAAGGTAAGTTTATTAGTATTAGGAGTAATGTTTATTCCATAAATGTAAATATGTTTTAAGAGTAAATGACCAAAAATGATACTGAACTATAGCAGACACAAAAGTAGTTTGTTTGGATTTTATTTTCAAGTCTAAAATAAAAATAAGAGAGAGCTATTGTGTTGTTCTTTATGCGTTTTACGAAAATTAAACAAGCCCATTTTTGTTTGTGTAAATAATTAAGAGATCCATTTTAGTTCTATGACTTTGTGCCAATATCAAATTAAAGCAAAGTAGGGATGGAAAGTTTAATCCATCTTTTATTTTCTAAGACACTGAATTACTTTTTTGGTCTGGCAGGTGGAAGAATTACTTTTCCCTGACAAGAATTCTCTGATTACACTCACCTATATGAGGGAAACAAAGAAATAAGTGACAGTTTAGGATTTCATGAGGTTAAACTTTGTTGAAAAACAGAATTTACATGTAAAAATTCTAATGTCAACCTTTCATGATGATAAATCTTTGGAAAGAATCCATATGAAAGAGCTCCTTACTGTGTATGTAGAATTTTCCCAACCTTTGCTCTGAAAGAAATTAGGAATTGAGGCTGATATTCCTCCTATCCATTGAGGATAATATTTTCAATTTATTAGATAATATTTGTCCTCTTTCTAAACTCTAGCGCCAGTTTCAGACTGTTGCAGATCACTGAACCGTTTGTATTTAGATTATTTGGGTGAAGCCCACCTGCGGATCGGTGATAATTGCCTTGCTCTCGTTTCTTTGTGTCTTCAGTGTCCATGCTTGAAATTCAGTATTCCAGGTGAATTTTTTTTTCCATGAAAGATAAACATAAATGCAGATAAACAAGCAAAAGTCTCCTTACTTTTTTATGGTTTAAGACTACAATATTTAAGAAGATTACAATTACAATAAGCAAAAAAATAACAGAAACAGGTGTGGAATGCTCATTTCTAAGACACCAGGAGTTCTATTTCATTTGTGTCATCTGAACGTCTCCGCTGCATCTAACTTTTTCTTTTTCTCTTGTCCCCATAGGAATACTATGACAAAGGAGATTACATTATTAGAGAGGGCGAGGAAGGAAGTACCTTTTTCATTTTAGCAAAAGGAAAGGTAACTATTAGTTAAAGCTTACTTAAAGTAAATCAAAGAATCATATCAAATCTGTTGGCCATAAACGCAGCAGTGTTCTGCATTGCAGCCCAAGTCCTCTGTCTGCAGTGAGCAGTTAAAGGACCTTCTGCTCAGAAGAGTCCTGGGGAAGTGGCGGGGGGCAGTCTGAGCACTGGCTTTGGGCCCACAGGAGACTTGTCTTGGGTTCCAGCTGATTTAGTAATTTCTTAGTGACCTTAGTCAGGTCACTTGGCTTTCTTTGGATGTTGTTTCATTGTGTATAAAATGACTGGATTATTTCTAATAATCCAATGAGTATGTGATTCTCAGCCCAGGGGTCTAAGATCAAGGGCTGGAACATTTCCCCAACCCACTGATAAGACAAACAACAGGTGGAAGAGAATGAACTAGACAATTGAGGACAGAATGATCAGGCATCAAGCTGTAGAACAATATGGCTCAGAACTTCAATTCGTACACAGTTGCTCAAGTTGATTTAGATGCTGATGAAAATTTTACGCTAATATAGACAACAAATCTTTTTTTTAACTAGATGTTGAGTGGATAACATGTTGTCGGTTATTCCCAGCTTGACTCTTTACAATGTTCCTCAGAGACAAAAAGCATTTGTGGAATGTTGATGGAAAGGATAAAATCTTGAGCACCTGTGTCTATAAACTGTCAGATTTTCACATATGCTCTTTCTTCCATGGAAGAGTTTATCATCAGAGAATCAGACACTGCCCTTTGTAAACTACTTTTGTGGTTGAACTTTGAACTGGACCCCCAGTGACGGAAAAAATTTTTTTAACATAATAGTTTCAGAAACTCTTCAACACTCAGAACCACTTTTTATCATTTCTCCTCAACCTGGACCTCATACTTTGAAAGAATCCTGGTTAATAAACAAATTGCATTTATCATTTAAAAATTTTTAAATTTATTGTGATTTCCGTAAGTGCTAACCAGAATTTCTAATCAGAATGATGCAGTCCTTCTTACCATGTTGAACTGGAATAATTCTAGCCACAAAAGGGAATATTGAAGTTTTTGTTTGGCTCTGCTATGGGGGTTCTTGAACCTTCCTGGGCTGTGGATTGCATTGGGACTGTCATGAAAGTTGTGGACCCTTCTCTATATCCACATTTTGCATTCAGTTTTAGAGGGTACACAGGAATCAACAAGTCAGTCATGGACATGAGATTTAGAATTCTTGATACTCAGTCTTATTCGTGATTGATTTGTCAACTCCATTTGGCTTTTTGAAAAAATAAAGTTCCCACAGGACCATTATTATTTGCTTTGAGCATCCTTAAAAAGGAATAACTGGATTCATGTAAAAAATTATAACTTTGAGTCGTGAGGTTTGGATGGAGAAGCTTCCTCTTATAAAAGGTGGATTGTGTTCAATCACAGGATTTTCTAGTCCATCCAAATGAGGTGACTATAGTTAGATTGTCATAACTACTGCAAAATTAAAGCAAAGGCTTTGATTTTTCCTTATTGAGTCAAGTTTATACAGAACAGGAGGGTCTGGATGAATGGATATGTGTTCAGATTTTCCTTATTTTCTTCTCTCTCTCTCTCTTCTTAAATTATTTGACATCATTTAGGTAAAAGTCACCCAGAGTACTGAGGGCCATGATCAACCACAACTGATAAAAACTCTGCAGAAAGGAGAATATTTTGGAGAAAAAGCTCTTATCAGGTGAATCTATGAATTTATATTCCATACTTAAATAATTCTTTGGTTGTTTTGCATGTGCACCTACCCACTGAGAGTTGTCAAACTGAGCTACCAAATTAATGGCAGCCATTATCCAGGAAATAAACAAATTTTTAAACTGAATTCTAAAATTTTCATTGTTAAGCAGGAAATAAGTATATTAATTCTGCGTGGGAAATAATTTAGAAAGTCTTAAGTCTACTAGTGAAAATAAAATTGGTCTTCTCTTAGAATTTTTAGTTTAAAAGAGAAAGAAATTAAAGGCATGAAATTTTAAATTTTCCCATAAGAATGAGTTTTTATATTTTCAAGGTTTGAAATATTGTCCTGTTTTACCCTTTAAGAAATGATCAAATAATGACTTTACGTATTTTTTGTGTTTTTAAATCATTATGTCAAAGGTAATATTTTCTTAAGAATTTTTATTGGCTCATTTTGCAAGCTTTAGAAACAACTCAAAATAGTGTATTTGACATTTCTACCTGAACCTTAGGCCTTTTGAGATATGAGTTTATTTACTGTTGATCTAAGTTATGGAAGAAACATTTGTAAAGATTAATCAAATTGCTCAGGAGACACTATGTGCTTCCTGGAACTCAGAAAACAACTTCAAGTCTAAAAAAAACTTTTCTTAAATATAAATAACTTTATAAAAATTCAAGTTAGAATTTTGAGCAACACACTCTTTTTTGGAGTTACATATGTTTTTAAATGAATACTTGAAATTAATTAAGAAAGAATTTAAAATTTATGTTATTACTAAATGCTTTTTATTTCATATTTATGCTTATAAAAATGAGTAGTGTGTCTGCTCATTTTTCTTCCTTTTTAATTTTTGTCTGTGAAGCCCTAGTTCTGCTGATTTACATGTCAGGATTACATTAAGTACAGAGCAAAGAAAAAGTGTTCATATATTACCTGAAGACAAATTTGATTCTTTAAAAATCATAAAGCTCTTATTTTTTAAAGAAAATTAAACTACTTAATCCTAGTAAGTTATGGCTGTTTTGTAAACAATTTAAAAATTGAATTTAAAGGCAAGTTGAATTTTTATTTCCCATTTTCTAGATGGTAATGAACTTGTTTCAATAACAGGGAAATTGTCCTCTTTTGTTTGCTTATTTGTGACAATATGAATTTGTTCATGTAATGTAATCATGTAATACCATTATTCAAGACTTCAATGTATTTGTTCTTAACATTAACACATTATTTTTCTCATACCTTCAAGCAAAACTATTAAAGTTTGAAAGTGCAGAGAAATTATTTATAAATGCACTATAGACTCAAGATAGCTCTGGAAAGGAAATATGCTGTCTGGTTATGCTGGATCTGAAATAATTTGTGCTCTATGTTGCAACCAGCCAATTACAGTGTTTTCCCATGAGAAACATGGGGATTTATATTTAATAAAGACACAACTCCCCAAAGCATTTAAAATGTAAAGCTAAAATCAATGAGGAGGAGAGTTGGATACAAATATTTTTACATTTTTGTACATTTTTATGCTATCACTTTTTAGGGTCACTGACTGTGGCTCAATGTTCCTTATATTCTGTGTATTTTCCATGTATTTCCATTAAATAGTCCCAGGAGTTCTTTCAGCATTTTATGTGCAAAAATAAATCCGTGGCACTTACACAGTTATTATGAAAGAAACAGATGTGTATTTGTAAACATCTAATACTTGTGCACTGTTTGCAGAGAATATTCCTAGTCAAAATCATGACACTGTCAAGTGAAAGGATGCCATACCTCTTTTTTTTTGAACTAACAAAGCAAATAGTTTACCCATATCCAAGATCATATCATATAGATATCTACACACATGCAAGTTGAGTGTAAACTACCCAGCTCCCAACTCAAAAGCATATCAAGCTGAAAGGTTTCACCAGTGTCTTCTAGCAAGGATCCTGTAAACTTGGGAGGGACTGTGAGTTATGTCAGAAGGTTTCTGGATGCCAGCTATGTGGATGGGGGACCTCTCTGGAATGAGAGATGGGCTGCCAGCGTTTTCCTGTCCCATCGCTAAAGGAAGATGAAAGAACTATACTTTTTGTGATGCTGTTTTTGATGAAGTTGCTTAGAGCAGTCTTAATATGATTGCTGCTCCAAGTTACCTTAAATAAATCTCAGAGCACTGAGTACCATATGGATGTACCTTCTTTTCAGGGTCTTTAGTTTGTAACTAATAGAGGGAGACAACTAACATAAACAAAGGTCTCTAAAGAAATACTTTACCTGGTGCTTGACCCATTGGTATTCATTAGGTAATTAAATTTGCCATCATTAGATCATATGCTATAATTCATTGTATCTAAGGGGATTATTGTGAGATGCACTATTATATTATGTACCCCTGAGAAAGAAAGACAGTGCTATTAATTACACTATGACTCATCGTCGATTGTAAGGCATGCTCTGATTTCAGAGATTTTAATGGAAAATGTACATCTTAGACTATGAAATGAAAGATTTTAGTATTTCTTTAATTCACTGGGTGATATGACACTAAAAACACTTTCTTCAGGTTTTATTCCTAACTGGTTTGTTAGAAGTTAATACTTCAATGTTTTTCTTATAAATTTCTTTGATCGGTTCATTTCAATTTTGGCTGCTTATTAATTAGCAATTCCTGTTTGATCAGAGTGGGGCTATCTTATTTGGGCTGACACAGAGCGCAGAATGAAATTCCACGCACAGTTGCACTCACTGATTCCTTTACATTCTTAGTGCATTTAGCTTCTTCTCCTCTGTATTCCTTGTGTGCATGCCCTTTATTAGGACACATTTCAAATCCTTTTTTTGGGAAGGGGTAGAGTATAAATTATGATTTTTTAAAAAAAAGCATAATCTTTGGAAGGTTTAAGTGACGGTGTTTCATACCAGTAGCAGATTTCCCTAATAAAAATGGATGTTTAATTTCTCACTAGAAAATTGACTTTCCTGTTTTTATCTGCAGTGAAGATGTCAGATCAGCTAACATTATTGCTGAAGAAAATGATGTTGCATGCCTGGTTATAGATCGTGAGTGAGTATACTGATGTTGTCGGAGAATGCAGGCTACTGCCACCTTTGAAGACTTGGCCTTCTGTTACTACAAGGGCCCATCTGTCTTCCCTTTCATCAGCACTTGGAAACGCTGGCCAATCCTCAGCTGCGAGTACATTCGATTAAAATTCATGGGAAGGAACTGGGCCTTCTGATCTGAATCTGTCTGCGGCAGTGGCAGATGCTGGCAGGCTAAATATTTTGTGTGCAGAGTTTGTACATAAATATCAGCAATAGACTGGTTTAAATTCTGCATCTTACAGAGAAATAAGCTTATTAGTACTCTCATGGATTTTTCCCCATACAATGTAGTGAACAATTTCATAATTTATTGCTAAAATGCTCTAAGCTGTCAAAAACCTCTCTCTCTCAAAATATAAAATGTTCATTAGCTAGATGTATTCCCAGAGAAGTTTTAGTTTAATGCTTGTAGTAATTTGCAGAAGATGTGTGTCAATATTAATCTCTAAATGTCTGAGGTTATTTCTCAGAATATTTTATTTTGTGTCCTTAACTCACTTCAAATCAAATTTGAATCTGACCCCTTGGATCTCTCATTAATCAGTTGAATATTTATTGACTATCTAGATATAAAAAAGGAAATTCAAATATACCAAAACTAGGCCATTGTCTGACAAAAGCCATGTATAGTCAAAAGAAATAGGGCATACTCATATGAAATATTAACAAAAAATAGTAAAATGACAATAGGTATCACAAGAGTATGTAGATGATTGCTAATTGAATACAACATTTATTGAACATAGAATCATAGAGATTTAGAGCTGGAAAGAACTTTGGAATATTTTACAAAATCTTTTTATTATGGAAAATTTCAAACATATTAAAAAATAGGATGATATTATGGACCCCATCATGCAAGCTCAAGAATTATCAATTAAAGCCTCTTCTATACCACTTTGCCATCCTCTCCCTGCCTTCTACACACTATTTATAAGCAAATTCCAAACATAAAATTATTTCATCTATGAATTTTACTAGCATCTCTAAAAGCTAAGTATTATTTATAATACATGACCACAATAACATAACATGCCTAAAAAGTTACCAATTCTTTCTTTCTTTATTATTTTTTAATTGAGGTATAATTGACACATAACATTATATTAGTGTCAGGTGTACAACATAATGATCCAATATACGGATACATTGCAAAATGGTCACTACAATAAGTCTAGTTAGCATCCATCACCACACATAGGACAATAATTCTTAGTATCACTTTGAGTTACTTTAATCTTTCCCTTACAGATAAAAAAAAGTAAGTCCAGGTCAGTTAAAGAATTGCCCCCGGGCTTCCCTGGTGGTGCAGTGGTTGAGAGTCCGCCTGCCGATGCAGGGGACACGGGTTCGTGCCCCGGTCCAGGAAGATCCCACATGCCGCGGAGCGGCTGGGCCCGTGAGCCATGGCCGCTGAGCCTGTGCGTCCGGAGCCGAGAGGCCATGACAGTGAGAGGCCCGCGTACCGCAAAAAAAAAAAAAAAAAAAGAATTGCCCCAACTGTGTCATCTGTGATGGAACAGGGGCTTCTGCCCAGGTCTTCCAGTGCCTTTCAGCAGTCTTTCCACCATGCCATTTGGCTTCCATAGCATGTGTTCAGAAGGGAAGCAATCACAATACTGTGAAGTGGGAACAGTTTTACTTTATTTTTTAAGTGTGGAAATGGGGCTTAAAATTCACAGGAGTTTTCTAGGCAAAGAGGAAATGTGGAAATCTCTCCAGGTGAAATCAACCTTAAAAACAAAGGCATAGGGCTAGGAAGTGCAAATCATGTTCAGATGAAGGTAATCTTTGGTGGCAGCTCTCAAATGGAAAATATATTGATATGGTATTGCCCTGACAATGCGTTGTTTTGTATATGAGTTCCTTAAAAATATATGCATGCACTAAATAGCATTAGCGGTGTGGTAAAATCTTATAAATTGCTCCAAAATGCAAGGACTAAAAACAGGATAGAAAGGAAGAACTCCTCCCCCTTTTCTTTATTATAATCACATAACCAAATATCTATACAATATCTCATGGATTCATAATCCATGTAAAGGATGCAATGGTTTTTGTAGAGTTTATAAATTATTTGGAAGTTTATAATTTTAAAACGCTTAATTTACATGTGCATAGTTGAGATTCTTATAACATAAAGAGTACTGTCCTGTTAGACACAATGAGACATTAAAAGTTACATGAATTTATTCTGTGCATAAGAGAAACTGAATATCAGGTATGACTGGGTTGACCTACATCCTGGATTTCCTGGGACAGTTCTGGTTATTCCAACATGTTTATGATTGGCACTCCCCTTCACTCTGGAAAACATTCAGTTTGAATGATAAATTATATGATCATTGTAGCTATCACTTATAAAGCTAGATTAAGATCCCGTAATAATTCTCCCATAGTACCCTTACATCATTGTTCACACTTTATTTGATTGCTTTATTTAACATCTGTCTTCCCACTCTTCTGTTTCTTCATGAGGACAGAAACATTTACTTTGTTCGCTGCTGTTGCTGTGCCAGCATTTGACATAGTCCTTGGCATAACAGGAAGCGATCCAGATGCTGGCTTAATAAAGGACACCATCCTTGCAATGAAATATAGTGACTGAAAGCCTATGGCTCTTTATTTCTTCTTTCCTAATTCATCATTTTAAAAATGCATACTTGAATGTTACAGCTAGAATGTTGTAGCCGTTTATACTTTAGTTTGTGGAGAATTTCTATAGACCTGTGACACCAGTGTCACATTTAAAAAATCAAATTTCTTTACAACAATACTTCAATTAGTTTCATAGCAAGCAAGATAATGGTGACATGTAGAATAAATAAAATCAGTGGGATAGGGAGGGTGGGAGGGAGACGCAAGAGGGAGGGGATATGGGGATATATGTATACCTATAGCTGATTCACTTTGTTATACAGCAGAAACTAACACAACATTGTAAAGCAATTATACTCCAATAAAGATGTTAAAAAATAAATAAATAAAAACAAAAAATTAAAAGAGACCAAAAAAAAAAAAAAGCAAAGTACAAGAAGTATTTCCTTTTACTTGAAAATTTCAACCATTGGGAATTTGAAATTGCATGGCAATACTCTTTTGTTTCTCACTACTGTACAGTCAGCAAAGGACGGTCCACAGAGCAGGGCAGAAAAGAGTGCCTAGTAGATCTGAAGGGGGAAATGGAAAATACCCGGCACAGTGCATAAGGTATACTTAATAATGTAAGTGTAGGTTGGTGGTCAGTTAAATGTGGGTAGAGGTCTTGAGGGCTAGGCAGGCAGTAAGTGGCAACAGTACACTAATGAGGGGAATTCTGGCTTATTGGTTTCAGTTTTAGGTGTTTTGAGGTAAATTTTCATTCCTTTCATTTCTTTATGTCCAGGAGCTTAAGATTTACTGAGGTGATTAAAGCATGGTTTCTAGAAGGATACTGTTTTGTAGTAGGGAAGAGAACTACCCTGAAAATCACGAATCCAGGTAGATTGTCAAGTGTGGGGTGCGGGAAGCATTGGAAGGATAATCCAGAAAATAGGTTTGTTTGGTGAGGAAGGGGATTCTTTTTTTCTCATGGGCAGTGCCCTATGTAAGAATTCCAAGAGATAAGGGACCAGGGACAGGCAGATTAGATGGGACACGTAACCTGTGATCCGTGAGGGTGAGGGAGGTAACGGGAAGATGCTGGCTGAGCCTCAGACAGGGAACTACTAAGTTAAGGTAAACGATTTGGATTTAATTATGAAGGAATGTGAAATGAGTAATATTATCTATGGACAAAGAAGAGATAAATTGTATCCTTGACTTTAAAAATAAATAGCTTAATTAATTTGGTTAAGCAAAGTTAGAAAAATCTGGAACCCATGTAACCTGTTGATTCAGTAAACAGATCATGTAGCCTATTTCCTTTTCACTGTCTTCTTTAAAAAAAAAAAAAAAAAGAACAATATTGGTAAACCTGAACCACAAGGGGGAAGATTACAGAAATGGTGTCTCTTCTCATTGATAGCCTCTTTGCTTTCAGAAACTCAAAAGATCAATTATATAGCTTCCAATAACTATTCTACATGTGACAGCAATTTTAATGTAACATAAATTATTGAAAAACAATTTGCAAAGCTGTGAATAACCATACAAATAGTCTTTTATGAGCTTAAGAAGAATGACAAGTTGCAATGGTAACTCTCAGCGCTGAGCTTTTTATTTTATCTTATTTTATTCATTTAGAACATTCAACCAAACAGTCGGGACTTTTGAAGAACTCCAAAAATACCTTGAAGGGTATGTGGCAAACCTGAATCGTGATGATGAAAAAAGACATGCGAAGTAAGTGGAGGAATATTTTCCTAAGCCGGATGTGGCAGTTGATAAAGAAGGGGACTGAAGGGTGTGGTTTGCTGTGGCGTAACTTTTAGTGTGTTGCCATTAGAAAATTTGGGGGAGTTCTTTTAAATTGTTCTTCCACAAAGAGGATACCATTTGCCTGGTATCCTCTACCAGGATAATAATAGTATGGCTATTATTTTAGTCAATAAATAGTTTCTTATTTTCAGTGATGGGTAGTAATGTTAGGAAGAAATTTCCTGATAGAAAACCTTGGGAAAGGGATTCTTTACATTGACTGGTGACTTAGTTCAAAAGGACATTAATTCAGAAAGGAAGGCTCTCTTGCCCATGGAAATCAAACAGGAATACCAAGGCATAGCGTAGCCCATTCATTCTGATTCCAGGTAAAGAGCTAGGGCTAGAGTCTGGGTTATTTCAAAATATAAGGGAGCTGTTGCCCATGGCGTTGTGTGTTGGGTTCTAAATGTAGTAATACTGATGAAAATGGTTTTTTGTTTAATAGAAACAATACTTTGTAAAATTAAAATTATTTGAAAATCCTTTGCTAAAACATTTTGTAGAATGAATACTTAAGCATATATTCACCAGATAGTACCATTACAATTGAAGAGTCAAGAGTTCTAGAAGACTGACCTTTGAGTTAAATTAGAGCATTCAGTCAGGACTGCATAAGTTTGTTTTTGCTTTTTTTTCTTGCAGGGAGTATACTTGCAGTTTTTATGCCAAAGGCCTTTTGTAGTGAGAACAATTTATAAATACGTAACCCAGAACAGTAAACTCTAATTAAAAGAGAATTGAGTATTTCCAAGTAACAATACTTAGACATAAAATATGAACTGTATTTTTCATGTTTCACAAAGCAGTTATTCTGGTTCAGCCAGAGAAATCTTCAAGATCTGACAAAAGTAGCAAAATATGGCAAAGATTCTCAGTGTGGAATCCTCCTGTGTGTGCAACAAAGGAAGTGGCTCTCTTTTCTGGTTTTATTTGCTCTCACTGATTCTTTGTTTTTTAAACAGCTTTATTGAGATGTATTTCAAATACCACACAATTCACCTGTTTTTACCTCTCATTGATTCAGTTTGACTTTTGTCTATTTTTTATTGTGTGTGAGTATATCTGTTTTTTATTTGTATAGTCTATTGTTTTTCTCCCCAGATGTAACTGAATCTGACCCTATAAGAGTTGAGATAAGCTCTATGGTAACTATGGGCAGTAATTACTGGCAGAAATAAGACTGTTGTAAGGGTGGAATTTATGTGTGCCGTGACCCCTGCTTGCCCAAGGGAGCGTATGTAAAGTTTCTCTTATCTCCTACAGGAGATCCATGTCTAGCTGGAAGCTGTCCAAAGCACTCTCTTTGGAGATGATTCAGCTGAAGGAGAAAGTGGCCAGATTTTCCTCATCATCCCCATTCCAGAACCTTGAGATTATCGCAACACTGGGCGTTGGTGGGTTCGGAAGAGTTGAGCTTGTAAGGGGTTTACGTTTCAAGCATCTGAGAGAAGCCTTTTGACTATTTTTTGTTTTGTATTCCAGTGTATGTCAGAGGAATATATGCATTGTTATTGCTATCTAAACATTGCTTTGAACAGAAATTGAGAAAGTACACTTTTCACTCTTTATGTTGTGTAATAGCAGGTCTGTGCTAGGAACTTATAATATAGCTGCGATTTCAAGCCTCTTACATCACATCCTTTTGTGATTTTTTTTTTTCTTGAGGGCAGTTAGTTATTGGAGAATGTACCAGTAACCATACCCAAAGGCTACAAAACATAAAATGTGTTTCCTAACAGCAAAATGTATGTATACATACGTTCACGATGCATTAACTGTATGCTAAAGCAAAGAAGAATGTGTCCAGTGAAAGTGTCATAGAAATGAAATCTTTAATACCATAGCTCCATTTCTTAAACAACTCCCCTGCCATGTCTGTATTTGGCTTTCATTATTCTATTTTTGGGTTGCCAAATTTTCTATCAAAAAAAAAAGCTGAATGCAAGGAGATATTTGAAGAGCAGCCTTCTGTAGTGCTGGTCAGGACAGCTGGGAACTTATGGCCTGATTTCGGCTGCATCTTCCATATCACCACCTCTCTGAGCTTTATAATCGCTTCCAAAGAGTAGCAGAGCGGTGCTGTCAGATCAAGTGCTCTGAGGAAACAGTAGAATGGAGATCTGTGACCTTACTGGGTAGAGATGGCTCTGAACCCTTGGCAATTACCAAGCCCTTCTTTGCCCAGCAGATTTGTAACAATTTGCTGTACATTAACCTTGGGAACTATGCTGACACTTCCATCTGATGGGTGGCCTGGGTGTGAGCAGATCTGAAATGCTGCCAGGAGACTCTGGGTAGTAAACTTTACACCCAGTCAATTCTTGGGTAAGGGGGGAAGAAACGATTTCTTAATAGGCCAAAGAGTATTTGTAGTGTTTCTTCTGCCATATGGAGAGATAAGGGAGAGATCCATCTGCTGTATTTTTCATCAAAATCTTGGCAAAAGGATTGAATTAACAATGCTGAGGTTTCCTTTTTATATAGTTAGATAATAATAATTGAAACAATAATTCCACCATTGATTTAAAAGTCATAGGCAGCACTAATGGCAACTGTGAGCAAAATGTGGGGTGCAACCATTTCTGCACAGTTTCATTACTTGTCAAATATAGTCTGCTAAAGGAGTTTTAAAAGTCTATCTGAATGCTTATTAAATTTTAAAAATTTCCTTTTAAGGGAAAATCCTGTTTGTCCATCTAGAGCATGGTCTCCAACAGAGCTTTCTGCGCTGATGGAAATGTTCAGTATCTGTGTGTCCAGTAGGGTAGCCACTGGCTATATGTGGCTGGAGAGCTTTCGGATCACGCAACTGAGGAACTGAATTTTTAATTTTAATCAATTTAAAATTAACCTTATGTGACTAGTGGCTATTATATTGGATCGTGCAGATATGAATCTTGATTTAATATGTTTTGTTTTGAAACTCAAAGAAGTGACTATTAAGAAAAAACAGTTTTTGGCAATTCTGGCCAAAGTTTTTCATGTCACATACTCAAAACTGAAGAGATTTCTAAACATTCAATCTTCTAACTAGAGTATTTTTCTTGTTTCAATACAAGCATTCTAGAGCCATGTTCCAGATATGTGAACTCTTTTGGAAATTACAGTGAAAAGGAAGTGTGTACACCTGGATAAAATTCAGTTCCCGGAGGGATAAGTGGTTAAAAGCTTACATGCTATTTAAATGTGAAAGAATTCGAACTCTCATTAGTTAACATGTTTTACGTAGATATTGCAAATCTTTCCTAGTAAGTTCATTTTGAGGGCTTGTTCTCTTCTTCCCTAGGTTAAGGTAAAAAATGAGAATGTTGCTTTTGCAATGAAGTGTATAAGGAAAAAGCACATAGTTGACACGAAACAGCAGGAGCATGTCTACGCAGAAAAGAGGATCCTGGAAGAGCTGTGCTCCCCCTTTATCGTGAAGTAAGCGAGCATCTCGCTCCCAGAACTTAGCATCTTAGGCTCTCCTTTTGAGTGTTTCCATGCAAGAGGACAGAGGAGGAAGAGAAGGCCTCGCTCTGAATTCTCCAGCCCAGTCACAGCGATGATACATAAAATGTTAGAAGTTTGAGATCTGAAGTCAAGAGTCCAGATTTTTTTATTCTTGGATAAATCTCAGGAAAGCGTGTAGGGTGTATGTGTGTGTTTGTATGTGTGTGTGTGAATATAAAATTATTGTGGCAATAATTTGAACTGCTTATTTAACTCAGACCCAATGCAGAATTTGGGAAGCAAGAATTCATTCAGAACCCTTCAGGGGACGTGCTGCTGTTGAATTTCGACAAGAAGTGGCATCTGGACGTATTTAGGTTGTTGAGGAGCTGGTCCTAACAGTGCCTGAGTGCCAGAAGATCCACCGCCTTTACAGTTACTGCTTTCTTTAGCTATCACCAGAGTTTGCAAGAGAAATGTATTATTCTAGGCCATGGCTCTCTTGTGAATTCATGGGTTAGTGGTGTAGGCCAGTTAAGGCATATTTTTTCCTACCTGTCTTAATGCTCCTGGAGTGTAGCTTTAGAGATTTCTGGGTGATGTAAAGTGCCTCTATAATGAGTAGCATCTATGCTTTTTTTTTTTTTTTTTTTTCGGTACGCGGGCCTCTCACTGTTTTGGCCTCTCCCGTTGCGGAGCACAGGCTCCGGACGCACAGGCTCAGCGGCCATGGCTCACGGGCCCAGCCGCTCCGCAGCATGTGGGATCTTCCCGGGCCGGGGCACGAACCCGTGTCCCCTGCATCGGCAGGTGGACTCTCAACCACTGCGCCACCAGGGAAGCCCCCAAAGTGTTATTGATGATGCTCTTAAGCAACTTGGAAGACATTTTAAAACTGGGTTTCTAATAATAACTGTGCTTTTCTTTATCTTCACAGATTATATCGCACTTTCAAGGACAATAAGTATGTATACATGCTTCTGGAGGCCTGCTTAGGTGGGGAGCTATGGAGTATATTAAGAGACAGGTAATGAAAAAGAATAATAAACAATAACTTTTGTCTCCTCCTGTGTCATCTAAAGGATGCTATGTTCATGATCATTTAAAGAGGCATGAAGAAAGTTATTAAGAAATGAGTCTAAGAACGTATTATCACTTGATAAAAAAGTAGTAGTAGTGATATTTTCTTAGCTAACATTATAATCATGTAATAGGCACCCTGTAAAGCAGTTATTGTCATTCTCATATTAGGGATTAAAGAAGCCCAGGCTTAGAGTGTGAACCATCCATGTCACATGGTTAGTATGAGGCAGAGTAAGTATAAACCCAGATGTTACTGATTCCGAATCTTGAGAAGAGAGATGATGAAAGGGGTGGAGTGTGGGGAAGCCCGGACTGAAAGGCAGAGTGAAATGTCTGCAAAGATTCCATTTTACAAAAGGGGTGATTTCCACACAATCAAAACCACAGGTATTTACTAAGCTCCACCTATGTATAAGGCTCCATAGGAGACAGTGTGGGAGTTTTCTAAACAAAGTAAACTGTTCTAACCCCTCAAAGTATAACGTTTTCCTCCACTGAGTTTAGATTTTGTTTTGGGAGATAATGTAATGTGCAATTCTAAAACATTTCATTATTTAACGTGAAAACTAAATATGACAAAGAAGTTGGCAGTTTGTAACGAAATGTCCAATGAGTGTTGTGGATAGTGAGCTTGGAGAAGAGGAAAGATAGAAAAATGTGATGGTCAAGGAAGGACTTGAGCTAAACTCTAAAGACAAAATTTGGAAAGGCAGAGAGGAAGGTAAACCGCAGGAACATTAGGATAGGATTAAGTGTCTTAACTTGCTGAGTAAGAGCAGAATTTGAATAGAGGACAAGGGCAGCAGAAAAGGAGATGGGAAGGTGGCTTTGCATTAGGCTGTGGAGGTTAATGCCAGGCCAAACATTTAGACAGCATTCCCTGGCTTAGTGATTCTCAGCCCTGGCTTCACGTCAGAGTCTCATGGGTAGCTTTTACAAAGTAAAAATGCTGGGCCCTAATGCCAAAGGCTTTGATTTGGTTCAGTTGCAATGGGTCCAGAAAATGACTTTTAACTGCCTTTCAGGCAATTCTAATGTTCATTCATGGTCAAGAATCACCGACCTAGGTAATAAGAGACTTTTGAGCATCTGAGTAGAGATTCATGTGTTGTACTGGGAACATATTGTTGGATGGATCTGAATGCGGGAAACCTGGAAGGGTTGAGGAAACTTGCATGATACCTGCAGAAGCATTTGCGTCTTCCATCTTTGCTTCCATACGCAAATCTTTTTAGAAAATATAAATCTGTTTAGAGGTGGGAGTTCCTACTCTAGTGTTAGGCACTTTACCTGATCCATAAAACAGCCTGTTAAGTCAGTAGTAAACCCATTTTGCAGATACGAATCTGAGGCTCAGAACAGCAGAACAACTTGCCTAAGGATGCAGTTAGTGGAAGAAGAAGGAGTCAAAACCAGTTTCTCTCGTTCCAAAGCCACAGCCTTCTATTATACCATGCAGCAAATCACCACCACATTTCAATAATTCAGTATGTAAACCTACACACAGTGCTGACACAGGGCAACTCTAATATCATCAAGGTGCACTAAATAGGAAAGAGTTATGACCCCGTTTCTACATAAGTTATTGTTACAAGCTATACAAACAGGAAATGAAAATGGTCACTTGAGTCGTTTTTAGTCAAGCAATCAAATGGAGAAGTGTGGTTCAAGCGCTCCATTGAAATAGTTGCTTTTTCCCCAGAGTTTGCCAGAGATGTCTTTGAAAAGTTTTATTTTCTTGTCTTTCCATTTTATATGTTCATATATGATTGCCAGAAACAATTGTTTGGATGTAGACACTTTAATTTTAGTGAAGTGGTTCTTGTTTGCATCAAGTATCCCCCTAAATTTCTTTATAATCAGTGGTCTAATTCATTGGCAGCATGAAGTATTTTTTAGTGCTAATGCCATACAAAACGTTTATATTGCATAAATTTACTGTATAATAATTGACACCTAGAATCTAGAACAAGGATGTGTGTCTAGAGTATTAAGAGGGAAAATGATTTCATTGCAGAGGCAGCTTTGATGAACCCACCTCCAAGTTCTGCGTTGCTTGTGTGACAGAAGCATTTGATTACCTGCATCGACTAGGTATTATCTACAGAGACCTGAAACCAGAAAACTTAATTCTAGATGCTGAGGGCTATCTTAAATTGGTAAGACAAATTCTGCAACTTACAGTATCGTATGAGATATTTCTAAACACAAAGCTGTGTTACAGTTGCAATTCTCTTTTAATTTTGGTACATTTGTTATTGTCATTCTGGGGGATATGGCCTTTGAAATCAGCACACTTAACACAGGGAGCTGTGCTACAAGTACATTCTTTTTGGCCTAGGCCTTTCAGGTTTCAACCATATTTGTGACTCCTACTAAGGATTCAAATAATAGAAAGCCTTTAAAATTGGATTTTGTTAGCATTTTTATATAATTTCAGGTAGGTTTTAATAAATTCCTGCTACATATAGGGATTAGCTATGAGGAATAAGGAAAGAAGATAGTACAGTTTCTGTCCCAAGACAGCCACTGTCTGTAGAGGGGGAAAAGATACACATATGAATGTTGGTAGTTTAAAAAAAATATTTGTGAGTGATTCTAAGGTACAAGCAGGGTTGAGAATCAGAACACAAGACTGTAGTTTGCTTGAGGACAGAGACTTTCCTTGCCATGCATCTTTGTAATGGATAGCATGCCTAACATGAATCCCCTTGCATGTCGCACAACAGAAAAAAATGCTACCAGTCATGTAAACTGCTTCTGGTGCAAAACTGTAAGAGAAATGGGCAGTCACAATAGTAGAAAGCAGGCATTTTGGATCTCAGGAGGGAACGTCATCAGGATGGGGAACCCAGGATGAATTTTCCCTGAGTCCCTTTTGTCAGGAGCTCAAGGACATTAAACCATCTCTGAACTTAACATTTACAAAGGTATTAGAAGTTTCTAATAACAGAACTTTTTTATATGGAAATAATAATAGCTACCATTTAAAGTGTAAAGCTGTGCTAAATAAACATTTTGCAGTTAATATATTTAACAATTGATGAGATGGGTTTTATCATCCACATGTTATAGTGTTCAATTTAAACTTAGGAATTAAATTCACGATGTGTAATTGCTAGGTGATTTCTCTCCATAGTGAAGGAATAAAGTAAGTCCTTTCATGTGAAATCTGGCTGACTTCCAAGAAACATTTTGATGCATTCAAGCTTTATTTTATCCATGAAAGACAGCTTTGGGAACTGGTGAGGTACTAACACAAGGCCTTAATCACTTGTCTCCTTCACAATTCCTTCATTGGGTATGCCTCTTACAGCTCTTTAGAAAAACCTTTTGGAATATTCTAGAAGTAAAGCCATCATGAAGGATGTAGATTATCCATTAAATTCATTCTTTTTTTTCTATTCAATTTTTTTTTTATTGGAGTATAGTTACTTTACAATGGTGTGTTAGTTTCTGCTGTACAATGAAGTGAATCAGCTATACGTATACATATATTCCCTCCCTCTTGGACCTCCCTCCCACCCCACACCCATCCCACCCATCTAGGTCATCACAGAGCACTGAGCTGAGCTCCCTGTGCTATACAGCAGGTTCCCACTAGCTATCTGTTTTACATATGGTAGTATATACATGTCAGTGCTGATCTCCCAATTCGTCCCACCCTCCCCTTCCCCACTGTGTCCACATGTCTGTTCTCTACTTCTGCATCTCTGTTCCTGCCCTGCAAATAAGTTCATCTGTACCATTTGTCTAGATTCCACATATATGCATTAAAGTATGATATTTGTTTTCTTCTTTTCATGCCTATTTTTAAGAAATCAGGTAGTATATTCAGTATTTATAGGCATAGACGTCCATAACCATCTCTTTTGTTAGCCATTGTTATCCATCAGCTAACTCATTTGACAACCAGCTAAATGAAGAGTAATAACTAAAGCCTTTAGAAATTAAAAAGTAAATGTTGAGTATTTCCATTTCTAGCTATATTTCAAACCAGATATATTGAAATTCTCTTATACAAAATGTCTCAAGTACTGGAGGAAACATGAAAAGCAGTATTATATGCCTGGCTGACTTTGTAAGACAGCACTGGGAGTCCCCTGAGGCCAAGAACCAAACTTGGGCAGTAGTGAAGGGTGGAACTCAAACATTGAAGCTGCTGTCTTGTGGGCACCCAGCAATCCTAGGTGGCCTAGAGGTTTTATTTTAATTGCTGTACCTTCTGGGAACAGGAGACCAAGTTTTGGACCTGGGCAGTGTGGAAAGTTGAATCAGAGAACATTGTCAAGAGCCAGGAATCATACAGATTGTACTTTCAGAGAAAAAGAAAACAGGGGAAAAATCTAATGTCTAAAGGCAGAGTACATGCAAGAAAACATGCTTTTCTCATTATTGGGCTCTTGGTAGAGGAACAAAAGAGTCTAAGAATACTTGGCCACAGGCTGGTCCTCATGGGGTTTTGGATGCCCAGTCTTCAAGGATGGAGAACCCCAAGAAAAAATTTAAATGAAAATGGATCCATGTTGGTAGCATGCCCAAGTTTCCACAAATCAATGTATATTCTCTCTGGAAGAATGTTCTCTCAACTTAGGATACAGAGAACTCCCAGAGATAAACTTCCAGGGAATATAAGCTCACATTAAAAAATAATGTTATATGCATGAGGAAAAAAGGTGCCAGGAACATTATTTGGCAGGCACATAAAAGTCTCATATATTGCAGTAATCAGATACAAAATATAAAATAAATACATCTAAGTCTTTTAAAAGTAAGAGAGGGACTAACAAATGAGTAAGGAACAGAGACTCTCAAAAAGGATCTAACATGTTTAGAAAAAAAAATAACAAATAAAACTTCTATTAAGAATATAATAATTGAAATTAAATATTCAATGGAAGTTTTCATTAATGGTGGAGTAGCTTGCATTGGACTAATCTCCTTGCTGAGGTTAATTATAATATATGTATAAAAATGTGTGAAAGCTTTGGAGAACAATAAGAAATAGACATTCAAACCTTGAAAATAGGGAACCACACTGGGTGAAATCCATATTAATACAGCTGTTCATTTCAAAGCACTCTTTATTGTATAAGGTATGAAGAATAAACTTTAGTTAACATCATACCTGACAGTGAAATATTGAATATTTTCCATTTAGATTATGAACAAGATTATTTTCTTTCACTACGATTTTTCAAAATCGTAACAGAGGTCTTAGCAAAAGAAATAGAACACAAAAAAGCAATGAAAGGCCAAAGATTAGAAAGGAAGAAGTTACCTGTCTTTATTTGCAGACAACATGATTGTTTATGTAGAAAATAATGAAGAATCTACCAACAAGTTCTGGAAAGAATAAATAAATTAAGCACAATTACAGGTACAAAGTCAATATACAAATAAAAATTTAATTTTTATATACTAGCAGTAAATATTTATAAATGAAATTAAAATGCCATTTGTAATATCAAAACATAAAATAAATGTGTAAAAATGTGTAAGACCTCTACATTGAAAACTACAAAGTTTTATTGACAGAAAAATGACTAAATGGTAAAATACACTATGTTCATAAATCATATAACTCAGTATTTCATAAGATGTTCAGTCTTGTCCAGTTGATCTACAGATTTAAGGCCAATGCAATAAAAATTGGAGCAGCCATTTTTAGAAACTGAGACGTTTATTCTAAAATTTACACAGAAACGCAGTTTAGAAGAGTCAATAACCACTTTGAAAAAAGAAGAACAAAATTGAGGAATTTATAATATGTGATGTCAGACTCACTATAAAGCTATAGTAATCAAGGCAGTGTGATAATGGTGTAAGGACAAATTACTTAATCTAACAGAATAAAGTTCAGAAATAGACATACACAGTCAACTGATTTTTAGAAAAAATGGAAGGGCTAGTCTTCTCAACAGATATTGCTGAAACAATTGGATATATATGGTCAAAAAAAGGAACATGACTCCCACCACACACCATATAAAAAAATTAATTCGAGATGGATCATGGACCTATAAAGCATCCATAAGTAAGCATAGAGTAATATCTTCACAACATGGGCTAGGCAGAGATTTCTTAGAACACTAGTAGTAAGCTTGAAAAGTTCAGGCTACTATAACAAAAATACTATAGACTAGGTGGCTTAAACAACAATTTATTTAGTTCTAGAAGCTGGAAAGTTCAAGGTCAAGGTGCTGGCTGATCTGGTGTCTGGTCAGGGCCAACTTCCTGGCTTATAGAGAGCTGTCTCCTCTTTTCTTCACATGGGAGAGAGACACAGAGAGAGACACACAGAGAGAGGGCTCTCTACTATCTCTTCTTATAAGGGTACTAATTCCATCATGGGGGTTTCACCCTCATGACCTAATTATCTCCCAAAGGCTTTACCTCCAAATTCCATCACATTGGGAATTAGGGTTTCAACATATAAATTTGGGGAGGGGAGATACAAACATGCAGTCCACAATAATTGGACTTCATCAAAATTAAAACATCCTCATCATCAGAATATACTGTTAAGAAAATGAATAGCCATGCCATAAACTAGTAGAAAATATTTGCAATATATCATTACATGACAAAGGACTTGTGTCCAGAAATATATAAAGAACTCAGTAAGAAAAGACAAACAACCCAGTTTTTAAAAATGATCAAAGATCTTGAAAAATCACTTTACAAGAGAAGATATAGGCATGATCAATAGACAATATCAATAGTCATTAGGAAACACAAATAAAAACCACAAAGTTGTGACATTTCACATCCACTAGAGTGGCTATAATTTAAAAGATTGACAATACCAAGTGTAGGTGAGGAAACTTGCCTAAATTTCAAGTGGGAAAGCAAAATTATAAACTGTTTGAAGAATAATTTGTCAGTTTCTCATAGAGTCAAACATACCCCTATTCTACAACAAGAAATTCCACTCCTTAGTAGAAATTCAACTCCTTGTTATTTATCCAGGAAAATTGAAATCGTGTTTTCAAAATTCTTGGACAAGAATCTTCATAACAACTTTTTCCTGAAAGCCCCCAAATCAGAAGGAGCCCAAATACCCATCATCAATTCAATGTATAAACATATAGTAGTATATTCATCAATGGAACTCTCCTCAACAGTATAAAGCAATGAATTACTACAGGCAACAACATGAATGAAGTTTAAAAACTATGTGGAGCAAAAGGAAGGCAGACACAGAAGACTATCCCTCTTTATGATTACATCTGTTGTAGAATAGATGGTAGAAATTAATGCAACGGTTGCCTCTGGGAGGAGCATTTGACTGGAAAGGGGCATGAGGGAACTTTCTGAGATAATGCAAGTGTCTGTCTCTTGACTATATATGGTGGTTGTGGTTACATGAGTATAATCTGCATCAAAATTCAATGAACTGTACACCAAAAATCTGTGCATTGTATTGCTTATAAATTATACATCAATTTGAAAAATGTAATGGAAAGGTTAAATAGTGGATGATTCACAAGTGAACAGAAAAATCAGTGAATTGAAAGATAAACTAATTTACACAGAATGAAGCATAGAGACACAAAAAGATGGAAAATAAAAGAAATTAGGAAACTTGGGGAATAGAGTGAGAAGTTCTTAAAATGTTCAATTGGAGTCCAAGATAAAAATATAGAGAATGAGAGAAAAGTATTTAAAGAAATAATGGCTGAGAATTTTCCAGAAGTTATAGAAAATACCAATCATCAGGTAAAGGAACCCCAGCAAATCCCAACTGAGAAAAATTGTATTTATTGTAGCTTCTGTCTTTGTGTAACAAATCACTCCAAAATTCAATGGCTTAAAATAACAAGGATCGTGGATGATCTCTCACAGTTTCTGTGGGTCAGAGGTTTGGGAGTAGTTCGATTGGTTGGTTCTGACTCAGGGTCTCTCAGGAAGTTCTGTCAAGTGTCGGCTAGGGCTGCAGATCCACATTCAAGGTGACTCACCCCTCTGGCTGGCAAACTGATGCTGGCTGTTGGTGGTCTTAATTCTTTTCCATATGAGTCTCTTTCCGGGTTGAACGTCCTCATGGCGTGGCGGCTTGGCTTCCCT
The DNA here is from genome assembly GCF_963455315.2 of Globicephala melas. Lineage (NCBI taxonomy): Eukaryota > Metazoa > Chordata > Mammalia > Artiodactyla > Delphinidae > Globicephala > Globicephala melas. The sequence goes on along the minus strand of NC_083318.1, from coordinate 97,948,829 downwards.
CAGAATGAGTCATTCAAGAGACCGAGGAATAGCTACACTGCCTTCTAAGACTTACTCTCAGTCCCACACTGGTGCTTCTACTGTGCTCTGTCGGCCACACGGGGCCAGCCCTGATTTGAGAGAGGACACCTCTGAATACCAGGACAAGGGGATCATTTAGGCTCTCTTGGATGTTGGCTATTGTAGTGGTAAAAGTGCAGAACAAAAGCAAAGTCTTAAAACCTACCAAAGAGAAAGGACAGTTTACATATAAAGGAGTAAAAATTAGGCTTTCAGTTGACATCTCAACGGCAACCATAGAAACAAGAATGCAGTGGAATAATAGCTTTAAAATTCCAAGAGAAAACAAATTTGAATTATAAATCCAGAGAAATTATCTTTCAAGAAGGGTGAAATAAAGACATTTTTAAACAAAGATAAAGAGTGTTAACCACCTACAAAAGGATGTGCTTAAGGGAGATGAAAAATCCCTGATGAAGGGTTTAAGATGCAACAGGGAGTGGTGACTATAGAAAAATGGTAAACATGTGGTTAAATCTTTCAAAATTATGGTATAAAGTAATAATTCTCACTCTGCTGTGTAGTATTAAAAGTGAGAAAATGCTAAATAACTGAACAACAGCAGCAGGTAAACTGAGAGTAGGTGTAATTGGAATAAAAGTGGGAGAAGATGTCAATCATTTTAAAAGAAGGAAGCAAAGGAGAACAGGAAACCTAGAAAAAAAATCAAAGAGAAAACACAAATTGAAAGTAGAAAGAAATTTAACATATGTAAACAGACTTAACTCTTCAGATAAAAGCCAAACACTGTCAAATAGATTTCAAAAATAAAAATGATGTTTACAAGAGACAGACCTAAAACATGAGGATGCAGAAAGGTTGAAATTAAAAGGATAGAAAAGAATGTGTCTGGGAAATATTCAGCAAATTGAAATGCAGGTTTCATTATGTTGGTATCAGGGAAGAAGTATTACTAAAGATAGAGAGGGTTACCATATGACGATGGAAGGTTCATTTTACCAAGATAATGTAACAATCCAGATCTTTTATTTACCTACCAAAATGCTTCAAAAATAAGAAGCAGAATTTGACAGAACCAGTAAGGAGAAATGGACAACTGTTGGAAATTTTAATACTCCTCTTGCAGAAATTGATAGAACATTCCGACCAAAATTCACTAAAACTTTAGAAGATGTGTACAACACAATTTATAAACTTGATATAATTGGCATGTAGGATATTCCCAATATTTAGAGAATGCACATGAACAAAATTTGATCATATACTAGGTCATTAAGCAAGTTTCAGCAAATATAAAAAAAATAGGAATTGGGCTGGCAGCTGGCAGCCTAACAGTGCTGCTGCCTTTGAAGGTTCCTGAGGGGGTCCCAGTAGAAGTGAGGGCAGTGAGGATGCCTGGTCCAGCACCTCAGGAATGCACGTCTGGGTGACGGACACTGGGCAGTCCAGACTTGGACATGAATGTCCTTGAGGATGAAAGACTCCTTGAAAGGATGACCTTGGTCTCATTCTTCAAATTTTCATAAGTGGTGTTTTCATCTTCCTTTATCATTTCTTGGCAATATCAGTGAGAGGTCAGATATCTAAGGACAACAATAAGGAAAGACTTTTTTCCCCTCAGCAAAGAATAACCAGCAAAAGCCTGGAAAAAAGACCTAAGTAGGAGAAAGGTCTGCATTTTGAAAGTGTCTCTCTAGAGGCTATAGAGGTTTGCTCTTTAGTGATCATTACAGAAGATGTGTTTGTAGTGAGGGATGACGACTTGATTCTACTCTTCTTCCCCAATTTATGATCGAGAGTGCAGACTGGTTCAGTCCCACATGGAGCCCACCTGGTCTAAGCCATCTCCATCAGGAAACATATTAGGTGGAGAAGAAGCATTAGCAGATACTACTAAAGGACAATGGATATTCTCACATTACCATCTCTCTTCTGCCCATCCAATAATTTCCTAATTTTTTCTTCACTTTCAAGGCCAGGGGGAGCTGATGAAGGCAGTCATGGTTATGAGTCCTCCTTCTGGTTATAATGAATGAATCTGGGGTGATATTAAGATGTAGGACAGTACTTAAAGAGTTAAAAACTGACCTTGTTCTCAACCCAAGCAGAATTTATATAGTAGCTAGCCTTCTTGGGGTTGCACAGGAGAAAACTTGGTTGTAATCCAGTAAATCTCAGCTGTCACTCATCAATAAATGTTCTATATGACTGTGCTATTAATTCATGTGATCAATACACCTCATGTGATAACAGAACACCTCAATCTTACATTGAGTATTGTTTAAGAAAATACATTAAATGTTGATATTATTGCCTGCTTCTTTATGATCTCTGTGCCCGTCTGTGCTGATAGCCCCATAATGGCAGCAACTGTGCTATGGTATTTACTGCTGGACGTTAACACACTGCTTAGCACAGAAGAATGAATGAAAGGTCAATGAGGGGATTTCCCTGGTGGTCCAGTGGATAAAACTTTGTGCCCCCAATGCAGGGGGTACGGGTTCAATCCTTGGTCGGGGAACTAAGATCCCGTATGCTGCACAGCACAGCCAAAAGATAAATAAATAAAAAATATAAAATGACTGAGTAAACAATTTGTTAAAAAAGAAAAAAGTCATTGAGGTCACTTCCTCTTCACTCCCAAAATATTTAGGAACATAAAGCTTTTGTTCAGTGACATCAAAGTAGGTAAGGTAGAAATCAATAACAAAATTTAGAAAACAGGACTCCAATAAAGATGTTAAAAAAAAAAAAGAACTGTACAGCTGACTTAAAAATTGCTTCAAAATTTAAAAGGCTAGATCTCTTGTTAAGTGTTCTTACCATAATAAAAATTTAAAGTAAAAAAATAAATAAATAAAAATAAATAAAAAACTAAGAAATCACTAAAAATGTTTGAATTCATCTCATTGGAATTTAAAGGATATTTCAAAATAACTCATAGGATCAATGAAGAAGAAATTTTAATGAATATTATAAAACAGAATTGCATAGTAGAAAACACTACATATCAACACATGTGGGTTGCAACTAAAATGACAGAATAATGTTTATAGCTTTTAATGTTTCAACTAGGAAATAAAGAAGGCTAAAAATTATAAGTATTCAACTTAAGAATATGGAAAAGGGGGAAAAACAAAGAAAAGAGAAGGAAAAAACAAAGTTAAGAACATGAATTTATAAAATATAAAAGGATATGAAGTCAGGATGTTTTGAAAAACTAATGAAACTAACAAACTGTGAAAATACTGATAAAAAGAAAAAGAGAAGCGGTACAGATAAATGCTATAATGAGTGAACACAACTACAGTTATAGTAGAGAGTTACATGATTAGAAAGTATTTGGGCAACTATACTACTACATATAATATAGTATATAGTATATTATATATATAAATGGTTGGGTGAGAGCTCTCTTCCTGGTTTGCAGGAGGTTCAGTATTTTATAGGAGGCTCTACCCAATGCAGAAAGATACAGGTAAAATTAAAAGAAAGATTGGAACATAAACAACAAAACCTATTTTCCCATGTGATACGATTAACTCTATAGAAATCCAGAATGTAACAGCAAATTATTAGAATTTACTAGAGAGTTCAGTATGGTTGCTGGATGATAAGGTTAAATACCAGAAACATAATTGATAAATAGGAATACAACTGCCATTTACAAAAAGCATAAATATATAATCTATATATTTATATAATATAAATATAATCTATCTAGGAATAAATCTGACAAAAATATGTGAAAGCTTTACTGAGAAACATACAAATTTATAGAAAGATATTAGAAAGACCTAAATTAGTAGGTTCATTCTCATTTCTTTTGGGCACAGAGCCAGAAAACTTACCCCAGCCTTCTTTGTGGCTAGTTGTGACCATGTGACACAGTTCTAGCTCGTGAAATGTGAGGTGACACGCTTTGCACCGCTGTCAGACCTGGTCTGATGGTGATCTGTGCAGCTAATTTCTATGCCGTCTTTCTGGCTTGTGGCCGATGAACACAGCAGATTTGAAGTTGGCAGAACCCTAAGATGGAGGGATCCCGCGTCCCTGAACCACTACTTGGAGGAGATTTCCCTGCTGCTCAGGAAAACCCATTATGTGAGGAAGAAGTAAATTAATGGAGAGTGTAAGCTTCTGTACTTTCTTGGATATCTTTGTTGCAGTAGCTAGCATTACTCTAATTAACTCAGAAAAATGTATTAGGTTTAAAAATAGAAAGACTCAACATCCTAAAGGTATCGATACTTTGCAAAATGATCTGCAGATTTGATCCATTTCCAGTGGAATTCCAGCAGAGCTTTCCATGAAGCTTGGCAAGCTGATTCTAAAGTTTATACAGACTGATCAAAGGCCAAGAATAGCCAAGACATTTCTGAGGGCAAAGAAGAACATGGGAGGGAACTCTCTCAGATATCAGAACTAATTATAATGCTGTAGCTCAAAATAATTGCTAATGGGAGGTTGCAAGTTAAAACCACAGTGATTTAATACTTACAGATGGCAAAAAATAAAAGTTGATGTCACTAAAGGATGGTGAGGATGTAGAACAATAGGAACTCTTTACCACTGCTGTTGGTGAAGGGGTAGGTAATATAGGACCTAAGGAAAATAATTTGACAATAAGCAGTGAAGTTGAACATACCATGTCTTTGACCCAGAAATTCTACCTTCTTACACATGTCCAGTAGGCAAGATGGGAAATGATGTTAATAGAAGCTTTTTGTGTGATAACACGTTATTGGATATAAGACAAATTTCCATCAACGGCGTGAAGGACAAAAACTTTACACCATTTACAGCATGTTCTTTCAGTGGTGTATGATACAGCAATGTAAGTGTACTGCAAAATGGATTAAATTCAAAAATACGATTTTAAGTGGAAAAAGGCAGTTTGCCCAAGAATAGATAAGATTTATCTAAAAATTTTAAAAATGAGAACTATATATCATATAAGGATATTAGATATGTGGGAAAATTAGAAATGAAGGCAAGCAAATGATAAACACAAAAAGTCAGGGTAATGGTGACCTCTTGGCAAGGGGTAGAAGGACAGTGTGGAAGGAGCACAGAGGGCTTCTGCATTGGTTCTGTTCTAATTATTAAACTGGTGGTGGATACTGGGGTGTTTTTATTCTCATACTTTATAACTTGCATGTATGTCACATTATTTTACATGTGTCAAGTATTTCTTAACTTGAAAAATAAAAGTAATCATTGACTCTAACTATATTCTTTTTGACAGACCGTTATTAGCTGTACTTATTAAGTGACAATTAAACTTTTCCCACTAACATGCTTTTTATGTTGCTTTTTCCCTTAAAAATCTACTTACTAATGAATTTGCCTGTAATGTGAAGGTTCCTTTGGAACCTGGTTTCAGTCTCATCTTAAGTCTCCATGACCTTGCTAGACTTTAATTTTGTCATCTTCAACATTGAGATATAGTCCCTAACTCATAAAGTTGTTGTGAAGATTATACATGTACATCTTATTGAAACGGATGTTAACAGTTATGTCTTCATTCAGATTCTTTCATCAAACACATGTTGACCATCTGCTGTGCTACAGATGCTGTAGGGGGTACAAAATTAATAGGATGTAATGCCTCTCCTCCAGGAGCTAGATTTATTCACACACAACTAGACAGTGCTGCCGTAGGGGAGGTCATTGTGGAATAGAAACTGTTAAAGAACCTCAAAGAGAAAGGAATTGGTTCTGTAAATTCAAGGGAGGCTTCAAGGAGGCGGCGGCCTGTGAGTTGAGCCCCCAATGATCTGATTTTTTTTGTTTGCTCTCGTGTATGCAAAGCTCCCCATCATCGTTCCCACTTTCCACTAAACACTCTAAGTATTTCAGGTGAGTCACCACAGTCACCTAAAGAATAGGGTGTGGCTGTGAAGGCCTCGTCCGTACCATACCTTTGCCTCTCTCACTTGCTCTTGCCTCCAGTGGAAGCCATCCACAGTTGTCCGTTTTAGTAGATGGACCTTAGTATCACAGGGACATGAAATCCTCCTTAGTTGTTGGTGGATAGGATAAATAGATTCCACTTTACCTTTGTCTACACTCGGGCAAAGTAAGGGCCCTAAAAATGCCACATAAATATTTTTTGGGGGAATGTTATGTCTCCATGAATCATCTGGCTTAATTAGACTGGTCCTTTTGTATCCTTTTTTATGTGACCAAGAGAACCAGTAGCTGACAAATTTACTGACCCAGAGAGAAACTTCTGGGAAAAAGCTAATACTTACTGGATACCAGCTCCAGCAAGCCACAGCGCTAATTTTTCTTTCTGAATGAACCAATCATTGCTTCAGATATAGAAGCATCTTATAACCTTCTGGTGTGTTAAAATCTTTGGAGACAATGTTTTTAAGCTTTCAGCATAATGTAAGCTGTCTTTCATAATGGGAATTTAATAGAGACAAAGGAAAACCTGTGTGCAGCTTCTCCAGAGATTCTTCTTGAAAGCTCAGTTCTTCTAGGAAAAAATTTTTTTAAAGGGAAGGTGTCTATTTTCTTATCTTCTAGAATGAGCCCTTTGAAACATAAGCCAAGCCATGCATACCCCTTCTCTACCGCTGGAGGCTACCCCTCCAATGGCCTCCTAGAAAACAAATCTGAAACTCTTTCTATGGTTTACTAGACCACTCCACAATCTGCCCTCACTTCCTGCCACTTCCCGTCATACACTAGGACCCAGACACAGTGGCCTTCTTGCCAATCCTTGATCTTCACCTCGCATGTTCCCGAAGGTTAGGGCCGTTGTGCTAGCTCTTTATCTGTCAGAATCATTCTTGCTCAGATTTTTACAGAACTCTCATTCTTATTTCATGAATATTTCTGCTCCAATCTGCTCAAATGCTACCTCCTCAGAGAGACTTTTCTGATCACCCCATTTAAAGTATAATTCCTGTTGATCTCTGTACCTAACTGCTGTATGTTTCTCCATTGCATATATCACTATTTGGCAATATTACATATGCTATGATATATTTTTTTACTTTTTTATTGAAGTATAGTTGATTTACAATGTGTTACTTTCAGTACAACAAAGTCATTCAGTTATATATATACATAGGTATACATGTATATATATATATACACACACACACACACACATATATATATATATATATATATATATATATATACATTCTTTTTCAGATTCTTTTCCCCATGGGTTATTACAAAATATCGAGTATAGTTCCCTGTGCTACACAGTAGGTCCTTGTTGGTTATATGATATTATATTTTTTATGCATGTTCTCCTCTTTCTCTTAAATGTAAGCTCTAAGAAGACTGGGGACTTTGTCTGTACCCTGGTGATTGGTACATAATGGTTTTCAATAAATATTCATTGAATGAACAAAGGAAAGAACTTACATTTCTATTGACTAGAAGATAAAGGGTTAAAGAAAAGATTGAGGCTTCGTGGTGGTATCCATGCTGGTACAAGACAGAGGTAGTGTGAATTTTTATAGAAAATACACAGAACTTCACATCAGAAGATGTGGGACCTTCTATATTTGGCACATGACTTTGAATAGGTCTGAGCATCAATTTCCTCCAACCAAATGGATTAGACTAAAGTTGATAAGATCAAAGGAGATAAAGGAAGTGGTAAGTTTTCATAAATCTTAAAATCTTAATATAATTATTGCCATCTCTTTGGGTCAATATGTAAATACAAATGCAAAATCAGGTACTCAAATTAAAATTTCTTACTTTCAGAACTAGAAAAGCTCTCCTAAACATCTAATGAAATTCCAGTCATCCTTACATGGGAAACTTAAGTGCAGTTTAAAAAATGAGTTGAAGGGCTGTTACAGAACTACAAAATATAATATTTCCATACATGCATGGATGCAAATGAAATTATAAGCATTGCTTTCTTGTTTCTTAAATTTCAGTCTTTATAAAATTAGTTAAGATTTTCATATTGGTTCTTTATCTGAGGAATAAGTAGATATGCTAATTTCAGCTAGTTACAAATTTTAATTTCATAATATTCCCAGCTATCTCTTAGGTACAATCTTTGCGAGTCATTCTGTGTAGATAAAAGAAAAGAACAAAAGCCCACTTCAAATTAGGTTGTTTAAATTCCCTTTTTTCTAATAAGGATATCCTTGCTGTTATGTGATAAATACCAAAAAGCCTTAGTAAAAAGGTAAATTTCTAAGAGATTTTTAAACATATGACAAATGTTTTAAATATTAATATTTGAATAAATAAATGAGGGCTAGATTTTATAGTTCACTGATTCATATTTTTTTAAGTGAGGGCCTATTTTGATGTGTTAACCTGATTTATTTAATTTTTTTTAGCCATGATTATTGCCATATTATTGAGATAGTCCATGTATAATGAATCTATTAAAATGTGCATGTTGAAGCCCAGCTATAATTTATGTGTCTGTTTACTTGGAGGTGGAGGGTGGTTTTACTAAAATAATATCTTTATGTATTGGAGATGAAAAGTACATGCTAAATCGCCCCTGTGGAAGGAAACCAACTTTGTTTTGCAGGGCAGGACTTCAGTCATATACACTGCCTCGATTTAATGAGCGCGTCTTCTGTTGCTCCAGCTTTCTTTCCTGTCTTTATTCAGTTCACGGAGTTCATTGAATAGAGTCTCAGAGAAGTGGAAGGGCCTATCCTGAAAAGACAGAAGAGGGTAGCACCCATTCATCACGCTGGGAGAGCTCCTAATCCTCAGTCAGTGCTGAGCTCAGATGTCACTTCTTTTTTTTTTTTTTTGCGGTACGCGGGCCTCTCACCGCTGTGGCCTCTCCCGTTGCGGAGCACAGGCTTCGGACGCGCAGGCCCAGCGGCCATGGCTCACGGGCCCAGCCGCTCCACGGCATGTGGGATCTTCCCGGACCGGGGCACGAACCCGTGTCCCCTGCATCGGCAGGCGGACTCCCAAGCACTGCGCCACCAGGGAAGCCCCAGATGTCACTTCTTAATGACGTCTTTCCCCACCATCTTCTCCCTAATGTTCCAGAATTCTATGTCTTTTGGCTCTTTGAGTTTATACTTTGCATAATCTTCTACTATATCCTGTCTCACATGGCAGTTTTTTAATCACATCTGTTTAAGTATTCCCAGTACTCTGAGCTTCTCCTAGTCAACACTGTATCTGTAGCACAGAGCCTGGCCTATTGTGAGTGCTGACAGTATTTTTGCAGAATAAATAAGTTAATGCAAGTGCTGCCACCCTGAGAGAGACTGAGGGTGTACAGAGTTCAGCCAAAGTTGAGATGGGATGATCCTTGCTTTTACTTTGGACTGCCAACATTTAGAGGGTGCAGACATTGTGCATAAAGGTTTTTAAAGACTGTCCAGAATTTTAAGCCCCTCTTCTCAACAATGGTCCCTTTCCCAAACTCTCAATTCTGCTATCATTTTTCCTTTTATGATGACGCTCAAAGGGCGCAAGTGTCTATCACTTCCCCCTTCTCTCTTCTTGTCAATGAATACCACTATTGATTTGCAAGTTACTTGTCTGCTTGCCCTGAACTTCACCTTGGTTATAAGGGTCTCTCCTTGCTAAACCATCCCTCTCATCCTCGTGGGCGTAGAGATGTGTGCATGGAATTTTCTCCAATGTAACGAGATTTACACCTGGCCCTGCAAAAGAATAAATGAGAGGGTCAGTGGAGTGTGTGTGTGTGTGTGTGTGTGTGTGTGTGTGTGTGTTTGTGTGTGGTGTGAAGGGCAGGGTGGAGGTGTTGAAAGAAGATTGAAGAAGTTAGAGGAAGACAAAGAAGAATGTGAGTTTTACGGTCTCTGAAAATTTCTTTGATCTTCTTTTCCAGGTTGACTTTGGATTTGCTAAGAAAATAGGATCTGGACAGAAAACATGGACATTCTGTGGAACTCCCGAGTACGTAGCTCCTGAAGTCATTCTCAACAAAGGACATGACTTCAGTGTGGATTTTTGGTCCCTGGGAATTCTAGTGTATGAGCTCCTCACGGGCAAGTACGTACCTTGTGTTTTGTCTCTTCTTTAGAGAAGTGCAAAAATAACTTACTAATGATAAAAAATATATGATTTAAGAATTTAACATTTTGGAAGTGTTTTTGATTAAGCATGATGCCTTTTCCTCTTCACATTATGTCATATATAACATGCTTTCTAGCTTGTAACATGGTGAAAAGATTCAGGAAGGTGCAGGAGTACAAAATTGCTATGGTTTACCTAGAGTGGCAAGGCCTGTTATTATAGATAATATACCAAGTGTGTGAAGGTTTGGGGAATCCATCATAAAAATAAGAAAGGAAATTGAAGTTGTGGGCTGTTATTATTTCCTCATATTTTATTTTGTAGTTGAGAAAATAGCAATCATAATTCCATTAAATCCATTGATCAATTAAATTTAGCCGTGTTCTTCCATTTTCCCAATAAATCATTAACCAGAAATGCTGAAAGAAGGCAACATTGCTGGATTTAAATTTTAATCCCCTTGTCAACTGCTTTCTAGAGGTGCTAATGAACAGAGACAAGACACAGCAGGAGTTTTACAAGTTAAAATTGGATTGCCATTCCTGAAGCGATTAAAGGGCTGTATTAATGAATCCAGGATCCCAAATATTCAACCTGCCTGCACACACGTACACACTTATACACACACATATTACCTCACATCTGTAAAGCCCTTGACAGCTTACAAAGCACTTACATGTGTATTATCTAATTTTGTTTTCACAAGCTTGTATGGAAGTTAAAGCAGGAATTGTTTATTATCTTATGGTTTAAATTTGTATTATGATTATTTTATGATTTAAATCTTATAGATTAGAAACCTGGGTCAGAGAGCTACTTGCCTAAGATCAAGGATTTAATCTCAGGTCTTCTGACTCTAAATATGACACACTTTTCATTAAACACGTGTGCCTTATACATAAGAGTTTTTTAATATAATGCATGGCTGTATAGACAGGATTCAGATCAGGTAGTTTTCTTTCCTCCATTTCTCATTAACTGATTTGGTCATTCTTTTAAGCCTTTACAACCAAATATTCTCAGTCTTGATGTCAGGGAGGATTTGCATTTGAAATGGCACAAGAAATGCTGGAATGAGCCCAGTGACGGGGATTCCAGTCTCAACACCTGCGTTACAAAAGGAGAGTTTTGTAGAATCTTCTTGAGCTTTTTACACTGCAGATTTCAATGTTGGGTTACCCATGGCTCCATTCTTTTTCCTTGTCCACATGAAAGATTATTTGAGGACTTCCCTGGTGGCGCAGTGGTTGAGAGTCCGCCTGCCGATGCAGGGGACACGGGTTCGTGCCCCGGTCCGGGGAGGATCCCACATGCCGCGGAGCGGCTGGGCCCGTGAGCCATGGCCGCTGAGCCTGCGCATCCGGAGCCTGTGCTCCGCAACTGGAGAGGTCACAACAGTGAGAGGCCCGTGTACCGCAAAAAAAAAAAAAAAGATTATTTGATATCTGTAATCATTTTCAAATATTCATTGCTTAAGATTTTGAAGTAAAAAAGAGAAAAATTTCCAGGTAGTCATTCAGGGATAAAGTTGATTAAGGTCTCAGGACACAAGGATTTCTATTTCAAGGGTTTGTTTCCTCATCCCTGGAAAATTTGTCAGCTGCATTTCTAAGACATTCATGATGGCTCTTGTAGGTAACTGGAGAATATGCATTTCAGTCTTCATCAGCTGGAATAAATTGTCACAAGAAGTAGGGAAATAAAGTGAGAGAATAAGGAAGGGGAAAAAAATCCTCAATAACTTGGAGTTGCTGAAGTGACCTTGAGCTGTCATGAAGAAGGTGCAAAATTGCTGTTATAAAGGCTTTCGGGGTAGGGCGTGAGAAAAGTTCATTTTAAATGCCCTAAAGTCAGGAGGTAAAACAAAAGAACTAAAAAACCAAACCAAAACAAAACACAACCTACTTGTAAATATATAAATAAGTTGAAGGAATTGTAGCAATGGTTTTTGTTTTCTACCTCATTTTCTTTTCAAGTGAAACATAGATTATTGAAAAGTTGGTGCAACGGACTTGTTTCAGGTTCATTACCAAGAGTGGGAACTCTCGGTATCCAAAGGTCTCAAGCGTGACCAAGGTACAACAGAGTCATTCATGAAAATCATCTTTAATTTTCAAAAATTAAATGATACAATAGAATAGGTATGAAAGTGTTTTTAAAAGCAGAGTCCATGCATGAACGTGTTATCCAAACCCAGTGGTTAATTTCCAGTGCTTTCTTACTCGTCTTAGCAACAGTTGCCTTGAAATTCTCTCTTCGTGGTTTCTAGGACCTCCCTTTCTCTCATTTCTCTTCCCATGCTAGAGGCTCCAGCTCAGTGTCTGTTGCTGGATTCTTCTTGTCATCCTGACCTTCTTCAGTGGTCATCGGGCCACTTCAGTCCTTGACCTCTTTCCTACCCACTCACTCCTTGGGTGATAACATCAAGCCCTATGCCCTGTAGATACTGTCTGATGACTCCCCGGAATCATACCTCCAGCCCTAACCTCTTCCCTGAATGTCAGACTCATAAATGTAACTGTCTGCTTAGCATCTCTATTTGGATGTTCAAGATGCAACTCGATTCTCTTCCTCAGAACCTGCTCTGAACCTGCGCACCCCCAGCGTAACCTCCACACCAGTCTTAGTAAACAGTATCTCCGTTCCATAGGTCAAAACACTTCAGTATCCTTCTTGAATCCTTTCTTTCTCCTGCGTACCACATTCACCCCAGTAGCAAATCCTGTTGACTTTATGCCATCGAAATAATCCAGAATCCCACCATTTCTCACCACCTTCACCACTACCGTTCGAGTCCAGGCTACCAGGCCTGCCTTCCCCCACCGCTAGTACCATCACAGTTTATTTTCAACACATTTTTAAAAAGCTTACTCTGACTTCTGTAAATTAGATCACCTGACCTGAGAGTATTCCCAGGTCCTTCCCGTAGCCCGCTAGATCGAGATAACCATGCTGCCCTCACCTCTTACACTCTCTCCTGCTTCCTCACTCCACCAGCAACACTGCCCTCCTTTCTGTTCCAAGAACGACCCATGTCCACTCCTGACTCCTGGCCTTTGTACTTGCTGTCTTGGAATCCCTTGCCTGTTTGGCTCATTCACTCCCACCTCTGCTCAACTGCCAACATATGAGAGATGCTTTTCCTATCCACTGTGTCTAAATAAAACCACACCTCCTCTCTCTCACTCTCTGCCCTCCCCTTTATTTTTCTTTTTAGTGATTATCACCACTTGACAGATTACCTCTGTGTGTATGTGTGTGCGCGTGTGTGTGTGTATTTTGTTAAGTGATATGAAATTATTTTCTAGCATATATCCAGATTTGCTATAAAACAACTCATGAGAGGGAGGGAGGGAGGGAAAAAAAGAAAAGAAATTTAGTTGTAAATGTGTCTCAGATGCTGGTCCTAGTGTCCTATTTTGGCTTTTCTCTAGCCCGCCCTTTTCTGGGGTTGACCAAATGATGACCTACAATTTGATTCTCAAAGGAATTGAAAAAATGGATTTTCCCAGAAAGATAACCAGACGACCTGAGGATTTGATTCGGAGGCTTTGCAGGTGAGAATGACTATTAAAAACCCCTTGTTCTTGGGGGAAGGTGTGAAGGCTTCTCATTTCTGCTGCCACACATTTTAAAGTTAGGTGTATATTTACTTTTTGTACTTTTCTATGTAGTTAAATTATATTTAATGAAAATCATTTTCTATTTTGCCGTCTGTGCTAGAAGTTTGAGTTTCCTTCATGTAATACACAGTACCTACTCATAGTTTAAAAGAGATGCAGATTGTTCAGATTATCTTTGAGAATCATCTTTGTTAGAGGAAAATAGAACCACAAAACTTAGCTTAATAAAAGAGTAGTTTACAGCATTGTTATTTTGAGAGAAAATTAGTGGCGATGATAAAGTGTTACTGTATGTCCTCTTTCAATCTTCATTAAAAAAAAAAGTACCCCTATTTTAAATTACTCCAAATTTCTACTTACCACTAAAAATAATTTATTGGAGAACAGAAGACTTCTAGAATTTTGTTTAAGCTTCATTTTGTTGCAGTTTTCTTGCACACTTGAACTTTTTTAAAAGCTTTGAAATTTAGTAAATTTAGAACATGAAACCTAGCTGTGAGTTGCCCACAGAAATTTCTGCATGCTTCTAAAATTTCAGCTCTGTTGTAAATGATTCTCTAAAGCTTTCCCTGGTTCCCTTAGCAGACTTGGTAAGGTGGCATCGTCCTGTTCTTTTAAGCATTTATTCATAGCTCATTTAAAGCACTGGGAGATACCTATATCTATATATCCGTATGTATATACCTATATCTATATATTGGGATATATAGATATTGAATACATATATTCATATTCCTGACTGTAATTTGACTGTGGCTCCCCCAGAGGGGGCATGTGTTTTCCATCTCCTTTATTCTCAGATGTGCCTGGTCTATGAATATTGTTGACAAAATGAATGAATGAATAAAGAAAAATTGTTAAATTTTAATGTAAAATTCACTCAAACATAATTATTATAAATTGACTTAAAATTTTTATTTTAGGCAAAATCCAACAGAAAGACTAGGAAATCTGAAGAATGGAATCAATGACATTAAGAAACACAGGTACACAGTTACTTCTTTGCCCAGAAAAATCTAGAAATTTATTTTTAAAGTGTGGTAATCTTGAAGCTTCTCTCAGTCTGTAAAGATCCCTACACAAATGATCAAGTTTTCCTTTTTGGTGCTTTATTTTTAATTTGTGTTTTACTAGCTGCGATGAAGTTATAAAACAAATTACAAAATCACATATTCAAGTTATAGCAACTTAGCTTTTTATCTGCTGTAATCTCCATTATTTTTTAATATTAACTTGGATTCTATAAAGGAATCAAGTTCTAATTTTGACGTTTCATTTACAGTTAAAGTAGGATAGTTATTGTTCTCAATATTCTAGAGAATGGGTCAGCTAAACCAACTGTTAAATAGTATTCTACTTCAGTTTTAACCAATATTATATATTTATTTAAAATATAATTTTCCTTTGACCAGCTCTCCACATTTTGAAGCTTCCTATCGTATTTTACTTTTGGGGTAAAGTACATTGATTTCCACAAAACCTCAAACAGTGTTTTATCCTTATGTAATAGTCTACAAAGCACCTTTTTCAGGTCTGTGAATTTCTAAAGCTGGTCTTTAAAACCATCAATAACTTCCATAATATAAACTCTCTGATTTCGTTCCATATGTGGAAGTTCAGGCCTTGGAGTTTTTTTGTTTTTTTTTTTTAAATCTATGCCTAGCTAAATCCTGCAATCCTTGAGATGTTTTGATTTTACTTATGATTTACAGAAGTGAAACATCACCTATTGATAGTACAAAAAATAAATTTGAGAATTTCATTACTGAAAACCTTTGAGCACACTGCTGTGTTCACTTTCAGAAAGAAAAACACCTCTCAACATTTTATTCTTCTCTGGATATTTTTACTGAAGAATTAGGGGCACATCAACACAGTGTGAAAATAAAGGGAGAGATGCTGCTGAATAGAAACACTATTCGTTTTTCTGAACAGTAGTGGTGCAGCTCAAAAAAAAAAAAAAAAAAAATCCCCAAGCTGCCAGCCCTGCTCTATCTATTCATGAACTTTCTTGAAATAAAGCCATGTATTCAACATTGTAAATTCATATCGGGCTCTGCCATAAGGATATATCAGGACGGGGATGGGGAAGCAGGGAGGGAGGAAGAGATGGAGACAGACACATCTGTGGATTTTATAGACATCCAAATACGTATTTTATTGTTCTTTGTCATCTTTTGGATTGTCTTTCGTGTAAAGCTCATTATTTGTCTTAGATTCCAATTTATCTCTCTTCCTATGTGCTGTTATCACAGTTTCTTTTCTCATGATAAAATGACACATAAACACACCATTCATATTGAACAAACAAGTGTTCAGTCAGTAAAAGTCCCCCCTTCCAATGTATTTCCTCTTTTATCTCATTAAAGAAGCATCTTCATGTTTGCTCTGGGGTAGGTGGGAAATAGAAGTGATATAATTGTTAACAGGTTCCCGTTTTATCTCTTACTTCTTATTTACCTGAGGCTCATTTAAATATAGCTGTCAAGTTGTGATTAGATGTACATGCAGATTCATGCTGAAGGATTTTCTCACTTCAGCATGGTAATGAAGAATTTTGAATTTCCTTCCCCATAGGGATTAATTTGCCCACTCTTCTTAACAGGGTGTTCTTTGCCAAGTAGCTGAAGCATACAGCTGAAGCTGCTGTGTGTAGGGCAGAGTTCACTAATAAGATGTACCAAATTTACACAGTGCCTTCCGGTGAGCTCAGGGAGATCAAAAACATTATTTCATCTGATTTTCATAGTGCTTCTTAGCATACAAAGATGGGGCACGGGGGTCTGAAAAATAGAACTCTCTTTGCTTTCAAATAGGAGTGTTCTATAGCCTTGCGTAAGTCTCCAAGGCACATATAGCTTCACTACCCAGTATATTCTTGTAATGTTTTTTTAAAAAAGCATTCTTTCTAAAATTTGCCATGAGATTTTCCCACTCCTCTCTAAAGTAAAACATCTTTTTTCCTTGGAGAGTCATTTACTTCAATTTTGTATTTAACAACAATACACTTAAACGTGGCATATTGTTATATGTTTGTTCAGTCTGTGTTAAATCATCTTTCTTAAAAATAGAGTTCCTCCCTCTCCTATTTATAAGTTAACTTATAAACTAGGTACCAATCATGTCTCCCAACACCTCTCTGAAAAGAGGGATAATATAGTTGTAGGGTACAATTAAATCTTTCCTGCTAGGTAGAGGAGTAATTTGTTTCAGGTCTCTTAATGTTACCTTTAATATTTCCAGTCTCTAGAATTTTACTCTCAAGAATAGCTACTACTCTTTTAAAAATGAAGAAGCAATTTATGTACAGTTGCTGCTAATATTTCTTTAGTGAATATTTTTCACACACGACTGCATGCTGGCACTTGGATTACTTAAAATGTGGTTAGTGTCAAAAAGGCCAGGTGTTAAGTGAATAACCACTCATGTTAAGTAAATATTGCCATAAGTCAAATTGTAACAAGTACTCAGCAAGAAATGCATAGGCTCTTTGATTCAGTAGAGTAACAGTAATGATTTTTATTAATATTTATGGAGTAGCATCTGGGTAGAGAGCATTGTAAAATATGTGAAAAGGAATTGTGTCAGTCATCGGTGGCAAAAGAAAAGAATCCACAGAACTGTGTGCCTAGAAATCCCTAAAAATGGAGCCTCGGTCTGTGCAAAGAAGGTGATGGGTGGATCATGGAGAGGACTTCTGTGGTTTTGCAGCAAGGACAATGGAAGTCATACATCTAGGATTGCTGTCTGACTCTCACTCTTTGCTTAGAGACTCAACAGTGTAGACCAAAATGGCACTTTGGGTTAAGAATGGCATCTGAAATGGAATGTACTAAGAGCCCGCCCTCTCTGTTTTTAGTACTTTTTCTCTTGCTAAGCTTAGACTTGGAATGAGAAATCCAGTCAAGGAGTGACCCAAAACCAACTCCACGAGAGGGAGGAGATTGAAAAAGGTAGAAGAGGGTAACTTCGGATACAGTTGACAGACTGATGAATACGAGGGCCTCCTAAAATCTCCCAGCCTTCATTCTGATACCTCCCACCACCACCCTGACCTATCACGCCCCCCACTGCGATCATTCTTCACATAGCAGCCAGAATCGTCTTCTGAAAACGTATTTAGATTGCATCACTTCCTTACAACTTTCTACTGGCTTCCCGATAAGCATAAAATCTTGACTCCTTGTTGTGTTCTACAAGACCCTATAAGATCTGGCCTCTGGCTGGTTCTCAGACATCATATTTTTCTCTCGTTTCCCCTCCACTCACCACACTTCAGCTCATTCCTATCACTTTCTTCCATTCAGAAGGTCATTGCCACAAATCTTCCCATGGCTTCTCCCTTCTCTTCATTCTGGCCTCAATTCAAATATCACTTCTTCAGATAGCACCCTAGCTAAAAGCAGCACCTCCCAAGCCATCCGTATCCCAGTCATCATCCACCATTTTATTCTCTTTTATCTTCCTAGTACGTATTAGTATATGAAATTAATGTAAATGTTCGTATTGTTTACTTTTTTGTTTGATTACTTGTCACCTCCTGCCAAAATAAAAATATCTTGAAAGCAGGGTCTTTGTTGTTTTTGATGCCTGGGACCAAGTTGACTTTCCATAAATTTTTGTTGGCTGGCAGACCTGACCTCAGTGTCCCAATAGAAAAGATCAGTGGATTTAAACAGTATTATTCCAGGTTCTTTATAAGATTCTGAGAGACACAGTACATTGTTTCTGTCTGAGAGGAGCAAGTCCTCCTCATTTCTGGTGTTGCATTTCGAGCTCACCAAGCCTGATACGTATCCTAAAGACCAGATCAGTCCTTCCTTTTAGATTAATAGTTTGGAAGCAATAAATGAAAGAACTTCATCTGGCCATCAGCCTTCTCTCATTACAGATAACTGTAAAATACTTTTTATCTTGGAGCCTCTTATATACATTTCACCAATAGCATCACCACCATGGCAGTGTGTTACTGTAAGACATGATAGTTAGAGGTCCTATGTAAGGGTGTTCTCTTGTAGAGTCATTCAGTTATTCAACAGACATTTATTGGAGCCCCTGTTTTGTGTCAAGTACTGTTGCAAGTGTTAGGGACACAGAAGGAAAGGAAACAGACAAAAACCCCTACTCTCATGGAGCTTGCATTCTAGTTGGAGAGAAAGAAAATAAAGAAAATAATTAAGTGTATAGTAGGTATATTAGAAGGCAGTAACTTATAAGGAGAGAAAATAAAGTATGGAAGGAGGATGGGAAGTACATGGGGGTGGGGTTGGGGAGGGGTTGCCATGTTAGACTGGATGGCCAATGAAGGCCTCTCTAAGAAGATGACCTTCGAGAAAATACCTGATGGTGTTGAGGAGACAGACCATGTGGAAATCTGGGGAAAGGACAATTCAGCTACAGGGGCTCAAGTGCAAAGGTCTTGAAGTGGGAACATCCCATGCTTGTTGGAAGAATGTTGAGGAGACAAAGGAGCAAAGAGAGAGAGAAAGAGAAAGGTAGGGCAGTGGCAGGGTGGGGGAAGGGTGGTGGTGGAAAGGGTGATAAGGCCTCTGGGTTTTAATAAAGACATGGTAATGACTTTGCCTTTTACACTGAGTGAAATTGGAAGCATTGGACAGTTTTGAACAAAGGCATGATGTGAACAAAGGCTGCAATGGCTGATGGCTTCAGGCAGGCAACATTTAGTGTTTACTGGAATGACAGGCAACAGTTTTTTTTGTCTGCAGTTGATACAGTGATTAGATTACTCTTTCAAGTTTTCCTCCAAACTTAAAATGTTGGAGGAAACATTTCCTCCAAATGACTTGCATTTTAAATGATCACCCTTGCTGGGCTGTTTCCCATGGACAAAAGCAGGAGGACCCGTTAGGATGTTATTATACTAATACAGGCAAGAAATAACTGTGGCTTGGCCCATGCTGGTAGAGTAGAGGTGTTGAGTATTGGCCAGGTTCTGAATACCAACGTATTTTGAACGTAACAGACTAGATTTACATATGGAGTGAGATAGGATGTGAGAGAAAGGATAACTCCAAAGTCTTTGGTTTGAGCAACTGGAAGAGTTGAGGGAAGTTCGTTGCGGAAAATTTGGAGCTTCAATGTGGACCTGATACAGCTAGATGCCCGTTAGACATCCAGTGGGGAGATGGTGAATAGCACTTGTAGCTAGCAGCCTGTTAAGCAGTGTGTGTGTGTGTGTGTGTGTGTGTGTGTGTGTGTGTGTGTGTGTGTGTGTGTGTGTGTGGAGGGGGGCAGGGTGGTGGTGGAAATAGCAGTTTGGGAGTAATCAGTTTATACATGCTATTTAAAGCCACAAGACTGAATGAGATTTCCTAGAAAGTGGGAGTAGTTGGAAGAAGAGGTCCAAGGACTGAGCCCCAGAGCATGCCAACTTCCTATGGAAATAGCAATGGAAAATGAGAGAAAGCACCCAAGATGGTAAGAAGAAAGCCAGGACAAGGGCATGTCTCTGACGCCAAGTGAAGAAAGTGTTTTGGGAAGTGTGAGTGATGAGCTGTGCTAAGAGTAAGATGAAAACTGAGAATTAAGGGAATTCGCTGGAGTGGAGAGGGTGAAGCCTGATTGCGGTGTGCCTAGGAGAAAATGGGTAGCGTCGACTGAAGAAAAACACAACAACCTAAAAGTTGCAAGTTATGTTTTATTTGGAGACCTTACTGAGGACTATAGCCCAGGAGACAACCTCTCAGCTCTGAGGAACTGCTGCAAAGAGGTAAAGGAGGAATCAGGATATATAAGAGTTTTTGCTTTAAAAACAAAAACATGTAGTACAACATTGGAAGATTACTGCTGAAGTGGGGAAGGGCCATATAGGGGTTGGGGAGTAAGAGGTACAAACTATTAGGTATAGAATGAGCTATGAGGATATATTGTACAACACAGGAAATATAGCCAATATTTTGTAATAACTATAAATGGAGTATAAGTTTTAAAAATTGTACATCACTATATTGTACACCTGTAACTTACATACTGCTGTACAGCAACTATACTTCAATTTTAAAAAGAAAAAGAAAAAAATTTACCGCTAATCACAAATAGAAGACATCTCAAGTCAACGATTTTACTGCTTTTCTATATATGGGAAGATGTAAGAGTTTGGGCTCCTTGAAATTACCCCTTAGATATGCATCTTAACTATCTAGGACCAGTATTCAGTTTTTCTCCATCCTGAATCCCCCATCAGGTGGCTGCAATGGCTGACGGCTTCAGGGCAGGCAACACTTAGTGTTTACTGGAGTGGCAGGCAACAGTTTTTTTTGTCCGCAGTTGATACAGTGATTAGTTTACTCTTTCAAGTTTTCCTCCAATGGGAAGAGAGAAATGGAATGAGAGTTGGAGGGGAGTTCGGGTCAAGGGAGATTGCTTTGTGGTTGGAAGAATTTAAATGTTTCCATACTGATTCGAATGCCCCAGGAGAGACGATGTTAAAGATTCAGGAGAGAGGAGAATTTAAGGAGCATGTCTGAATAGAGAATGTCTACAAGATCAAATACACAGCAGAGGAGCTGACCTTAGAGAGAAGCAAGGGCAGTTTATTCATGGTGCAGTAGAGAAAGGGAACACACAGATGTGCCTACACAGGCAGGTTTGCTGGTGGAAAATTGTAGAAGTTCTCTTTTCTGCTCCTGGTTTCTTAGTGAAATAGGAAGTCAGGCCACCATTTGGGAGGGAAGATGGATAGGAGGTCTGAAAGTTTGAGGAGGGAGGACGAAGAATGGATTATGAGTCTAAGGGAGTGTGACGAGGGGAACAACAGGGAAACCTAGACTGACTGCTGGGCAGCATTAAAGGCCCCCCTGAGGGTAGTGGGCATGGATTTAATGTGAGAGACACACATGTGTGTGGGCATGGTTGGTATTTGCAGCTATACTGTTGCAGGCAGGGAGCAGGCAACAAAATGGGTGGACAGATGACTTGACATGCTAATAGTTTATCAGATAAGTAATATTTCTCTGTACTTTTCTGATTTCTCAGGTGGTTAAATGGTTTTAATTGGGAAGGACTTAAAGCACGGAACCTTCCATCACCTTTACAAAGAGAGGTATCGTATCTACTATATTACTCTCTTGATTTTTTTCCAAGTATTTGTTTTTGTAAACAGGTTTTAGGGGCGTGTGTGTGTGTGTGTAGAATAGATTAAAAATTTTTTTTAACAGTTTTAAAATTTAAGTGAAAATGTCTTTGCAATTGTGACTATATGGTCTAAATAGTATTATGTATTCAATGGACCTTAGCTCAGCTCTTAAGAATGGATTACATGTAAATCTAAATCCCAAGGTAGCCAGTGTTGGTCAGGCTGACAGATGGTTCTAAAAATATAATATGAACCTATATGTAATTTAAAATTTTCCAGTAGCCGTATTAAAAAAGGTAAAAAGAAATGGGTGAAATTAATTTTAATTATCATAATACATTAAAATATTATTTCAACATGTAACAAACACAGAATATTAATATATTAATAAAGATGTTACATTTATTTTTTTCATACTGAATTTTCAAAAATGCCAAGTGGTTTTTCCACTTTCAGCCATCTCAGTTCCGACTAGCTATATTTCCAGTGCTCAGTCCCCATTGCTGGTTGGACAGCACAGCTCCAGAGAAAGCAGAACATCTGCTAAGTTGGGGAGGGAGGGGGATGACTCAGGAATAATCTAGTCAACACCCTACAAATGTTATGTTGTGTTCTCTGTAAAGGAATTTTGAGGATCTTTGTCTTTCTTTGTACCTTTTTAGATTGACATCTGAATTTTTTCATTACTCGTCTAAGTCATTGTGGAAAATGTAATTTCGAGTATGTTGTAAATATTGACATTTTATAGTAAAACACTACTCTCACTTTGCCCCTTTAAATATATCCAGTGGAATCTAAATGCCATTGAGATATGAAACCCATCAGCCATTTAAAAAATAGACAGAAATATTACATGACTACTTTTTCTCTCTAAACTCCTATTTTCATGTTTCCATTAGATTTTCTCTATAAAATTTCATCCTAATGTAAAAGATTTTTATACTGGATGGTCTTCTATTAATCATTCTTTAAGTGCCTTTCAATTTTAGTTTTTATAAAATTAAAAATTTTTGTGAGGATAAAAATTTCGCTGGCAATACAGATATTTCTTCTGGATTCAGTTATAATTACATTTTTGTAGCATGCAGTATCAAACAACATACATATATTATAAATTTTTAAATAATTATTAAACAAAAATGTTTTGAAAAGAAATTATTAATGTACTTGTGGATGAATATTATTTACTAAAAAATGGGATCAGATTCCACATCAATTCTATTTCTTTTTAAAATTATTTTTCTGTAGATGAAAGTGCTAAGAGTTGTGTTCACATAAATAAGTAAATGAGAGTGGAGGATTTTATAATAGCAATGTCACTTTGAGCACCTTCTGAGTAGTCTCCTTATGCCCCCAAAAAACTCATTATGATGGATCATAAATAGTATTTTTAGTGATCTATCAGCTGATAATTCAATTAGGTACTAATGAAGATTGTTTGAAAGCAAAGAATTGGAAACCACTTGATTTGCAAAGTAATTTAATACCAGAGTAATTTCACTCTTTCAACAAAGTCACTAGTATTTTGAATTGTCCCTTTGTTTGACATTCTGGAGAATTTATACGGGTCAATTAACCCTATAAAAATTCAAGATCAGTGAGAAACTTTATTATAAAGTGGAAGAAGGATTCTGGCAAATTTTGATATTTTTAATATTTCCTTTTAAAATATTTTCCAATTTGAAAAAAAAAAAGAGACATCATTTCTGTCACCTTTTCTTTCAGAAATAACCCCTTAAGCCAGGTAGCTCCTACTGCATGTAATTCTGGGACCCGATCCATTTGTTCTAAAGGGGAGATCTCATGAGACTGAGAGTGTGACTCAAAAATGATAACTGGTTCTATTTTCCTTACATGTACATTACAAGTGGTTGCAGTAGAAAATCAGTGTTCAGATACAGAAAGCATTCCCCATATGTTCTAGCATGCTTTGTCAACGTTATCCTCACCTTTGGTTTCATCCTTTTTCTACTAGCTAAGTGGACCCACAGATCACAGCTACTTTGACAAGTATCCTCCCGAGAAGGGGGTGCCTCCTGATGAGCTGTCAGGCTGGGATAAAGACTTCTGACAGAAGAAAAGATGATTACTGCCCTACATACACAAAAGGACTATAAGGACCAACAATCCAACACTGATTATTTCTCTTCAGAGTATTATACTATCTTTTAGAAGACTATTAGAGAAAAGAAATCCCTGCCCATGAGCTGGGGGTGGGAAATAGTAGGTGCGGAGGTGGTTCTGAATGATAATGTCTCATTTAGATGCTGTGAATTATTCGTGTGTTCTGTTCTTTGCTTTTCTCAAATGTTGAAGGCTATCCTATTCCCCTCTTCAAAGTCAGAACCATTTTTGTCAAAGGGACATAATTTTCTCTGCAATCTGTTGCTCCGTCCCAATCATATTTGTCTCCTTTGAGTCCTAGTAAGGTTTAAAAAGTGTCTTGCCCTTGAGCAACTAAGTCATTCAAATAGAAGAAAGAACAAGGGTGAATTTTGGAAGATTTCCCCCGTTCTCAACAATCCCACGTAAGCATTATGGCATCTTGAAGTCATGGCTTGCCGTAAACTTGGTAGTCAACAGAAGTTCTTGATTTTCACCTGTGTTCAACCTAGAACTATATTGATAGGCTTCTGAACCTAGTCTGGGGAAAGGCAAATTTGAGTATTAGTCATTGGTACCACTTTCTAACACAGATGAGTTAATGAATCTAGCCAGGTAATTACATTCTATTGGGGAACTTAGAAACAATAAACAAAGCAAAAAATATTTTTATTCTCCTGTGACCAGCTGTGATACCTCAGAGACTTTTCAAAAGTCTTGTTAAAGATGGTTATAATGTGTGGTTAATTGATGGGCCTTTGGAAAGGTTTTATCTTATATATTAAATATTTTCACAATCAAATTAGAAAACACGCAGGAACTACATTGTGAAGGCTTTTCCTTCCCATTACATATGGAGGAGAAAAAATTCTAAAAGGTATAAATGCTGACTCTTTGAAACTCTGAGATATTTTGGCCAGTTCTGTGATTGTTGCTATTAATAAACCAAGAGTATAGAAATAACCACAGTTAATTTTTAATGGAAATCCCATTGGCAGATATTGATGCACGCCTAATCACTGCTGCATTAATAACTTTAAGGAGACATTTGAGTCATGGGAGTGTTTATAATTTTAGATTGTTAAGGCAGGCAAGCCACTAGAGAAGGGATGGGACGGTAAAAGGGACATCCAGCATCTGTCCCCCTCCTGGCTCCTCCCTGCAGTCTTCCAAATAACAAATAGATTTGTTTCAATAGCATTGGACGCCAGTAACCTAAGAACTGTACTAGTAGAATGTTTTATGTACCGATCATGATCATTCTTCCACCCTCCTTCCCAAATGGATGGGAAACAGATTTTCTTTTTATCTTTTTGATCTGGCAGAGTAAAAATAACGTCGAAGTTCCTGCATTATTCAAGCTTCTGGTTATACTTTCCTATGCTAATGTTCTATAGGAAAAGCATCGCTATCCACATCCACCCATATTTTCAGCATTCAGAGAGTCATCTATCTGCTTCTGAAGTGTTAAACCAGATAAGTGAGGCCCAACCCAGGAAGGTGCATCCTTAACAAATTAAATTTCCACATTTAGAATCCTTTTGCTGAACCAAAGAATTTTTGTTTCCTGTAGTAGTATTTTTAAAGTTTATGTATTGTACATAGAAGAACCATTTTTAATAGGATCAACATAACCTGCTTAATGAATTTCTAAGATTTTTTAAAGATTTTTATTTGAATTTGGTTTGTAAGCACTGTATGTTTTTCCATGTATATATTTTTAAATTACCCACCTATAAATGTAGGGAATTTATGTATTGGGTGGATATTAGAACTGTACAGTTATACTAGCAATGATATTCTCAAAGGTGATCAATAGTTGTAATTCAAAAAAGACTTACATATATACAAATAAAAACCAACTTAGGGTACTACAAGTTTATTTTGGCTATGACTGGCCATGTCAATATATAATCTCCACATGTGATTTTATTGTGTTTACTTTGGAGTACTTTATGAAGATGGAGAAATGAGAGACTGAACCATTAATACAATCCCATTTCTATTTTGTAGCTGGGTGACTTTGGAAAAATGACTTCACTTTTTTGAGTACTAGCTTTCTCACCTGTAGAAAAAGCACAGTAAAATAATACCTACTTTAGGCGCCTGTTTTGGGGAGTAAATTGATACCTAGACAGTCCTTTGCCAATTTCAATGAAATAATCAATGCTGCATAGATGGGAGCTACTGTTACTATCTCTATTAGAATTAAAGGGGCCTTAATAACCGTTTAGTCCTGGACCTTATGTATCATTGGTATCTGTATGCACAATTGTACCAATTAAATCCAGTATCAATCTTTTCTTTTTCTTTTAAATCATGAAGTAAAGATGGTTAATCAAATTTTAATGCATGTGATGAAGAGTTAACCCTCACCAAAATGAAGTGCTTTATTAAGAGTTCACTGCTCGGGCTTCCCTGGTGGCACAGTGGTTGAGAGTCTGCCTGCCGATGCAGGGGACGCAGGTTCGTGCCCCGGTCCGGGAAGATCCCACATGCCGCCGAGTGGCTGGGCCCGTGAGCCATGGCCGCTGAGCCTGCGCGTCCGGAGCCTGTGCTCTGCAATGGGAGAGGCCACAACAGTGAGAGGCCTGTGTACCGCAAAAAAAAAAAAAAAAAAAAAAAAAAGAGTTCACTGCTCACCTAAGTTCTAAGTTTTAACTTTTTATAAATTAAGGATATATATGTATATGTACATATATATATTCTTAGAAAATACAGAAAATTATCCCCCTATATACAGACCCATCATATTCCTAATCATTAAGTCATTCCTAATCTGTCTTTTCTGGGTGCAAAGTTAATTTTTCATTCTTGAGCCTCTTCTCTGCAGGGCCAACTTTTCATGACGATAGTTTCCTAATATGTTCTCTATTAAAATGTCTGGAGGGAGGAGAATGTAGTGGTGAAAAGTAAGACTTGGAGTCAAAAATTATGGGTTTGAATTCTTGCTCTGTCCAGGTTTGTGTGACATTGAATAACAAACCACATCTTTATTCACCTATAACTTAGAGATGGTACAGATAAAGCTTTGGAACACTGGGCCAGAATATTATTACTTGTAGGTCATTGATAATAATCATTTGGAAATATATCTGTTTCTTTTTGGTATAATAATAAATCCTTGGTTTTTTTATTGCCAGGTATTGTACTAGGAGCATTTGCATCCATTGTCTCATACACACAAGATTCTAAAATAATTATAAACACACTGACTATTGACTGCCTTCAAAGCTAAATATTGGCCTCAAATATGCCTTTCATTCTCAATTTAGCTGTGCTGGTTTTACATAGCTTAGATCCAGTTGCTATAACAATATAACAAATTAACCCACAACTTAGTTGCTTGGAACACCATTTTATTCTTCGGGATTCTGTGGGTCAGGAATTCAGACAGCACATGGCAAAGATGGCTTGTCTCTGCACCACAGAATCTGGGGCATCAGGTGGAAAGATTCAAAGACTGGGGTGACTCAACGGCTGGGAGCTAGAATCGCCTGAAGCCTTGTTCACTCATGTATCTGGAGCCTGGGCTGGGACAACTCAAGGACTAGGACTGCTGTTCAGTGTGCCCACACGTGTTCTCAACATGGTTTGAATTCCTCACATTATGGCATCGTTAAAGTAGTCAGACTCCTTTCATGGTGGCTTGGGACTTCAAGAGCAAGTATTTCAGCCAACAGGGAGAAGCTGCACTAAACTTTATGAACCAGCCTTGGAATCACATCACTTCGCTTCTGCCATACTCTGTGGGTAGAAGCACAAGCCCACCCAGATTTGTGGGGAGGGAACATAGGCTCCATTTCTTAATGAA
Source organism: Globicephala melas (assembly GCF_963455315.2). Taxonomy (NCBI): domain Eukaryota; kingdom Metazoa; phylum Chordata; class Mammalia; order Artiodactyla; family Delphinidae; genus Globicephala; species Globicephala melas. Next base: position 97,921,159 of record NC_083318.1, on the reverse strand, counting down.
GAGAGTTTCAAAGAATTTGCAAGCAAGTTTTAAAACTGCCACAAACCACTTTCTGTCCACAGACTACTTACATTATTGCCATATGCAAAATAAATTCATTCCCTCTCAAGAGTCTCCCTAAAAATATCATCTCATTACATCAGACTCAGGGTCAAGGTCCGGGATCTTGTCATCTAAGTTCAATTCAGGTGTGGATAAAGACTCCTCGGGTGTAATTCCTTGGATACATTCTTTTAGGTCAGAAAGCCTGTAAACTTAATTAACAAGTCATCTGTCACCACACTCACAACACTGAATGGCGAGACAACCAGTGGATAACCACAACAGATTCTTGCATTCTGAGAGGGAGAAGATGAGAGGCACAAAGCAGCACTGGTCCATAGAATTCTGAAATTTGGTGTGACTCGTGTTACCATTTCACTGCTCACGGCTCAGTCCTACTCCCTGTGAGTTGTTCTCTGCAGCTCTTGGCCCCACCATGTAGAATCTGGGTTCTGCCTCTGAGTTAGCCTTTTCGTTTGTTTGTTTTTTCTATAAGATATGGCTGGTATTTGCAACTGAGTAGACTTCTTAGCCTGTTTCCTGCCTGTAAATGTTTGGTGGTAGAGATGCCTTTTTAAAATTTGTCTCTCTCTCCATTGCAAGCTGATACATTTCTTTTAAAAACTTTGTGAATTTCCAATGTATAAATTCATGATCCACTCTATTAGGCAAAAGCTACACTCACAAATCTTTTCTGTGACGATGCTGTGGAAATAATGATTCCTAGAAGTTCTATTTTCTTAAAAGTGAGGGTGTGTACAGCACATGCTTAAGATGCTTGGAAGGTCTTTTGCCTTTTGAAAGGCTCTGGTAGTCAGTTTCAAAGATGCCTTCCAATGATCCTTGCTTATGGTGTCCATGCCCTTTTATAATCCTCTCCTCTTGAGTGTTGACTGAATCTAGTGACTTCCTTCTAACAAATAGAATATAATAAAAGTGATGGGAAGTCACTTCTGAGATTATGTTACAAAGTGAATCTGCTTCTGTCCTGTTCACCTTCTCTTGCTCTCTCATTTGCTTGCTCTGATAGAAGCCAGCTGCCATGATGTGAACTTCTCTATGGAGAGGCTCATGTGGCAAATAACTAAAGGAACCTCTAGCCAACAGTCAATGAGGAAATGAGGCCCCCAGTCCCACAACCTGTGATGAACTGAATCCTGCCAACAACCGCAGGAGTGAGCTTGGAAGTAGATCCTCCTTCACTTGAGCCTCCAGATGAGACTGTAACCTTAGCCAATACTTGGTCAAAGCCCAGTGAGAATCCATGAGCCAGGGGAGCCAGATAAACAACTCCCAGATTCCTGACCTGCAGAGACTGTAAGATAAGAAATGCGTGTTGAATTAAAGTACTAGGTTGGGAAGGAAAGACGGACACGAAGTAAGGGAAACAAGAACAAAATGGACACAAGAGAACAAACTGGCAAGCCAGAACCCAAGAAGACAAACTTTTGAATCTGTGTCTTTCATGGTTGCCAACCTTGGCCATATGGGTGGCTTGCAGGATAAGCTGACACCTTTTACGTGTACCTGGCTCGGGATGTGCAGATGCCAAAGGAGCAATCTGGCTGGAGCTAAAGGAACCACAAGCCTGAATGCTGCCCTTCACCACCAAGGTGAGGCAGCAAATCAACAAAAATGTGCATGAGCTCCAACTGTGCTTGGTCTTGTGCCGACGTCTGGAGTATAAATATGGCTGCTATCCACTTTGGCATTTCAGGTCTTATGCAGATTTCTCTTGTGGCAAGGCCAAACTCAGAACCACACAGAGAAGGAAAATCTGGGAACATATTTCTGGCTTAGCTGAATTGACACAGTACCAAGTCACTCAATTTCAAACCTATATATGTCATTATTTTTATGTAGTTTACTTAGAAATTTTAACTAATGAGATTTGCTTCCTGTCTTTCTACCCACTTTCACTTATCAAAGTGCACCTAGAGCACAGGCCACATTACTCAACTGAAACCAGCAATATCGATTTATCTCAGGTGATTTACAGGCAAGCTCTAAATTGAGTTAGAGCTCGAGCATTTTCAGTTTTGGAAAGTACAAAACCAAGATATTTTTGTTTATTTAATTGTTTGTTATAAATTGAAAATGGTGTAATAAAAAGTAACATGAAATTTGTTTTGACAAATACAAACTTCCTCAGTGAGGAAAAACCAAGTGGGCATGCATTGGGAAAATAAAAAGCAGAAGAAAATATGATGAGATCAAGGAAGAATACCAGCAATGCATCAATCCTTGAAACCAAGTAGAGCAAATGGGGCAAGGAGAGTTAAAATATTAAGGTATGCCTAGAAATACTTAAAAATTCGATCCATGAGTCAAGGCCAAAGAAAGAAAAGAAAGGCTAGTAAAAATATTAATATATATATATATTTTTTAATCAAAGGGAGTAAGTGGAATCATTCTAAGGAATAGTGAATGTGAAGAAAAATATTTAATGCATGTCTTAGTAGATTCATTCAACGATTATTAATAGAACACTGTTCCAGGCACTCTTCTAAGTGCTGAGGATACAGCAGGAGGACAAAAATCACAGTCCTAATATATATTCATACTTATTGGATGACTAGGTGATGACCTCCAGGTGGTGTGATCATGGATATTTTCTTCTAAGTTTTATACATTGAACTTATATCTTATAATAAAGAACATTCACTTTAAAACATATACTTGCATCAGAGAGATAGGATAGACACCAGAAAAATTATTGGGAAAAAAAGAGGGACTGGGGAACATCAAGTACAGATTTCACTGTATCAAATCACTTTAAAGGCAGGTGACAGATATACCCTCTCAGGCCTCTCCAGCATTAAGCTCTTATTTACATAAATCTTTGCATCAAACTTTTACAGACTCTTTGTTCCTTACCTCTAAATTCTGACCTATTTCTACAGATCCAAATTAAGGCTTTCACTTGTTAGCAACAGGTGATTTACTTCACTGGGTGTTTTTAGCTGTTTTTGAAAAATATCTAGTTCTCCTTCTGCCAGATCTCCTATGCCTTGTTCCCCCATCTTCTCTATCATCCCCAGGCAGAGTGTCTTCTGACACCAAATTCTCTCCACTACATGCATATGCATAAATTCATTAACTAGCTAATTAACCAACTGATTGATTGATTCCCTCCACAAATATTTGTGTGACTACTCTGTACCAGACCTGGCGTTTAGCAGTGAACAACATAAAGACCCCTTCCATCGTGAAACATATGTTCTAATTGCAAGAGGATGACAGGAAATTGTTAAACAAATGGAGGTCATTAAAAAATTTAACAACATAAAATCTGGATGTGCATAGATAAAATATAACTTAAAAAATGATGATGTTTATCTCATCTCCTTTGGGCTTCCACCTACTGGTTAGAGGGAGAGACATGAAAAGTCTCATCTAGTTTAAAGTTAATCCAATGAAGTAATTTAAACCGTCCTTTTAGGGCAGTGGTTCTCAAGTTTTGGTGGATATCAACTTTTGATGGGAACTAATACAAGTATAAAGGCCTGGGCCTTACTCCACTTCAAGGAGCCTGGGTCACTATGGGCTTTTTAAGCTCCCCAGGAGGTTCTGATAAACCACAGAGTTTGAGAACCATTGCTCTACAAAAGGTTCAGTCTCTCTTAGACAAAATTTCTCAGATTCTCCTTTAGAGAGAATCTAATTACGTCCCTGAGCAAGATGGAGGATAAGTCAAAGCTCTAAGGCCAGATATCTACTTGGTTGCTGTGTGTTTGACTGATGTTCATGGCAGAAGTTTATGGCTGGAGAAGCTCATCACTTATCCTCTCTGGGCTGAGACAGGGCCCAAGCCCTCCCTCGATGACTCAGCTTCCCTGTGGTTACTACTGGCACTAAAAACCTTTGGGGATTGCCTGTGGTCCCTTCCAGCTCTAGCTGAGACCTGCTCACTGTAAAGCCACCTACTGCCTACTAAGTTGATGCCCTCTGATGAGCGACCTAGCAGACCTTCAGAATTATACGTCCTGTTTTTACAATGCAGAAGCCAAGGGGACTTAGGATGAAATAGCTCAGAATCTCGTACTGCAGGCTACGCTGTGTCCCCAAAGTTACTATGCTGACGTTTATTCTAGAGCAGCCTGTCATGAGTCCCAAACATGGGAAGGAGCACCTTCCTCTCCTCCCTCTTTCCTTCCACAGTTCCCTGAGGCTAGAAAAGGGCAGGCTTCCTCCTCTTTCTCTTCTGTCTGGACTTTTCTTACGTACATAAAATTCTCTGGTCTCTTCCACAAAGCCTGATCCTTTATAAGCTAAAGGACATAGAGGAATTTAGATAATCCTTTCTCAGAACCAAAGCTTGGCTTTTGAATTCCAAAAGCATAATGTCACCTAAGACTTTCTCAGTTCTACCCTACTGGAACTAATCCTAATCAGCAGGTGGATGATTCTAGAAAAGAACCAAGATGTATTCTCATGAAGCCAAAAACAAGATCACATTAATAATTCAAAAGTAGAATTATTCCCTCTTTGCAAAAATAAATTAGAAATTTTCATCACAGCAATAAACTCTATTAATATAATTAAGTAGGTTAATATGACAGAGTGAGGCTGAAGAGAGGTGAGAATGGCTTTGAATAAGTGGTAAGGAAATGCTTTCCTGAGTAAGTGACATTTGAGATGAGATTTGAATGGTACAGAGGAAACAACCTTGAGACTGTCTAGGAAAAAGTGTTCCAGGCAAAGAAATTAAATGCAAAAGCTGTTGGGGGTATTAATGAATTTGACATGTTGGAGAAACAGAAGTCTTGTAAGTTTCCAGAGTAGTGACAGCTCAGAAAGGTAGGCAGGGCCAGAGTAGGAGAACCTCATGGACCACAGGCAAGTGTTTGTTTTTTATCCCAAGAGAAATGTGAAGCCTTTTTTTTTTTTTTTTTTTCCTGTAGAGCAGGAGAATGACTTGCGCTGATCTATGTTTTCAAAAGATCACTCTGATGACTGTGCTATCTTCATAGCACATAGCATAGATGGGGGAGTAAAGGAAGCAGGCAGATCAGTTAGCAGGCAGTTGAAGTGTTTAATTCAGAGGAAAACTAATGGGAACTGGTTCTGACTAGAATGTCAAATGGGTCACATACAAGGAGTGATACTGAGGTTGTGTTTTGGAAAGAGGTGACAGGTGAAAGGACTGGATGCAAAGAATGAGATAACGAGAAGAAGCAACAAGAATGATTCTTGGGATTTTCAACATTCTAGGTGAGTAAATAGATGTATACTGGTATATCTATATGTGTGTATATACGTATATGTAAGTATATGTGTATATGTATATGTAATTTTTTAAAAAATATTCTTTCTTCTTCTAAGAACCGCTTGTGGTCTCAGTTATTTTTCAAGTAGTGTTGCCATATATTGGTGATTACATTGTTCAAGTTAAAAGTAAAAAAAAAGGAAAGAGATTAACATCTTAAGCACTTATGTGACAGGCAGTGTGCTAAGTCCATTACAAATTTTATCTCAGTTGAACTTTATGCCTCAACTTTATGAAGTAATAGTTTCTACTACTTAATAGACGAGGATATTTTACTCTGGAGGGAAAAGAAACTTACACACTTCAAACATGTATTCAACCAACATTTTAAAAGAAACTTCTGTGTGCATTTTATTCATAGTTGAAGCTCAGTATGGATAAATAACAGTATTCCCATTACTATGACCATTTACTAGGGGAAAAAAAAAGGTCTTAAATCCTACTCATTGTGTGGTATATTTTCTGGGTGCAAAACTAGTTAAAATGAAAGACCTTGCCTTTCATGTACTAATTTAAACCAGACATAACAGTAGTGCTCAAAAATACTATCAAGCATATGCTGTTCCAGGGTGTCAGTCAAAATATGTATATTATATACAAGTCATGTTGTAGTGGTTTTAGATGGCGGAGTGTTTCAGTTTTTTATCCCTCTTCATGCTAACTTCAATTTCTACTATCTTTTTAGTTTTTCTTGGAACGAAGCAGAGTTGGGCTTCCAGCTGCTCTAACAATCCTCTTCACTTCTTGGATTCATCACTTCTTTCTTTTGTAGGAGTCTACATTCCTCTCTTCTATGGAATAGATCCAATCCACAGACTCCAATGCAGCTTTCTTAGTTCTCCTTGGTTAGTTTTCTAATTTTTTTCCAACTCAAGCTCAATTCTGGTTATTCCTAGCAGGGTTGTCCCATCAAATTTATCTTCTAGCTTTCACATAAGACTTTATTATTATTATTATTTTTGCTTCTATGACTTGCATTCATGATATGCAAGTATGAAAATAAGGAACAAGATTATTTTTAGTGGGAAGAAGTATATATTCAAACGATTCTTGGCTACTCAGGGAAGTCACCTATAGAATCATGCTATGAATCAATTTATCCTTTACTCCAACTTCTCTCTAGATGGAAAAGGCAACCTAAAGATATATGGAAACACATCAGAAATCCATGCCAGCCAAGTGTAAAAATATAGACTAATAGGATTGATAAGCAATACCATTTTGGTTCAGAATAATGTGTTGCTATCAAGAGAAGAAATGTACTTTCTTGTAACCCAGGAGATTGCCAAAATTTTTGGAGTGTGTAGCCTCCCAAGGAAATGTCTTTAGGCATGGAGTAAAGTTCTAATATGCTTGCTAAATATTAGGTCATACCACCTTATTCACACCTTCCTCTTCCACTTGCCAGGTTTTATTCATCTTTTAATTTTTCTTACTACCTGAATTAACGCTCACTGCTACTTCTACTCTTTAGTCAGACTCTGGACATTTATTTACTGTATTAGTTTTTGTACTGGTTGCTGAACATATCTAAAACACAATTCCTCTTCTTTCATCCCCCCAATCCTGCTCTTCTTCCCACATCTCTCAAGAGAGGGTCAAAGAGCTATCAGACGCGGCCTCCGTGGCCTATACAGGCCAACTAGCCTATATAAAGATACAACTATCAATTCAACACTTTGGACTTAATCCTCTATTCAGGACTCTGGTATTCACTTTCTCTTCATTCCTCACAACTGCTCTCTATCAAATCAAATCTTCGCTACTTTTCTCAATTCCTTTGGCCCCTCACTCCTTACAAATGGCTCCACTTCCTACCTTATTTTTTACTATTATCTGTGTAACTGTAACTCCAATTTCCTACCTCTAGAGCAGACCTTACAGCTGAGCTGCAGGCCAACAGGACTCTGATCATATCCCCTAAATTTTCTAGCTATCACAAACTCAGTTCAAAACATAACTCCTCATTCTACATCTCTCATCTCTGTTCAGCCTTGTTAAATCTCATCTCTTGCTGAGATTATTTGAACTCTTTAGGATTGTTCTCCTTTCTTCCACTCTACATCTGTATCAGTAACCATTTGTACTTCTGTTAGAGTATTTTTTTCCAAGGCACAAATTTAATGACAGAAAATTACTTTGTCTAAATTCATTTTTCTTAAAAACACTAAATCCAAATTAAAATTGTTTTATATTAAATTAACTTTGAGATAAAGGGTCTTTAGATTTATCAAAGATGTACTTATTGTGTTCAAAAGTAGATCGGGGGGCTTCCCTGGTGGCACAGTGGTTGAGAGTCCGCCTGCCGATGCAGGGGACGCGGGTTCGTGCCCCGGTCTGGGAAGATCCCACATGCCGCGGAGTGGCTGGGCCTGTGAGCCATGGCCGCTGAGCCTGCGCGTCCGGAGCATGTGCTCTGCAACGGGAGAGGCCACAACAGTGAGAGGCCCGCGTACCAAAAAAAAAAAAAAAAAGTAGATCAGAAAAAACAACCAAGCATGCAAGGCAATAAAACTAGAACCAATAATAGGATAGCTCCCAAACAACTATCGAGTAGGAAATTACTTTTTTCCCAAATGACTCTATGTTTTAAAGGTGACTTTAAAATATAAAATTTCAAGGTAGAAATTAAGAAGAACATGAGCAATACATTTCAAAAACTTGTGAGATATAGTTAAATAGTACTCAGAGGAAAATGTTTATTCTTACGTGAGCTTACTAAACCACTGTAAGAACTGAAAATAAGTAAACTCCATATTCCCCATAAGAGGGTAGAAAAATAAATAAATAAATACAAGGAAATTAGAAGAAACTATTTTGCTGATTAAAGCACTACCTAATGAAAGGGGAAAAAAGCTAATTTTTTTTAAAAGATCATTATAATAGGAAAAATATGTAAGATCAACATGGGGGAAAGAGAGAAAACATAAATGATGGTAGGAATAAGAAAAGGAAAAACTACAGATGTGGATTAATTTAAATGATAAAATAAATTACAGGGCTTCCCTGGTGGCGCAGTGGTTGAGGGTCCGCCTGCCAATGCAGGGGACACCGGTTCGTGCCCCGGTCCGGGAGGATCCCACATGCCACGGAGCGGCTGGGCCCATGAGCCGTGGCCGCTGGGCCTGCGCGTCCGGAGCCTGTGCTCCGCAACGGGAGAGGCCGCAACGGGAGAGGCCACAACAGCGAAAGGCCCGCATACCGCAAAAAAAAAAAAAGAAGAAAAGAAAAAATAAATAAATTACAAATGTAGATAAATTACAAATGTAGATAAAAAAACATTACAAATGTAGATAAAAATAAATTACAAATGTAGATAATTTCCAAGAGCATGTAAATCACTAAAAATCAACTCATGTAGAGTTATAACATCTGAATAGATCGAAATGAAATAATTCCCTACACCCACAAAGAAATCAGCCCAGATCCTTTACTAGCGTTCAGACCATTCCTTTGATACTTATACTCTTTCTGCACAAAGAAAGAAAAGTACTTCCAAATTCATTCTCTTAGCTAGTAAAACCATGATATCCAATTCTATCAATACTATATAACAACAACAAAAAAAGTGCACCAATCCTATTTATAAAAATAGTTGCAAAGTCTTAAAAACATCAGCAAATCAAATCCAAAACTATGTCACAAGATTCATTCACTGTAACCAGGTAGAGTTTAACTCTTAACTATTTGGAAAAGCATTAATGGAATATATAAGATAAATAGATTAAGGAAAATATATTTAATCATACTGATAAATCATTTTATAAAGATAAAATTTAAGATCCAATTTGGAAAAATCTCTTTGTAAGAGAAGCTATATATATTTCTAATGAACTTGACAAAATGTTTCTGAAGTTGATCTGGAATAGTATATGAAAAAGAATAGTCAAAAACTTTAAAAACAAGAACATGATACCTATCATATATTTGTGAAGAAATTTACAACTTCCCAATCATTGTCATCTGAATTATTAAATTTGATTGATTTGAGATGCTGATAGCACAGGTACTGCTGCCCTCCCCATTCAAGCCACCATTATCTTTTACATAGACTATTGAAATAGTCACCTTGCTGGTCTCACAGTTTCTACTTCTGCCCCCATTTTATTAATTCCCAATATGGCAGCCCAAGCGATCCAGTCAAATATAAGCCAGACAATATCACTTCTCTCTGCAAAACCCCATGATGACTTCTCATCACATTCAGAGGAAGAACCCAAATCACTCATTTCCTATAGTCTAACTCACTCCACCTCCATCTCTGCAATCTCCCTGACTTCCAGCCCCACTTCTTTCTCCTACTCACTCCACTCCCGTCACACCAGCCTTCTTGCTCTTCCTCAAACGTGGCAGTTCCACTCCCACCTCGCGCTCTTTGCACTGGCTCCTCCCTCTGCCGGGAATGTCTTTCCCCCTCACATTTGCCTTCTTTGATTTTGACTCAAATCTCACCTTCCAGTGTGCTTTTTCTTGATGACCCTACTTAGCATTGCAAATGCCTTGCTATTGTTTATCCCTATTCCTCTTGGTACTTTATTCCACAGCACTTACCATTCTCTAATATAATCTATATTTAATATATTTACCTATGTATTTTGCTGATTTTCTGTTTTCCTCCAGTAGAATATAAACTTGATGAAGACAGAGTGCTCTACCTGGTGTCTAGAATAGTGCTTGGCATATGTAGGCATTTCTTGGATGAATGAATGAATGAATGAATGAATTGTGGGTGAGGTAACTGAGCCCAGAAGATTTATGTAACTTCACTGGTGTCAGCGAAACTATTAGTGCCTCAGTCTTCTGATTCCCTAATCCAATATATTTTTCCAGTATACTCTTTTACCACTATGATATTCATATATTGAATTAAATTTGAATTTGTTTGGTTGTCTGTTACCTTTAAATACTTCCCAATGAATAGGGTTTGTTTTCATTCACAAAAATCTCAGAATTTAAAGCATGGCTTGAATCTGTTGATTTCACAAATATTTTCTTTTTAGAATTTAACTGCTTTTTAAAAAAAAACCAAAGCTATAACCTAACACAGATCCTAAAATGTTCAGATTAGTATGTTAAATAAAAGAGCATATTAGACAGAGTTGTACAAATATGCCAAATTCTATTTTTATGAATGCAATGAGATGTTGATACATTATCCAGAAATGCCAACATTTATAGTAAATTCAGGGGATGTCATCTTTAAATTTTTATGGACATTATGCAACGTTCTGACCTTCACATCAAGCTGCAAGACCTAATCTATCCTCATACATTTTTGCTTCAGAATGTTAGTGTTTGTCAGAGAACTAGGAAGAGAGAAAATAGATATTACATTACTTTTCTGCCTGAACGGTATATTGTACATTAAGAGAAAACCTACAGAGATAGGAAATAATATATATTATATATAAATATATATATATATTTTAATAATATATATATTTTAAAGTATCAAAAATATACCAGGGAGTTTTGTTTAACCTGAAATCTTCCTCTGTCTTGTAAGTCATATTTATGGTGCTCTATTACTGTCTGGTTAAAAGGTTGATTATTTTCCAAAGCCTCTTTTAAATGTCTCAATCATTCTCAAGGTAAGTAATGTGAATGTTGATGAAGGGGAGGCTCTGTCACATTTGTTACCCAGTTTGAGCTGTTTAGAGGGGAACAATATTAGACATACTAGTATAAACCTGTAAGGAGTTATTTTCTCTATTTCTAAATGAGGATTAAGTTAACTGATGGTAAGCCTCCTAGGGAAGCTGGGGCAATTCGTTTCATACAAATGAAGTGGAATGATTTTGAATTTTAAAAAGCACGAGTGCTCAGGGTTAGAACTGCCACTTGGGGTTTTGTTTGCCCTACTTTCAGCCACGTCTGATTTGTGTTTATATTTGATAGGTCAGGGAAATGCAGGTGGCTTTTAAAAACTCTGCAAATTTAAGCAGTATTCAAAGCTTAGAAAAGGATGACAATTGCAAAATTTGCCATGTCCTCTCTGAAAACTGATCAAACAATAATGTGACAAAAGGCACCCCTAAGTATCATTTTCTGAAAAAGTTGTAATTGAACATGTGCTCAAGAGGAATTCCATTCCAGATCATGTGGCATTTAATCCTTTAGATTCAATGAGGAGGTGAAACTATTTCTTGATTTTTTTTTTTTTCTTATTTCAGTGCAGCAATATTATCTCACCAGGCAAATCTAATAACTCAGAATGCTTTGGGAGCAGAAATATTTGACCGAGGACAGATATCTGCCTGAGGGATGCACAAAATACTCTTTCTCTTTAAAAACAATAAAAAAGAAAGGAGAGAGAAGGAGGAGGAGAGGGAGAGGAAGTGGGAGTCTAGGAACATTTAAATGCAAACTCGAAATTCTGCTGAAGAGCCTCACAAAAGGATAATTAATTCACAACAAAGAGAAAGACAAAACACTTTGATCTCCGGACTTATCTAGAATTGTCCCCTTCGGAAGCAAGGGCTGTCACAGAGCCTTCTGCACGGTGGCGGGTCACCTTCTGGGTGACCATGGAAGCTGGGATGCCCTTCAACATGCAGTGTTGTCTCGTTCAGACTAATAACTGGACTCCATCTAGTGGTCATAATAACAAACCGGGATCTAGCTGCTTCCAGAAAGAGACTTTACACCAAAGCAAATCAGTCCTCATCTTGAGATTTGACTTGCTGCTGTTGTCCGAGGGGGCTGTCATGACCGAATAAAACAACGGCAACACACAAAGCACACAGCCTTAGGCCTCTGTGTCAGACATTCTGCTACCCTCCTTTTGCAGGTAGGAGACCGTGTGGCTGAGGCCCTGTTGGCCGTGCAGCACTTTTCCTCCCTCTGATGGTTTGTGTGACGTATTTTATTATTATGTGAAACGTGGGAGGTTGGGGGGCACAGTACTGGGTGAAGCGTCAGGAGCATCATTTCTGCTATGTGACTTCAGGCAGATCCTGGGGCTAAACCTCTGTGGGACAGATTCTGCAAGTCTAGGGTGACAGCGTGAGATGCACAGCTTTTCTCCACTTGTCTGTTTAGTACCAGCCAGATCCTCTGCTGAGTACTCTGTGGGACTCAAAAATTTTAAAGTTCAAGAAAGAAATAAGTGTTTAAAGTAAATATTGAAAATACATTCTAGAAGGTACTAAATTCCATAGCAGAAGGCCACAAGAGAGTTCCATGTAGATGTCTGAGGGTTAGATAATTACTCATAGGTGTAGGAATGAGGAGGTGCCATAGAATATTAAACTGTATCTGTGTCTGTAACTGTGCTTGGCTATATCCTTGTCCATATCTGTTCTCTGTGTGTGTATACATATGTAAATATATACACATATAAATATATACACACATACCTCACAGTCGATTTTTTTTTTTTTTTTTTTTTTTTTTTGCAGTACGCGGGCTTCTCACTGTTGTGGCCTCTCCCGTTGCGGAGCACAGGCTCCGGACACGCAGGCTCAGCGGCCATGGCTCACGGGCCCAGCCGCTCCGCGGCGTGTGGGATCTTCCCATACCGGGGGACGAACCCGCGTCCCCTGCATCGGCAGGCGGACTCTCAACCGCTGCGCCACCAGGGAAGTCCTCACAGTCGATTTTAAAAATTCACAATCAGCCAAAGACAGATGACCACTCAGGGAAAACATTTGGAACATGAACAACATAAAAATTTTATATCATTCATGTATGAAGAATTTTTACCAATGAATAGCAATAAAAAAAAAACCTCCTTAGAGAAAAGAGGAGCAAAGTACATAAACAGGTCATTCTCAGACGAGAACTACAGATAGTCAAAAATCCATTAAAAATGCATTTAAGTTTACCAAGCAAATAGATAAATTAAATCAACTTTTAAGTAGTGAAATTAGTTTTAATTATTATTTAATTATGCAGTTAACTAAAGTTAACTGTTAATAACAATCTTTTATTATCTTTTATTATAAGACTTTGTGCTTTCAATCAAGATGGAAAAGATTCCACTTTTAGTATATCTAAAAGAAACAACTGGATGGACAGCTACACAGAAATGTATTTCTAATAACCTTCGTTGTAGCATTTTGTATAATAGCAAAGGAAATAGAAAAGAACCAGCAACAAGCAACCAACCCTAAATATTTTGCTATTTAGGAATGGTTAAATAATTGGGTTAGAGCCACATATTAAACTGTTATACTATAATGAAAATTTTTATAGATCTACATTTATAACATAAAATATTTATAATACATTAAGGACATCTAGCTTACAAAAGAATATATGTATGTCACAATTTTATTAAAATAGTGAATTGTCTATGCACATGAATTACCATGGAAAAATATCCAGCAAGATATAAATTAAAACACTACTAGTAGTTGTCGTTTGGTGGTGAAATTACAGACAATTTTCACTTTCTTTTTATACCTTTCTCTGTTGTTTGTATTTCTCACAAGTATGATAAATTACTTCTATTATCAGATAGATTAAGCAACTTTTATTGAAGATGGGAATAAAGCCTGAGCAACTGGGGCAAATTTCCACAAAAATCTCTAACTACGCCTTCCACAGTGTTTCCTAATCTCAATGTATAATTTCCTGTTTCAGTTTATTGCACTACAGAGCTAAATAAAGGAACTAACAAGAGAGATGTATCTTTCACAGACCATAAAAGTTCCATTTCACCGATAAAAAAATTCTCTCTTCTCATATCCCTTAGGCACGATATTAAGGCTCCATATGGAAGGAGGTAAAAAGGAAACTTGCAAAGACAGAAAGACGGTCTCTGCAGGAGGCAGGGTAACAAAGAGCTTGCATGGTCAGGACACATCCCTTCTGCCCGCAGTCATCACCCCACATGGTGGTGTGTGTGCTGTGGTCAGAATCAGGTGTCAGAGCTGAAGAAATGGCCAGTGAGAGATGAGCGTAGACAAGGGGGTGGTGGGGATGACTGAGGATACAGGCCTTTCCTGGGCTCACCGGTGACCACAGTGGTGACCATCCTGTCTCTATACTTATGGGCCAGGTCCCGATTGTCTCCCACCTAAGCTTCTCTGAGGACAGTCTTCCTCTTTAGTCCTTAATATTGCTGTCAAACTTACTCCATTGGCTGCTACAATGAGCCCAACAGCACTTGTGTTTAAATCCTGGCATTACCATTTAATATCTCTGTGATGCTTGGACAAGTAACTGAACTCTCCAAAATTTTAGTTTTCTCATCTGGAGAGCAGGGGTAATACCACTGCATCTAATTCTTGTGATGGGTTAGGTGGCGATAGCTGCAAGAACTATGACTGCACATAGTCAGTGTTCCAGAAATGAAAATTAAGCCATTCACTGTGTTTTAAAACGAAACAAATATTAACCTCCATTAGACATAAGGTGGGCGACCATATAATTTATGAGAGTAAAAGGAGGTGCTTAATTAAGCCAACGCAAGATGTAATTTGGGAACTGACCTGGGCAAATTAAGATGGATGATCATTCTGGTTATAAGGTTCTTAATTTGATTCCCTCGAACTGTACAGCATTCACAATGGCTGGTGTTTTATTATCAGCACCGAATCTGCATGGTTTCCTTATGGGACATGGGTTGGGAGAATCCGATGGTGCTCTGAGTCCACATCTATGGTGCACGGATGCCGCATTCCTATCATTTGCTTGCACGTCAGTGTTCCCGTGATGTATTATGTGACTTTTCATCCCTGGTGCCTAGCATATTGTACATGCTCAATAAATGTTTATTGAATTTATGACCAGATGCCCTGGAACAATTAGTCTCAGATGCCAGGAAATGGCTTCTGCATTTTCTGGGTGGTTCTTGGCTGTAAGCCCAGCTTTCTAGCAGTTGGATAATTGTACTGTGATGGCCAGCCTGAGGCAGCAACAATCATCTCTACTGCCTGTCAGGTCAAGAATAGAGGTTGCTGACTGCTGCTCTCCATATGATGTGCTAGGAATTTTTGAGGGGGCAGGACACCACCTGGTCTTCTTGGCATCCTGGCATGTCCTTCTGCTTTGCCGGCTGAATCACCTGCCCACTGGACTGTGGGCACTTTGAGATCAAGCACCAAGATAATCTTGTCTAAGCTTGTATTCCCAACTTTGACAGAGTGCCTGGCACAATGCTCACTAAATAACTGGGGAATAGATAAATAAATATGGTAATAATGAAATAATTACAAAGTAAGAGAATCGAAAACTAAAAGGTGGAAAGAGTATCATAACTTGCCATATACATTTAGAAAATATTATCTTTGAGTCTCACTTCTACTATTTATAGAATTGAAGTAATCGTATCTCATAGAATGGCATCCTCTTTGTCAGTTGTCATAAGTTGGAAACACTATTAATAGAGCAAGTCTGTCAGTCGTAATGGCTATGCTGTTAGCTTTGCCTTCAGATTAAATCAGAGTTCAAATGGAATCTATCTACCTTTTCTTAACTGTAAGATCTTTAACATTTACTTACCTTTTCCAAGTCTTGGGTTCTGCTGTTGTAAAGATTAAACTAGATGTGACGAAAAGAAATTAGTATTGTCCGTTGCTTAAAAAATGAAAGATACTATGAATATTATTATTCATACTGAGGATCTTAGAATTTTATGACTTTTGTTTCTATCATCTATGTAACACCTGTAAAATAAGAGTATTCTTAGCATTCTTATTCACACTTAGAAAGTCAGGAAGATTTATTAGGTTTAGGTTATTGGGAATTGAGAATGAATTGATAGATACAATGCATAGAAACCAATAATAGCTAAAAGTTATATTGTATTTTATGGTGCACAAAGTATTCCACAATAAAAAGATTCACAACGCTGGAATAAACTATGGGCTGTTGATAGGTTTCCATGAATTACTGTGGATTGCATTTATTCTTCTCCATATTATTTGGGAATTCCCATGAACACTGAAAGCCATGTGTAACTCATTTACCTGGCTGATTTAAGAGGCGTCTGATAGTTTCCGAAAGTTTCCACTCTCTCTTTCCTAGCCAGAAAGTCAGAATGCAGGTGCATCAGAGAGACGGGAGAGAGTTTAATGTAGATTTGTTGAGTGGGGGAGAGTAGTTGGAAAAACACTTTTTTGTAACTGTATGTGTGTGGGTGTGTATGTGTGCATAAACACACTCTGTCCACACACCACAAAAGAGAAAGAATAACGGCAGGGGAAGAGCTCTTCCTGCATGAAATGAGAGAGACTATGATAAAGAGAAGCATAACAGATTTGTTCTGAGCCATGGAAGAATTTCAGAGCAAGTTCTTTCCTCTCCAGTCTTTCTAAAACTCTCATTTAAATCTACTCAGCTTTGTAAGTAAATAAGTATACTAATTTATGGATTTCTCAACCAGAATTTATGAACACTTCTCAACCTTAACACTTTATCTATCCATGTTATTATATTATCATCTTGATTACCTATCATTGCTCAGCTTCCACTCCAAAAATCTTACTTCAGTTATGAACTTTTTCTCTAAACTGACTTGTAAGCAAGAATGAAAAAATTCAGTGCTCATCTTCATTTATCCATTCATCTCTGTAGATGGGATGCTGAGGAAAAAATTCTAGAGCTACCCACACATTTTGAAAACATAACTAAGATATATTTTACACACATGATCCCATTCTTAGTCCAGAAACATTAACACTTGCAGTCAGTTGACACAGGCTTGTGTACCCTGGAAAGTTAAAAACAATTTTTAAAAAGGGTTTTAGAGGGACGTAAGTCCTTCAGAAAACAGAGAGCAAGTATATTCTCTCTGGGTTATAGAGACTGAAGATTTCCCCTCAGCTTCTCTGGGCAAAGACCCAACATCACACAGAAAAGAAACTGGCAAGTCTGAAACTGACTGCTTTTGTCTAGTTTATACCCACAACTTTCTATTTTAGTCTGGAAAATGGCTACCTTTAGGACATAATTATTTTTAAATATTTATTACTTATTTTAATAGCAATCAATCTGTCTCAAAGGAAGGAGGACAGACAAGAAATTTGGAGAACCATTTCACCTTTTTATAAGATGTAAATATATAATTTTAACAATACTGTGATTTTTTTGTGGGGAGTAGTGTAAGGCCGGAAAGAGTAGCACAGCTGGGTTTGGTAATTAACATCTGTATCATAAATAGCAGGTGAGTAAAAACTGGATCCAGTGCCAGGAGAAATGACCTGAGGCAGATTTTAGGTTAGAGGGTGATTAACATAGAATCTTAAATAAGTACGGGTTATAAACTACACACTGTAATAGTTTGGTTTTTTTTTTAATGTTAGTTAGCCAGGAGGGCCCTGCATCTTTTACCACGTTTCAGAGCCTGCATATTGGCCGAGGATCTCTGTCTTTGATAGTGCACCTTGTCCAAATGAGAGACATAAAACAGATAACATTTTTCTGAAGAGTCAAAGTGAAACGACTTCCTGTTTATCCCTTAGATTAGCGCTATCCAAGAGAACTTTCTGTGATGATGAAAATGTTCTATATCTGTGCTGTTCAATAAAGTAGCCACCAGTCACATGTGACTATTGGGCACTTGAAATGTGGTTTGTTGGATTGAGGAACTGAATTTTTAATTTTATTCAGTTTTAATTAACTTGAAGTTAAACAGCCCCGTATGGCTAGTGACCACCGTATTTGTGCAGCCTTAGATTCAAGCTCTCCTAACTCTTTGGTCCACAGAGGGAATTTTCCTGAATGGTTTAGTATCAGATGCTAAACCTTTGAAACCTGGGCCAAAACTAGAATTTAAGTTTCCTATCATTCAAACTACTGAAGAGCCTCTTATTTAGGGTCCCTCCACTTTCAGCCACTACTATTTATATGGATTAATGAATACATTACTACTGAAGACTGCTTGTCATTGGTCATGTAACACTCTTCAAATTCCCAGTGGTTCAAAACAGACATTTTTATTTTCTTTTTTTGAGTAAGAGGTTTTATAAGCAAAATAATTATTTTTCATCAGTCATAAATGTCTAGGACTTGATGCTGTCATTTTCCCAGAAATACAATAAATGTAAAACAAAATCCTTTCAATCAGTAAATATTGAATGTGTAGATTCAATCATTCCATTTTGCACTTATTTTTTTCTGTGTATCCTAATTCAGGTTTGTAGACCATCATCTATATGTGCCTGGTAACAATTCTTGGGGCTATTGAGCCTTCTCACAAATTCAGATTTTATTCCGGAAAGCTGCAAGTGGCCTAAGAAAGAATAATAACACAGTCCAATATTCTTTAAGCTTTTTAAAAATATAAATAAAATACAACATTTTAATTTAAATCAATATACTCATGTTTGGGTGATTTCTCCCTTGTTCTCAAACCATGGGGTCATTTTCTTCCATGTCTAATAGGTAGTTCAAAGCAGAATGTAGTAGAGGAGTCTGCCTTCTGCAAGACGGAAATATCTCATCTCGATGATGAGTTCTAGACCTTAATTCTGTAACTAGTTGGAGTGGGATAGAATTCAAAACAACTCCTATACATAATAATTTGCATCTGCTAATCCCAAACTTCTAATATAGAATGGATAAACAACAAAGTCCTACTGCGTAGCCCAAGGAACTATACTTAATATCCTGGGGTAAGCCATAATGGAAAAGAATATAAAAAAGAATGTATATGTATGTATAACTGAATCACTTTGCTGTACAGCAGAAATTGACACAACATTGTAAATCAACTATACTTTTTTTTTTTTTTTTTTTTTTTTTTTGCGGTATGCGGGCCTCTCACTGGCTCACGGGCCCAGCCACTCTGCGGCATGTGGGATCTTCCCGGACCGGGGCACGAACCCGCGTCCCCTGCATCGGCAGGCGGACTCTCTACCACTGCGCCACCAGGGAAGCCCCCAACTATACTTTAATAAAAACAAAAACAAAAAACCAAACCAACAAACAAAAAGCAACTCCTATACCACTCTGCTAGCAGAATGGGAACTACTGATGACTTTAGCAACTTCAAAGTGCTCTCAGCCCAATCTATCAAATCTTAAACTTCGTAATATTTGTTGTTGTCCCTTGGAAGTGTTACAAAGTGAGCTTCAGATCAAAGGAAGTAGAAAGCACAGCTCCAAAGGGCTCAGTTATCTCCTGATGCATGTTCACTTGCCAGGCAGGCTAGCCACCTCTGCACTGTAAACTCCTCCAAACACTACCAACAGCTCCAAGTTTCCCAACTCATGTTATTGACACCAGAGCGTGGGCTCCAGTTTCCATATAGCGTTTGTCTATGTGACTGTTTCGACTGCCAAAATTTTGATATTGTGTCATTAATTTCTCCCATTTCTAACAAATAAGATGACTTAATGAAATTACATAGGCTGGACCCAATTTTAAAAGTCCATGCACGTTCATATGTATGTGTGTCAGTGTTTATAGTGATGGAAAATCTCCAGAAAGCAGAGCTGAAGTCCTATAAACACCAAAATGTTTCTCTTAAGTAAGTCCATTTTGGGAAAAGCTCTGTCACATGGTTCTTGCACATAACTGCCTCACCTCTGAACTGCTGCCTTCACATCTGGCCTGAGCCCCCATGAGGTGGGGCTTGGTTTTGACTGGAACCTGATGGCAGTTTGCCTGTGTTCTGAACCTGAAAATGCAGTTGGCTACCATTTTGAGTCAAGGGGTTGGAATATAACCATACCTCCCTCCCTGCTTCAGCGACACTGCAGTGGACCTAGCATCTATGTGTGTGTGTGTGTGTGTGTGTGTGTGTGTGAGAGAGAGAGAGAGAGAGCAAAAGATACTGGGCAAGGGCTGGGATGAAGGGAATGGGGGGGGGAGGAAAAACACCTGCTATTCTCCAATTCAACTTTCTCTGGGACTGGATTTCTTATTGCCCTCACAGCAGTGTTTCAATGCCCCAGATGGAAATGAGGACAAAATGAAAACCAAGTTGTCACACACTAAAATCGACACCCTTAAGGGTGGGGGGAGGAGTATGTTTCATATTCTCACCTTGTCAATTATCAGCAGCCTCCAATTGTCTCACAGGATAGACGTCTCTCTCCCTACAAGGCTAGAGCTCAAATACCCAGACAACCTTGGCCTTGAGGCAAATCAAAGATGGGTTTTCTTTTGACATCCTCTGATGGGCCTGGAAAAAATCGGCATAATAAACAGGGTAGGGGCATTCTTTTTCTTTTTTTTTTTCTGGCTGCGTTGGGTCTTTGTTGCTGCACATGGCTTTCTCTAGTTTCGGTGTCTACTCTTCATTGCAGTGCGCGGGCTTTTCATCGCGGTGGCTTCTCTTGCTGCGGAGCATGGGCTCTAGGCGCGCGGGCTTCAGTAGTTGCAGCACGCGGGCTCAGTAGTTGTGGTGCACGGACTTAGTTGCTCCGCGGAATGTGGGATCTTCCCGGACCAGGGCTCGAACCTGTGTCCCCTGCATTGGCAGGCGGATTCTTAACTACTGCGCCACCAGGGAAGTCCCCATGGGGATTCTTAAAAAGCAAATCCTAACAGCTACCTGAAATGATTGCTGTATATTGTGTTTGCTCCTTTTAGGTTGATGACAAACGTTCATTATAATTGAAAAAGTGATAGAAGACAGTTTGGATCACAAGGTATGTTAGAAGAGGCACTTTACCCCCCCCCCATTCCTCACCTTTCCATAAATGGGGCTTTACTTCTACCCCACTTGGCAAGAGGGAACATAGCAGAAAACACGTCTTGGGAAGGAGTGGCTTCCCCAGGGGAAGAGGAGTAACGATCCTAGTGGTGACAGACTCAGAACCAGCCATTCGCCAATTGGTCCCTATTTCTCAGTGGGGACATGGTAAGATTAAAGATTCCAGTCACTTGTGCTCTTGTTCTCTTGGGCTCTCTGAGCTGAATGGGATGTAAGGAAGTGCCTCACTTCCCACGTGACCGCATTATGGGGATTGGAGAAGGCTCTGAGTAACACCCCACCTCCCTCTTGTATCCCACACAGGCAGTGACGGGTCCTTTGTCCTCTCTGTGAGGGAACAGTGTGGGAGCACCCTTTTTAGTTCCTGTCTCCATCTTTTCTTTGTAAAGGGAGCAACTGATCTGATTGATGTTGTGAAGAAATGGAGACTGAAAGTACACAGTTCAGCCCTTCTCTGACTTTCCCGTTTTCAGAATTATCTGTTTGAAATACACATTTTTCCATGTTCCAGGATCTCAGCTCATGGGACAGTCTCTACACCACTTGGAGCTGGGCAGGGAAGTTCAGCTCCAGGGGAAAGGCCTCAGATCCAAACACTAGTCAAGCAAAACTTATTTTTTGCTCCCTATCCAATCCCCTTATTTCCCCCAAATTTTTCAGAACTCCAAGGGAATACATATTCTGATGGCTTTTTTAAAGTAGAGGCGTCTGAAGCAAAGTGGAAAAGAAAAGGACAGGGTGAGTCAACCACTGCTTGAATCTCAGCTCTGAAGCTACCATGGTTCTGACTTCAGTTAAACCAGTGATTCCCCTTGATCAGTAAAATGAGGATAATCCCTGCAATCCTACATCTCAGGTTCAAATGAAGACTCATTCATGGAAATGTATAAAATGCATTTAATAAATCAAAAAGCTAATATTCTAGGACATTTACTTTGTGCTGTCAACATTTCTAAGTGTTGCATGTGTAATAACTCAAGTAATCCTCACAACTCTGTGAGGTAGGTTCTGTGTTTTGTTCTTCTTTTACACGTGAGGACATGAAGCACAGAGAGGGTTAATAACTTGTCCCAGGGCACACAGCTAATAAGAGACAGAGTTGGGATTCTAATGCAAATAGTCTGGCTCCAAGCCTGAGCCCCTAACTCCCATGCTGTCCTCTCTAATTAATGACAGATGAATCTAGTTTAAAAAAAAATTATTTTCCTATTAAAATGAGAGAATGAGTGCTTTAAGTTAAATACAGGCATGAAAGGTAGAGGCATCTCAAAAGCACCATCATATGATAGAAGTGCAATAGAATCCCTGATCACCTAAGTTGAGGGCAGGTTGACCCCCTTTCCTAGTCCTTTCTCACCTGCTTTCCACTCTCCCTTTCATCAGTACTTTGGCTGTTTCTTCCTAAGACATGATCAGGACAAAAATTCTTGGAAGTTGTGATTTAGTAAGAATGTCTGGATCATAGAATCTGGTACACTTGAGAAGGAGGGGTCTCCACTGAAGAGAAAATTAAGGCCACCAGGTGGTGAAGGAACATAACAAAGCACACGAGCCCAGAGCTTAGCAATGCCAGGGCCAGAATCCAGGGTTACACCAAATACAGCCAAAAAAAATGAACATTATAACCCAATTTAAGTGTGAAAACTCATACCATGAGAAGATCCTTTTTTTGTGAACATAAGTGCATGAAGAGAAGACCTGTGGATCCTTAAATTTTGTGTTGTGGATCTAAATGTATAACCCTGTGGCATTGTGGTTTTGCCCACTGTGATAATGTTTTAGCATTATTTGTTGATATTCATTTGATAATAGTTACATATACCTAATTTCCAGTTCTGAGACTGTGGACAACTTAGACATTGATGTTCTATATCATCAAGCACATCTCTGCTAACTAAGATAGGGTTTGTTTTTTTGTTGTTGTTTGTTTGTTTGTTTTTGCAGGGACAATGTCATATTTATTTTTACATCCTCTAAACATCTGGCATAGGACCTTCTTCGCACTGAATAGATGCTTACTAGGTGTTTTCTGTTTTATTTTTTCAGTTATAGCTATATGCATATAAATGAATAAGCAATATTGCCAAATATGTATAACATTTTACAATGTTCAGAGAGCTCTCCCACCCATTAGCTTCTTTGATTCCTGCAACATTACAAAGGTAACTGGTTTTGTGACTTGGCAGCAAGCAAGCCAAAAGTAACTTTATTCCAACTCACCACTGTCCCTTTAAACCTAACACCATAGAATCAGTCTTCTCTGTCGCTGGATAAAATCCCAGAGAGTTCTTGTAGCTTTCCCCACCACTTCAAGATTTTGAAAGTCCCAGTCCAGTCTAATATTAAAGTTTCAAACCCTCATTCAACATCTAATTTCTCCCCTCCCCGAGCTTGGGTTAGTGCCAGGCTCAAAAACCTACATCGGGGAGTTGTAGGAGCATGGACAATTCAGCTTTGGTTTCTCTTTGCCTTCTTCGGCACTGATGGTTTCTGGCCTCTCCAAAGTCAGGTAAACGGAAGGAAAAAGAGATAAGAAGGCCAAGGAAAGGTCTCTCTTGTTAGGCACAGGTGTAATCTGGTGTTACGGCCCCTCCCTGGGTGTGGCAGTTGTCCACATGTGGACTTGATTCTTTCTCTTCCGTGACCCCCTTTATAAAAACTTTTTATTTTATATTGGAGTAGAGCCGATTAACAATGTTGTGATAGTTTCAGCTGCACAGCAAAGCAACTCAGCCCTACACGTACATGTATCCATTCTCCCTCAAACTCCCTTCCCATCCAGGCTGCCACCCAAGGGATTAGTCTCCAAAATTTAAAAACAGCTCATGCGGCTTAAGATACGGTTTTGTACAAGCTGAACAGTCTTTAGGAATACAAACATCCCATGTCTTTACGATTCGCGGATACCGTGTTTTTTACAAATTGAAATTTTGGGCAACCGTATCAAGAAAGTCTGTCGGCACCATTTTCCCAATAGCTTCTGTTTACTCTGTGTCTCTGTGTCACATTTTGGTGATTCTAACAATATTTCAAAGTTTTTCATTCTTATTATGTTTGTTATGGTGATCCGTGATCAGTCAACTTTGATGTTACTGCTGCAAAAAGATCACGACTCGATGAAGGCTCAGATGACAGTTAGCATTTTTTAGCAATAAAGTATTTTTTAATTAAGGTCTGTACATTTTTTTAGAAATAATACCAGTGCACATTTAATAGACTACAGTAGAATGTAAACATAACTTTTATATGTACTGGAACGCCAAAAAATTTGTATGACTCACTTTATTGCAGTATTTGCTTTATCGTGGTACTCTGGAACTGACCCCATCTCTGAGGTGTGCCTGTACTAAGTGATTTATAGGATGATATGGATTTGTACTCAGAGTTCTTATTCTCAACCCTTACCTCCACCATATCTTCTGCTGATAGCTACAAAGTCTTATCCTAAGAGGTATTTCAAGGCAATTCCTCTGGCATGAGAACTGAGTCAATGAATTACAGCAGTGACCTTTTTGGAAGTCTTCATGAGTCACAGAACTGGCCACCCTGATGGCATGATGACCTGGTTATTATTCCTCAAGGGCACATGTCACCCTGATATTAACTGGCAGTGCCAGGATTCTAATGTAAAGTTTTTTTGACCTCAAAGACATTGCTCTCTCATGATGCTCTCTCTCTCATTCATGATGTTACGAAGGGTCCTAATACCAGTTTTCCTAGTAGTTTGTCAGATGACACTGAGCATACTCAACAACTCGATACAGTGTAGTCAAGATTCTTTTGGCTGCAATTTAGACATGGGCTCAAACCTGCTTATGTAAGAGTTAGCCCGTTACTGAGTTTGCAGGGATATCTCATGTCATCCAAGGACAGAAACTGCAGTTTCTGAGAGACAGGATCAGAAACAGGAATATCATCAGGAACAAGGCAGCTATTCTCCTTACTCTGTAAGGCTCAGTGTTCTACCTGCGCCAGATTCATTCTTCTCTCTCTGAATTGTCAGATGCCCATCTTTGTTAGTGTCAAGGAACCCATGTCTGTTGGTGGGAGCCAGTTTTCAGAAGAGGGCATGATGAGCAGACAACCAAATAGGTGTAAACCACAGCATGTCTACATTTCCTTATTTGGAAAATGAGAAGACTGGATTAGATAATAATAATAATTGATAGTAACTAAATCTTTATTCTGCTTCAGGTGCTTGGCAACATAATTTATGTGTATAATCTCTTTAAACCTTGTAACAACCCTAACATAACTTATGTGTATAATCTCTTTAAACCTTGTAACAACCCTATAAGGCAAGAAGTTTATTTTAGATAAGTGAGGCATGGAGAGATTAAGGAACTTGTTCAACGTGATCTTCAGAGTGCCTGGTAGTTACAAAATGCTATGGTTTTTTCTTTTTTTTTTTGTGGTACGCGGGCCTCTCACTGTTGTGGCCTCTCCCGTTGCGGAGCACAGGCTCCGGACGCGCAGGCTCAGTGGCCATGGCTCACGGGCCCAGCTGCTCCGCGTCATGTGGGATACTCCCAGACCGGGGCACGAACCCGTGTCCCCTGCATCGGCAGGCGGACTCTCAACCACTGCGCCACCAGGGAAGCCCTATGGTTTTTAATTAAACAACACAGTCTGAATAAATGTAACAGAGATAGATTAAATGAGTGAAAATAATATGAAAGTATATTTTGTTTCTTAACCTCAGGTCATTTTTCTTCTTAAAGAGAAAGGTATAGCCTAAACAAAAATGGTGAACTACATCACAATGATCAGATTAATTAAATTAGATGCTTATCATCCTAAAATGGACAGGACATGGTAACAATGACAGATGAAATAAAGTTATTGTCAAATAGCAGGCATCCAGAAAAAATTTTTCTAAGTGGAGTTTGTGGTTAAACAAGAAATGCCGAGAGAGAGAGAGAGAGAAAGAGAAAGAGAGAGAGAGAAAGAGAAAGAGAAGGAAAATATGAAACAATTCAAATTGAGTTTCTCAAGTTCGGAAGACATAAGAGTTTTCTCCTTATGGGTATATTTCAATATTGTCTCACAGTGTTAATTATATTTCATGTTATGTTGTTTGTAGGTTATGATGCTCCATTCATGATACCATTTGAAAATGTTCAACTCTGTGCCCAAACTTTATTATCTCTTTTCAAATGCACCACAGTTTTTCAACTTTTTCAAGTTTTGAAAATGTAGTCTTTCCCAATGATAAGTAGAGGAGAATGGGGAGGAGTTCAGTTAAGCAATTTTATTTCCAAACTGTATAGTGAAAAGCTCTCCATTACTGGAGGAAAGTGATACAAAGCCAGCAAAGCTTACACATCAGTAGTGAAGCGTCCTTCACAGTTTCACTGCAATACGCCCCTTTAGCAAATGTACTGAAGAACCAAATGTCATTTTGCACGTAATAATTGTAGTAAAAAGAACCTTTTCTCACCATCTAAGTACGAAAATTATTACCATTGTAGATAGGAAGGCAATAGTCATTAAATAAATTAAAAGCATCTTTAAAGTTTTTCCATATACATATATAATATATATTTTCAAAATTGCCATCGACTGTACAAGCATTCAGTTCTCAACTAAAACATTTACAGAAACTACTGTAGAAAGCCGAAGGGAAATCTTGGTTTTTAGGAAAAGGGGATCATTTAAGCACCTATAAACTACATTAAAATACAATTCTCAAGGGAAAAAAGATATACAGAGAAGTCAGACTTAACCAAGGTATCGTATTTAATCTCATATTTAATCTTACACATCAGGTGTGCAAAACTATTTTTTAACCCAGCCTTGATTCAACCAAATCAATATTCAGGCATTTCTTACTTGCTAGCACAGAGAAAAGTGAAAGACTAAAACTGAATAATGTAATTATATAAAAAATTTTTATAAGCCAGACTGATAATAGTATTATACACATATGATTGTCTATGAAAATAATAAATGGGCAAAAAGGGTTTTTTTTTTCAGAAATGTTAAAGTAAAAAATCTTAGCTTAATGAATAAATGATCATCAGTTAATATATAGCTAGGTGAGTGTCAAAATTGATCTGGAATATTGTAGTCCTGAAATCTGGGGAGTCCAATCTTCCAGTTTAAATTCTACAACCCCAAATCCTGTAAACTGCATATTATTTACACAGGTTACAACAAAAACCTTTGAAAATACTATATCGACATCAGCAGTCCCTGAATTTGAATTCAAGAGAACAGTTACTGAAAAAAAATTCATTTTTAACTAACTGTGTGTGTGTGTCTCATATGTAGGAATGGGGGTGGGAGGGTGGTTGGAAGAGAAAGAGGCATGATTTAGGAAATGGCATTATAAATATAATTTCCCTTCTCATTAAAGCCACTTTAATATCAAGACATTTATAAAAAGTTTATATAGTAACTATATAGATACTAGTACCTAACAAATTGTGAAATAATCAATTTTCCAACTATTTCATGTATATTTTTATTAATTAAAATATTAACTCATTTATTTCAACCACTTCAACCCCTTGAAAAGTAATCTTCCTTTACTTTGGGGGACTAAACATTTTCCCATTTAAACTGTAATATTTGCTCAATACGGTAGAAAGTGATGGTTACAAGGTCACCGAGAAATAACTACTGCTCAAACTCTTTCATTATGTTGTAATTTTGTCATATCAATTGTTCTTAAAGATAAAATATTAATTAGATAATTTTTTTTTTGGCCATTGTAGGATTTAATCTGTAACAAGTGGGCATCAATTTAAATGAAGAAAGGTAACAGACAGACATCACAATAGAAAAAGGCTGAGAAGTACAACTGGACATTGCTAGAGGTTTTGGTTGATACATTTCTAGAAAAAACTACATTAAGAATTTCATTTCAATCTACCAATGAAAGAAAAGTTTTCTTTATTGAAAGACACTATGACCAGGATAGGGCAGCCACACACTGCCTCACTTCTACTACATAATTTTGCTTTCAAATTTTTGACAAAATTTAGTAAAAAATAATTTCATCCCTTGTCTCATTTTGAATCTTTAACTTTATGCTACCAGAACAGAAAATGACTGGAAGAAACCATAGTAACTCAGGAACCAAGACTTAATTCATTATTTAGAACAGGTGTGTCTCATTCATGGCGTCAACACACACTCCAGAAGTGTCAAAAACTTCTTTTCATGGCACTTTTTTAATGGGTTTCCAGTAAGAGAGAAATACTACTTAAACCATGGAGGATGCCATACTCACTCATAAACAACGAAGAGTAGGATGTTTTTTCCTTTGGTTTATGAATAGCTATATTTGCAGTGTTTTTAAGCTCTATTGCTACCATCCATTCAAGGAAGATGTGTGTGACCTAGCGAGTCCTGTACTGTAAACCCAAGCTTTCGGTAGCAGAAGGAACTTCCAGCTCAACTAGTCAGCCTCTTTATTTTACCAGTGAAGACACTGAAGTTAACACATGTCTTTCAGAAAGTAGATGCTCAATTAGTATTATTAAATTATGAACCACCATAGATAGCTATAGGCAGGGACAGAACAAAACCCCGTGTCTTCTGATACTTCACAGCCTCTGAAATGGCTTAGTTGACTCTATTCAGGTCAGACTGAACTGAAATAAGGATTAACCACAGATAGAATATCAGCAACAATCCATGGTCTGACAACATTTCTGTCACACACATAAATATAGTGAGGAAAAGATTTTTGAAACAATTTCTTGAAGGCAAAAGTGTAAGAGGAGATATTTATGACAAATAGAAATGGGAAAACACCAAGAAGTGTCTATATTTGACTCCCATTCTTGTTGGATAATTTTCAGTGAGTTTTGCTAAAATGTAGATTCCCCGTCTGAGCCAAAGGCCTTGATCCACGTGAAAAAGTGCCTGGACCTGGATGTGGCTGAACAACGATATTGAACGTGTGATTGTGATTAGATTGATCACTTAAAGAAATCGCCAATATTCCCTTCACTTCTGAGCCTCGGTATCTATTGATTACTTCATAGGAAGTAAAGGCATATCAAGAGAATTAAACAACTGAATTTTTAAGTTCCATTTAAAAGAACAAATGAAAGCACTCATGGAAAATAGATATGGAAGAAGAATTACGTCTGGGTTTTTGAAAATTGGGTTGCTGGTTCCCTTTCCTGGGAGGCCATGAAATGAAAACATCAGTATTTCCAAATAAATGGCTGAGCCAAGTGGTAACTCTCTGCATATGCTTTTGGATCAGTCTATTCTTTTCGGTAAAGTTCTCGTAACTGAATGGAACTTGCCAGAACATGAAATGAAACAAAACAAGAATCCTGTGCAGACTGAATTATAAAGCCATGTTAAGCAAACCTTCCTAAAGAGGGCACAGGCCCCTGGCAATGTGCTCACATCCATCTACACAGAGCACACACTCTGCACTCAGCTAGTCACACAATGACCTGTAGAGACAAACACAGGTAAACTAGTCTCCATAAATTTTAAGACAAACATCAGAGCTGATAGGATTATTTAGCACTTGATGCATTGCTCAGGAATCTAAGGCCATAAGCCTGCTTTAAGATATGAAATGATTCTATTCTCTATGAGCAGAGATCAATGATAAGCTATTGGGTTTTTCCAATCTATTTTCAAAGCCCATTACAAAAATAAATCAGTTTGTTCTCTAATAGTTCTAAAAACAGTTTGATCACTTGTCTTGCTTAATTTTTTTTTTAAAGAAAGAGATGTCCATATTTTCTAAAATCTTGCTTTGAATTACATTCAGAAACAGATACAGTCCAGTTCTCCCTGGTGGAAATCATCAGTCTATTTACTCATTCTCTTTTGACCATTAAAAAATCTTTTGAAATGAAAGGCATTGGCAGTGCAAAAAAAAAAAAAGTCCATAAAAATAAACTAATGATTGAATTAAGCATTCAGATGAGTTCTTTGCTGGGTTATCTGCAAGCGCAAGACTCTACCGTCATGTTTGGATATACCTTAAGTACCACATTCTTATTTTCATCAAAGAATAAGATGCTGAGCGAGGACATCTTTTCTGGCACACAGCAAGGCTCAGGAATCCCAGGAACGACGCCAACAGCTCTCACTATACTCTGGATGGTAGCATGATTTGATGGCTTCAAAGACTGGAAAAGAAAAGAGAGAACACCAATTAGGTGGAACTGCTTTTCCGCTCTCCAGCCCTCATCGCTAAAATGTATATATTATGAACCCGTTTCAACAGCTTACTAAAGCCCTGGCATCGTTACACATTCAACCCAACCTCCAATATCACCATCACCAAAACGGTGATTTGTCATTTACTAAGTGCCGGCTCAGTGCCAGGCATGTTCTGTGTAATATTTCTAATCCTTACAACAAAACAGCCATCTCATACATTTTACAGGTAGAGACATAGACTCAGAAAGCTTAAACGACATGTCTAAAGTCATGTAGACATGTAGAGTGAGGATTTTAATCCAGTTTTTAAAGCAAGAATTGTTTAATTAAAAATGAGTTACTCCCCAGAGAATTAATACACCCTAGGTTGTTCTGTATAACAGGTTTGCAACGGAAACAATTTGATCTTGATCCTATGCTAATCATAAAGAACCCTTAACAAGAACCTATTTAACATAGATATTTTTGCCACTGCTATAGTGAAATTTATACTTTGTTTTGCAAATTTATATACAAATACATATACAAAATACATATACAAAATACAAATACATTTTGCAAATGTATAAACAAATTTATACTTTGTTTAATGATTACCACCAGGATGAATTGATGGTGATTACACAATTGGCCACTGGGGGTCACTGTTGCTCAATGGGTTCAGACTTAAAGGTTGTAGCGTCTTCTAAGTCTGGGGCATATCCTCAGGGAATAATCTAGAGGGCCTGAGGTTATCCCATGGCTGTCAGAAGTTTGACCAAAGAAACCTGGGTAAAAGCTGTTCCCCAGAAATGCCAAATGGGATCATTAACGTCCACGGGAGACGTGTGGTTTTATCTAGAGAGTATCATCCAGCTCTGCTAAGCATTGAAGACTGGTCACTCTTCCAAGCCCAGAATGCTTAGGTATTGCCAGAGTGGTAAGAACTTCTTCATGAGCGGTGCCACAATTTTCAACATTAGTTCTCCCCAATGTCTCTTTTAAGCAGATGAAACCAGTTTTGTTTCAAACAAATTTAAAAACAGGAATTTGGTAACTTGCCAGGGATCATGTGTCAATTCAGGTGTGGGATTTAGGCCAAAACTCTGGTTTTCTAATGTCAAGATTTTGAGCCATGTTTCAGAGGCACCTCTGCCCCCAGTGAATTAATTGGTATTCTAATTTTACACACCTAAAACTCTCAGTATGGGAAACTGCAACAAGTTAAAAGGTTAAGAGTATATACAAGCCAAGGAAGAAGCAAATAATATAGAAAGCTGGCACAGTGTAAAAAAAAAAATAGGACTGGGGGGAGGGGGGCAGAAAAAGGGCAAATCTGATTTGTCTCATCTCATCTTTCAATCTTAGTGAAAAAAATTATCCATACATTAGACTTCAACATTATTGCTAACAGGCATAAATTATTTTAAAATTAGTCTGATGATGGCCAGCTGCCTTATTTACTCTTTCTTCCTAGAGATTTTAAGTGTATGTTAAGAAGAGTAGTTAACTTACAATTAAGTAGCATTGCAAAGAAAGGTGTTCTCTCTCCTTAAGGATAAGAAGTCTATGTTGCTCTATTTTGCATATCATGTGCCCTGTGGCAACAATACTATCTGTGTAACTGACAAACTGCAATCCATATTGTACAACAGGGCTCAATGGCCACTGTTTGCTATTTCATTAGTATTGGTGATTTCTAAAGAAAACTTTTGCAGCTACACTTTTCTCTATTAATTTATTTTTAAGATTCAATCATCCAAACAGCATATGATAATGCCCCAAAGGATTTTTTAAAAACCATAGATTTTATGACAATATTCTGTTATTGTTAATGTTTTACTGACTCCTATACTATTTAATTTTCATATAAAGTAGATCTATTTAAGTAGACGAGGACTTGATCCATAAATCCTGCTGTGCATGGCTGGTCCTCAGTGCCTGAAGCAGAGCAGGCTTTCTAGGCACTGAATTAATACTTGCCAAATGGATGAAATACTTATAAATAATAACATACCCTCCACTGTACCTATTTCTGTGGAAATAATTCCCATCAACAAAAATGAAAGGTTCTGAGCAAATGACCTGGCGCAGATATGGAAAATATTCATGGGTGTTCCCTAGGAAAATTCCTGTCATTTTTTTTTTTTTTTTTTTAAGCTCTAACTCACAAATGATAGATTCAGGAACTATGAGCTGTCTCTGGTGGGCTCACTGGAATCCAGGTGCAAGCCCTTGATTCCCTGCTGGTGTGTCTTATCAGCAACCTCTCAGTTTTAGAGGGAGTTGTCCCCTTTTTTCTCACTGTGAAGTTCTCTGATCAAGCTGCCGTGACCAGGAATAATTATATCATGCACAAAAGATCCATGCAGTCATTTGCTAGTGTGGAGCATTTGCCAGTTTATCATTTTTGTTTGTTTTTGAGCTCCGATTACATTTCTCAGGACCCTCTTTACGTAGCTTAAGAAACCTAGTGATGGCAAATGCAAACCTGTGTTGTTTTTCTCCCCAGTCTCCCTTTTTATTGAAGGTGAAACATGACATTGACATCTGTTTAGGTCATTTTTTTTTTTTTTTTTTTTTGCTTAGGTAACTCGGTACATCAAGATTTAGGATTTTTAGAGTTCATCTTCATGATCAGAGATTGGAACTGGAAACCTCAGGAAATTAATTGAGGGCACATCATTTTGACCTCATCCATGTGAATTTCTTCTTTATATAGGATGCTTGGTTCAAAGTGTTTAGCTTCCTTGCTCCCTAGTTCTGTGTCTTTGCTATTCCCAGCCTTAGCACCATTCCATGAAAAAAGTCCTTCACTCCTCCAATCCTTGCTGGTTTCCTTGGACCTCTGTCAGCAACAATGGCTCAATCATTTTCATCTGAAATCTCTGTTTTCCATCTCTTTTATGGTGGTGAGGGGAGGCAAAAGCATACGGCTTGGCTAAAGCTACATGGGTATTTCTCATCTCATGGCAGAACGCCAGGGGTCTCTCTCCCTGGGAGGACAGATTGGCTGTAGGGGCTAGAAATCAGAAAAATTCAAGCTGCCGTGTCTGTGAATGAAATCTGCAGTGGTCAGGCCCGCACCTGCCAAGCTGTGGATGATGTCCTCGAGTTGAATTTGATTACAAATGCGTTAGCAGGGGAGAGTATGTCATCAGCTCCAAGCCTTCATTCCTGACTCAGGCCATGGGGTTTTGCTCCACACTCTTCCAGCCCACATGGGTGTGATAGCCCAGAAACTATCTAATTGGAATCAGTGAAAGGGCAAAGCCAGGAATTTGGGAAAGGCAGAACACAGCTGTTCTGAATTACAGACAGGTTGTCAACTTTTGCAGACAAAGAACCCGCTCTAGAGAGCAGGCTCTCACTCAGGAGGCCAGAAGGAAGGAGGGCCAGCAGAGGAGTCTGGCCTGGGAGAAATTTTCTCTGGGGCAAAATGTATATCTACAGTCTGAAAGTTCTTTGGCACCTCACTTATTCCACATGTGTTTGTACTGATCTGGTCAGAGACCTTGTTTTCCTCTGTTGCTCAGACTATATTTTTATTTAAATAGTTTACTCTGCTTACCATGCTGGACACTGCTGATAACAGCAACACTGATTAGGTACCCCTGATGTCACAGCTTCACACTACTTCACGCTTCCCATCCTTTAGGTGACTGTACCATTTGAAAGACACAAAGCCTGGAACACTTAAAGGGAATCACTAAAAAGCTTGAAAAGCAGATCCACACAACGTGATGAGAGACTGAGAACTCCACATCACAGCCAAACTTCTACTCTCAACTTGGCAGAAGGACATCTCCAACTCAGAGAGAAAACACCCTTATCCCTGTTAACTCTCCCTGCAGGTCTGATGCCATCTCAAGTTTTGACAACTATTATCATGAGTTCAGTGCTGCAACCAATGCCCTCCTGATTCTATTACCCTCCAAAGAGGTTATGGACTGTTGGACTGAAGGGAGAATCCAGTTTGAAGCTTTGTGATGTTAAAAAGGGGTAAGAAACATGTACAAAACTTTTTCTTGTCTTACGTCTTCTATTCTTTTGATCCCTTTTCCTAAGTGGTTTTTCTTCAGTCCCCTACATTTGATTTTCTATTCTCCTCAGTCCATTGGCCATTAATACAACAATAATAATAAACAATGGCCACGAATAATCATGTCAATGGCAAAAATTTGTTGAGTGCCTACTAAGCACAAAGTGCTCTATGATCTCATTTTCCCACTGTTTTCATTATGTAGATACTACGATATTTTTATTTACTGTGGTACCTCTTTCAAAGATGAGAAACCTAACATACAGAAAGTTTGAGTAACTCCCCCCCAGCCAAAAAAAAAAAACCACAAAAAACCACAAAGCTGGTAAGAGGTGGAACCAAGTTTTAAGGCAAAAGGATTTGACGGCTCAAAGTACGATGTGTGGACCAGTAGTATCAGCAACATCTAGGGGCTTGTGAGATATGCAGAATATTAGGCTCGACCCTCAGAACCACTGGATCAGAACCTACAGATTAACAAGATCCTGAGGCAAATTGCAGGCATCTTAAGGTTAAGAAACCCAGCTATGGTCGAGCACGCACATTTAATCATTCTGTTGCACTACCACACTTCTTTCCTTAAACTTATCTCTTCTATTCTTAACTTTTGAATTATTATTCTTTAGATCACTGAGAGCCACGATGAAGATCTATGGAAGCAATGTTTTTGAACAGGAAAAGCAAGAGGAGCCGACAGGAAATGGGAGAGGCAAACTGGGGTAATGTGGAGACCAGGCCAGGTAAGCCAACTGACTAAGTATCGCCACATTATCATGGCTCCCTGGGTCTTAAAATCTGGAGTCAAGAAGAAAGAGGGAAACTCCTTCCCCAGGCTACCTAGAAGGAACCACAGTTTATGAGAGTGAGAGGGATTATTTGGAAAACTCAGAGACCCACTTAAAATCAGTCATCCCAGGTTTAGAGACAGTTTGAATCCATTTCTGCCTCTCAATGCCACAAAGCAAGCCACACTGTAAAATAAAGATTCATCACTGCCTGTTATATTTGGCATCCTTGTTGTGTGTTTTAAATGCTATCGCAGTTTGACCAAGTTTCGTTTGATCAGTAAAATGTCCTTTATAAATATTTAGACAAGATAAGGCAGTTTATGTCATTATAAATGTATATAATGCTTACTTTGTGTTTGTGTTGACAAAACATGGAATTCACAAGGTCTAGAAAATGTAGAAAGCTCATCCTCCTGAGACATTGTAATAGGAAAATGGGATTTCGGTCAAGGTCCTGGCCCTGAGGCTGACCTGGTCTTGTTCAGTTGGCCCTTTGCTTTATGGGTGTGTTGCCCTTAGCATCCCAATGATCACAGGCCTGTAACATGAACAAGCTGCTTTAAAGATCTGTAAGCAGAAGTTGGTCACTTTTTGAGGCAAAGGGTTTTTTTCCTCCATCCACATACAATAGCAGAAGTTGATTCACTTCAAGTTTTGCAACAAACAAACAAACAAAAACAAAACAAAAAAACACTCTTATTCTTCCTCTGAATTCTATTTCTAGGAACACTTTTCATTGTATAATCCAAATTGTTACAAGCTAAGAATGAAAGTGCAGCAGTAAGCTTAATGGAAGGCAAAGGGGTACAAATATGTTTTATTAACTCTAAATTCAAAGAGAACAGTCGCTTGGACTTGCTGTGCAAGATGGAGGTGGGATTGGGAAGGCTTCTGAGAATATATCTGTCAGGATTCTGAGTACTGATAGGACGAAGTTCAGTCCATTGATTTTGGAAGAGGCACAGGTAAGCTCTGACTGGTTGAAACGGGTCTTAGAAGTCTACAGAGTCATTGTTCCGTATTCTGACTCCTGTTCTGATATTTATCAGAGAAGCAAACGATATAAGCATCTGGTGGATTTCATGAGGTAAGTTTTCCTAGCCCAACCCTGGTCCTAAGCCCCATGATGACAATTCATTGCACAAGAGACTATCAAAAAATGTTCTGCATCAGGGCATCAGTCCAATTAGTCCTTCCTTTTGCTCTCATGACTTTCACTCATTCCCTGAATACCCCCTCAAAGATCAGCCTTCTACCATTTGGGGCTTGCTTGTTGTGGACCGGCACAGATTCACATGTGACCAGGTAGCTGAATATGCACTGTGTTTGGAAACAATGCAGAAAACGTGTTTTACACATACATTTTTTTCTCATATCTTTCTTCATACCAATATTGACTTCATATTACTTTAACAACCATTAAAGAAAAACCAAGCATAACCATGTTACCTATTACACTTTAGAATGCAAGAATAAAGGTCCAGATGGATTTTGTAAATGGAAACACACACTCAACATGTGCCTTTCTACTCTGTGGAAATAGGAAGGACAGGACAAAGAACAATGGCTACCTTTGGCATGGGGAACTGGCATGCTCCGGAGCAATAATAGGCATCAAAGGACTTGGGGGAGATAATCCATTCACTCCAGCCAATATCTGCAAAGTCCACTTTAAGGTACCGCCTGGCACAGTTGCGAGGTTCAATCCATTGCTTTCTTCTTGCCTTCTTCAGGGTCTGTTCATCAAACTGGAGCGTCTGGCTCTTCTGGTGAGGTCCCTTTCTCTGTTTCTTTTTGTTCTTACTCTTTTCAGGGGGCTGAGTCTGAAGAGTCTTGTAAGGTTTTCTCTCCTCCCATACCCCATCCTCCTTATACTGATATTCTGCCCCAGGAAGCTCATTGTTCTGCAGAGGCAGCAGGACCCCAGCAGAGCGCTTCTTCCTCCGTTCAGTAGAAAGGGCAGCCCTGATATGGCTATCCAGTTTGGGCACAGCTCCAGTGGGGAAATTCCGGTGTCCTTGCAAGCTTGATACCACACTCTCGGGCTCAGAAATCGCAATATCATTGGCATACACCAAGATATAAGGCTCAGGAAAGGGTGTTATCTTCTTTGGCAGCTGGTGGCCTTTGGAAGTAATGTTAAATCCTATGAGGGACTCCTCATTTTCCTTGGCTTTCCTCAAAAGTTGAGTGATGTCTTTAGACAGCCAGGAAACAAAATCTCGATGAAGTTTCGCTCCATCTACTGAAAGATGACCCAGGAGTTGACTTTGGTTTCCGGTGGATTTGAGGATCCACGTAGAGAGCTCAATGTGAATGTGTTTCCTTTGGGAATGATGTGAGCATCCTTGGGACACAGGACAACTCAGGCTGATATTTATTAGCTCTCCAATATAGAAATACAGTGTGGCAGATAAAATGTTTTCAGACTTGGTTAGAGAAGTCAGGTTAAAAATATGCAGTTTCTCATTTTCAAGGGTTCCTAGGAAGAAAAAAAAGAAAGAAAGAAAGTAAACAGGAGTAAACGTGACCCCTACCTCACATCATATACAAAAATTAACTCAAAATGAACGAATGACCTAAATATAAGCACTAAAATCATAAAATTCTTAGAAGAAAACATAGGGGTAAAATCTTCATGGCTTTGGATTTGACAGTGGATTTTTATATATGACACCCAAAGTGCAAGTAAGAAAAGAAAATAACATATAAATCAAAAAAGTAGATAAATCCATAAAATAGATAAACTGGACTTCATCAAAACTTAAAATTATGTGCATCAAAAGACATTATCGGGCTTCCCTGGTGGCGCAGTTGAGAGTCTGCCTGCCGATGCAGGGGACACGGGTTCGTGCCCCGGTCCGGGAAGATCCCACAGGCCATGGCGCGGCTGGGCCCGTGAGCCATGGCCGCTAAGCCTGCGCGTCTGGAGCCTGTGCTCCGCAACGGGAGAGGCCACAGCAGTGAGAGGCCCGCATACCACAAAAAAAAAGAAAAAAAAAAAGACATTATCAAGAAAGTCTGTACAACCTACAGAATGGAGAAAATATTTTCAAATCATATATATGATAAAATCTAGGACCCAGAATATAAAAATAGCCCTTACAACTCAAAACAAAAAGACAAACAAACCAATAAAAAATGAACAAAGGAATCAAATAGACATTTCTCCAAAGAAGATATACAAATAGCCAACAAGCACATGAAGAGATACTCAGCATCATTAGTCATCAGAAAAATGTAAATCAAAACCAAAATGAGGTACCATTTGACATATACTAGACTGGCTATAATAAGAAAAACAAGATAACAAGTGTTAGTGAGGATGTGGAGAAATTGGAGCACTTTTACATTGCTGGCTATAATGTAAAATAGTTCAGCTGCTGTGGAAAACAGTTTGACAATTCCTCAAAGTTAAACATAGAAATATCACATGACCCTGCAATTCTACCTCAGGTATAAACCCAAAAGAATTGAAAACAGGTGTTCAAACAAGTACACGTACATGCACGTTTATAGCAGCACTACTCTTCACAATAGCCAAAAGGTAGAAACAACTCAATGTCCATCAGTGGGTAAATGGATAAATAAATGTTGTATAATCATATAATGGAACATTATTCAGCCATAAAAAGGAATGAGGGACTGATATTACTACAATGTGGATGAACCTTGAGAACATTGTGCTAAACGAAAGAAGTCAGACACAAAATGTCCCATGTTGTACGATTCCATTTACGTGAAATATCCAGAACAGGTAAATCCGTAGAGACAGAATGCAGACCAGTGTTTGCCAGGGGCTGAATGTGGAGAAATTGCTTAATGGGTAGGGGGTTTTACGTTGGGATTATAGAAATATTTTGGAACTAGATAAACCTGGTGGTTGCATAACACTGTGAAGGTAACAAATGCCCCTGAGTTGTTCACTTAAAAATAGCTATACTTAAATGATGTAATTTTCACCACAATTAAACAAAAGGAGTAATTTTATCAACTGGATGAAGATTAAGGCAAGGGTCAGCCATTTTTACTAATTTTCTCTTTCCTTTACTGAAACACACTTGTAAACATAGTGGTATGAGAGCTGGGAGTTCTGGCTTTTAATTATGAGACCGCCAAGAACTATTCCTAGAATTTTGGCACAGTGTCATGATAGCATCTTATCTGAAGCAGCGTCTAGCCTACTGGTTACAAGCATTGGTGGAAGGAAATTCACATTGATTCAAATCCTGGCTCAGCCACTTATTAACTATGTAACTATGTAACTCAGCCACTTATTAACTACGTAACTAGTGCTCTCATTCATTAAATGGAATAATACTCCTGTCATCAGAATTAAATGAGATGTGTGTAAATCAGTTCATAAAGGGTCCAGTAAGTGTTTCTTAAGTATAAATTATTATTGTTGTTCGTACTGGTGTTAACCATAATACAGGGATTACCCCTTCTTCTATCTTCCTCACAAAGTTAAGGGTGCAGGATGAGGGCGGGTAAGCAAGACCATATAGCTCCATCTTCAGATAACATCTGAAAAATGAGTCACACAGTCAAGCGTGTCATGAAGAAGTAGTGCTGTTGTGGAGCTTGTCTAAAGTTTATGCAATTACATGAATATAAGAGTTGAATTGCTTCTGTAGAGTGCGACAGAATTATCGAAACTGGGCAATTTGTATTTCCAAGTCTTCAGATGCAGAAATGAGAGAGAGTAACAGAATGGGCAATTGATTAGTAAGGGCAGAAATTGGTTCCTGTTCTTGAGATCATCTAATGACCTAATGGTAAGGCTGAGCTTAGGCTCAAGAATCCTCTGTCCTGGGATCAGTCACCAGAGCCTGGGCCCTCCTCCATACACTTGTTTCATATACATATTTATTTCAGAAACATACACGCAATCGTGAAATTATGCTCTTGATCAAAAACATATTTTAGTAAAAACAAAACATTTTTATAAAGATCTGGAAACTTA
Source organism: Globicephala melas (assembly GCF_963455315.2). Lineage (NCBI taxonomy): Eukaryota > Metazoa > Chordata > Mammalia > Artiodactyla > Delphinidae > Globicephala > Globicephala melas. Next base: position 97,881,316 of record NC_083318.1, on the reverse strand, counting down.
AAATGAGTTCATTGAGTCCTCATTTATAAGGGAAGTGCAGTGGGAAACATATTTTACTCATTTCTAACATTGTGTGAGGGAAAAGGAGTAAACTGCCATTTGTGAATGTTTGTATAATCCATGACACCAGGATAATATTTTACAGACGTTTATAACAAAGCCATGGCATCAGGCTTGTTCAGACTCTAGCTTTAATTCATACTTTTAATTCATACATTCAAAGAGCGTGTACTTTTACCCAGATGGAAGTTTTAAATGGAAGGAAAGAGAAGTCACTCTGTTCTAAGTATGTGGCAATCAGATGGTTGCCAAAGGAACACACTGGCAGGGAAGATATGAACTCCGAGGGATGTGGGTGATGGTGTCTTATTGGGGAAACCAATCCTACTCCTTTTGCCTACATTTTGCTTCAAAATATTTCCTTCTTTCACACATGTTTCCAGACACCTTGTGCTCTGCTGTTAACCAGCCTTCACCTTGTGTCTAATCTTCAGTATCGTCTCATAAATGTCACAGAACTCGCCATACTGCCTCTTCTGATGGCTTTAATTTTAATTCAGTGCCTTCGTTTGAAGTCAAAGCCCTATGGCCCTGCCTCAGCTCCACCACACCCAATAGCTGTACTCAGGCAAATTACCTAAACTCTTCAAGTCTCAGTTTGCTCACCTGTAAAATGAACCCAATAGTATCAACGGCAGAGTTGTGAGAATTAATTGAAAGAATGCAGGTAATGCACATAGCCCTTAGGAAAAACTCAATGAATGTTAGCTAACTAGACCTGCAATGTCCACTATGATAGCAACTAGTCACTTAAGTTTGAATTGAGATGTGCCGTAAGTGTAAAATACACACTGTATTTTGAAGCCTTAGTATAAAATATCACATTAATATATTTTATATTGATTACGTGTTGAAATCATAATATTTGGATACACTGGGTTAAATGTTGTGATACTGTGATTTATAATAAGAAATACATATTTGGTCTTTGTCTCCGTTTCTGGTCTAGAACTCCGAAAACTCTAGGAATTTCCTAAGTGATGAGAGCCGTGAGGTGTCCTTTGTTATGTTAATGAGGTGACTTTTGGAGGTCACCTAAGAATGGGGTCTGGCTGCCTGGGAACCAACCCTGTGATTGGGGATTTGCACTTTCAGCTCTAATCCCCACCTCTGGGGTGGGGAGAGGGGCTGAGGGTTGAATTAATCACCAATGGCCAATGATTTAATCAGCCATGCCTACATAAGGAAGCTGTAACAGGGAAGAGCCAAATGTGACTACATACTGGATCTGTTTCTTTTACTTTAACCTTTGCTTTCCGCTGCTTTTGTTCACCAAAAGGATACCGTCTATACATAATGGCCTGCCTCAGGGAACCCTGCCCCTCTGCCTGAATGTTAAACCAAAGTGCCTTTGTTCAGGGAAGCATCCGGACCCTGTCCACCTGAGGATGGCTGCAAGAAAGAAGAAATTACCACACCCCCTCCCCGAGGCTGGCCATTCCAGGGGATATTTCCAAAACTTATGGCCTTTTTACTTTACTTCCTTATCTCCTCCCCCTCTCTGTGCTATAAAAGAAACGGGCATCCAAACCCTGATAAGATAGTTTTTCAGAGACACTAGTCTGCCATTTTCTTGGCTTTCCAATCCAATATTTTGTCCTGTCCTGTGGTGAGCAGAGCGAACTTGGACTTGGTAACAAAGCCTCCATAAAAATTTTAAAAAACAAGGTTTGGAGAGCTTCTGGGTTGGTGAACAAAATGGAGATTGGGGAGAGTGGAGTGCCTAGAGAGGGCATGGAATCTCCAAGCCCTTTCCCCTACCTTGCCCTCTGCATCTCTTTTATCTGGCTGTTCCTGAGTTACATCTTTTTATACTAAACTGGTAATCTAGTGAGTAAATGGGTTTCCTGAGTTCTGTGAGCCACTCTAGCAAATTAACCAAACCCAAGGAGGAGGTTGTGGGAAACTCCAATCTGTAGCTAGTTTGGTCAGAAGCACAGGAAACAACCTGGGTTTGGGACTGGCATCTGAAGTGGAGGACAGTCTTGTGGGACTGCGCCCTTTACCTAGGGAATTTGATGCTGTCTTCGGGTAGATGGTGGCAGAATTCAGTTGAATTCTCAGACCCCTTGCTGGTGTTCAAGAATTGCTTGTTGGTGTGGGTGCAGAACATTTAAAATGTAATATATTATTGAAATTAATTTCTCCTTTCACTTCTCATGTTTTTTAATGTGGCTACTAAAATTTTTAAATTACATATGTGGCTCACATCTGTGGTTCAAAGTAAATTTCTCTTGGACAGTGGAATGACCACCATTTTTGTGGTCATATAGTCCAAAAGGAAAGAAAAAAGGCATTGTTTTACAAAGGCGGTGAAGAATTAGGAATTTGCTAAACATGAATATGCAAACCAAAACATAAGTTGAGCAAAAGATTATTTTCTTGGAATGCAACACACCTTCCTTTATTAAGGACATTATATTAAGATAATTTTGGTGAATACTTTTAAATTTTCCCTCCAGCTGAAGCTAATCAGTTCAATCTGCAATCAAAAGTCTAAGACCAACAAACTGCTCTAAAATAGAGTTAAATGGGCAGTTGAGCAACAGTGCTTTATGGCAAAGCAATTATACACATAGCTTCAATTGTGTTATTTGTGTATTACACATATACAACCACTACAACCAACAAAGAACAGGAACTAAAGCAAAACAAATGTTTTACTTTAACAAATATGAATTGAACACCTATTAGGTGCTGGACCCTTGGCTGGGTCCGCTGCCCTGTGGCCACTGCTGTCCACACCAGGACAAGGGGAAAAGATCAATATGCAGGTAGCTACGCCGTGATGATGCTACTTTCCGTCAAAGGTGTTAACTATGCTTTTGGAGCACAAAGGAGGGAGCAATGAACTTTCCCCATGTATGGGGAAGAGGGACATATGGGGAAGATGCAACCTTTAACCAGACTTTTAAGAATGAGGAAAGAAAGGCAAATATCATATGATATCGCTTACATTTGGAATCTAAAAAAAAAAAAAAAAAACTGATACAAATGCGCTTATATACAAAATAGCAATGGACCCACAGACATAGAAAACAAACTTATGGTTACCAAAGGGGAAGGTGGGGAGGGATAAATTAGGAGGTTGGGATTAACAGATACACACTACTATATATAAAATAGATAACAAACAAGGAGCTACTGCACAGGGAACTACACTCAATATTTTGCAATAACCTATAAGGTAAAAGAATCTGAAAAAGAATATATATATGTGTATAACTGAATTACTTTGCTGTATACCTGAGACTAACATGGCATTGTAAATCAACTATACTTCAATTAAAAAAAAAATGAGAGGAAAAGGGAGTGTTGGGCAGGAGATAAAAGCAGCACATTCTAGTCACAAGCAGTGTTGGACATCTGGAAGATTTTGCATAAGCAATATTTCCAATGTTTAATGGGAACTTATAAAAATATCCCAGATTAACGTAGTTATTCGAAGTCCTTACAGACACCTAAACTGCCGAAATTCAGAAAAGGAATGGCCAATTCACATTTAGCTCCTAACTAAAGGTGTTGTATGATACCTAGCACTCGATGCCTTTGCTATTTCCACCCAGATGAGGAGATGCATTACCTCTGCCTGTCCTAGATCTCCCTCCTCCCCATGTCTTTTAAAACAGTGAGCTAGAAGTCTCAACAATTCCACAAAACATTCCTTGAACCCATACTTTATTTTTGCCTTCCCTGACTTTAAGCATTTCATTTCCGTGCAAGTCAATGCTCTTTTCCCTAAAACAAGTCAACAAGTACTTAGTCTTTATAAATGGACAAAAAGAGTAGTGAGAGAGCTGCATGGAGTCGAGTAGATGAGTGCAGTAGAGTATATAAGATAAGATAAATACCTCCCTGCAAGTTGAAATATGTGGTAATAATATCTATTCAATTACTCTCATGCTTTTTTAGATTTTATATTAATTTATCTTTTCAAAAAAGTATCTTCTCGTATACTTAACAACAGGAGTTTTGCAGTAACATTCTCTCTCTTCCCCATGAGTAGCAGACTTATCTGTGAAGAAGGTATCTATGTTGAAATATCAGTGAATGGAAAATACTTTCGTGTTCACTTTTTCTATTCTTCTGAAATATTCCAATACTTACCTATTTGGAATCGATGAATCCGGAAACGGAGGTATACTTTCTGGTTAATAAGAACAAACATATAATAATAATATTAAAAAGCAATGGCAGATGTTATCAGGTTACAAAACAATAGTTTATGTATTTTTAGGCTGTTGGTAGTCTTCAGGTATTAGAGAACGTAACTGTGCCATGCCAATCCAATTCTATCTAGAGTTGCATGCTTAATTCTGGGTGCTCTTATTTTAACTAGCTTATTGATATAAAAGAGAGCAACTAGGAAAGTAACCAAGATGTTGGTCTTAAAGTTATTTCTTACAAATTTGAGTTAAATAGAGAATACCTGCTCTGGAAGAAGAAAAAAAAAAGGTTAATCGGTGACGTGAGAATTGTTTGCAAATATTTGAGGGGCTGCAGAGAGATCAGGGTTTTTCTTGTCAGTGTCAAAGATGAGAATTAAGTCTAAACGTGATAGCTGAATGGAACCAGAATAAAGGTCAACGTAATGACTTTCTAAGTGTCTAACCTGAGGGTGAGACCCCTGTGGGACCAGGCAGACAGAAGAGAGATGGTCATAATTCAAGACTATTACAGGAGGATCTCTTTACGGTAGGGAAGGTGTGAAAAGTGAACTAGATAACCTCTCAGATCCCTTGCAAGGAACTACCATAGGCTATATTTCCAGCTCTTCCTAAGGAAATGTTTTTGATGCCAAAATATAACTACCAATAGGTGGTGCTGTTTTCTTACTGTTTGCTGGCACTAGCACAAGCTTGGATTTTTCCTTGCTGAGAATACGTCTACTGTGGTCTAGTTAGGATGTGCCATTGGCATGATAATCTTATTCTGAATTTTCTAGAGTCATAATACCTGTGAATTGGAAAGGGGTTTAGAAGTCAGGTGAGTTTCAGAGCAAGCCATACTTTCCTTTGCACATCTGTTAGGACTTTGCCGCTGCTGCCATTTCTCCCTGAAATGCTTTTACCCAACGTAGTTCTCCTTGATTATTATCCAGATTCTATTTTTAAGGCAAAGCAGAGGCAAGCTTGTCACGACAACCCACTCCTTCGGTTCAGACCCCTCGTCTATTACTATTTTCATTATATTGTTATTCCTTCCTAAGCCCATAAATTCCGTAAAGACAAGGCTCTGTAGTAATTACATCAGACTCTTCAGTCCCGAGCGTGGGGCTTAACTCTTAAGCGGTGCTCAATAAATGCTTCTTTTGTGAATAAACAGATTTAGTCCAACCTATTCATTGTAGAAATGTAAAAATGAAGGCCCATAAAGGCAGCCAGCTGGTGAGCATTGATTTTGGAGAGGAACCCAGGTCTTGTACTACCTATATGGACTTTTTTAGGAGTTTGGTTATTAGATAAAGGTACAAGATCTATTTCTGTTTTCATCTGAAAAGAAAGCACCTGCACCTCATGAAACCAAGGGCTCAGTAAGGAAACTGTGACTTGGGACCAGCTGTACTATTGCGACAGTTCAATTCCTCTCAGGGAGCAGCTGAGGCAGTGCCCAGGGAGTGGTGAGTGGAAGGTCACCTTGGTGCTGGCCCACACAGAACGTTTTCAAAGGGAAATAGAATATACAATGGAAAGCTTTCTATGTAAAGTCTGATTTTAAAACAAATAGACTAAATGAAATCTTGATGATTTGTTAAATCCCCAGGAAGCAGGGAAAACATTTTAGTCATACAGAAAATATGTAACTAAGAACAACTCTTTTTTTTCCACCTCTTTCTCCAAACAAAGCACAGCTGCTAGAAATGCAGGGGTGCCTAGGACAGGACCATATACGCCCATGGTCACTGGCTGAATATTTGCTGTAGATTATGGAGTCAAGGCTGCAGTTCCTCTATGCCACCTTCGGTTTCCGGGCAAAGGTGAGATGGAGAGATTCTAAATAGAACACAAAGTCAGAATGTGGTTTTTCTTGCAGTGTTCCAGTCAAATAACTGACTTTTATGGGATCTCAAAACAACCGTTCTCTATGTCCAAAGTAAAACATGGCCAAAGATGGTATAATGTATGTTTTTCTAGAACAGCAAAATGTTCACTAATCAGTTTATCTGCTCTTAGCCTCCACCCGAGGGCATTCCTAGACTGTGAGCTCTCGGAGGGTAGACCCATGTCTGGATAAAGTTTTGAACTCCTAGTTCTTTGCACAGTCTGGAGCATTGATATCCTGAAAAATACTTGCCAAATTTGTTGAATGAGCAACGGTATAAACTTACCAGATTCTAAAGTGTTTCCTACTTCACACTAAAGTGAAAAAGCTTTCAAGTGAAAAAACTTTCAAGTCAGCAAAAGGCCTTCTTGGGGATAAGTACTGTTGGAGTTTCAGTTCATCAGAAAAGAAGCATTACAAGAACAGTGGTATATAAAATAGAATAGTTTTGCCATTCAACGTATATTTTGTAAAGTGCCTCATGGAAAATTCTTTCATGGCAATCTTATTTTTAAAGGATCCTTTGCCTGGCAAATAGTTTTTCTACTATTTTTTCTTATCTAGTCCTCTGAACATCTAATTCAGGTCAACTGAAATATTTACTGAGTGCCTACTGTGTGGCAAACTATGCCAGGCCTTCAGAATACAAGCATGAAATGAGATATGCCCTTTGCCCTCCAGAGACTTGGCCCCTGCCCCATCATCCTCTTTCTAGCAATCCTATCAGGCCCCAAACTCTCTGCAGCTGTGAAAGAAGGGTAAGACGTCTTTATCAACTTACTTTTGAACTCCTCCCCAGGGTAAAACTGTCATAAAGACATTAATATACCTTCCAAAGTGAAAGAAAGTTACCCTTACATAAGTTAATAAACCATTTGTCTGGGGGAAAGGCCCACTAAAAGGGCCAGATGAGACCAGAACTAGAACGTTAATCAATCCTAGATTTCAGACGCTGGTTAAAAGATACTCAAAACTCCAGAGACGTGAGCTTAGAACAGAGTGTCTCAAACATGCATCAGAATCACCTTGATGGCCTGTGAAAACAGAGATTTCTGTGCCCCAAGCTCAGAGTATGATTCAGATGGTTTGGGTGGGCTGGAGAATTTCTAACAATTCCCGGGTGATGTTGCTGCTGCCAATCCAGGGACCATACTTTGAGAAAAACTAACTTCAAGAAATCACTATAAAAAGGTGCAACTCTGCTGCATGCAGCCACCAAGGTTAGGACAGAAATGGTAATTTCTCGAATGTAGGTTTGGCATAGCATAGATTGTATTACAAGAGGACTACTACCGGTTCGTATTTACGTTTCTACCCAAATATATCCTTTGTGCTACAAACAATTGCAATTATTAATGTTTTACGTAGGTTTAAGGTTTTGTGGGAAGCTAGAGAGAAACAGTATCTCCAAATATTAAGAATACCTCATTTATATAGGGCTTCCAAACTTTTAATTCATTTTCACACTCAATTTTTTTCAATTAAGTTGCACCATCTTTCTGTGAGACTAGCACAGTAGGTGTGACTTAAGCCATTTGATAGATGTCAAAACTAGGCCTAGCAATATTAGATAACTTTATTAATTAGCAATTCAGCCAAGATTAACATTTAGATCTCTTAATGCTAAGCCTCAGGAAATAGAAAAACTGAAACTCTAGGAATTTATTCTCTTCTTGAAAACCATTTATCTTAACCCATGCCTAAGTGCAGCAATTATACTCAACTCAAACAGTCTTTAGATTAATACCATGCAATTAAATTAAAATTTTCTTTGAAGGAAAAGCAAAGAAGATCACGTTGGGCCTCAATAGTTTTAATTGTAAAATCAGAGGACTGGGCAAAGAAGCTTTCATTTCTAAAGCTATTGGATGCAATTATTTTATACAAGGAATATTTAACACTTACTATAATATTTAATAGGAATATTTAATATTTACTCACTCAATAAAGGAAGAACATACTGAAGTTGCTAATACAGTAGGATCAGTTTGTCCAAACACTTTTATTTACAGTGTGCCCAAATAAAATCAAGGCACTGCATTTACTGTGGTTCTATTGCCAAGAAATGATGGGTCGTAAAGGAAGGTAGATCATTGAAGGAGTCAATAAAACCCCATGGTCAATTGGCTTTATGACTTACATGCCGATGTTTCAGATGAAAAAAGAGACATTCGTGCCTTTAATAATATCATCCCTGAAAATATTCTAGGACACAGCCACTACTAACATATGAATAGACTAGCAATATTAATGGATTTTTAAATATATTCCATAGATGAGGGCTCTTTGGTCATACTGTCATGGTTTACTATGGTCCAAAGTAGATATTATCCTGGTATACTTGTGTCACTTGATTAATACTATGTCAGTGTTTCCATTACAAAATTCTATTTTAATGTGTTCGTAACGTAAACCTAAAAATTCACTCTGAATTGAAACTTGGCGTAGGAAAGTTCAAATAGAGACTCTTTGTGATGCCAAGCTTCTTTCCACCATACCACTGAAATAAAGTTATTAAGATACTGATTACTAGGGTATACACATTGGATATATGAGAAAACCATTAAAATTTTAGGAGAAAAGTTCTGACGTAGGAGCACAAAAATCCTGAATAGCAAATACAAAGTATATGCAAAGTTGCTCAATAATTTTCACTAGGCTTTTTGATAGGTATGAGCTTTATTATATCTAATAAATACAGCAAACAAATTGGGATTATATAAGAGATTTGATAGGTATCTATAACCAAGGATTAATTGTGGTAAAACATTAAAGAAGTGATGTGCATGACCTCTAGTGAATTTTTCCACAAATAAAGTAGCTTTTCTTTTAAAAGAATAATACCAGATTAGATGTAAAATAATAAATATTAATCCTATAGAAGAAAACAATGAAGGAGAATTCATAGGGAAACAGGCAAAATCAAATTTAATGACAGAAACTCTAAAATTACATTCAGAGAAGTTTAAGATATTTAATCAGGAAGATGGTAGAGTCGGCCCTTGGTATTCGCAGGGAACTGGTTGCAGGAACCCTGCAGATACCAAAATCCACAGATGTTTAAGTCCCTTATATAAAATGGCATACATAGTATCTGCATATAACCTACCACATCCTCCCGTACACTTTAAACCATCTCTAGAGTATTTATAATTCAACAAAATCAAGTTTTGCCTTTGGGAAATTTCTGAAATTTTTCTGCTCAAATATTTTCAATCTGTAGTTGGATCCTTGGTAACCAGGGATGTGGAGGGCCAACTGTACAATGCCAACTGGACTCAAGTCCAAAAACTAACAATGTAAGTAAACATCCTGAATAAACAAATGAGAAATGAGACAGTTTTCAGTCATAATATTCACTTGAATTTTGCATATCTTCTTTCTTGAGAAATTAGGAAGGCTCTGAACCAATGTTTACCCAAATAGATATCTTAGAACCATAATTCTCTAAAATGCTCTCTTGGGGAGAAAGTGATCCACGCTTAAGAGGGTCCACTAGCATTTAAAGGACCTGAAAGGTCCCAAAGCAAACTGATCATTTTTCCCAAACTTATTTGACCAGGGAATGCAATTTTATGTAACAACTGTTAACATCTTTTAAAGACCCTCTTTTAAAAAATTTTCTCCTAGAAAATAAGATGATTAGAAATCATAGGTTTTGAGATAAGCTCAGTATGTTTGAAAAACTGTCTGGCAAATACATCATGATGCCCATTGCTTCTTCCATTTAAGTAAGGGGTTGGACTTGCTTTCTTTAAAGCCTCTTCCAAATACAAAATTGTATAATCCCAAAATGCTTAAGAGCAGGTTTGACATCCACATCTCTATTCAATTCTTAGAAAAATCTGAACTGGGTCAATCAAGTGCTTATAAATTTCCACTGCTTAGATAAAATGTCTGTAACCCTTTTAATATATTCTTAATTATGTATATATTTTTAATGTACAAATATTCCCCTAGTGAATTATCTGCTTAGGCGATGTTTTTCATTGACCCTCATGGTCTCTTGGTCTCTTTGAGTGTGTCTAACTATACTAAAAAGCTAAATTTAAATTATTTTCTATGTAATACATTCTCTTTCTCTTTTCCATTAGCATAGATAATCAAGAATTCATGGTTTTATGGATTTTTAAATGTCAGAGATTGTAAAGCTGTCTTGTCTATTACAGTAAAAACTTCATTAAGGGCTATCATGTATTCAAAGTAGTGTGTAATTCAAAGCAGCTGCACATCCAGCTCCCCCTCTCCAGATGTACTATTGTTCTTGGAATAAAAACATCAGATAATCTAAGTACTCTTTAATTTCAAGCCTAGTTTCTAGGTGCCAGGAATTTCAAGGTAACTGTGTTTTAATAAAGTTGTTACATCCCCTTGCCATCAAATCCATCAAAAATGATGCTTTCCCACTGGCCCATGCATTTTACAGGACTGGCTCCTATTGGAATGATTGTTTAGCCCTTAATTATATCTTTCCTAAAGCCTTATATTTTAGACTTACACTTCAGAAACACGTCACTTTACAATTCTTCATTTTTAAAGACTTTTGGTTACAGTAGGAAAGACTCTCCCCTTTCTCACTGAAGGAAAATATTCACTTTTGGGTCTGACTTTCCTCAATTTTCTTTTCTTTTTGTCTCTGAAGTCTATGTGATTTTTTTTTTAAGGTGACATAAATCCACTGAAATGCAACCATTTTTGTAGTTACATGTCATAAATTAAAATAATGATAGTTTCCTGATAAGAACATCTGTGCTTTAATTGCTTTCCCTAAAGAGGTTAAATTTATGATTAAGAAAAATAAGATTAAGTGACTATGGAAATGATGAGAAACTAATGAACACAAAGTATGTATCTTAAAGGACCAAGCCAGGAGAAAACCTCATGTAAAATACTCTTTTTTTATTACATAGAAGCCAAGGACAACTTAAACTAAGATTAAAATAAAAGCTGATTTCATATCCCTCTTGTCTTCCTTTAAGACGGTGTGTTTTTCTAAAGCCGAACTTCTCTGTCATCAATAATTTTGTAAATTACCTTTTACAAAGGGAAAGATAAAACGTATCTTTATGTAAACCCTTACACATCACAAAAAGACTTATGAGTTCTCCAAACTTACGGTTTTGGCACACCAACTGCACACCATTGAGGGAGGAGAAAAGGGTTAGCAGAAAGTGTATTTAGGATGAATGCCACCCACCATCAAGTAATGGTTTAAGTAGAAAGTAATCAGAGGGAGACCACAGCAGCTAAATTTCAACCAAAGATATTCTAGGTTTAGAACAATAAATAATTTTAATCAGGTATGTTCCAAGGAGCAAATAGGGCTCTAAGGCTATAACTCAGCCTGAATAAGCACTGGGAAAGTCTGCCAGAACAGCAGCCACTCCATAGATAGAGCACACACCTGACCTTCCATTAAAATCTGTAACATCCTTGGTACGGAGAAGCCCATACATTGTGAAACTTAAACACTACGGACTAGAAAACATATCTAATTTATTAATGCAGACAGCATCTTTCGCCTGCATCAGAATGTATGTCACAAGCTGAAGGATGTTACAGAAATGCTGTTATGGATAAAGGAGAGACACACACACGAAAGCCTTAGCACTTTCCTGGAGCCCTGCCTTATTAAAGCCAGAACTGCCTCATAATAAGGTCCTTCTAGTGTGTTAGTAACTAAACACTCTTGGAAGGGGTCCAAGGCGAACAGTCTCTCCAGAAGTCTCCAATGTAGTAACAGGACACTTCAGCTTCCACAAAAACCAGTGTCTACATTTGATGAATAAGTCATTAAGACAGTCTCTAGGATGTTAAAGGAATTACTTTTCTTATCAGGGCACGCAGCCTTGTATATAGGCTTCAAGCTGCAATTCATCATTTCAAGGGAACTTCTGGCCTCTGTATCAGAGTTTATCATTTGATGGTATAAGACTACAGAGAGGCTGATAAGGGACACTCTGAAATTATAATGCATGGAGTGAGTTGGACCCCAAAAGTAAAGGGGGCTGAGTTATTCAAATCCTTATCCATCTCCCACTCATGGTTCCCTCAGTCTAAAACAAACATACAAAAACACTATACAATAGTTGTGAATGAAACAAACTCACATGCTACCTCCAAACCTCGTGATTCATACTAAAATGAAACTTGCCAATACCAAAAATGCTATTCACCTTTTGGGTACCTCAGCTACTCCCTGGGAATAGTACCAAGAAAATGAATATCGAGATAAGAATGATTCCAGTATCTTCATTATTGCCACCTGCCTTGCCCACCCAACTACCCTTGTTTCTCCCACACTACTTCTTCATTGAGCTCTGCCCTTGGAGTTGCACTAAAGTAAACAGGGCATTCACTGGTGTGGTCAGCTGTCAGGACAGCCTTCTCAAGTGGCTGACACAGTGTGGATGAACCAGAGCAGGTTTCTGTTTCCGTAGCAAAGGCCAGCTCCTTATAGATCATGCTCGTGGTTTTAAGAAGAAAGTGAAATCTGGTTCAGCTCAGACTATAGCTGAAGACTCCTGCATTAGAAAGCATAATTCACGTTTATTGTAAATGTCATCATGCCTATGAGCTCTAGAGTATATTTACAGTGTCAACCTAGGGCTTTCCTTGATGGATGCTTTTGTGTTCCTCTTTTCCAGGAGTCCTACATATCAAAGCTTTGGGAGATTTCTTTCTAGTGATTCTGACAGAATTGATAGAGCGTGAGGCACGGCCTCCTTACTTGAAGTTCTTGGCTATTTTTCAACGGTTCACTGAAGACAGGTCCCTTTATCATGAATGTAGTGAACAAAAAAGCCTGGTGCATCCTCAAAGCACATAAACCGAGTTAGTGTCCAGGAAACTTTCCCTCAAGCTGTTAGCACAAGGGAGGCAGGCTGTTAGCATAAGTTATTCGCTTCACCGCAGGGGCCAGGAGAAACCTTGTTAAGCCATGAATTTCAGTCCGCAGTGATCTGTGTGTTGAAAAACGGGATGAGCAGATTTTCATCGGCGGATTCCAAGAGGTGTTTACATCCTCGGCTGCTCCCCTCCCTTCCAGCTCCTCCCAGGGTGGGTGGTACAGCCCCTATTTGCCCAGATGGGTTTTAAATAATCGAAACACCCAAGCACCTGGTTTAGTTTGTGTGTTTGCCACCAAGGGACTATCAAGTAGAAAGTGTCAAATAATAGTAACACAGAGGACTCGAGTTAAGAGGAGGTGCAAGGTCTGGAGAAACGACTGTCTAAAAGCCCAAGGGAAGGCATCTAGTTCAGGTGTGACTTTTCTCTCTGGTGCCCCCGGGATTGGCATAAAATGACATCTGCCTCTAGGTAAACATGGCTAAAGCCCAGTCCAAGGGAATTTCCGCTGACCGACTTAAGAAACATCAGCACAAGATACCCCAGAGAAGCTCCAGACACCCAGGGCAGGAGGACCCGGTGGGCGGGGTGGGGGGCAGCCCCTTCCCTTCTTTCACGCACTTCCTCCAGCCGACTCCCTCCAGGGCTCAGCGCCCTTTTCTCCACTTCTCCCTCTCAATTCGGACTCTACCATTGGGCTGACTCACAGGCGGGATGCGGGGTGTGACAGGACCGAGGGGCTCGGAGGGCAGCTGGAGGGCGAGGGAAGGTCTCTAGGTAACACAGGGCAGATGAGGAAGCCGTGGGGGTCCCGGGAGACACCTGGGGCGGGAGCGCGGAAAGGGGGCGCCTCGGGCACTCACCTGCTGCTGCGGCTCGAAAGCTGCGAACCGTGTTGCCCTCGCTCAGGGGCTGGGGGAGCAGAGGGGGCGAACCCCGTTCCGAGGACCCCGGTGTCCGCGCCGCCTCGGCTCTGCCGCCGCCTCTGTACCTGTCGTAGAGCCGCAGCATGTGCTCTGACACCTTGTCGAGCGGCTGCGGGAGGGGGTCTGGGCCACCACCTGCCGTACGGTCGCCTGGCACGGGCTCGCGGAGCTCCGGGAAATGCTGCTTGAGTCTCTGTCCGTGCGCCAGGCTCACGCACAAGCAGCCCAGCCATAGATGGAGCAGTCTGCGAGCCCCAGCCATAGCGAGGTCCGCGTCCGCTGCTGCGTCCTGGGGGCTCCCTCTGCGGCGCGCAGGGCCGGCGGCAGAGAGGAAGGTTGAACTCCCAACGAGCTGAGCGAGGGCGCCCGGAGCCCGGACGCTGCCTGAGCAGGACAGCGACCAGCCCCACTTTTTGCGCCGGTCGATAGCGGACCGGCAGGTGGGCTCTTCCCCGGCAGCGGCGCGGACCTCACCAGCGCAGGGCGCTGCCGGCGCAGTCTCCACTCGGACCCCAAGAAAGAGCTGAAGTCGTGGCGTGTGCGGCCGGGGTGTTTTCGGATCTGTCTGTACCCTCCCTCCCCGCTTTATTTTCGGGAACACCCGGCCGAAGTTGCCGCGCTGGGCACGGGGACTAGCGCCGTGTCGGGCGCAGAGACTGAGCGGGGTTGAGCGCCGCGGTTCTGAGGACGCTCGCTCGCCTTTTGCAAGGATTGGAGCAGCCGCGGTGCGGCCAGTCCGAGTTTTGAGTGTATGCGTGTGTGTGTGTGTGTGTGTGTGTGCGCGCGTGTGTGTTGTGTGCAAGAGAGAGAGAGAGAGAGAGAGAGAGAGAGAGAGAGAGAGAGAGACTGCCTTCGTTCTCTGGCTGATCTGTACAGTCGGCAGCCAATCTTGCTGTATCCCTCGCCCTCGCAGACGGCTGGGACCCCGCTATAGCCGGGAGAGAACGGAAGGGGGAAGTAACCAGCAAACCAGCAGTGGGAGGGAGAGAAGAGGAAGCAAAGTTGGGGGTGGTAGGGGAGAGGAGGGGGGAAAGGAGAAGATCGAGGAAGAAGGAAAGGGTAGGAGGGACGGGGTATTACTTTTTTAATCCCTTCAAGAACATTGGCTATGTCCCGGCCAACAAGAGAGCAGAGGAAAAATAAACTTCTTCCTGGACACTTTCGCCTCTGATTCCAAACAACATCAAGATGTGAACACCATTCTCGCTTCCTTTCGTGGGCCTCTCGAGACCCAGGTTGCGGACCCTGCACCTGTGCCGGGTTGCCATCTCTCCCTGTCTCTCTGAGAGCTTACCCATCATCGCTCCTTCTCTTCTGCATCTTCACTTTGAATCCACCTCATCCCCCCTGCCCCCAGGAGAAAAGTATGTGCGAGTGGAGTCAATCCCGTCTTAAAACAATAAACAAGCAAACACACTACAAACCCCCCTCCCCCCTACACACACATTCCCCCTCGAGAGGATTCTCTGCAGGATTGTGAGCGGTGGTGAAACGGAAAGACTTCTGGGACACGCCAGAATCCAGAGTGGGCTCTCAGAGTTAGCACCTCTTACTTAGATCCTTCCTCACCCTGTCTTTCCTGTAAAATGTAAAATGGTGATTAAACTACTAGCTAACTAACATTTTACCCCACACTTACCATGCCCTAGGTACTCGCTGTTCTTTTGATTTCAAGTGTATTGTCTTTAAAGGATTTTAACGAGAAAGCCCATTTTACCGATGAGGAAACTGAGGCAAAAGGACACTCCTAGATGGCAGACCTGAACTCCAAACTCAGGGAGTCTGATTCCTGGGCTCAAGCAGTTAATCATCACACTATTAATAATGAAACTAGCATTTATTTAATTTATTTTTTAAACATCTTTATTAGACTATAATTGCTTTACAATGGTGTGTCAGTTTCTGCTCTATAACAAAGTGAATCGGTTATACATATACATATGTTCCCATATCGCCTCCCTCTTGTGTTTCCCTCCCTCCCACCCTCCCTATCCCACCCCTCTAGGTGGTCACAAAGCACCGAGCTGATCTCCCTGTGCTATGTGGCTGCTTCCCACTAGCTATCTATTTTACACTTGGTAGTGTATATATGTCCATGTCACTCTCTCACTTTGTCCCAGCTTACCCTTCTCCCCTCCCCGTATCCTCAAGTCCATTCTCTAAGAGACTAGCATTTAAACTGAATTTTCAGTGTGACAATTCAGGTACATGTTCTTAGCACAGTTCCTGGCCTCCTGCAGTAAAGACCCCAGTAAATGTCTGTTGCAGCGTATCTATCTGTTCCCTCGGTGGGAGCAGAGTGGGGTTTATGGAAAAGAATATAGGCTGTGCGATCACATTGGGCTTCCAAATCTCCCTTTCTTCTTTGAAGGTGAATAAGCACACATTCCTTTTAAAGTTTTGTTTGGATGACAATGGAAGACAGTGCTAAAGTGACTGGCACACTGGCTAGCCTCCAGTAGGGGCTCAATCTCTTTGTATCCCAAATTTATCCCAAATGCAGACTACATCCTCCCCACTAAGTCACTTCTCAATCCTTTGTGGTTTGGATTTTGCCCTTGGCCACCCCTGGAACTGTTCTGCAGATAATAACACAAACTTCAAGGCTGGTTGTGAGACTTATGTGAGATCGTGTGTGTGTGTGTGTGTGTGTGTGATCTTTGCCTGGCATAAAGAACATAATAGCTTTTGTGATTAATAATGAAGACCCAATTGCAAAATTCAATAGGCCCTGGAAATTCTCTCCCCCTTTGATTTTCCTCTGTGAATCTTTGGTTCATTCTCTCTGCTTCTTGCTCTCTCTCAGCTCTGTGATCTGCCTCCTCTTTCTTGGCCTGCCTTCAGTGTTTCTCACATGTTTATAACCTGCCCTGAGAGGATACCAAATTGAGAAAAAAAATCTCCTGCTTTGGTGGCCACCTCTGACCTTCAAATATATAGCTCTGGAGCTCTCTCAGCCCCAGTCTGCATTGCTTAAATTTCACCTTCCTCCATTTTGAAACCATCCCCAACACTTCCCTTCCTTTAGCTCCAGTGCATAGCTCCATTGCTACCTCTGCTACTTTGTACTCGATGTAATTTCTCCTTTTTAGAAGCTGTGCTGTGACTGCTGGAGTTGACCATATGTCTTCAACATCTACCCTTACTTCTTCCTAGATGTATACACTTTCCCTTCCTTGTGCTGCCATTTTCTTATTTGAGTCGTAAGTATAAAGTAATAGTTCCTGTTGACAGAGTCATTGTAAAAAATCATGGGACAGCCCATGTCAAGAGATTAGTACAGTGCCTATCACATAGCAAATGCTTAAGAAGAATCAGCTCTGAGCTAAGAGAGATTGCTTGTATGTTTTTGTCTAAAGCAGAGGTCAAAAAAAAAAAAAAAGCAGAGGTCAAACCATACTCATCTTTATATTTTAGTGACCAGCCATTACATTCAGAGTAAACAAAGTGACAAGGAGATACTAAGCAGGTAGACTTACCCCTACCTGGGACTCTCACCTGTAATTGCAAGACCAGATTGAAAAGTGTGGATAAAAGCTGGCAAACTGAAGAACACTTGTAGCAGCCAGATCCTGGACCAAAAGTGCCTCATTTACAGCTAACCTACACCCAAGTAGATGGAGCAAGGGATGAACAGTTCAAGCCAGCAGCATAATGTTCTTCAATGACAAAGAAATGACACTCATGTCAGACCCTCTGAGTGACCTCCTGAGAAACTGAATTGAAAGCAAATTGAATTGGGAGTAATAGTTCCTTCATCAGAGTACCTAGAGATGCCATCTTATGATACTTCACAACCGTAGCACAATGTTTCTTTTTTTTTTTTTTTTTTTTTTTTTTTTTTTTGCGGTACGCGGGCCTCTCACCGCTGCGGCCTCTCCCGCCGCGGAGCACAGGCTCCGGACGCGCAGGCCCAGCGGCCATGGCTCACGGGCCCAGCCGCTCCGCGGCATGCGGGACCCTCCCGGACCGGGGCACAAACCCGCGTCCCCTGCATCGGCAGGCGGACTCCCAACCACTGCGCCACCAGGGAAGCCCCACAATGTTTCTTTTATCAAAGTTCACAGAATCAGAGATCTGGATGGTTTAAATTGTCTCAGAATGCTGGCATCTTTAGATGCCTTCCTCCAAAAGGGATGAAAGATGGGATTCATAATTCTGGCTCAGCATCTGTCTTACCTGATACTTGGAGGATTTGTAGCTATGCAAAACAAGGAACTTCTGAATTGAATCCAATGGTGGTACATGGTCTGATTTCTTGTTGAGTCTGGTTAATTAAAATCTGTCTTATATTTTAGTAATAGGAGTTTCCTATTTTTATCTTAGCGAGTAGCTGTTACTGTTACTGCCAACCACTGAATCATAAGACACATAGTCTCTTTTCCTAAACACAAGGAGAGTTAAAGAAAGACATTTCTGTAATTTAACAGCAGATGCAAATTAGAGATTTTAGTGGATTCCGTTGAGTTGAGTTCTACTTTTGACGACAAAATCATGTCTCTGTGTGTGTGTATATATATATATATGTATGTATATGTATGTCTCTGTGTGTGTGTATATATCATGTCTCTGTGTGCGTGTATATATGTATATGTATGTATAGACATGTATGTACATGTGTGTATGTATATATATAATGCATGTCCTCTTATTAGCCTTCTTAAGCACTATATACATTTATTTTCTAAAAACATCCTGTGGACAATTTTTATTGAATACTTACATAAGGCTGCAGTAGCAATTGTGGGGAAAATATATAAGAAGATTGTGTCTTAGGCTTGGAGGAGTTTAACCTTCTAGTAGGTGAATCAAAGAAAGCCACATGGGCCAACTAACAAATAATGGGAGAAGTAGCGTTCAACCATGTTTTGTAGACTGTATCACAATTTGCTGTGTCAGTCAAAAGGAGGAAATCAGTGGGAGATGGAGTAGCCAGAGAAGATTTCCTGGAAAAGGTGAGTCTCTTTTTAGCCTTGGAAAACGGGTAGGACTTTAGACAAGTCAAACATAAAGGACTTGTAATTTAGGAAAGAATAGCAGTAAGAGATGAGTTGCAGAAGTAAGAATGAGCTTGCCATGTTAATAAGACTGTGCCTGTTGGGACTAAGGTTGATCTGATTTGAATAGAGCATGTATGTATGCTGGAGAGTACAGGAAATAGAGATGGATTGTCGGCTAGAATGAGTTTATGGAGGACCTTGAATGCTAAATCAAGGGGAAAGTAGGGAACCATAGAATGTTTTTGAGAAGAGAAGCATTTCTAATGGTCCAAACTCTCCAAAATGGTCTGGAAAGTTTTAATAACTAATAAATTTCCTGCCTCTGGAAGTATGTAAACATAAGGTAGATGACAACTTGGAGAAATTTTAGAACTGATTCAAATATCAGAAGGTTGATTAAAGATATTTAAAACCTTATTAGTGGGCTTCCCTGGTGGCACAGTGGTTGAGAGTCTGCCTGCCGATGCAGGGGACACGGGTTCGTGCCCCGGTCCGGGAAGATCCCCCATGCCGTGGAGCGGCTGGGCCCGTGAGCCATGGCCGCTGTGCTCCGCAATGGGAGAGGCCACAACAGTGAGAGGCCCGCGTACAGCCAAAAAAAAAAAAAAAAAGCCTTATTAGTTGCAAATTTACTTGACTGCAAGGAGATATATATATATATATATCTGATTCACAGTGGCTTAAACATGATATATATATATATATATATCTGATTCACAGTGGCTTAAACATTATATATATAGATATATATATATATATATCTGATTCACAGTGGCTTAAACATATAGGGATTTATTCTTCATCCTGTTGTAAGAAATCTGCAGATAAAGAGCTGTTGATATTTTTTCAGTGGCCTGACAATATCATTAGTAATGTTTAGGTGACTCATCTTTTCTTTCTTACTGCCTCAGGGTCACCAGATGGCTCCTGCAACTTCAGCCATCCAGCCCTTGTTTCAGGAAGAAAGAAGGAGGAAAGGGGAGGCACCATCTATATCTCTTCCTTTTCATCAAGCAAAGCAAACGTTCTCTCAGAGCTCTGGCTGTTATCACTTATATCTCACTGGTTGAAATCTTATCTCATGGCCATCTTTACCTGCAGCCATTCAAAATTATCTGAATGAGGGGGACTGGAGTATCTTGTCTCAACCTGGGCACATTGCCATTGCAAATAGAATCTGAGTTCAGTTGTCAAGGAAGAAGGGAGAATGGAAAATGTAAAGTAACTAACAGGGTTTGATATAAGGACCCTCCCAATGTTGAGAGTCTATGAATCTTCAATCCATTTATTAGTTATTTTCTATTCTGCCTGTAAACTTGTTTAGTTTTTCTCCATTCTAAAAACAAAAACAAACATCAAAACTCTTTTCCATATCTATTTCACAAACTGTCATCCTCTCACTTTCTTTTCTTTGATCTCTGAACTTGTTTAAAAAGTAGTCTACACCTAATATTTCACTTTCCCACTACCTATAATCACGTCACTTCATTTTATTTCTTACCATCTGTAACAAGTTCTTTGTACTCTACTGAAACTGTCCTTGTATTAGGCACTAACCTTCTAATCACCAATCCAACTGCTACCCTCCTCCCACCCCCACCCCCAGGCTTCATCCTTACCTGAGTGTTTGACACTATCTACCACCCTTTCCTTGAAACTCTCTTCCTTTTTTATCTTACCTATTCTGGTTTCTTCCTATCTTTCTGATTGCACATATTGTTGTTTAATTCATTCAACAAATATTTAGTGTCTACTGTGTTTTATTTATTTATTTATTTATTTTTGGCTGCGTTGGTTGGATCTTCGTTGCTGCACACGGGCTTTCTCTAGTTGCGGCGAGCAGGGGTTCCTCTTCGTTGTGGTGCACAAGCTTCTCATTGTGGTGGCTTCTCTTGTTGCGGAGCATGGGCTCTAGGCACATGGGCTCAGTAGTTGTGGCTCACGGGCTCCAGAGCCCAGGCTCAGTAGTTGTGGCGTGTGGGCTTAGTTGCTCTGTGGCATATGGGATCTTCCCGGACCAGGGCTCGAACCTATGTCCCCTGCACTGGCAGGTGGATTCTTAACCGCTGTGTCACCAGGGAACTCCTCTACTGTGTTCTTGATGCTTAGTTTGGTATTGAGAATATAGAGATGGAATGAAATTGTCCCTATCCTCTGGAAACTTGGTCTACTGGGGAGATAGGGATATTATCACTTAAGAAACCTTAAGATAATTTTGAATGGCTGAATAAAGTGCTACATGGATGAGATGATACTTGAACTGAGATCTGAAAGTTAAATAAGTGGTTTTCCAGGACCATTTCAGATATGATATTCCAGGCAGAGGAAGTATCCAGAACACAGAAGTAGGAGAGGCCTTTCTTCTGGGATGTTCTTCCAACTTCATACCAATCTCTCTCTCTAATTATTTCCTTGGTAGTTAAGTCACTTTAGCTATATACTTTTATTTACTTTTCAGAAACTCCCCAAATGATTTTCCTAACCTACAAAATTTCAGACTCCATTTTTTATAAGCTTGTGGATGTTCTGTTGGCATCATAAATTCTGTGCATCTGTAATGAAACTGATCATCACCCTCCCCATCATCTTATTCTTGGTTTCCATTCTTCTGTGAATGGCACCATTATCCTTATAGCCATCTAGGTTCCAAGTCTTAGAGTCACATTTGCCTTCTCTCTCTGACCACCATATCTAATCATTGCTAAGTCCCATGCAAGTTATCTCTGTGATATCTCTGCCATCTGTCCCCTTTATTTTTATTGCAATCTCTTTCATTTAGTTGCTATTATATTCTAATCTGGATGAGCTGTCTCCCAAATGGCTTCCGGTTCCTCGTCACTCCAACTGTTTTTGATTTCTATTGCTGCATAACAAATCACCACACACTTAAAGGCACAAAACAATGCCCATTTATTATGTCACAGTTCTGTAGGTCAGATCCAGTGGGTTCATCTGGGTTCCTGCTCAGGGTCTCAGATTGAAGGTGTTGGATGGGTGGTGTTCTTATCTGATAGCTCTGAGTAAGAATCTTCTTCCAAGCTCATTCATATGTTGACAGAATCCAGTTCCTTATGGTTATAAGACTGGGTTCTCATCTTTTTGTTGGTCTTGTTATCAGCTCCCAGAAGCCACTTGCCATTTCTACCACGTGGTTCTCTCCATCTTCGAACCAGCAATGGAGAAGTTCTTGCATGTTTTATACAGTGCTTCTAATCTCTTTCTCCAGAAAGAATCCCCATCCTTTTAAAGGACTTGCCTGAGGTCAGGCCCACCCACCAAGGATAAGCTCCCCTTCTTAAACTCAATTTTGCCATATAGTATAATCACCAGAAGGATATCCCATCATATCTATAGCTTTCTCTTACACTGAAGATTGTACAAATGACTGGAGTCAGTTTAGAATTCTGCCTACCATGGTAATCATCTAAATACTGCTACTAGATTTATCCTCCTAAAACTTACTTCAGTAATATTATAAGCTTTCTCAAAAACAAATAAGTAATTGCTCATTACCAACTAAACTTAAGCAAAATAAAATAAATCCTCAGTTTGATACTCATAGCCTTCCACAGTATGTCCTCAGCCCAGTTTTCTGGTGTATCTCTATTCTTTCCCACATATTCTCTATGCTCTAGCCAGAGTAGATGGTTCTTTTCCACTTTTTTTCACTTGCAGTCTTCCTTTGCCTGGTTTGTAATCTTCAAGATCCATCTGAAAATGTTACCTTTTCTGTGCAGTGATTCCTAATCAGTCCAATGGCTTGTGAGCTCTTAATCCTTTAAATCTTCATAGCATTTAGTACCTCTTATAGCACTTAAGAGATTCTGTCATATGCTGCTTTTGTTTACTTTTATAAAGAAATAGCTGCTTCTCTAATAAAACCCAGCTCCCTCACTGTTGGCAGCAATGGGAGAACATCCACCTGCGGAAGAAGTGGTTGGAACTCTTGTCTGACTCTCCGTCCCCAGAGATTTTCCATCTGCCCCATCTTTCTCTGGCTGCTTCCTATTTTTACTACTGCACTGCACAAAAGGATTCTGCTACACCTTCTCTCTCATTCTAGCTAAGCTTGAACACACAACTAATTTAATTTTGGATTTTTGTCACATAGTTGAAGCAAGCCTGGAACTTGCAAACAATAATTGACTAAAGGTTCATGGAAATAAACACACAGATATCAACATACAGCTCCATCATCTGACTTATACCACATTTTGATTTTCTGCTTTTTGGGTCTTTTTCTTCCTGGCTCCTGTCCTACCATAATTTTTGCTAACAATTATTTAACTGAACATCCATCGTGTATCAGAAATCCCTCTGCGGTGCTGGAGAGGCAATGGGAACAACATGACTTTTTTTTTTTTAATCTGGGGTCAAGTTAGTAAGACCCAGAGAGGCAGAGGCAAGTGCTTCCTCATCTATTCATTAATATTCATTGAGCATACGTTATAAGCCATACGCTATTCTAGAAGTTGGGGATATAGCCACACAAAAGACCATTGAAATCCTACTCTCATGGAGTTTATATTCCAAGAGAAATGGACAATAAAACCAAGCCGAAAATTTAAGAATTTCACAAAAGTATCATGAAGATAATACAGCAAAGTAACAGGATCTAGAATGGTATGTGTATCTGGAAGGGGATGCTGGGGTATTCCAGGACGATGAGGTGGTCAAGAGACATCCTCTGAAGACCCGGCATTTGAACTGAGACCTGGAAGTGTCCTTACATTGATCCGACTTCTTATTAGATGCAAAGGCAGGGAGAATTATTCATCTTTTACGCCCACCACCTTCCTCTAATTTCCTTACACTTCATTACATGCTTAACATAATATTTGTGGAACAGAATCCAACTGAATAGTGATAAGATGAAGGGGTGTTGCACCAGACATCTCCTACCAAACACATTTGTCTTCCTATGTAAATACATAGAATAAAGCGTGTTTATCTTCCTATAACACAAAATAACTTGATTTTAGCTGTTGCTTATTCCCTTTTTTTCTGAATTCATTTCAACTGCTTTTCAACTAAGACATTCCTTAAAATTTGAACGATGTGAAAATTAAAGATGACTAAACAAATATAATAAGGAAAAAGAATTAGATCCTTAAGGGCAGAAACAGTATTTTATATACTTTCACATTATCCGTCGTCATAGGACCGAAAGCAAACCAAAATTAGCATCTTGGGATATAACTTCTCAGTCTCCCTTCTTCTGTGCCTAGGGCATAGAATATTTCCACGTGTTAATTATATCTTTAGAATCACACAGTATTTTGACTTTTTACTGTTTAATAAAAAAAATAAAGAAATTATATTGTGAGGGGACTGGATCCTTTTTTATGCTTGACGATGTTGATTCTGCTTCATAATCAACATATCAGAACCACATGTACACTAAGGTTTTATAACTGACATGCCCAGTCATATTCTCTCTTGTATTATTCAATTCCACCTATACTGAAAATTTCAACTGATAATGATGCTATGAGAATATGCCATTACACCTCCCCCCCCCCCAAGAAAAGGGAAAGAACCTTACTTATAACAACTGATGTTTTTCCCCTTGGTAGAATGTTTTGTGTCATGCTTGAATCTCAGCATGAGAAATTTTGCAAGCCTGTCTTGAAGCTTTCCTTCCACTGGTTGTTCATTTAGTCCTTGTGATTTGATAGCTGGAGTGTCTCCTCAAGTGCTGGTCCTACTGTTTTCCGAGTGTTGTCTATAGGATTTGCGTGTGGAACTCTACCTGCCATATTAATCAGCTTCTTCCTGCAGGCAGTTCAGGTGGCATCCTTCCTCTGGAATTCGTGTTTTAATTCTTACGGCCTCCTAAAGATCTTTTTACCAGCAGATTTCTCTCTCTTGGGCTTAGCTGTTTCTGTACATGGCAGCTTACTGCGTTTGATTCTTTTGGGAAAAGCCGTTACTTTAAAAAAAAAAAAAATCTCTTCTTCTTAGAATTCATCTCTCTGTTCTCCCTCACCCTTTTGGTGATTGTTTCCTAAACTGATTTCTAAAAGTGTAACACTTAAATTATTTTGTGACCTAGCACAATTCAGTGAATATTTCCATTCATATGTCCATAATACTCTCCCAGGTAGTCATGCCTCTAAGCCCCCAGAGGTGAGGATTACCTGGCAATGCAGAAATACATGTGGCTGTCCCATTCCTCTTCCGTTCTCAGGCTCACACCTCTCTCTCTACCTTTTCCTACTCTCTTAATTCCACCTCCTTTTGTCCCTCTTCCCTCCCAACTGGCCCTACCTCTAAATGCAGTCCATATGATGGTTGGCAGTAGGACTATGGATTGAAAAGGTTACTGACCCTCCAGTATCTGGAGGGAGGTGATCGCAGTTGTCACCTTGGCAACCCAGGGATCCAATCATTGGCATGGCTGCAAGCATCTGCCTTTTCACCCTGCAAATAAATTTCCAGGCGTAGCTGCTCAGATGACCCATGTAAAAGCCTTAACAGGATCAATTAAAGTTGCTTACGTATGGTGATGAATCCTTTAAAAATATGGACAGATGGGGGGTGTAGAAATGATAAATATCACCACGGGGAACTAATTTTATTCTCTACTTTCACTTTAGGATTTCCAGGTGTTTTTCTGTCATTTCTTCCTTGAGGGAAGTCATTTCAAACTGCTCCTGGATATCTGCCCACAGAAAAGCAAACAGCTTTCTTTGACCACAAATGATCAGCACCAACAACTCCTCCACCCTGTTTTTCAATTTTTGAACTCTGGGGTAAATTCTTGACTTATAAAATTAAGATCTAGATAACTCTGGCAAGGAGCCAGCCCCTGCAAACCCATCTTTACTAGGCAATGAAGAGTGATTGCATAAATGCTATATAAATGCTTCAGGTCTCCATGTCGTCAATCCTGGTAACCATTGCTGAGCTGTAAACAGAGCAGGAGTGTCTGGGTAGTGCTGGGCGAGCTAAGTAGGATTTGGCTGGACTGGAATTAACATGGAACGGAAGCTGACAGATCCTGAGCTCAGCAAGACCAAAGGCTGCTTCTTTTCCATCTTTGTCATCCTACATCTATGCTAAGTATACATTTTTATTGAAATCCATATTTTGAAGGAAGTGTAAATAATTAACAAGAGATTCGTGATGATCTTTGTAGCTAGTTCAGCATATATTTTTGAATTCTAAGGAATTGACAAGGAATACCCTCAAGGAATATGCTGCTGTCCTATGGCAGCTGTTCTTGCTTTAAAACACTCTGGTGCAAATTTCCTCCTAATGTGACACCCAAGCCAAACCAAAATGTGAATCTTCTCCAGATCAGCACACTTCAGATTTTATTTTTTTTCATAAAGTTTTCCTGGATGACTTCAGGCCATTATTATCTGATACATAAACATATGAGAAGTTAACTGACCATATAAAATGGGCATTTGTATACATTTGCGTCTCTATTTAGAATGCAGCCTCCTAAGAACAAGAATCACGTGTAGTGCCTGGGAGAGCTTTTTGCCTACAGTAGATATTCAGTAGCTACCCTTTAGAAAAGTAACTGAAATAAGAGCACTGAGGCACAAATAGTGATATCCTAGTTCTGTCACCTAAGATGACATAAAGATGAAAAAGAGAAGCTTTAAACTTGGGATAGTCTATTATATCTCCAAATCCCAACAGGGCTGTTATACAGAGGAAATTCATGTTGATAGCAGAAATGTGTTTCTTTTTTAGAGAAAAGCAGTACTACTCTTCCAGTGATGAAAAAGATTGGGAGAAAAAATTTTTTTCAGTACTTTTCTCTGTTCATTCAGCACTTGTACATAATGTGAGTGTAACTGCCTTCTCCAATATTTGTAAATGATGCATGTCATAAAAGATATGCAAGTGATCATACAGCAAACCTCAGCCCCTGAGTGCCTATTTCCCACTTTCCTTTTGAATCATGTGTAATAGACTGACTATTTGAAACTAATTTAGGAAATCAGATATAAGTTCCAACAAAGAGCAATAGACAACCAGGTATTTTTCTAGTGGTTTCAAATTGTTCCAATTTTTCCCCATTTAGGTAGGAAAAGGTCTTGAATGTTGCTGATCTTGGAAGTGCTGTGGGAAATGTCTGTCCTGCTAGGTGAAAGAAATCCCAGCTGGTGGCAGTGTTTGGATTGTACTCCCAGCAAATGTCAAGGCACAATTCACTTACTAACAATATTTGGGCACAAAGAATGGAGCGACAAAATATTTTCAGGGATCCTGCTGCTTAATGAGGAGGTGGCTCAGACAGAACCAGATGGGTCCTGACGTTAGAAACTTCTGGGCACAAAGATGATTCTTTTGTTCCCACTTCTGTCCTTAAGACAAAGCAAAACCTCAAAGTATACTGGTTGATTTAGTAGGAGAAGAGGTTTTCTCTGGAGATGTTCTCTGGGGTGGCAGCGCAGGGGGTGAATGGTCCCCTGGGCAGTAGACAGTGTGAGCAATGAGAAGAGAACAAACTGTCCATCAGCGGTTCAAAGAGCTCTTTTCCTTGGTTCCTGAAATTCATCCAGGCTTCAAGAGCTTCCTAATAAAAGGTAGGTTTCCCCGGGGGGTCTAACACTTTGAGCACTATCAACAGGTATCAGTTAACACCTTGAGGGAAACTTGGGAGAGTTGCCAGAAATTGGTAGAAAAAGAAAGGGAAAATAGAAACAGTCCCTGGGATAAAGTATTATCTACCATCCCTCCAGGATGGGCCCTGCTTTAATCTCCAGAACAAGTGGACTTCTGTCTTACCTCAGTGGCCTTGGGCAAGTCATTCAGCTAAGCTAGTTTCTGCTTTATCTGTTAGTAGGGGAGAGTAATCATTCTTTATCTCATGAAGGGTGTTGGGAGAATTTATGGTCTATAAAACATTTGAGATTTTTCAGTGTGAGGCAATTCATAAGTACAAAGTGTGATTAGTGGTTTTATTACAGGACTGTAAACTTGATCTATGTAGTATCATAATGGTAATATTTTGTGGAAGTACTTATCTCTAGTTCTGCAGAGAGGTGGACCTGTTTGTATCCCCTTGCCGGGCCATGGTAGAAGTCCTACTAACCACTGATGAATATAGAAGTCCTGATAGAAAGGAGATGTTGTTGACTTTTATTACCTAACACAGGTGTTTTATAGTATTTCTTATCAGAGAGTGATATCCGAATGCATAGCTAAGCCCCATTCAAAGCAGTTTGGATAGATTTTTTTTTTTTAATCCCTTGAAAAAGTGGAAGGCCTTCTTTTCCATGTCCACAGTCATTTCTATTCTCCCCCTCTTCCATGGCAGCCACACTTGTCTTCATGCCAGCTTAGAAGAATGGCTTGCTGATGTCCCCTATCTCTGTCCACACAGAAACAGGACAAGAACAGCCGACGACTGCCTGGCTGCTTCATGTTTCGGGAATCTCCAGTGACTGTCCAGGGCCTAACAGAGTTAACACTTGAACTCCTCGGTCCAGAATTCAAGGGCTTTTAACTTCCATCAGCTTAATTTCCATTTCCATTTTTCCATGAACTCAGTACATCCAATCATTTTGCCACTAATGGCTGACCCTCTGTGTCACAGCTCCATGACTCTGAGGACAGTTAGAGCCTCAGTACTGCGAAAAGCATCTGGTTCACAGTAGCTGTTCAATAAAGAGTTGCTGAATGCAGGAATAAATGATTTAAACCCCGAAACACTTTTCCTCATAATCTGTGTTGTTGAGTCATCAGGCTCAAAACTCAATTCCTTCAGGCAGCCTTGTAATCCAGTGTGGTATATTTGCCAGAATAGGCAAACTCATAGAGGCAGAAAACAGATTAATGGTTGCCAGGAGCTGGGGAGAGTGACTACTTAATGGATATGGGATTCTGTTTGGGGTAATGCAAAGATTCTGCAAGTAGCTAGTGGTGATGATTGCACATTGGTATGTGTACCTTTATAATGGTTTAAACGGTAAATTTTGTGTTACGTGTACTTTACCATACACACATGCAAGCTAATGCAGTGCTAAATTAATATAGTCTGACTTGTGATTGGCTAGATAACTTTGTGCCAACAATAATTGGAAAGATCTTGCAAATCTGTGTAACATTAATATTTCTTTTTGCCATGCAATTTACTGCAGGAAGAGACACTTTAATGTAGGATGATCACCTTGTCTTGGTTTGCCCAAGTCTATCCTGGCTTTAGGACTTAAAGCTCCATGTCCCACTTAATCTCTCCATCCTGGACAAACCACGATGGTTGGTCACTGGATTAGTCAAGGTTCTCCTGCTCTCAAGACCTTCAACTAATTGGACAAAGCCCACCCCACTATGGAAAATAATCTGCTCTATTTAAGTTCAACTGATTGTGAAAGTTAATCACATCCACAAATATCTTCACAGCCACATCTAGACCACTGTTTGATGAAATAGGCACCATAGCCTAGCCAAGTGGACACATTAAATTAATCATCACAGTCATGTCACTTTAAATGCCTCTTGAAATTTTGATGTCTACAATAATACAATCTTGAGGAAACAATGGAAATAAGACATTTCAAAAAGAAATCTCAAAAAAATATGGATATTGACAGTATACTTTGCAGGGCACTAAACGTGAAGTGAGCTATTATTATTTTTTTTATAAAACTGACATAGAATTGTGAATAATACTTCAGAGTGATGAAATAGTTGCATTTTCAGTTAGAGAATTTCCAATTTATCTGAAATTGAATCTAGAAGGACAGAGCAGGTGGAAGAGGGTAGCATGTTATGCTATGGTGCACGTGAACCCAGTGAGATTATTGTTCTTCAAATACAGATACTGCAGTGATGGACCAAAGAGACAGTGGGAGGACACATTGAAAACACACTGGCTGGAGTCAAAGAGTTGAATTCAAATCTTGGTTTATACACAGTACTATATATAAAAAATAGATAACGCACAAGGACCTACTGTAGAGCACAGGGAAATATACTCAATATTTTGTAATAACCTATGAGGGAAAAGAATCTGAAAAAGGATATATATATATATATGTGTGTGTATATATATGTATATATGTATACACATACATATCGGAATCATTTTGCTGTACACTTGAAACTAACACAACAATGTAATCAACTATACTTCAATAAGAACAAAACAAAACAAAATAAATCTTGGTTTCTCGACTAATGGCTTAGTGGACTTGAACAGGTTATTAAACCTCCATGAGCCTCAATTTACTCATTTACAAAATTTGTTGTAAGGTTGTTGGAAGGAGTACACAAATATCCTTTTCCCGCTGCAGTGTTTGACTCCATTGACACTCACTATATGGCAGCTACAGAGAGGGTAAGAGAGCGTTTGAATGGTTAACAGTCATTTCATACGCTATGAGCTGTACTAGTCATTTTACAGGCATTATTTGTTTAATCCTCACAATCACCAATTATGTAGTGATTGTTATCGGTCCTCATTTTACCAGTGACATAATCAGGCTTGGAGGGCTTAACCAATATTCCAAGGTCAAACACATAGTAAATGGTAGAACTAGGATTTGAACCCAGCTGCTGAGATTCTAGAACCTTCTAGCCTAATCCTTTTTTTTTTTTTTATAATGTTAATAATGCCTTGCAGGGTTACAGTGAGACTTAGAAATAATGAAAGGTTTTTTTTTTTTTTTAAAGAAGATGTTGGGGGTAGGAGTTTATTAATTAATTAATTAATTTTTGCTGTGTTGAGTCTTCGTTTCTGTGCAAGGGCTTTCTCTAGCTGTGGCAAGCGGGGGCCACTCTTCATCGCGGTGCGCGGGCCTCTCACTATCGCGGCCTCTCTTGTAGCGGAGCACAGGCTCCAGACGCGCAGGCTCAGTAGTTGTGGCTCACGGGCCCAGTTGCTCCGCGGCATGTGGGATACTCCCAGACCAGGGCTTGAACCCGTGTCCCCTGCATTAGCAGGCAGATTCTCAACCACTGCGCCACCGGGGAAGCCCTAGCTTAATCCTTCTTGCACGTTGACTGTTTGAAAAAATTAGTTAAGGTTAAAGTCCCTAGATGAGGCTAAGTTTGAATAATTGTTGAGCCAGTTATTTCCTAGATGGATGTCCTTGGGCAAGTTATTTAAGCTCTCTCTATTTCTCTATTAAATAGGAGTAATAATAATTATGGTCAATCCTTATTATGTGCAGATTCTGTATTTGCAAATTCACTAACTTGCTAAAATTTATTTGTATCCTCAAAATCAATATTTGGCACTTTTGCAGTCATTCATGAACGTGTGCAGTGTGGTAAAAAATGTGAGCTGTCCACCGTGCACATCTCCAGCTGAAGCTGAACAAGGCAACCCTCTGCTGTCTTACTTCAGCTCTCATACTATAAACAGGTGTCCTTTTCACAGTCCAGCTGATGCCATGTTTTTCACATTTTTGTGCTTTTTGTTGGTGATTTTGCCTCAATATGGCCCCAAGCATAGTGCTCTAGTGTGTCTAGTGTTCTTAAGCACAAGGCTGAGATGTGGTTTACGGGAAATAAGATAATGTAATGGATTTTTTTTTTTAACATCTTTATTGGGGTATAATTACTTTACAATGGTGTGTTAGTTTCTGCTTTATAACAAAGTGAATCAGTTATACATATACATATGTTCCCATATCTCTTCCCTCTTGCGTCTCCCAATGTAATGGATTTAATAAGATAATGTAATGTGCTTGGCACAAAGTAGAAACTCAGCAAATTATAACTAGATTTTTTTTCTCTTTCAAGATGCTGTATCACTTCATTCTAATTTAGAGAATATTTAGTACAAATTTTACTATGCTGTTCTAATATGTCATTTTTAAAAGTTACCTTTAAAAATACACGTTATAACCTATATCTCAAAGAAACAACAGAAAACATTTTTTGAATATTACAGTAGGAGGCAAAAACTGTTGCCTATTAGACCTACTGTGAATCCTCATGCGTGGATGCACAGAACTATGGAATAGAATCAAGTAATTAATGTTTCAAAAGACAAACTCTTATTGCCTTGATTCTCCCAATCATAAGAATAAAACATGGATTTAAAAAAATCAGGAAGCTTCTATAAATGCTCATACAATTGAACAGAATCCTTTACTTGGCAGGATTTTTTTTCTTTACTAAGGTCTTTTCAGTAGAACAAAGAAGAATGAAACACATCAAAAAACCTGTAAGAACTCATGTACTTCGTAAAAATATTGAATGAATAGGTCACTATTTTAAAACATTTTTATCTATCTCTGTTAGATTATATGGAAATGTTAATCTTGTTCAGCTGTTTTTGAGACTTTCATAAAATTTCTTAATTTCTCTCAAACAGGATAATTTCTTTACATCCTATTAACCTCGTCTCAAAAGAATATGTATTATTCCCTGGAAAGAAAACCTTTTAAGTTTAAAATTTACAAGATTGGTTTCAAAATCATTTAAATGTCAACACAATGGGTTTTAGTTTTCTGATTACTAGTCAGTTCTTTCTAGTAGGAAAGTCATCCACAGTGGAAACACGTGGCAAAAGCTTGCTTGACATTTGAGAGAGTTCAGATTTTACTTCCTTTGTGAAGTCTCTCCATAGCCAAGGGGAGCTTTCCAGTCTTCTCTGGAAGCATTCCCAGCATACTGTGTTGTCTTTTGTTTCACTATTAGTACCTTATAATTCCCCCTCTGCCGCCCCCCAGGGTGGTGAACAGTGCCTAGTACAAAGAGGATGTTCAGTAAAAGCTTGTTGAATGAATAAACGAATGAATCAACTTCCCAGTGTTGTGTGTGCGTGTGTGTATGTGCCCGTGTATGTGTGTGTATTTAGCTACAGCGTGTTTGTTGCTTTTCTTATCCAAGGCACATAGCTAGTAAGTAGCAGGGCAGGGTTAGGAAAAAAAAAGTTCTTCCTGATCCAGTGTTCTTTACACTTTATCCTTAATCTTTACACTCTAATTTTAAATTTGGGATCCTTGAGACCTAGTGTGTTCTGACAAGGAGATCTTCTGGTCTGTGAAACGAGGTGAGTTGATAAAGCCACGTCCTTAAGAATAAATAAGAGGTCATTCTCAAATGTGTTTTTCTTCCTCTAGCACTTACCTTTTTTGGTGTAATGAATGATATCTCCACCAACTGTAAAACAAACTTAGCTCTAATGCAGCATATGTTAACATTAAGGATCTTACTGATGAAGTTAAGATAAGAAACCTAGAAATCTAAGAACCACTCTTGACCCCGGTGCCTGGAGAGCTGTGAGCATTTTGACACGTCTTATCACTTACCACCGGTTTGAGGAAAACTTACTGATTTCTTGGTTTTCTATGGTTCTTAGAATGACTTAGCTCATTTATATTAAGAAATTATTCCTTTTCATGTGGAATTTCTCAACCAAAAGCTTCTCATAATTTTGCAATCTTTCCTTCCTCTTTTACCCTCTGTTTCTAATTGTTCTCGAGTTTTGCCAGTTCTTCTGGTAAAGATCTGATCCTTTTAAAAATATTCTCATTGACACCACTCTAGTTTACATTTCTGTGTCCTGAGGACTGTTTATGCAGCAACCTCATTAAACAGTTTTCTGACCTTTCAAATTCTTGATTCTCCTTCCCATCCATCCATTTTTGCATACAAGTAATGCATCATCTTTCTGCAGTACAAATTGATTCTGCCTTTTTTTTTTTTCTGATAAAAACACATCTGTGGTCCCTTTTGTCCATCTGACTAAGGATAAAAAGTCTGGGTAACTTAGGGGAGCTTCATCATCACTCTTACGTTTCTGTGACATGGACATAAAGTTTATGCGCTATGCCCATCTTTGCTCATGGCTCTGTCCCGGGACTCAGCAGGGCATGTGGCATAGAGGAAGCACTCATGCCTAATTTTTGAGTGAACAAATCAATTTTAAAAAACGGTGTTTAAATTCCATTTGACTTGGGTTTAACCTCTAAATGAAATAGGTAGTTCTGTGACATTTCATATTAATGTACATGGACTCACATACAAAGGCACTTTGAGCCTACAGGAGACATAAAGATATGAATTTAGTTCTAGTTTTGCTTCCCAGCCCACCTGTATGTATTCAAGTTTCCTTAGCATTTTGCCTTTATGTATTAAATTATCCAGAAATAACAATAGTTCTTGGATGAGTGATTGTGTCTAAGACTAGTTGTTATTGTTTTTGTTGTTTTTATTCATATTCCAGTAATGTGGGAAAGTGATGAAACAATGGGAGTTTGATTATTCAGTTTTTCCCTATTTCTTCCAGACCCATTCCTAATAGTCTTCAATTTTCCTCTCCTATCACCATTTCTGGGTAAAAAAGATTAGTGGGAAATCTCTCCAATAAATATTACGGAAGTTCAGCCTTTTCTGCCTCTTCTCTATTTCATCTCTAGTGATATTGCTATTCTGCTCCAGACTTGGGTTCTCTAAGGCTGCTTTATTTCTAAGCCAACTTTTACGCTAAGGAGAGGGGAAATCTGGTCTTCATCTCACCAGGAGCAGATGTGTATCATTTCACATTATTAAGGCAGTATAGATCAGCTTGACCATATTTACTTCTAAATACAGGCGGAGAGTGTTTCAATCCTTAGTAGTTGACCACTCTACCCACTAAACCTTGTGAATCCTTTCTTGGATTGTGACAAAGTCTGGGCTCAGCTGTGACTTTTTTATCAGCTTTCATGGGATGTCCAGACTGGCCTTTTCTACTTCTTCCTGGCACTTTTTCCCCTGCCCCTCCTCCCTTCTTCCCATCCTCTCTGCCTGTTACTGCTCTTGCCCAACATCTGCCCTTGGCCCAGAGGGCAATTTCCAGCTCTGGGTATTGTCTACTTTTTTTCTTTTTTACAACATCTCCTTCAGGGCAATAAACACACATTTGCATTTCAAGAGCAACTCCTGGCTATGTTTAAAAAGTACCACCCACAAATAATTAATATTTTAACACGAGAAACCCTGATTCCCCTTTCTGGTCTGTCTCCTCTCTGCTTTCAGAAGGGAGAGGGGGTTGGCCTAAACTTCTCACACACTGCTTGCTTTGAGTGCAAGTGAAACTTAAAATAGTCATGCTTGACTAATTGTGCTTTTCACACTTTGAACTTGTGATGACTGTTCGTCCATTTATGGTTGTAACTGCTCTCACCTTTTTCCTTGGGGACTCACCACACCTTGTTTCCTATAAACCATCCAATGTTTGACTTGCGGAGGGAAAAAATGGAGACTCCCTTCTCTCATTCACACCTTCCGCAGACAATCCCTCTCCATCACGGAGAAAGATGATTGAAGACTCTTCAACTTCTTTTGTACAAATGCTCACTTCTCCCTTTCCCACTCTACCCTTAACCTCACCCCCCCCCCCCACACCCCAGATAATGTAAAGGTAGATTGAAAGGGACAAAATCTGTGGAAACATACCAGGGACTTTTCACTTTTTTCAAGGAAGTGAAATAAAAATTACTTAATTGTGTAGAGCATTTGTAAATTCCAGAGTGCACTCATTTGAAAATTACAATGACCCTTTGGGGTAGGAAGGATTATTCAATTATAACATTATTACTATATACATTTTCCTAAAGAAGAAACTGAGGTTTAGAGAAGTAGGTTACTTGATCACCATTCTGTCAAAAACCAAACAAATGAAAAAAAAAAACCAAAAACAAAACCCACAACATATATTAGTCTGCATTTCCTATCCTCTTACAGTCCAAGACCAAACCCATTCATTTATTCATTCATCCAGCTAACATTTCTTGAATTCCTACTATGAGTGAAGCTGTGTCGACTGCAAGACTGGGAGGTGCTTATGTTAGATGATGTGGCTTAAAGTTGTTCTACAGATGTCTTAATAAACCTCTTCCCCCTCCCGCCCCCCTCCGCCGCTTGGTGCTTTGACACTATTTTAGCACTACACAGTTGATTCTCACATATTACGCCATCTATCCTTCCCATAGTGGACCCATGGGAACTGGTTTTCTGCAAGCTTCAGTTAGAACTTTTGTAATTGTTTATTGTAACATTCACTTCTCAAGAATTAATGGCTTCTTATTTGTTGGACTCAGATTCTCCTGCTCATGTGCTTTTCCAGATTATTACTTCTATTTACATTGTTTTTTTTGGGGAAAAAAATATCATGTATAAATATTTCTTATCCCAAGTTAACAAAGGTGCCATATAGATATTTCATTTGCCAACCTTCTATTAGACATTGAAAATAAGATATATGATTTTTAAAATATGTATCAATGCTTGATAATAGACGAATCAGAAAAGAAAATAGCAAATGAGTATATCTTTGTTGCAATACTTGAAATAACTTGGTCCTGGTGTAACAGGCAGTTCCATTCATTTGAAAATGTATGGAGGCAGGTAATGAGGAAGATGTGCTATTGTCATCCTAAAGTGTTTTTCCTTTAGTGAGCAATTAAAGTGATAACTTATTGGCACTAAAAACTTGACAAAAATATTTTCTCACATTGTAAAGTTACTTATACAACAATACAGTAGCCATACACTATAAATTAAGGGCAAGGTAGAAAGTGAGACAATTTTCTAGGAATGGGTTAAATTATATCAACAAATCCATAGTACAAATTGCACACCCTTCTTATTGTACAGAGCCATTTTTGAGGTAAGATGGCAATATACTTGTGTTGGTATCATCCAATGGTCAATTAAATTGATTCATAATCAGCCTAGATAAAATACTGAGTTAACTTTTATTGAGAACTTAGTATGTGCTAAGAACTACTCTAAGAACTTTATGTTGATTACCTTACTAAATTATCTTAACCCAATGAAATGCATACTATTATTATTCACTTTGCAGATGAGGGGCCTAAAGCTTCATGGGGTTAAGTTACATTCCCTAGTTCACACAACAAGTGAGTAACAAATAGGGACTGTGCTATGAACCCAGGCAATCTGGTTTCAGAAACATGAACTCTTGAAATTAGCTCATTCAAGTCCAAGTTCTATCAGATACATTTTGAAAGATCACCCTCATAAAGCCCATTGATGATAGAGAAAGTAAAATTCTATTCTGACCATATTTTCCAAACAAAAAATTAGTACACACAGTTTGACAAACAGTAATATACTCTGTATGGCACAGAGGGGCCACTCAGTAATTGCCTGGGGTGAACACGGCAAGATGTTTGAAATCAAGGTTGTCTTGGAAACCCTTGGGAGATTTGGTGTTGTATACATGCTCTTCAAGGGGCCAACCATAGACTTTATGCATAAGGTGAATATGTGATATTCCTCCTCTAGAATAAAAGACTAGTTGATATTCTTTTGCAAGGTCTGTTGGTATCCATCTAGTCATTCACCTAGAATTGAATCATTTAATCTTTTGTTGACTGGTAATATTTAATCCATGGTAATTCATGTATTGATTGAATACTTGACTTACCTGGTAAAGCACGAAGTCTAAAATCTTCTTTGTATTATTTATAATTAACTTTAATCTAGGTTTGATGCAGCATTATAGAATTTTTTCCTGTTCAACTGGGGTAACTATGTTGGGGTTTTTCTTAAAAATGAAATAGTGTACGCAGGTTACTATTTAGCAACCAAACATAAAATCAAAGCAAGGGAAGGGAAAAAGAAAGAGGAGAAGTTCTTTCTCCTTTAACTTGTTTATAAAAATAAAACGAACATTTCAAGAAGCATTGTCCAGTTCCAAACTTTAGGAGGTTACAGCCTTCCTAAATCACTTTGGAAAATTCCAACAACTCTGTCTCTCTATGAGGCAGGGACCCAGCAGCGATATTGATGAGTACAGAGTGGAAATTTCAGGATACTGTGTTAAGTCAGGTCTTTACATGAAAGAAAAGAAACAGTAGAAACAGCTTGTATCTGGCCTGTTATCATTCCTGCAGACCCTCACCTCCTGATGCCATGGAGCTTCAAAAGAATCTTTCAAAAATAAATATAAAAGGTAGGACTTAGTTCAACTGACTTGGAAGACATCTTAAGCATCAGCAGTGATGTGGTAATGGTAGTATTATGAAATAGAAGGTGTAATTAATGAGTTCTTGTGATCCTGAAATAGTGTATTGGTGAAAACATCCAGACACACATAGGAGGGCTGATATAACCATAGGAGAGAAGTGATGTATTATTTACATTACACTGTTTCATCCAGTTGGTTTTATATTCCCAGTGACAATTTGTGTGTAGATTTTACATTATGTAATTTTATATTTTTTTAAATTGATTTGTTCAGTCAAAATAATCCCTGAATCGGAATGGGTGCTATGCTTATGGGAAAGATGACAAATGGATATTATAAAGACAACTGAGTTTTTTTCAGATATTCTCCTGTGTATGTGATATATATAATGCTGAGTCACTTGTACTTTTAATTGTTACATTCACAATCTTTTCTTTAAAATGTCACCTGAATGTAGAGGTTTTGCCATCACCAAAGAATAAAAAATAGTAAAAATAAGCATATGAAGTATTCTTAGAAGCAATATATCAGGGTGGATAAGAGAATGAACGGGGGCTCAGCTCCATGTGTTCAAACCCCAGTTCTGCTGCTTAGAGCTGTGTGACCCTCAGAAATTTACCTGACCTCTTTGTGTCTCTGTTTCTGCATCTGTAAAATGAGGACAATTAATGGTACTTCCTTCAGAGGGTTGCTTAATTAATTAAGATTAATTAAGATCACACAGTCAAGTCCTTAGAACACTGTATATATGTGCTAGCTACTTAAATTAACTGCAAATCCATTCCCTGCTGAAGAAATAGTTTGCAAAAGTGCAATCAGGAGAGCGTCCCATTCTAACTGAGGTACCTAAGCTGCTTCTTCAGGAGATAAAAATAAGAACCATAGCCTCATTAATGTTACTGCACACCAACTGATGGTGTGTATCAATGGAAGATTGGAATTGGTCAGGGGAGACAAGGAGCAAGAATTTATCAGTACAGACTAGATCTGGCAAAAATAGAGGTTCCCCTGTCAGGTTAGGCCCATTGTAGACCCAGACATAATGATGTTATTCTTGAGTTAATCCAAACCCCTTTGCACCTACCCCATGCTCGCTCACCAGAGCCCTTCTGAGAGGAGTTTAGTTTCTCATGTGCTGGGGACAGAATAGACCCAATCAACCTGAGTATTACCATTTTCTTGGCATCTATATTTCTTTTTATAATTCTTTCTATAATTACATTTTGGGTCATATCAGGTTCTGTAAGTTTTACTTCGAAACGTAATATAGTATTGTGCAGAAGTTCTCAAATTTGAATGGGTAAAACAATCACTTAAAATTTGTTTAAAAAATTAAATGTCTGTCCCCCTTCCCCAGCAACACACACACACACACACACACACACACACACGCACGCATGCACGCACACACACTCCAGCCTGGGGTCCAGGAACCTAAACAGACACCCCAAGTGCTTCTTTGGACCACACTTTGTATTGGCATATCAGGGAAAATTAGCTTCATAATTAGGGAGACCAGGGCTTGAAACCAAGCTCTGCCTCCTACAATTTGTATGATTTGGGGCATTTCTCAACATTTCTGAACTTCAGCTTCCTCTTCTTGTATAAGATGGGACTGATGAGGCTCTAGTGAGTACTAAAATACGTATTGTGGGGAAAGTGCCTGATAACTGTGTGGCAGTTATTATTATTTCATCAGTGTGAGGCAGGCTCTAGGAGCCTATTCATCTCAAAGAGAAGTGAAGCACCTATTAATATGCTCCAAACCATGAACGCTCGAGACTAGACCATAGAAAATGTCACCCCACCAAGATGTTACCAACTTAGTGTACTTACCTCAAGCATCTAACCCACTGTGGGTGCTAACTGGAAATCAAACTCTTTCCCTCCTGCATAGACAGGAGGCATCCCTTATTGAGATCTTTTACTTATATATCCTTTGTTTCAGAATTTCCAAGATGACCAAGCAAAGTTCCAAAGCACACACTGGTACATCACATTTAGTCTGTTTGGGACAAACATCCCCAAAGTTAAAATACTTTATTTTACTTGTAGAATCCCTGAATCTTATCTATGAAGTTAAAAAAGTAAACTACACCCTAGTGATGCCCTTATTTGTGTTATAGAGATTTGAGGCTGAAAACGACCTTAAAATCATCTGGTCCAGATCCTGTCTAATGTAAAGATGAAGAAACTGAGGCCTGCAGACACTGGGAGCCAGGTCTCAATTCCTGTTTCTTATCCCTTCGGTTCCTCCAGTTTTTAATGGTTCTCTAGGTAGATGTGTCACAGCTACTCAGAGAGCTCTGTTCCATGAGTGTGGCTCAAGAGGGGCAGGTTTCTTGGAGAATAGGCTCTGGTCATTGTAAGAAGGTGGCTGTGTGAGTGACTTTAACAGCTTTGCTTTGCTTCCCAGATGAGAATCTGACGAAGTCCAGGCACTTTGGAGACTGCTGTGTGCTGACAAATGGCTTGACAAATGGGAGACGTGAAGAGGGTGCTGGTGGGTGGGAGAGGGGCTGATTCTTCCCTTGGGAATACTTTAGACCAAAAGCCAAGGGCTACAAAGTGATTTCTGAGTGTGTGGCCTCATTGGATTTAACTGGACGGCTTCTTTTTGTCATGAGTAGTTTTGTATTTCACTTGATATTCAACGTCAACTATCAGAGAATTGGTCCTTTTTCTTATAAAGGCTAAGTTAGAAATTCATTTTGGTGTTAAACAGTGTATCAGGCAGGGTCATTATGGGAATAAAAGGAAGTGTACTTTGTGCGTTCTTTATAGTACTATAATCTTTTTTCTCTGTAAGATATTAAGATCTGAAAGTTATATGCACAAACATTTAGACCTTAACCTTGGTTTGTACATACTGAGAAGGGTCAAAATTCAGCTGCTTATCCCAGAAATTAATTTTTCACTCCAAACTTTCAATGGGAGTGTTTTATATGCCTCTGGGTAAACTTATTTGACCCTCACAACACATTTTTGTTCCCCCATTAACAGATCCTCACTCTGTGACTACTTTTTGTATCCTATTTGGCCAAATGACTTTTGCAGGATGAATTATATGTGGTATACATCATTGGTAAACAGTGTCATATATAATTTCAGACTTGATAACCAAAGAGCAACAATAAAATAGTGTTAGGGAAAGAAAGAAATGAGGAAGAGGGGAAGGAAGTAAGAAA
Source organism: Globicephala melas (assembly GCF_963455315.2). Taxonomy (NCBI): domain Eukaryota; kingdom Metazoa; phylum Chordata; class Mammalia; order Artiodactyla; family Delphinidae; genus Globicephala; species Globicephala melas. The sequence goes on along the minus strand of NC_083318.1, from coordinate 97,840,350 downwards.
GAAGGAAAGAAAGGAGTAAAGAAGGAAGGAAGGAGTGATGGGAGGGACGGAGGGAAGAAATGAGGGAGGGATAAAAATACAAACTACAGGGAGAAATTCACTGTGTGACTAAGTTAAGGCCTAAAGGAAAGTAGTGTGTTTCTATGAAAATGAAGGGCTTGTAAAAGTAGAGGGAAGATTATGTGCAAAGGCAAAAGCTCTATTCCTGTTCATCCCTCTCTCTTTCTGAGAATCATCACTCTATGCTACCAGATAGTTCTCTCCCGTTGAAATATTTTATTGAAGACTTGTCTACTGTGTGACTATTCCCTTGTGTTCTGCTTCCCTACTTCTGGTAGAAGCATCAAGGGACTGAGAAGTGTCTGTGTTCAATGTCCTTAATGCCATCACTTATTGACTCTGTCCAGACAGTCTGCTCTAGCAGGAAAGAATGGAATTTGTAATCTTACATGTCAGACTAAAAGCACATGTCTTCAATATATCTACAAGGTGGTCTTGCACAAGTTATAAAACCTCTCTGACTCTCAGTTTCCTCATCTGCTTAATGGGGATAATAGGCTTTTAGAGAGGTGTGCTGGAGGGGCTTGTACCAGCTCCTAAGAGCCCAGTGTGCATAACTCTTCTAACTCCGTGATCAGAGATGTCATATCAGTAGTTTGAAATTGAAATCGTAGTGGTAGAAATATTTACACTAAATAAATTGGCAAAGACTACAGATCAAGGCCCCCTTTTTATTTCAGAGAGCCTATTGTTAAACATTTATCAGTACATCTCTGCCTATGTATAAAATGAGATAATGAATAGGTTCTCATCAATTGTAGGGAGGCAATATGAATTTTCCTTCACCTGAGCCATCCCTATAGAGCACATGTGTCTGAAAATCTTTGATTTCAACACCTCTAGACAAAACAGAATGATAATAGATTTTTACTTGGAAACTTAATTTCATATTATATTATGTGACTCAGTTCTCTACTCTCTGTTTCTCTCTCTCTTTCAACCCAGCTCAGACAAGATCAGAAATTCAGCCTCTTTTCTCTAATTCTCCTTACCTATGCCTAATACAGTGTCCGTGGAGATCATTATAATATTGCACTTTGGTGACGGTTTTCAGTGTGTGCATAGATAGTTCAACATCACTTTTAACGGACTAAGAGGCACAAGTTTAACATGCTAAGAGTTATAATGGATTTAACACATACTAAAGGAGGAGAAAAGATTTCACTAGGGAGAGGGTATTTGTGCTGATGTGCAAAATATGGTAAAATGTCCCTGGGAGAAAGGTGAGAATAAAGGGTAAGATAGGTAAGTGAGAGAAACCTTAGCTGTGTGACGAAGGGCAGAAACCCAGGATACAGCTGATACGGGTCAGGCTGAGACTACATCTTAAAAGGCAGACAGAGCAGTTTGTACTTCCTTGACTAGATAAGGGAAGGCTGTGGAGTATGAAATAATCAGAATTTTACAAAGATAAATGAAGTAGTGTGAAAGATGAAATGAGGAGAGAAGAGATTAGAGAGTTGTGGAGAGTATCAGTCTCCCCTAGCTTCAGTTTCTTTGCCCATCAAGTGTGAACAGCAATGTTCTCTTGTAGGGGTTATGATGATGATCAAATGAAGCTTCATCTGTAAATGATGGACATGCACCTGGCACAGGATAGGTATCAAGAGGGCCCTTCTCTCTTTCCAAATTCCTCTCCTTATAGTTGACTTTCAATTCCCCAATTTCAATTAGGGGAAATAACAGCATGTTTCAGACAGAACTGGGAGCTGATAACATACAACTGGATGGAAAAGATGCCAGGAATCTGTATAGAAACAGATGGAAATTGTTTTCCTTAAAAAGACTGAAGACAAGAGAAAGATATGTGAGAGGCAGACAGGCTATGGAAAAACCGTTCTAGTGTGTAGTCTCTGACTCGCAGCATTCACGTAATTAGCACGTCTTGACAGGGGGAGAGTGGCCACCCAGCCTCTCCCTTTGAAGGGCCAGAGGTCATTGACAGCTGCTGCTTGGGCCTTTGGGGGGATATGCTGCTTGAGACCAGCTGGGGGAAATAGATCCCCAGGAAGAGTGGTCACTCAGTGATGAGAGCTCTGTTCCTTTTTCTTGTAAACAGTGAACACCCTTGAAGGCCCATCTGCACTTTTCCAATACATTCTGCACCTGGGTTTTTGTTTTCTTTGCTGAAGAACAGTTGCCTGGTATGCATCAGGAGTTCCCATCTGTCTCACAGATAGTCATGGAACTCTTGACTGTGTGCATTTTATCTGAGAATGAGTGACTCAGTTCATTCTCACTCCAAATCAAAATCTCATCCTGGTTCCAAATCTCAATATTATGAATGTTTCAGTGGCAGAATAGGATTGTAACATAAAATACAGAATTATATACCTACATAAGACTTAGAAATGATAAACTTCTTGCCTGTCATTTAATGTAAGTCTTATTCTTCTTCAGACTTCGACTTCAGAATTTTTGGCAAACTGCAGTGTCTGCAAAAATACTGTTCCTCTGAAAATTCCCAAACACTTTACTTTTGTCATTTGGTGAGGAATACTGAAATTTGTATTTTATAAGTTAAAAAAAGCAGGAAACGAAGGAGAAAAATACTTGCCAATACCATTTTTGAAAGCCGGAGAAACAAAAGGGCAGATAATTTAGAAATCCAGAAGCACCCAACTTCTAATTCAGAGGACTTCACCACTAGGTGGCAGATCCTCTAGATAGGAGTAGGATTCCTATTCCCTCTTCCCGGGTTCTATCGAATTGCGTTCGCTGTGTGAAGTGGAAATCTGGTGGAGTGCCCTCAGCCAGTGATTCCAAAGTGCCTTTTTTACAGTGATGGGGTGCCACTGAAAAACAGTTCAGAACAGGTTTTGGCATTTACTGCCCAGTGTGCCTAGATGAGCAAACTAACTCCACAAAGATATGGATAACAGAACACTTATGTGTGCTTTTCACAGAATTTTATTTGGTTTGTCTCTGTCCAAGGATCTTTACCCTTAAAATGGGGGATAATGTGTAACTTGCAGTGTTGTCTCAAGAGTGAGATGAAATAACCCTTGAAAGATTACCTGGCACATACTAGTTCCTCCCTAAATATTTGTTCAAAGAGTGACTGAATTAGTCAACAAGAAAATAGAGGTAGATAGTTTTCCTGAAATGCCCTGAATTGAACATGGCCTTGTCCAAAGAAAAGGAAACTTAAAAATTATCTTACAAGAAAATAAAGTAGACAAAATCTTTTTATAAAATACAAATATATATACATATAAATGTAAAATACAAATATATATATATATATATATAGTTTAAAATACACTTTTCCAAAATTTCTGCTAAAAGGTGACCTACTGTCTGGCAATACTATGAGAGAAGAGTGGGTTATCACTCTAGGCCCTGGATGAAGGTCTATTGCAAATTCAAGGACCGTGGTAATTCACTAATAGTGTATCCTTTTCCCTTTGAGCTGCTATTTCTTTGAGGACTCTGTAGCTGCAGATGATGGAAAATAAAGTGTAAACTACTCAGTATTTTTTAGATGTTTAAAAAAATTGTCGACAATAATATAAATCCATGTCTATGTATTTTGAATAATTAAGTAAGTCCATTCTAAGCTTAAGACAGCTTCCAGGATTTACATGGTAAGAAGCCTTCATTCTATCATTTAAAAAGCTATACAAATGGAAAGAGTAGGATATATGATGAACGTACAGTCTTAAAAAAAAAAATTCTCCAAACTCTGTCATGTTAAGATACTTAGACATGTTCAGACACTTAGACACTAACAAAATCCACTAAAAACAAAGTAAACACACACAGTACAGCCCCAGCTATCTCAGTTCTGCCATGTGATTTATTGTGTAGATGGCATAACTGCAGTATAAGTTTTCATGTATTTCAAAACAAAGTCTCCTAAAACATCTCACGAGTGAGTCAAATTATACACATTTTTTGGTTTACTTGTTTCTTGGATGATAAGATTCCCTTTCATTTGACTCTTTATTTCATACACTATTCTCACTACATTTCTCTTTGCAACATCCCTGTAAGTTACGTTCATTATGAAGATGAAGACTCTGAGACTCTGAGAGGCTCTTTCTCCTCAGCCACACAGCTATTACTACTCAGTAAAAACAGGATTCAAATCCAGATCTTCTGACTACAAGTGCAGTGCTCACTCACTTAGCAAGGCCGTAGGCTTCTGGGTGGTTTAGGAAACTGAATTTGGATCTGAATTAAGTGAGTTTTAGCTGTAAAGAGGACTGCTGATCAAGTCCTATGTCATTTCCAACTGTAGCAAGAGTAAAGGAACTAATACTAGGCAGGTTGGGACAAGAAAAAAAAAAAAGAAAAAGAAAAATATTTATAATAAGGTAAAAGAAACAAAAAAGAAAAATAGAGGAGAAAATGAATGGAGACATGGGGAAGAAAGCCACACATGAGTTTTCAGATCATTTCTTTGGAGTTTGCTCCCTTCCACACGCACAGATCCCGTGACACATTTAGTTACTTCTGCCACGTACTTCTACAGAATACTGTATCTCTCAATTATTACCACATCATATTATATTGCTTGTTTAATCATTTCCTTGTTATTTAGTAAGCCCCATAGAGGCAGGTGATATCTTTCACACCTTTGAAATTGGTATGTGATATGCACTTACTAGATGTACTTTGAATGCATTAATAAATAGGTAGGGGATAGTCTAATACCTTGGGCTGCTTGGATGCCACTACATTTTGCCCACATATATTCTACAGGGAAGGGATCTAGAAGCTGGAATGTTTGCTTGAAAGTGGATCACAAATGGTTGGATCCTTAAGGAGTTGCCGTTTGGATTGACTAATTTGGTATTATTCAAAAAATGTAATGGATATTCAACACTTTAAATACATTGAGAGAACAAGTTCTCCTCTTTTGAATTTTGGATTATTTTCTGAATGAGTGCTGATTACACTCTGTTTCTTTTGGGTAGAGTTTTCAAATTACATAATTGGACACGATTCATGTTATACTCATATTAGAAAGTGAATTTATTCAATACTACCGAATACCATAATTTGGCGGTGGAAAGTTTATTTCTTTTTCTTCACTAATTTGATTAGGAAGCCCCTGTTTCATTCTCTTATAATAATAATGGCTGTAATGTTTTTGATCTGTGCCCGAGGTCATTTATACCTCAAGAGATTTATGCGTCTTTTCTATGTTGTTTCACTTCCTGAGTTTAAGACTATCTCTATTAAAATATTAGGTAATTAAATAATAGGTAAGGGAAAAATGTCTCTCCAGGGACAAAAACAATTTCTTTAAGTTTTATGTTATAATTAATAAGAAATATTTGAACTTTATAGAACCCTAGAAAAATCTCTCTCCCTGCTATTTAAATCTTACTTAAACTGGAAAATAGGCATGTGTTTTTAGACCACAGAAAATCATAAAATGCAACTCTTCAGCTTACTCTATGTATTAATTACTTCGACTAAATTGTATAATATGGATTGTGTTATTAACATCAAACTTAAACAAGTAAAGATTTTGTTCTTTGAAGCTTAGAACTCCTTTAAAATTCTGAGTTTCTGAGACACTAATCCTAATCTGTCTGGTGAATAGTTCAGAAATGTATTGGTTAAGAAGACTTGAAATTCTATTAAGTTTAAGATCAAAGAGAGCTGTGTGTATGTGTGAGTGTGTTTATGTGTCCTGTTCTTTGACTATGCATTTTCAGTTGTAAAAATGTCTTTCAATGGGCATATTCTGACTATGTGTGCTAATACAGAGTCCTCTATATGGAGGCAAGGCAATTGCTTAGGCTGGGGATAGGGTCTGGAATTTCTGAAAGGGAAGCAAATTTTATAAATAAGATTATTGGTTTAGTGTATTTTTTTTTTTTTTTTTTTTTTGCGGTACGCGGGCTTCTCACTGTTGTGGCCTCTCCCGTTGCGGAGCACAGGCCCCAGACGCTCAGGCTCAGCGGCCATGGCTCACGGGCCTAGCTGCTCCGCGGCATGTGGGATCCTCCCCGACCGGGGCACGAACACGTGTCCCCTGCATTGGCAGGTGGACTCTCAACCACCATGCCACCAGGGAAGCCCTAGTGTATCTTTTATCGAGAGTTTAAAATCTTTATTTGGTCTAGTGTTGGTTCCTTCCTCCTCCTCCTCTTTCTTTTTTCTTCTTTCTTCTCCTCCTTCACTATCTCCAAGTTCTTAGTAAAGTCTATTTAATGTGTTGGCTTATTGCCAGTCATGCCAAGAGCAGGCAAGGGAAGTCATAGATGAGCACTGAGGCCACATAGACAAGAGAGCAGTGGCCCTGGATGATGCTGCGCTCTTGGCAGCCATAATTAACGGCCTTTCTCCCATATGGAGGATGCATTTCCAAGGAGACAAAAGTTAAGGTTACAATGCCTACTGACTTTTTCCCATGTGGAGATTATTTTGTATTGCCAACCTTGAAAAATCTTAGTTTATATTCAGTAAATAAAGATAACAGTCCTGTAATTGGGTACTCAGATAATGGTTGGAGAGTATATAAAGAAGAAGAAAGTGTAGTCCCAAATTTAAAGAATTTGAAATAATAAGAAAAAATATTAATATTTGCATCCTACATTAGATTTTACAAGGCACTTCAACACACATATCTCGTAATTTTGCCATCGTCTTCATTTTACAAATGGAGTGGTCACTTGCCTAAAGTCTCTGGTAGCTCAGCCTGGGTGACACAAAACAGATTTGCTGTTGTTCTGACTTCAAAGCCACATGTTTTTAAAACTATTACATCATCTGGTGTTTTAATTTTTATCTTTTCCTTAAAAATTACAAATTATGAAATATTTATACATACCAATACCAAAACTTCAGAAAATAATAACACACACATATATACTACTACTAAGTCAAAGAAGATATTCATTTTTCTCCTTTATTTGTTTCAGCTTTCTCTTTTTCAAAACCTCTCATTTTGAACAATGTAATACATTAAAAAACCAAACAATTAAAAAAAAATACGTTGAAGAGCACTGTTGCAATTCCCATCTATCTCATACCCACCAACTATGGGTAACCACTTCTACTAGCTCCCGTTTTTCTGTCTCTCATTTTTGCTTCAGCAAAGAACATCTACTAACTGCTTAGTGCCAGTGATACACTAGTAAAAAATACAAACAGCCCTTGGACATTACAGTCTAGAGAGAGAGGCAGACAGTAAAAATATACACAAATAGTGGAAGTATTACAGATTGCAGTAAGTTACTTAAACAAAATAATAGATACTGAGATGTCAGTGGTTCTTAAAACTGAATGGGCACCAGAGCCATCTTATTCTTTTAAAACAGAATATGTTAATACATCCACCTTGTAGAAATAAACTACATACAACAGAAAACTATATAGTAAAAAGCATATATATCCCCCAAATGCTTTTCCTCAGAGGTTAAGTTGTAATAATTATATGCATTGCTCAAGTTATTTTATATATTAATTCAAACATATTTATAGGTACATATATAATAAGATGTTAAATATGACTTTTTTATCTCAGAATTTCTGCTGAGGCTCCAAAGCAATAGATCTATTGCTCCTAGAGCAATAATAGACGTACCAAGTTCTCCTTACATAGTAAAGCAAGATGCCAGACTGTCTATACAGGATGTATTGAGAAGCCATAAAGCTTGTGTGGCTGCTATTGGCTCATCACAAGGCAATAAAAAAAATTGGGAGAACAACATTTTTAGGAAGTCATTTTTCTGCTGTATGGGTTCCTTTCCCCAATGAGGGGCACTTGGGTGATCCTTCCTCTTCACATTAGCCCGCTTGGGAAAGGACACTTCAAGAGAATTGCTTAGAGATCTTGCCTTGTGCTATCTGGGGTTTGGAGGACACAGTGACCTTGACTCATGTTTGCAACGTCAAGGACAGGAGACTCTTGAGGGACAGAGCAGATTGAGGACTGCAAGTACCTATTTTCTGAAGGAGAAGATGCAGGGAGAGGCAAATGTAGGTGAGCGGAAGGAATTCTATTGGGAGTCATCTTAAAAGGTATCTCATCTAAGAGGACTGCCTGGAAGGGCCATGTAACCTCAATAAAAGGCTGGACTGTCTGAGTCCAAAGGCTGAAAGAATGACCTAAACAATCAGCCAGAGAAGTAGTCAGAGACCATTTGGAGGTCTCCAGCCTGAAAACTCTGGCCTCAAAAGAAACCCGTAGGAGAAGAGTTATAGTGACTGTGCAGCCACTGCAGTCATGGGGAACCAATGCCAGGTTACAACTGCACCAGCTACCTAAAGCTGTGTTCTTTCTCCCCAAGCTCCTTTCATTTGAAGCCCCACCTTAGAAAGATCAGCAACAGCAGGTACTGAGTGGCAGAGGAGAATTACGAAAGTAAGAAAGGAGAATAGACAAGATGCTTGTCATGGTTTCCAAGCTAGGTTTCCAAGCCTAAAGCTAGCCATAGTCTTGGGGTTAAGGGAATGGAGTATTATTATATTTTAACTTTTTTACTACTTTACTTTTTAAAAAACTTTTTATTAACATCTGTTTAATGTAACATTTATGCTTAGAGTATAGTGCACAGCCTTAGGGAGGGGGTAGTTTTAAGACAAATTTTATGTTATTCTATTTGACTGGTGTTAGTAAAACTATATCCCCTCCCCCCAATCCTGATTTTTAGCATTCACCAATTTTGTGAATGCTAAACGATTGCCAACATCAAGCTACCAAAACTTTAACAACTAGCAGGAAAGGTCTCCGAATAGTAGATACATTTTAACCTCAACTGAGTCGGTGCAAACTAGTTGAGATTGTTCTGCAGTAAACAGAGAAGGGAAAAGTTATAGGATAAGTTCTTCCTCATGGAGTCTAGGGTGGGGAATTGGTGTGGGTAAGAGAACAGGCCAACAGAATCAGTTTAACAGGGAGTGTTGAGAAAGAATTACATATCTGTATGAGGGTTCTCCAGAGAAACAGAACCAGCAGGATATCTTTTTATCTATCTATCTATCTAACGATTGATCAATCTATCTATCTGTTAAAAGGAATTGTCTCAAACAATTATGGAGGCTGAGAAGTCCCAAGATCTGCAGTCTGCAAGATGGAGACCCAGCAGAACTGATGGTTTACTTCCAGTCTGAGTCCAGGTTGAAAACCTGGAGAGACAAAGATAAAAGTTTCAATGCAAGTCCAAGTCAGAAGACAAGAGAAGACCCATGTCCCAGCTCAAAATCAGTCAGGCGGGGGGGGGGGGGGGGGGGGGGAGAGAGAGAGAGAGAGAGAGAATTCTTTCTTACTCAGCCTTTTTGTTCTATTCAGTCCTTCAATGGATTGGACAATGCCCACCCACATTGGGGAAGGTAATCTGCTTTGGTGAGTCTATTGATTCTAATGTCAATCTCATCCAAAATCACTCTCAGGGTCACACCAGAAATAGCGTTTAACCAAATATCTGGGCACTCCATGGCTAGTCAAGTTGATACATAAAATTAACCATCACAATATTTTTATTATTGAACTCAGCAGACTTGAGTTTAAATATCTGTGGAACAGGGTGTTAAAGCGACTTCCTAAATGTTGGCTAAGACTGAAAGTGGAAAACAATAAGAGATAAGTATTTCCCTATTCTAAAGAGAATTACTACATTTACCTCCTCTTTTTGCATGATGAGTGAGCTTGTCTCTTAACTAGCAGGACTCAGCTAAAGCATATAGGAAAGAAAATTACAATTTGGAGAAATCAATTTCCTAAAGAAATGTGTCGCAGTAGGAAATATTTTGACTTTTCTCTTCCCAGAGAAGAGAAGAGGGTACTTCTTTTCTCAGCCAAAGGAGAGTCTCTAAGTCAAGAAACACTTAAGAAGACTGGGCAGGCATGCACCAGATATTGACTAGGCTGAAGCACAGCTGTGGGCATGGACCAAAGCATCAGGTATGATCTCAGTGCATGTTCTCTAGGGGTCGGGAGTGTATGTAGTTATAGGGATTAGTGGTTACTTCCCAGCTGGAGAATTATGAAAGTGGGAAGCTAGCAGGGTGAGGAAAGCAGGCCACAGCTGGGTAAGCTGCCCATTGGTGGAGAAATAGAGCATGCCATTTCCTGAAGATCAGGGACATTTCGGATGGTGGCTAGGTCTGAGCTGTCTTGAAAGGAGCCTCCCCCAGAGTGCTGCCTGCTGGGCTGGGCCATGGCACCCAACTGAAAGGGGATATCTCATGACTTCTAATGACAGTATATGAATGTGCCACTGCCTGAAGATGTTGATTCCTTAGAGCTAGGATGTAGCTTTATTTTTAAAAGACTTTCCCAATTACTGAGTCGAGCTTAAGATCCACTGGATTTTTAGATGATAACCTCTGTGAACATCCCTACACAACCACCTGCCTAACTATCTTCATTACTGCCTCCTTACAAGTGTAACAAACAATCTAGAAATAGTATACATTCAAACTTTTAAAAAACTGCAAGTATAACATCTAAATGCGAACATACATGTAATTAAAAAATGATGTTTTACTTCCCTTACTGCTCAAACAAATGCATACTCTTTACTTCTAAACAGAATCTTTTTCTTTAGCATATTGCTGTTATGTTGCTGTATACCCAGAAACTGCTAATCGCTACTCAGAGAAGATATAACTATCCTCAGTTCCACCCTATTTTAGAAAATGGCGGGATTAAAATCCAATAAAATAGATTAGCTTTCTGATATTTTCTTTTTAACCTTAAGATGATTTTGATCTCATATTTCAGCATCTTCTGTAATTTTCAGCAATCTCAGTTAAACCCACATAGAAATCATACTATACAGCCGAAGATAACACTTGAATGATATACACATATTATATGCTTTTCGCGTGGGAACACTTTTTGCTGCTAGTGCTTTTTGTTTATTTTAAGGTATAGTATTTTTCCCCGTGTTTCATAATATCACTTGCACTATAAAGAGAATGGCAGCAGAGTTTAGGAGAGCAAGTTGTTATAGATGAGTACACACCTGCTCCTGAAGCAGGTTCAGCTTTGACAGCTGTTCCCAAGAGCTGAGCTTCACCAGGTGCTTTTGATTATTACCATTTTGAGACACTGGCCAGGGAAATGGCCAAGATCTGTGCTTTTATGACACATGGCTGGCTTCAGGAATTTATTCATTAGCTTTGATTTCTAATCTATTGTTAAGATCTAGCTCTGAAAATTTGGAGAAACTGGGTAATTTTCCTGGAGTATGAACCACCGAGGGACCTGGTGTATGAGTTTCTGAAATTGTACAAGTCTGGCTGCAAGTCACATCCTTGAATCTCTCAAAACAAACAAAAAACATAAAAAAACCACCCAGCTCTATATTCCTTCTTTTAGACAGGGAAAGTCTTATACATGCACAGATAAATCAGATAATGAGCCCCTTCTGCCTCATTTCCACGCACAATCCTTCTCCTTTTATCTTAATACCAAACTCCAGCCAACTGACACTGTTCTCCTCATTTCTCCCGCCTCAAGTTTCTAATCTGGTGTTATGCTGCCCCAAACAGATCCATATGATCACGGATTCCCCAATTCTGGGGACAGTGAAATATATTCACACCCAGACCACATCCATTTCAGAATATGTTCATCGGATGTGAATGCGGCAGAATTATTGATGCTCACATTTTGCACTGGGGCAGAAATTAGTTGAGTGGGTTCAGCTTCTTAATTTCACTACGAGAAAACTTAGCTCTTAGCCTCCTGGAGTTAATATCCTGTGTATATCATTTCCTTCATTAAGGATAATATGATTGACCTGTTGCAAGTATTTGGATGGAGTGACTGGCAGGTTTAGCCAAATTGGCTTTTCTATTTTCTATTGGCAAAAATACCATACAAGGCTCAGAAAGCCAGAGACTGAATAGGATTTCAGAAATGAAGATTTATTATGCAAACCCGGTGTAAGGCTGTCCCCAACATAGGGAAGTAGACTAGCCTGTTAAGAATATTGCCATCCAGTGTCCAAATGATATATTACAATTTTAACCTTTCACACACAAGACCAAATGGATTACCACTTTACCAAAGATGTACAAAGCTAAGTGCCCTCAAAGATAAAGTATTATTCTGTCTATGGCCTACCTTTGTGCTCAGAAAAGAAAAGCATTTGCTAGTCTGTGGCCCTGGGCACAGAGAGCCTATAACTTACAAAGTTAAGGTTTAGACTATAGTCGGAGATGACTACCTCTAAGTTTCCTGAACTTTCCTGGACATCATTTTCTTCAAGTTTTGTGAGTATTAGAGGACATAGTATGCAAAAATACTCTAAAACAGTGCCTGCATATAACAGGTATTTGGGAAATATTAATGCCTTTTCCTTTGGCCAAGTAAAATTACATAGAAACGACTCTGAGAGTGGTACAAAAGCCACTTCTGTGCATCTTCTTTACGTATTAATGACATGCTTGGCCAACATTTTAGAAAACATTTTAAATGAAAAATCATACTAAATTATAAACTTTTAGCTCTTGGATAATTTTCAGCTGCTCCATGAAGATGCTGGGCTAATGTGTGCGAGTCAACATAATAAATAAAGCAAGGTTTTCTCCCACCTCCACCATGAACTCTGTGCCACTTTCACTAGGTTTACTATCGCTTAATGCCATCATCACTTTCCCAGTTTCCCAGGCTGGAGATCACTAGGTCATCTGCAATGTCTTCCTCCCTCATAGCCAATAGGTCTCTAAATCATGTTAATACTACTTCCCCAATATTTCTCACATCTGTTTTCTTCTTTCTAGACCTCTGTCACCCCCTGATGATTCGTTCATGAATTATGGCAAGTGCCTCCTAAGTGACCTTCTTGTCTCTCATCTCTCCAGCTCCAATGTTTCCATTACACTGAGTGATCCAGTCATATCTCTGCAGAAGCTCAAGAACTAACCAAGCCTCTCCTTTTCTCTCTTCAATCCCATGTCATCTAATCTACTAATTAAAATGCCCCTTCTTCCATTCTGTCTTACCTCAATCCTATTGATATTTCAGCTTTTTCTGTCTAGTTTTCCCAGGTTTGTCAATACAAAATACAAATGCATGGGTAGCATGCAGGAGACCTTTCATGATCTGGCTGTTGTTCACCTCTTCTTCCCGTCTCGCCGGGCACATCCTGCTGCAGACACTTTGTTCCAACAAGCCTCGTTTATGCAGAGTTCCTCAAACACATCCTGTTCTCTCTCTGTGTCTTTTCCTGTAGATGTCTCACCTTTGCCTGGGTCTTTCCTCTCCTTCTTTAGGACTTATCTTAGGTATCGCCTCATCCAGAAAGCAGTCTTGGTGCATCTTCTTTAGACTATCAAATAATCTTGTGAAAACTTCTGTCATACTCTTTACCCCATTTAATTAAAATCATTTATTTATCTATTCCTACTACTATGTTCTCAGTTCTCAGAAATTCTTAGAATTTCTCAGAAGCAGGTTAATTCACCAAAAGTTGAATCATTGAAAATAAATCATGGAAAGCCCATCAGACCCTTAAGTGAATTAAACAAGTATGAAGTGGCTGAGAATTTAAGCTTCCTGTGGGCAAAGCCCTATATTATTAGGTTTGGTGTCCCCAGTTGCTCCTCTAGTGCCCAGCAGAGCAGGCATTCAATACACAATGTCCCCAATATAAATTAATTACTTCTCCCTTTATGTCTCGTAAATGTTGTCAGTTCCAACAACACTGATTTTCTTGTTTCATAGAAATACCATTTTCCAACAGTGCCCTTTTAGAAGTAGAGTCAATATTATGTAGGAATAATGAAGTTATTTTCTATGTCAAGAAGGTGATTCTCTTTTCTGAAAATATTGAACCAGTTTCCTTATCCCTCTGTATGACTCTCACTTCAGCCCATATAATTTGCACTTTCTTTGGCGAAAAAGTCCCAAATCCAAGGAGGACATTCTTAAAACATTTATGTGGTTATCATTTCTGGGAAAATCATTGCCCTGTCATCCATATGTTTGGCACATTTGTCTCACTCTGTCTGCCTAGGGTTCTGGGCTGACATTGCTTAGAGACAACAACATTGTCATTTTCAAAATATGGAAAAATAAGGAAATCAGAGAATGGAGAAACAAACATTGGAGCATCATTAAAGAACCATATCAACCATAGGGAAATTGTTCAGACTACAAGAATGGTCATGGTCTGAAGATTATCTACAATGTTTATTGCATTGTATGTTACAGAGAGACCCAGATGATACTGTTGTATCAGAAGATTTTTATTATGACTGCCTTCTAAAACTGTAATATGATATTTACTCTTTAGTACCATAAAGATAATTCAATAAAATTAGTTTTAAAACTCTAAAGTGTTCCTTTTAAAGCAGATCAGATATGTTATACCAGTTCTTTAAACTAGTCATGAGGAAATGACATAAATGTGTGCATTTTCTACACATTTATTTATTCATTCTTTTATTCTTTTTGTTCAACAAAAAAAGTCTTGAGTATTTATTTACAATGACCTGAACTCAGAGCATTGGGGGTTCAAAGATAAAAGTCAAGATTCTTGTTCTTGAAAAGCTCATAGATTTAATAAGGACAAAACAACATTTCTGTATTAAGAAGTTAGAAGGAACTAAAACAAAATTAAGAGACATAAACAGGGTAAAGAAAGCACAGAAGAGAAAATGATTCATCTCCTGCTAGAGAAATCAGAAAAGGCCACTTGGAGGAGATGGCAATGGATTTTGAATTTGAAAGACAACTAGAATTTCAGCAAGTGGTGATGAAGAGGAAGCAATTCCAGACAAAAGATGTGCAAAGGCACAGTGGTGGGAAAGTGAAGGACCGATTTGGAGAGTAGCTTATAGACATTTCTTAGATATGTAACGGTGAAGGGAAATAGTGGAAGATGTCTACAATAAAATTATAAATTCTTTTATATATAATGTTGACTCACTGGAGTTACACTTGACAGATGAATGGTTGCTACAGTCTTGAGCTGGTATAAGAGCATAGGGATGTTCTTAAATTGACTAAACTAGCAGCACATGAGTATTCATTTTCAATTGCTGCTGTACCAAATTAACACAAATTTAGTGTCTCAACACAAAATTATTATCTTCTAGCCCTGTATAAAGGTCAGAAGTATGATGTAGGTCTTGCTGGACTAAAATCCAAGTGTCTGCAGCACTGTGTTCCTTTATGGAGACAGTAGGGGAGAATGATTCCCTGTCCTTTTTTTTTTTTTTTTGCTCTTTCCAGCATCAGAAGCTGCTTGCATTCCTTGTCTCTGGCCCCCACCCTTCATCTTCAAAGCTAGCAACCTTACATCCTCTGACCTTTTCCATTTAGTCACATTGTCCTTGGATCACAGGAGGAAAGCTTCTCTGATTTTAAGAATTTGTGATTAGGTTGGGCCCACCTGAATAATCCGCAATAACCTCCCCATGTCTAGGTCCTTAAACTTAATCACATCTGCAAAGTCTTCTTTTGCTGTGTAAGGTGACAAAGTCACAGGTTCTGGGAATTAGGATATGGCCATCTTTGGGGGCCATTATTCTGTCTTTCACAATGTAGGTGGATTGAAACTGGGAGGAGGCTCATCTTAGGAATTAATTAGGTGGCTTTTGATCCTCCCTAGGTAGGGAACAGGATGGACTTGGGCCAGGGCAGTGGCACTGAGAATGTAAAGAGGAATTGACACAGGATTGGACTTTGAACTAAGTAGAAGTCCTTGGATATCATAGAATATCAATGGGAATGGAAGTATCAGGAGAAGTACAAAGTTTAGAAAGAAATATTACGAATTCCATTTTGAATTTGTTGAGCTTAACGTGCCATGACTTATTCAGGCAGAAAAATTCAACAGGCAGTTGGTAAAATGCATCTGAGTTTTGGGAGACTGGCTGAGGCAGAGAAATGTTATAGTAAAAATATATGTTCCTGTATCAGGGGGCTATGCATACCCCTACTGACTATGTGATACAACAACTTAGATGAAACATCCTTATATAATGTCCATTGTAAAAATAAAAAACAGACTGCATCTTGTCAAATGAATACAATTAATGGAGGAAAATTGGTAGTCCCCAAATTGAATTCTAATCTATAATATTTTCTCATTTTATGTTGTCAGCTTTCAGAATGAAATGCAAGCATTTGACTTGGCATTTAATATTTCCACCCTAAATTTCATTATGTTTAGTAAATTTCTTTGGCATTTTTTAAGTGGGTTGCGTCTATTTCAAAGAAACATATCAAAATATCAAGCATTGGAATCTCAGTCTAATATCAGGGTATTGAGGTTTGCATCTCAAAAATGCTAACAGTTGAGATAGGATCATCTGTATTTAATTTGGGGTTTAGCCACCTCTTTCCTGGCCCTGCGCCCGTGTTGTTCTGCCATTGCCTACTGATGCTCTGCTGAAGCTAACAGAACATCAGGATATGTTTTACAATGGGCAACAGGAAGAATTCTGCACTTTTGGGTATTTTTGAATTGTTCACGAGCCTTAAAAAGGACAATTAAAAGAAGACATAGCATTGAAAAAGAATGTACTTTTTGAAGATGACTTTAACTTTATAAATATGTTTCTCTTTTTCAATATTTTATTGCAAGGGGTTGTTTCAGGTCTTATATCAGTTAATTCTAACAAAATGTATATGATTATCGCTTTTTTTCATGTGAGGAATCTGAAGATTGGAAAATTAAATTGTGATTTTCTTAAAATAATTCAGCTAAAATGTGAATAAACTGGCACACAAATGAAGGTCTCTTGAGTCCAAAATCATAGCTCTTTATATTATGCTACAATTGTTCCTCAATCTTAAAAGCACAGTTGAAAGTTATAGAATAATGCTATCCTTGGCTGTTTCTTTGTCTATTGTCTGTGTTCCTCACTGGAAAGTAAAATCCCTGGGATCAGGGGCTTTGACTATATTGTTTACTGCTTTAGTCCCAGGGCTTAGAAGCTTGCCTGGCACATAGTAGGTGCTTAGTATTTGTTGTATGAATAAATAAATAATACACACTGTAACAATGTCATTATTAGGTAGTGAATATTCATATTTCTAGGCACTTCACAGTATGTGACAGTGTCAGATGCAGGCCTTCAGGTTGATGCTATGTGGTGCATGCAGACTCTCATCAGGAGACAATTGGATGAGTGCCCACAGGCTCTTCCTAAACCCATATGAGGGGGTGAGAGGCCCTGTACAATATTCTAAACTGTGTTTGACTGCAGTCAAGGAATTATGACACGTGAGAGCTGCACGGCTGAAGATGGGCCCAGAGCAGTTAAAGAACTTACTCAAGTAAACTGCAGGGGGTAGAACATCAGAAAATGAACCTGGATCTTCTAAAACTAAGGCTGGTGAAGGTTTTTGGGATGTTTTGGTATGTATGGCGTGGGAGAAGTAAGTAAGGGTACCTTCTTACTTTGCATTACAGATATGGCTGGGCAGAGTTACAGTCAACAATAACAGTTGTAGAATTTGGTAAATGTGCGTTTAGGTACAGTAATGCAAAATCATAGATTTTTATCACTTACATTTCCAGGAGTCTCTTGAAGGTTTTTATTTATTTGATTCCACACCCCCACCCAACCCCTCCATTTATATCTGATTTTCTAAGTTTTCAGTTTCCTTAGTACACTTTTGGACTTAGACTGGAATTTCTCATCATTATAATAGTTAATCCATTGTACAGTGATAAATAGAAAGAAACACTGACCAATTTAAAAATAATTGGCAGGAATTCTGGGAAGGAACTGCTCTGTATACCATGCAGCCTCCTCGGAGTTGTAGTCCTGGTCCTGAGGCAACTGCAGAGTGAGCGCATCGTTTATTTGTCTCTTCAAATCTCATCTTGCAGAAAGGAGGGGGAATGAAAAAGACACTGAAGCCATGTGGCTGACAGGGTCTTGGTGCTCTGGCCGGGTGTCAGGCCTGTGCCTCTGAGATGGGAGAGCCGAGTTCAGGACATTGGTCCACCAGAGACCTCCTGGCCCTATGAAATATCAAACGGTGAAAGCTCTCCCAGAGATCACCATCTCAATGCTAAGACCCAGCTCCACTGAACGAACAGCAAGCTACAGTGCTGGACACTCCATGCCAAACAACTAGCAAGACAGGAACATAACCCTACCCATTAGCAGAGAGGCTGCCTAAAATCATAATAAGGTCACAGACACCCCAAAACACACCACTGGATGAAGTCCTGCCCACCAGAAAGACAAGATCCAGCCCCACCCACCAGAACACAGGCACCAGTCCCCTCCACCAGGAAGCCTACACAACCCACTGAACCAACCTTAGCCACTGGGGGCAGATACCACAAACAAAGGGAATTACGAACCTGCAGTCTGCAAAAAGGAGACCCCAAACACAGTAAGTTAAGCAAAATGACAAGACAGAGAAACACACAGCAGATGAAGGAGCAAGGTAAGAACCACTAGGCCAAACAAATGAAGAGGAAATAGGCAGTCTACCTGAAAAAGGATTCAGATTAATGATAGTAAACATGATCCAAAATCTTGGAAATAGAATAGAGAAAATGCAAGAAACATTTAACAAGGAGCTGGAAGAACTAAAGTGGAAACAAGCAACGATGAACAACACAATAAATGAAATTAAAAATTCTCTAGAAGGAATCAATAGCAGAATAACTGAGGCAGAAGAACAGATAAGTGACCTGGAAGATAAAATAGTGGAAATAACTACCACAGAGCAGAATAAAGAAAAAAGAATGAAAAGAATTGAGCAGTCATAGAGACCTCTGAGACAACATTAAATGCACCAACATTCGAATTATAGGGGTCCCAGAAGAAGAACAGAAAAAAAAGGGACTGAGAAAATATTTGAAGAGATTATTGTTGAAAACTTCCCTAATATGGGAAAGGAAATAGTCAATCAGTCCAGGAAGCACAAAAAGTCCCATACAGGATAAATCCAAGGAGAAACACACCAAGACACATATTAACCAAACTATCAAAATTAAATACAAAGAAAAAATATTAAAAGCAGCAAGGGAAAAACATCAAATAACATACAAGGGAATCCCCATAAGGTTAACAGCTGATCTTTCAGCAGAAACTCTGCAAGCCAGAACGGAGTGGCAAGACATATTTAAAGTGATGAAAGGAAAAAACCCACAACCAAGATTACTCTTCCTTGCAAGGATCTCATTCAGATTTGATGGAGAAATAAAAACCTTTACAGACAAGCAAAAGCTAAGAGAATTCAGCACCACCAAAGCAGCTTTACAACAAATGCTAAAGGAACTTCTCTGTGCAGGAAACACAAGAGAAGGAAAAGACCTACAATAACAAACCCCAAAAAATAAAAATAAATGGTAATAGGAACATACATATCAATAGCTACCTTAAATGTAAATGGGTTAAATGCTCCAAGCAAAAGACATAGACTGGCTGAATGCATACAAAAACAAGACCTGTATATATGCTGTCTGCAAGAGACCCAATTCTGACCTAGGGACACATGCAGACTGAAAGTGAGGGGATGGAAAAATATATTCCATGCAAATGGAAATCAAAAGAAAGCTGGAGTAGCAATTCTCATATCAGACAAAATAGACTTTAAAATAAAGACTATTAGAAGAGACAAAGAAGGACACTACATAATGATCAAGGGATCAAACCAAGAAGAAGATATAACAATTGTAAATAGTTATGCACCCAACATAGGAGTAACTCAATACATAAGGCAAATGTTAACAGCCATAGAAAGGGAAATTGACAGTAACACAATCATAGTAGGGGACTTTAACACCACACTTTCACCAATGGACAGATCATCCAAAATGAAAATAAATAAGGAAACACAAGCTTTCAATGATACATTAAACAAGATGGACTTAATTGATATTTATAAGACATTCCATCCAAAAACAACCGAATACAGTTTCTTCTCAAGTGTTCATGGAACATTCACCAGGATAGATCATACCTTTGGTCACAAATCAAGCCTTGGTATATTTAAGAAAATTGAAATCGTATGAAGTATCTTTTCTGACCACAACTCTATGAGACTAGATATCAATTACAGGAAAATATCTGTAAAAAATACAAACACATGGCGGCTAAACAATACACTACTTAATAACCAAGAGATCACTGAAGAAATCAAAGAGGAAGTCAAAAAATACCTAGAAACAAATGACAATGAAAACACGATGACCCAAAACATATGGGATGCAGCAAAAGCAGTTTTAAGAGTGAAGTTTATAGCAATAAAATCCTACCTTAAGAAACAAGAAACATCACAAAAAAACAACCTAACCATATACCTAAAGCAATTAGCAAAAGAAGAACAAGAAACTCCCAAAGTTAGCAGAAGGAAAGAAATCATAAAGATCAGATCAGAAATAAATGAAAAAGAAATGAAGGAAACAATAGCAAAATCAATAAAACTAAAAGCTGGTTTTTGAGAAGATAAAAAAATGATAAAACATTAGCCAGACTCATCAAGAAAAAAAGGGAGAAGACTCAAATCAATAGAATTAGAAAGGAAAAAAAGGAGAAGTAACAACTGACACTGCAGAAATGCAAAGGATCATGAGAGATTACTACAAGCAACTATATGCCAATAAAATGGCAACCTGGAAGAAAAGGACAAATTCTTAGAAAAGCACAACCTTCTGAGAATGAACCAGGAAGAATCAGAAAATATAAACAGACGAATCACAAGCACTAAAATTCAGACTGTGATTAAAAATCTTCCAAAAAACAAAAGCCCAGGACCATATGGCTTCACAGGCGAATTCTAACAAACATTTAGAGAAGAGCTAACAGTTATCCTTCTCAAATTCCTCCAAAATATAGCAGAGGCAGGAATGCTCCCAAACTCATTCTATGAGGCCACCATCACCCTGATATCAAAACCAGAAAAGGATGTCAAAAAAAAAGAAGACTACAGGCCAATATCACTGATGAACATAGATGAAAAGATCCTCAACAAAATACTAGCAAACAGAATCCAGCAGCACATTAAAAGGATCATACAACATCATCAAGTGGGTTTTATCTCAGGAATGCAAGGATTCTTCAATATACTCAAATCAATCAATGTGATAAACCATATTAACAAATTGAAGCAGAAAAACCATATGATCATCTCAATAGATGCAGAGAAAGTTTTCAACAAAATTCAACACCCATGTATGATAAAAACCCTCCAGAAAGTAGGCATAGAGGAAACTTACGTCAACATAATAAAGGTCATATATGACAAACTCACAGCCAACATCATTCTCAATGGTGAAAAACTGAAACCATTTCCTCTAAGATCAGGAACAAGATAAGGTTGTCCCCTCTCACCACTATTATTCAACATAGATTTGGAAGTTTTAGCCACAGCAATCAGAGGAGAAAAAGAAATAAAAGGAATCCAAATCAGAAAAGAAGAAATAAAGCTGTCACTGTTTGCAGAAGACATGATACTATACATAGAGAACCTAAAGATACTTACAGAAAACTACTAGAGCTAATCAATGAATTTGGTAAAGTAGCAGGATACAAAATTAATGCACAGAAATCTCTTGCATTCCTATACCCTAATGATGAAAAATCTGAAAGAGAAATTAAAGAAATACTCCCATTTACTATTGCAACAAAAAGAATAAAATACCTAGGAATAAACCTACCTAAGGAGACAAAAGACCTGTAAGCAGAAAACTATAAGACACTGATGAAAGAAATTAAAGATGATACAAACGGATGGAGAAATATACCATGTACTTGGATTGGAAGAATCAACATTGTTAAAATGACTATACTACCGAAAGCAATCTACAGATTCAATGCAATCCCTATCAAACTACCAGTGGCATTTTTCACAGAACTAGAATGAAAAATTTCACAATTTGTATGGAAGCACAAAAGACCCCGAATAGCCAAAGCAATCTTGAGAAAGAAAAATGGAGCCCAAAGAATCAGGCTCCCGAACTTCAGACTATACTACAAAGCTACAGTCATCAAGACAGTATGGTACTGGCACAAAAACAGAAATATAGATCAATGGAACAGGGTAGAAGGCCCAGACATAAAACCACGCAAATATTGTCACCGTATTTTTGATACAGGAAGCAAGAATATACAATGGAGAAAAGAAAGCCTCTTCAATAAGTGGTGCTGGGAAAACTGGACAGCTACATGGAAAAGAATGAAATTAGAACACTCCCTAACACCATATACAAAAAGAAGCTCCAAATGGGTTAACAGACCTAAATGTAATGCCAGACACTATAAAACTCTTAGAGGAAAACATAGGCAGAACACTCTATGACACAAATCACAGTAAGATCCTTTTTGACCCACCTCCTAGAGAAATGGAAATAAAAATAAACAGATGGGACCTAATGAAACTTAAAAGCTTTTGCACAGCAAAGGAAACCATAAACAAGACCAAAAGACAACCCTCAGAATGGGAGAAAATATTTGCAAATGAAGCAACTCACAAGGGATTAATCTCCAGAATTTACAAGCAGCTCATGCAGCTCAATATCAAAAAAACGAACCACCCAATCCAAGAATGGGCAGAAGACCTAAATAGACATTTCTCCAAAGAAGATAAACAGATTGCCAACAAACACATGAAAGGGTGCTCAACATCACTAATGATTAGAGAAATGCAAATCAAAACTACAATGAGGTATCACCTCACACTGGTCAGAATAGTCATCATCAAAAAATCTAGAAACAATAAATGTTGGAGAGGGTGTGGAGAAAAGGGAACCTTCTTGCACTGTTGGTGGGAATGTATATTGATACAGTCACTATGGAGAACAGTATGGAGGTTCCCTAAAAAACTAAAAATAGAACTACCATATGACCCAGCAATCCCACTACTGAGTATATACCCTGAGAAAACCATAATTCAAAAAGAGTCATGTACCACAATGTTCATTGCAGCACTATATACAATAGCCAGGACATGGAAGCAACCTAAGTGTCCATTGACAGATAAATGTATAACGAAGATGTGGCACATATATACAATGGAATATTACTCTGCCATAAAAAGAAACGAAATTGAGTTATTCGTAGTGAGGTGGATTGACCTAGAGTCTGTCATACAGAGTGAAGTAAGTCAGAAAGAGTAAAACAAATACTGTATGCTAACACATATATATGGAATCTAAAAAAAAAAAAAAAATGTTTCTGAAGAACCTAGGGGCAGAACAGGAATAAAGACACAGACGTAGAGAATGGACTTGAGGACACGGGGAGGGGGAAGGGTAAGCTGGGATGACGTGAGAGAGTGGCATGGACATATATACACTACCAAATGTAAAATAGATAGCTAGTGGGAAGCAGCCACATAGCACAGGGAGATCAGCTTGGTGCTTTGTGACCACCTAGAGGGGTGGGATAGGGAGGGTGGGAGGGAGACGCAAGAGGGAGGAGATATGGGGATATATGTATATATATAGCTGACTGACTTTGTTATAAAGCAGAACTAACACACCATTGTGAAGCAATTATACTCCAATAAAGATGTAAAATAAATCAAAATTGGCAAATTAAAAACTAAAAATTTGGTTTATAAGCTTACTGACCTTTTGACTTTGACATGTGGTTATGACTTGCATAGTAAGCACATTTTCCCCCACTATCACATGCCAGCTATGGAATTAATAAACTGCCAAGAAAAAGCAGAAATTATTTTTCAATTTTAAATATTACTTATTACATAATGAGATTAGCAAACACCTACTTATTTGATTTCCTGAAAGAAATAACCACAACACATTACTGGCTGAATGTTCATATTTTTTGGAAGAAAATTATGCCTGAGAAGGGGAAATCTTTCAGATAGTGTTCTCTTTTTCCATTATGAGCCAGTTGAAAATGAAATAAAATATCTTTTCTTAAAAATTGACAGTTTTGATCTTTAAAAATAGATATTTTAAAAATAAGAATCATCAGTGGCAAGGATTGGGAGAACCAAAAGGAAGATTTGAAAGCTGGTAGTATTCACTCAAGTATTGTCCAAAGTGTAAGAACAGAGCAAATGAAATATTGGAGAAATTGAGATCCAAAGTGGTCTGGTGAGAAAGAAGTGAAAGTAAAATAAAGACTGATTCAAGGTATCAGTTACCAGGTATCCAATTCTTATGCATGTTTTCATGGGCTATTGGAGGCTGAAACCCACCAATTAGAAAACATTGCTTGATTTATGTTTATTTGCTGTTCATCATTAACTAATAATTTTCTGATTATTATGGCAGTACCGTACAATTTAAAGTCTTCAAGGAGGCTGGTATTAAGTGCTATCACACTAGGAGGACTTGATGCAGTTTTCCTAACCTTATAAACACTAAATTATTAAATCTAATAGAGCCTGGAGGGAACCCCTATTAATTAAAGTCTGATAAAATGGATTGAAAAACATGTGATCAAAAGCAAACTTGTCAAACTGAAGAAGGATATGTGGTGCTTCACACACCCACTAATTATGGCCTCAAGATGCAAAGGCATGATCTATACCTGTGGTTCTCAACTGCTGACGATTTTGCCAACCATGCGAGTTCTGGCAATGTCTGCAGACATTTTTTCTATTACAAATGTGTAAGGATTGCTACTAGCTAGAGGCCAAAGCTGTTGCTGTACATCCTACAGCTCACAGAATATTCCCCTCTACAATAAAGAAGCTATTAGCCCAAAACATCAATAGTGCTGATGCTGAGAAACCCTGGTCTACCTTACCTAGAGGGTTGGATAGGAGTCCTCTGCTGTCTTGTGCTCCCCTCCCCAACCTTTATTTTAAAAATAATTTCATCATTTGTCCCAATGAAGTATTTCTTGAAACATAAAGAGCTGTTGTAGCTGAAAATGCACAGGAATCTTGGAGATCCATTAGCTCTGCCTTCTATTGCACTTTGAGATGGTCCTTAAGACTTTTAACCGTAACTTCAGGGCTCTGAAGAATACAATTTAAAAACAGCCACTATGGAGAACAGTATGGAGGCTCCTTAAAAGACTAAAAATAGAACTACCATATGACCCAGCAATCCCACTCCTGGGCATATACCCTAAGAAAACCATAACTCGAAAAGATACATACACCCCAATGTTCACTGTAGCACTATTTACAATAGCCAGGTTATGGAAGCAACTTAAATGTCCATCAGCAGAGGAATGGACAAAGAAGATGTGGTACATATATACAATGGAATATTACTCAGCCATAAAAGAGAACAAAATAATGCCATTTGCAGCAACATGGATGTACCTAGAGACTGTCATACTGAGTGAAGTGTCAGACACAGAAAGACAAATGTCATATGATATTGCTTATATGTGGAATCTAACTTAAAAAAGGGTACAAATGAACTTATTTACAAAACAGAAGTAGAGTCACAGATGTAGAAAACAAACTTTTGGTTACTGGGGATAAACTGGGAGATTGGGACTGACATATACACACTACTATATATAAAATAGTTAAGTAATAAGAACCTGCTGTATAGCCCAGGGAACTCTACTCAGTACTCTGGCCTATATGGGAAAAGAATCTTAAAAAAAAAAAAAAGAGTGTATATATGTATATGTATAACTACTTTGCTGTACACCGGAAACTAACAGAACATTGTAAATCAACTATACTTCAATAAAAATTTTTTAAAAAAAACACTGCTCTCTCACATGTGTACCATTATTTTACCACTCTTAAAATAACTGCACAAGAAGAAGGAATCCTTGCAGTAGTGTGTATGTATGCCCCAGGTACAAGACCCTTGAGCAGATAAGA
Organism: Globicephala melas; assembly: GCF_963455315.2. Taxonomy (NCBI): domain Eukaryota; kingdom Metazoa; phylum Chordata; class Mammalia; order Artiodactyla; family Delphinidae; genus Globicephala; species Globicephala melas. The sequence goes on along the minus strand of NC_083318.1, from coordinate 97,814,630 downwards.
AGAATCTTGGTAAAAGTGCATGCTGGGAATAACAATTGTCACAATATCTTTTGGTGCTTGGCATGATGAGCATAGGAGAAAGTCCTAACTCAGCCTAGGACAGATACACAATATAAATGACTGCTAAGGACAGCTGCATGCGTTCTGCTGTGGTTGAGGAACATATGTGAGTAGATAATTCAAGCAACATCCAAGTGCAGAGTGAGTGGAGACAGTGGAAATGTCACCATCTTCCAAGGTCTAGATAGATTTTACTTCATTGGACAATTAATTTAAGTGGCTAAAATTTATTGAGTATTTACTATGTGACAGATATTATTCTAAATGTGTACATTCCTTATATGACCTTTTGGAATTTGAAAATATTAAAGATAATGTAAAAAAATTATTGTGTGAACTATAAAAAACGTAATGAAGATGAATGTGCTCTAAAGGACATTAAAAGCTATTATAAGAAAAAAGAAATTAAAGCATGCAATGACCCAGCAATACATGAGATAGAGATACTAGAAATGAACTAAAAAACGGGTGAATTTATTATGATAAATTTGGGATTTTAAATTAGTGAAGAAAAAGTGAATTATTTTGAAAAATACTGGGACAAATTAATAGCTATTTCAGAAAAACATTATGTTAAATTTCCTGCATCATCCCTTATATCAAAATAAATCACAAATGTGCAAAAATGTACATCTAAACAACAATAAAAGTATCAGAAGAAAAATTTTAATGTTATTACCATCTTGGAGTGGGGAAATCTTTCTGCCATTAAATGCAAAAGCTAAGCACAATTGAACTTGACTACTTAAAAATTAAATCCTTTTGCACAACAAATGTTACCATAGAAAATCAAATAACAATAAACTGAGAAAAATATTTGCATCACATATTTCAGAAAAAAAGAATTGTTTATATATCCCAAACTTTCTCAAATCAATTAGAAAATAAAGAACATCAAAATAAGAAGTAGGCAAAAATGCAAAAATACATAAAGGTATTCAATAAATACATAAAAATATGTTTAAACTCACTTATGATTAAATAAATACAATGAAACTACAATGGAAAACAAATATTTACCTATTAGTGAGGCAGATAATGAAAAGATCGCTAAGATGCAGTATCAGTGAGGAGAGAGATGCACCTTCATATGCACTTTAGGGCTATGAATTGGTGTAACATTTTGTGATGGCAATTTGATAACTCCCATAAACATTTAGACATACCTTTTGACCCAGCAGTTCTATGTTCAGGAATTTCTCTTACATGTAAATTCACTCCATGGCAGAAAAATACATGAAAAAAGGATGTTAACAAAAGTATAGTTTGTGACAACAAACAGTTAAATACCATAAATACCAGACTGGTTAAAAACATTATGGCGCATTTCTACAATGGAACAGCATGTAGTACTTAGGAAGACTAAAATATGTTCATGTTCTCTTGGTCTTTTTCTTGCGTAAATAACTACAACAGCAGGCATCTTAATATTTATTGAAGTGAGTGGGTGACCTTCATTCTAAGTATGGAGCAATAAGAAGTGGCATGTAGCAATGATCCCAAGTATTTAGGGGAAAAAAAGCCACACATACATATACATGCAACCACAGACAATTTCCTGGAAAGAGAGAAAAGAAACCATTAGCAGTAGTCTTTTCTAGAGTGGACTGAGTACAAGAAAGCAGAGCCAGACCTACAGTGAGGTGAATTAGGCACCTAGGCTACAGGTTACAGGAAGCACCCTGAGATTAAGTACCTCCTTAAATTTTGTGCCCAGGCATCTAACTCACTTCACTCCCCACCCCCGACCTATGAGGGAGGGGACTTGACTTCCAGTTTTCTATTTTTCAATCCTGTTTGAGTTATTTGCCGTGAGGAGGTAAATGTAATTTTGGAATTTAAAAAAAAGGAAATTACTTGATAAAATTAGAATTTAAGAATAGAGATTTCATTCTATAAAAACTTCAGTCCCTTATAAAGGTACTGAAGGTGACATTCAAGCACTTTAAAAACAGAATTGAGAACAACTATCATAAATATTGCTACAAAACTGATTTTAAATTTCAGTAAATATTATTGAAAGAGAGGATATATTAAAAATGAAAATAATATAGCCTTATACCTTAAGATTACATTAATAAGTACTGAAAAATGTTGGGAGTGGTAATAAATTGGGCACTTATTTATCAGACAAATAAAAACAGATATAAAGTAGGGCTGGTATTTTAAATTTCAGAAAAAAATAGGATGCAGGTTAAAAAAAAAAAGGAAATTGAAGGTTCTTTTCTTTTAGTAAAGGTAAAATCAATGCTGACAATGCCCATGAACAACAGCAAAAGAAGAGTTTCAAAATTAATTAAACAAAAATTTTTAGATTTACAAGGAATAATAAACACTTTTTAGTAGAAAGCTTGACTATATCTCTGTTAGCCTCTGATGGGCCAAAATATATACATTCATACATATGTACATACATACACAGATATACACATAAAATAAGAGATATAGGTACTTGGATAATATGTTAATAAAGTTTAAATGCATATTAAAACAATACTCAGTTTTTTCAACCATCTGTGGAACACTAAACTAAAAAAATAAAACTAACTCTAAGCTAAGTAACAAAAGAAAGAAATAAAATCCCCAAAGTAGGAACTATAAAGGCAAGGTTCTTTGACAACAATGCAGTAAAATTAGAAATCATGTTCACAACCTTAGACAAAAGTAATTAGGGTTACTTTGAAATTAAAAAAGGATTCAACAAAAATTTTGTGCTAAAGTCAAGTGCAAATCTACAAGTGTGGAGTACTTAATAAATAAGAAAAATGATGACACTAATTCTCAAAATTTGTTGATTGTGGCCAAAGCTGTTCTCAGAAGGAAAGATTTTGTGTTAAAAGCTTTCATTATTTTAAAAAAACAGAAATAAAAAATAAATGACTAATCACAACTCAAGGAGTTTGAGCAAAACAACAAAACATACCTAAAAAGGCATAAAGAAGGATGTGGTGAAGAATAAAAATTAAAATAAAATTAATAAGAATCAATTAAAAAATAAAATAGTAAGCTCTTTAAAACCAAATATCTTATGAATATAATTAAGGGAAAAGGTCAACACAAATTTTAAAAATAGGAATTAGATATTTTATATCACAAAAAAGTATAGAGGAAATATACTATGAAGATATTATATACTATTCTATGAAAATATATTAGAAAATTTCAATGCAGTAGATATCTGAGAAAAATTTAACATTCAAATTGTCTCAAGAAATAAAAAGCATTATTTTCTCTTATCAGAAATAATCAAAAATTTTTTGTGAAAAGCTATGAGCCATGTGGTTTTACCGTTGAGAATTATGTCAAACTTTTTAAAAAAGATAGTCGAAATTCTACATAAAAACTTTTCTCAAATATGGAAAAAGCCAACTTTGATTTTTAAAGAGTCTTTTAAAGATAGTATGAAAAAACTATACTGTATACTTTAAGAGAATGAAAAGAAAAGCCACAGATTGGGAAAAAAATATTTGCAAAGTGTATCTGGTAAAGGACTTGTGTCCAAAATATACAAAGAACACCTAAAACAATAAGGAAACAGTCCAATTAAAAAGTGGACAAAATATTTGAACAGATACCGACCAAAGAAGATATACAGATGGAAAATAAGCATATGAAAAGATGCTCAATATCATATGTTATTAGGAAATTGCAAATTAAAACAACTGAAATACTATTACATACGTACTATGAAGGCCAAAATCCAAAACACTGACAACACGAAATGCTGACAAGGATATAGAACAATGGGCACTGTCATTCACTGTTGGTGGTACAGCCACTTTGGTAAACAGTTTGACAGTTTCTTGCAAAGCTAAACATAGTCTTACCATATGATCCAGCAATCACAGTCCTAGATATACACCCAAATGAGTTGAAAACCTGTCCACACAAAAACCTGCACATGACTATTTATAGCAGATTTATACCATAACTGCCAAAACTTGGAAGCAACCAAGATGCTTCAATAGGTAAGTGGATAAAGAAACTGTGGTACATCCAGACAATGGACTATCATTCAGCACTAAAAAGAAATGAGCTCTCAAGCCATGAAAAGACATGGAGGAACTTTAAATGCATATTACTAAGTGAAAGAAGCCACTCTGAAATGGCTATGTACTACATGATTCCAACTATATGACATTCTGGAAAAGGCAAAACTATAGAGACAGTAAAAAGATAAGTGGTTCCCAGAGGTTAAAGGAGATAGAGGGAGAGGGATGAGTACCTGGGCACAGGGAATATTTAGGGCTCGATATTTGGATATCTGCTTTGATAACTGTTATGGTAGATACAAAACAGTACTTATTTGTCAAAATCCATAGAACTAAATGACAGCACAAAGAATGATCCCTAATGTAAACTATGGACTTAGTTAATAATTTTTCAATTTGGTTTATTAATTGTAACAAACATAGCACATTAATGCAAGATGTTAATAACAAGGGAAGCCATGTAAGTATGGGGAGAAGAGGTATATGGAAACTATACTTTCTGCTCAATTTTTCTGTAAACCTAAAACTTATCCAAGAAAATAAATTCTATTAATTAAAAAAGTTACATAAAATTCAATATCCAGTGTCCATAAATAAACTGTTATTGGCAAAGAGGAAAACTACATACATAGAAAGCACTCTCATAAATAGAATTGCAGAAATCTCAAATAATATATGAGCAAAACAATTTGGATGGTCTATTGAAGAAATAATTCAAGAAGCATTTTTACCTGGAAGACATCTCAAAATTTATACACATAGCACACTGTACAACTTAATTTTATTCATAATAATTTCAACTGATGGCAAAACTGCATTTGGAAGGAAACACTGACATCCATTCCTGGTTAAGTCTCAAAGCAGCATTAGGAATAGGAGTATATTTCCCCCCAGATTAAAATATTAATATTAAATCAAGAGTCAACATCACACTAATGATTTTTAACTAAGTGTGTTGCTAGTTTCAAGAGATTTCATAGTAGATATTTCGTGGGTGTCTTCCCAACTTATGATAATCTCCCCTTCTCTAGAAACAGCCCTTGAGACATAGGGATGAACTTCCAAGTGTTATGTCTACCATCCGACCTTGACCATTGCTGACTGATGCAGTGGGCGACACCTGACCCTCCTGTGGCTGATCAGGTTCCATCTCCTGAGAATTTGAAATTTGGGATTGACAGAGACTGGGAAGTGGATGGAGCTCTGCTTTATTTACTGACAGTGTTTGACAGAGAGGTTTCCAGAATTCTTTATTCTTTCTTTCCTGAGTCTTAGCTTTCAACGATTCCTTGGATTCTAGTATACTCCTATATCTGCTTAAATGTGTGAGATTTGTTTTTGTGGCTTGCAAACAACAACAGAAAGCCTCTGGTAACTCAGACACTAATAGGTGTTTGATGGTGAAAATGGAGAGGTGTTGATCAGTGGACAATTTGTGTGGGAACTTAAACAAACTTACAGAGCTGTCTTTATTTTGGAACTTCTCAGAGTCAATAAAATGCCACATTGTAAGTCTCTAGGAGAAATCTGTGGTATGCAATTTCTCAGCCTTATGCGACCACAGAAAATTTTAATTTTTGGAAGATACTTTAAAAAGACTAGTGTGCTACAGAACATACTTTGGGAAATACTTCCTTAGTGGTATTCCCAATAAACCAGCATGGTCATCCTCATGACTTCATATGTTTCTGGAAAGTCTTGGCCAATCCATGGAACACCTGTAACAATCTATTGGTAGCTGTAATGAGGAGGAAATCCATCCATAATAGCAGCAGCATCAGCAACAAAAATAAAAGCATAAGATCCCTCAGATTTCTTTTTAATCCAAGTTGGCGAATTTCTTGAGGGAAGCACTTATTCAGTATTGTGCCCCTGGAAGAGTATCTGGCTCACAAGAAACAAACAAATGAGTAAGTAGTGTGTCCTCTATAATTAAATAAGTAGATATTTCTTTTTAATTTCCTTGAGATTAATATAGTTTCTGGTTATTGTCGATTGTTTAAATCAGATTATTCTGGAAAATACAATAACATTTGAGGAGGTTGGTCATAGATCAGGCAGGTTTAATTGTATAATTTCTTATCTTAGAAAGCTGTGTTATAAAGCAGGAATCACACAAAAAGAATATTCATCCAGTCACATTGCCACTGCTGCTTTTCTTGCTTTTGTCACCACCAGTGAAAAGAGGAAGAATGAATTGCTACTCCAATGACTGAGTACCTTAGCATCCCAGACTTCTCCCTTTTCTCTCTCCTAAACTCTCTCTCTATTCCATTGAACTGGGTGCATTGTTTTGTCACAGAATTACCTGCTTTTCTGAAGATTCTCATTCATTCACAAAATTGTTATAGTTGTATTAAGGAGAACATAAATCTTCCCAGCCTGACAGTTCGATTTTAGTGGGGCTTGGCTCCCGACTGATGCTGAGTCAAGTTTCCCTTCTCTGGGCAAAAAAGAGAAGGACTTGGGGAAAAAAGAGAAGGGTGAAGGGAGGGAAGGAAAGAGGGAGGAAGAGAGAGAGGAAGAGGGAGAGGGATGGAAAGGGGGAGAGGAAGAGAGAGAAAAGTGTGTCTGGAGAAACAGAGAGGCTGTTTCGTTGGAAAGAATAATGATGCACAGGGAAAAATACAGTAATGAGATAGAGCGGGATGTCTGATAGTGTTCAAGTGTTTGATTATGATTATTCCTGGGATGCAGGCATATTCCTTTCTTTAGTTCTGGGAGACCCCTCAGTGTTTTTATAATAAGGCTTCAAATTGGTTAGCCATCACTTGCAACTAGAGTCTTGGACAATGCACTTAAACTATCACTTGGAGAAAATTACACTTACCTAGCAAGGTTATTCTGTTCATCTGAGGGAGTCTATAAATAGATTAGAAAAACAGCAAGGAGAAATCATAGATGTTTTGTATTTTGAAGGGACCTTCAAGAGCCAAAGTCTGGAGAGATAAAGTGATTTGGCCAATTACCAACATCAGCTTGCCAAACAGTCTGGTTCTTAATGCTCTTTACTTTGTATTGCATTGCTCGATTTCTGGTTTCATTTCCTTTCTGTTGGCTAGCTCATTCTTTGGTCCTGTGTCTTTGGCCCGCTGTTCTGCTGATTCTCACATTCATTTCACATATTCCATTTCCTTGGCCCTGCATTCAACCATTAACTTCAAGTTAAAATTACTTTCTTCGTGTACCCTGGACTCAGGCACAGCAGCTTTCTAATTGCTCTCTCTTCTTTACTGGGTAAAAGTCAACCTAATGAGCTTCCATAAAAGGAATTTCCACTTACTAATAGTTGCATTAGTTTGACCTCAGTACTGCGACCACAGAGCAAGGTAAGATGTGAGAGATAAGCTCAACAAAATGGGATGTTATTTAAACATTTATAGGAATTGTGGCTCTGTTGACAGAAAGAATATGAAAAAAAATCAGAAATAGAATGAAACCTTGAATATCAGTCAACCTGGGTGGGTGCTGCAAACTTAAATCAGGCTACAAAACTAGGCAATATGACATCTGAATCCAAGGCCATCCACATTTAAAAGACATGAACCTCAGAAGGAACCCTCAGAAGTCTAGACTTGGCTTAGCATTGAACGAGACATTCTAATCATGAGAATGTCCTGGGTATTTGTAGTCCACAACCCGTGTTATGGGCCAAATTGTGCCCAAATTCATAGCTAAAGCTCCACCCCGCCCCCCCACCCCACCCCTGGTACCTCAGAATGTGATTGTACTTTGAGAAAGGGTGTGTAAAGAGGTAACTGAGTTAAAATGACGTCATTATGGTGGATTCTAATCCAATCTGACTGTTGTTCTCACAAGAATAAGAAATTTTGACACATGGAGAGACACCAGGGACGCCTGCACAGAGGAAAGACCATGCAAAGAACAGCAAGAAGCATGCCGTCTGCAAGCCAAGGAGAGAGGCCTCAGAAGAAACCAAACTTGTTGATAACTTGATCTTGGACTTACAGTCTCCAGAAGTGTCAGAACATAAATTTCTGTTGTTTCAGCCACCCAGTCTGTGGTATTTTCTTATGGCAGCCCTAGCAAACAAAAACATCCCATAACCTAACTCAAATCTCTGTTCAGTATTTACTATCATTAAATTCAGTTCAGAAGGTAAAGTAAAAATTACTTGTGATGACATAATTAATTTTTGTGTCTTAAACCATGGGACTAAATATAGGAATAATCTGTAAATATACAAAGTATTTTAAATATTTGAAATACCTACACTTAAAAATATTTAAAATAGTTAAAACATTTAAGAAACACTGGCATAGTAGAGGATAGAGTATTTAATATGTAAGCATTATTTTTCCAGTTTAAAATGTTTACAAAACAGAAACAGACTCACAGGCATAGAAAACAAATTCAGTTAAGTCCCCTACACACGAACAAGTTCCGTTCCGAGAGTGCGTTTTTAAGTCCAAAAAAGTTAGTCTAGGTACCCAACCAACACAACTGGCTATATAGTATTGTACTGTAATAGGTTTACAATACTTTTCATACAAATAATACATAAAAAACAAACAAACACAAAAAATAAAGAAAACATTTTAAATCTCACAGTACAGTACCTTGAAAAGTACAGTAGTACAGTACAACAGCTGGCATCCAGGGGCTGGCATCGAGTGAACAGGCAAGAAGGGTTACTGACTGGACGAGGGGGTGGAGGTGGGAGATGGTAGAGCTGAAGGATCGTCAGCAACAGGAGACGGAGGGCAAGCTGCAATTTCACTCACGCCTGATGTTGATGGCACAGGTTCTGGTTCCTTGCTGGATTCTATTCTTTCTACTCTCTTGAAAAAATGACCCAGTGATGTCTGGATAGTAGCTCTTTTTTTCTCATCATAGATGACATGGTAGCACTGGATTGCATTCTGAACCTTGCAGAAGGTTGCATTGCTTCAACCTTTGTGTACCATTCTACTTTCGGGTCCTGTGCCTCAAAAACTAACAGTACCTCCTCAAATGAAGAAAATCCCCTAGCCATTTGTTGTGTCGTGAATCTCTTCAGTTCTTCAGTTACTTCTTCTTCCTCTTGTCTCTCTTCCTCCTTGCTATGCACAGCAAGTTCCATTGTTATCGCTTGGCGTTTCTTAGCAGTACCAGCTACATCACCGCTGCTTTTACGCTTGATTCTGGACATCCTGGGCTTGAAATAAAGATACTGTACTACTGTACTCTATACAGTTCTGTACAGTAAAGTACACAAAAGCACAACCACTTGTAGAGGATGCACACATATGACAATGTACGCCAGGCACGTGAACTAACTTACGTGATTGGAGATGTGAACGTACTTTCACATCTTTGAAAGTTTGCAACTGAAGGTTTGTATGTAGGGGACTTACTGTTTATGGTTACAAAGGGGAAAGGAATGGGGAGGGGAGGGATAAATTAGGAGTATGGGATTAACAGATGCAAACTACTGTACATGAAATAGATCAGCAATAGGATTTACTGTATAGCACAGGGAATTATATTCAATATATTGTAATAACCTATAATGGAAAATAATATGAAAAGTATCTATAACTGAATCACTTTGCTGTACACCTGAAACTAATGCAACATTGCAAATCAACTATACTTCAATAAGAAAAAGAAAAAATATCTAAATTAGATCAGCTGAGAGGCAGCTCCTAGAAAAAAGGGATTAAGAGAAATTTAAATCTTGATAGAAGTTACTTTTATTTAAAAATAAAATAAAATGTGATATTTGAATAGTTAATTCAGACTATTTTAAATTGAAATTTTATAAATTTATGAACTATATTTAAACTTTAAGAGAACATGAATCATTACAATTTTAATTTATTAAATTTATGACAGCTATTTAAATGTGTATGAAAGCTTATTTGTTACTTGGAAATTTGAATTCATTAGAAAATTGAATGTAATGAAGTTCATAAATAAAATTTAAAATGTTTAAAGGAATTTAGTTAACTGAACTATGGAAGAAATAAAAATGATTGCTAAAATTTCATCAAATCTATAGATAGAACAAACTAATTTGTGTACATACTTAAAATATAAGTAGAGTTTTGAACTGATAAATATAATAAATCAAATTATTTTATTTCAAAAACAATCTCAGACTTACAGAAAAGCTGCAAGTACAGCACAAATAATTTTTCCCCATAAAATTTTATAAATAATTTGCTGACATGATGCCCTTTGACTCCCAAATGCTTTAGTGTAATTTCCTACGATCAAGGACATTTTCTAATATAACCACAACATAATCATCAAAATCAGGACATAAACATTTTTATATTACTACCATCTAATCTTCAGAAATCATTCAATTTTCACCAGTTGTCCCCAAATTCCCTTTATACGGTACGAATGAAACTCAGAGTCTTGTGTTGCATTTGATTATCATGTCTCTCTAGTCTCACTCAATCTGGGACAATTTCTCAGTCTTCTACTTTGATGATCTTGACACTTTTGAAGACGTCAAGCCAGTTATTTTGTTTAATGTCCTTGGATTTGGGTTTGTCTGTGTTTTCTCTTGATTAGATTCAGGTTATGCAACTTTGGCAGGATTATTACAAAAGGGATGCTGAGTTCCTCTGTTGCATCTTCTTCGGTGGGGAACAAATTCAGTTCACCTCATTACTAATCATATTCTCTTTGATCACTTATGAAAGTGGTGTCTTTCAGGCTTTTCCATTTTTCCCTCTGTAATTAGTAAGTATTTTATGTGAGATACTATGTAAATATCCCATTCCTCATCAATTACTCATTTACATAGATCAGTATAGACTCATGGTTTCCTATTTTATGCCTGTTGTTATCACTATTTATTTTGATGCTCAAACTGTCCCAGATTTGGCCAGTGGGAACACTTTCAAGGTGGATTCTGTGTCCTTTTGATAAGTCCCCTTCATTTTTCCAGAACTGCTTTGCTTTCTGGCACAGAGATTCCAGACTCTTTTATTTTCCCTGCCTCAGCCCTGGAATCAGTCATTTTTCTAAGGATCCCTTCTTCCCTTTGGCAGAAAATGGTGTTGAGAAACTAAGATCTGGGTGCTAGGTGTGCTGTGCTCACTGATATTGGGTGCTGCTGCTCCAAGGCACTCTCAGTGGATGGAGCATTGGAATATGCAGACATACACACATTAACATATATTCTGTACCTGTTGTATATATTGAAAATGATGAGATCACACCAATATATCCAATTCTAATTTAACACCACTCTACTCACCTAGACTGAGATCTGACACCTCGTGCCAGACCATCACCTCCATCATGAATACAGCCTTGTCACCCCATTGCAACCGGGGAATTCCTGCTCCAGGATCTCCCACCCCCGTACCCACACTGAGCAGACTTCTACCTTGCTTGGCTCCACCTAATTGCTTTAGAACTGGATTGTTTAGAAAGGGAAGAAAGACAATGGGAAGGAGAAGAGGAAGAGCCAAATATGAATCTTAAATCACAAATGGCCTCTGAACATCTTTTCTGCACAAAAGTCACCTGCAGGGGTATATTAGGAAAACATGTTCTTCACTCTTCTGAGGTCCTCATTTCTCTAAAATCTTCTGGTTTCCTTTAGATTTCATTTTCTCAGCTTTATTGTCATGGGGTTCATGTTGTCCAGGCACATAAACATATCAAACACTTCAATCATTTTATACATCATCACATGGGATATTTCAGATTATATTTACTCATGTAGTGCTACTAAAAACCTTGTATTTATATTTCCTTATGCCTGTCTTCCAGTGATTTCGGGAGCTAGCACTGCCATGTGGTATAAGGCTTGGCCTGCTATATTTGGCAATAGTAGGACCCAGAACATTTTTGGAACATTTGGAAACGTGGAAAATCTGAGGTACAAAAGAAGTCACTAATTACTATATCTTTGAAATAGCCATAAGATTTTCTCCCATGAACTACTGCAATCAGCTTCAGTGTTTAGGGGGAAAAAAATTAGAAAAACCTCAAATCAGATTAAGAAGTTATTTGTACCACAAAACAGATAATCAAGATCATGATTTTCTTTCTAATTTCTTTATCAACTTTTATTATTCTGATTTGCCTTATAGCTACAGGACTCATTTATTATTCTAATTTGCTTCTGGTTATAGGAGTCATTTAAGTTTAGCAAACCATTAGGAAACCATCTAACATGTTGGTAGTTAAGTCTTTCTTCTGGAAATGTGGTCAAAAATGACAGCTTGTATGTAGAGCTCTGTCTGGATAGGGGTTCTAGTAGAGTTGTCACCTGGTTGAGCCTAAAATACAAAAATCATATCGTTAATCAGTCCAGTCCATGTAAATAATTAGCATTAAATGAAATTTCTTCGTGCTTCAATGTTGCAGCAAACAGAACTAAGAAGGCTGTGGCCATGGAGATATGTTTGTGTTTCCCCCCAGATTCTTTTTCTCAGGAGCGGTAATAATTCCAATCAGGAGATTTGAGGCCCTGGGTTGTGACATTACTGAAAATATCTAGGATCGAAGCAGTGTTCCCCAGGTTCATGCTTGTCTAGACTCTGCTGAACCCCATGGGTCACTAACTCTGCAAAGTTCCCAGGGGAGGGTTTTATAAACACATGTGATTGCAGGGTAATAAGTCAAAAAGAATGCTATCTTGATTTCAAGTTTGTCAAATAAAAATGTCTCAAGTTTGGAACTGGTTCAGACTAGTGTAACTAACTACCTGTCCCTGGTGGGTTTCATAAAAAATTTCTTATCAGTTTAAAAACTATTTGATCTACTTTTTTTCCCCTTTGTATTGTAATCTGTGAAAAAAGGTTTGGTCCTTTTGCCTTTATTCACGATAGTCTGTCATGCTTACAGGCTCCTAGGGAATGCCTATGGGGGCAAGTGTTCACTAATGTGGTACTGGTAAGAGAAAACAGATGCTAAACGAGTCAGACAATATCTACAATTGCAAAATATTAGTCATTGGGCCTTTTCTATATTTGAAGTACAAAAGAATGATGTTACTCGCTCTCCTTCTCTTGTAGGAAGAGATGATAAGAAATTTAGATCTGGGACTAGAGAGAAGCTTTGATATTGCCTTTTCTCCATAGTATTCATTTTCTTACACTAGTGAGAAAGAATATATTTGACCCATCTTTGGTTAAATAGAGTTTGTAAAATTGTAAAGATTTTGAAATGGGTAAAACGAAAGGAGTGGGTGTCTCGAGTGGCTTACCCATCCACGTTTTTGTGCCATTTTACAAATCTTTAAGTTGGAGAAAACTGATAATAATGCAGTATATTCTTGTCTACAAAGATGCAAATTAATTACGCCCAGTGGCATGCAATTGATTATTGCCCTGTGTTGGGACCTGCTTTGTACCAATTTGTAAATTAATTTTACATATTTTCCTTTTTGCTATTTTTGCGTTTTGTTTGTGTTTTCGGAACTTTTACAATGAATAAATTATTCCCCGTTGGTGACAACAATGATTCGAAATTTGATTTTACGTCTTAACCTTAGTGATCTCTGTAAATAGATTAATAGATCACCGAGATTTATTCTTTCTTGAGGGAGAGATAACAGAGAATCTGATTTGTTAGCAGTTTTTCTTTATTTGTTTACTTGTTTACTTTGAAGAAATTAAGAATCCCATGTGCATCAGGAAAGAGGACAACTCTTTGATATATGGACTGGTAACTTCTTTGCATTTACTTTTGAACTGTGGCTAATGTTTAGATTTGAAGCTATACGTTCCCTACATGTCTGTGTGTATATATGCTTAGAATTCAGAAAGGCCTTTACATCTTTATGTGTGAGTATATAATATTTTCCTATCTCTGGAGGAATTCATAAATTAGATTTAAAATTCTCCTAAATTAAAGAAACTCTGTTCTGATTGGCCTATAGAGTTCTTACACAAGTAAGTTCTTATGTAAGTCAAATATTTATAAACTTCCAGGAAAATATGGAAATTAAAGTTTGGATACTTTAAATGTGCTATCCTTAAAAAGTTATTCTCACAGAAATGTTTAAACAACTTAAGGTCATTTAATTGAGATAAATATTTGGTAAATCAGACTACTGTAATAATTTTGGTTTAATGCAAACAGCTTGTCCTCTGATTTATCAATGTTAGGTATAACATAAGCATATACATTTTATTCTACTGTACTTGGGTTTACTTTTTTTTAACTTATTGAGATATACTGGTCAAATAAGCTAACATTACTCTGACACAATCTTTAAGATAATGAGAAATGCAAGTCTGTATTCAACAAAATCAAATCATTTTTCTGACAACTTTATGTCAACAGTAATTTTGTTTTTTACTATGTCAGCTTGAATATAATTCCCCAGATCTTTAAGTAATATAAAAACTTAGACAGCTGTTAGGTTGAATTACATAATGAATATTCATATGATACCCAGATAGTTTCTAATTGTGATAGAATACTGAAAATTTGATGCCTAATTATTAGGAATAATTTTAAGTTTATATACTTTGCTTATATCCAATGGAAAGTTCCTATCTTGGGTCATGTTAATGAACTGTTCATTTTGTCTCTTTAGAAAGGTCTGTGTGTGGCTGTACAAAGATGTAATATAAACTTTGCTTGTCTGTTAAAATGCTTTTAGGAGAGAGACAGTACTTAGTTATCCACCTCTAGTTTTCTCTATGAAATAGAAGTTACTTTGGTTAAAAATCACAATTAATATGAATGGTTGAGACTACATCATAAGCAATAGGGACAGACTAATACCACTGTCTCTTTGCTTTTGTGTTTCAAAGAGAAAGTAGTTATATCCTATAGTGGAGGCTTTATAACAGTAAATAGTAGTAATTATACGTATCTATATACACATATAACACATTTATATATAACATACATTTATATATTTATAAATATAATTTATATAATTTTTATATATTTATAATTTATATATGTTTATATATATAAAGTCACAATTATAGGAACTTCCCTGGTGGCGCAGTGGATAAGAATCTGCCTGCCAATGCAGGGGACATGGGTTTGATCCTTGGTCCGGGAAGATCCCACATGCCGCGGAACAGCTAAGCCCGTACACTACAACTACTGAGCCTGTGCTCTACAGCCCGCAAGCCACAACTACTGAGCCCACGTACGTACCACAACTATTGAAGCCTGTGCTCTGCAACAAGAGAAGCCACCACAAGGAGAAGCCTGCGCACGGCAACGAAGAGTAGCCCCTGCTTGACGCAACTAGAGAAAGGCCGCGCGCAGCAACAAAGACCCAACGTAGCCAAAAATAAATAAAATTAAATCTTTAAAAAAAATCACTGCTATACACCGTTATAATTATACACAATATATATTAAACATAACTATATAATGTATATATAGTAGTGCTTTTCAGGCTTTTCTTTTTTTCTCTTTTGTTCTATCTCAGAACCTCTGTAAAATCTTGGGACTTACTGAAGACCACAAAGAAATTTTATGTGGATTATAACTGTCAATATTTACCATACTGGAAGTGGAAATTGAGCAAATTTAAAATACTGATTCATTTGATTATAGCTATGATGAATATAATTGAAATGTTAACAGAAATAACATCTTACTATTAATATAAAAATTATTTTGAGTTCATGGATCTCCTGAGAATTGCTGTGATATGAAAAAGCAAAATGAAGGACAAAATTTGGAAGTAAATTTTCCTTTCCTTGGTTTATAGTACTTGAGTCTGAATAGAAGTGATGAAATGTGCTAAAATTTTAGTTAAGTTTGCCCTGTCTTGATTACTGGCTAATTCCTTTGCCTACTATATGAAAGTCTTTTCTTTTCTTTTTTTTTTATACCTTCTGTGTAATCTGTCTAGGTAGCAAATTGTGTCTTACAAGAATAATTTTCTGTCCTTTATGATGAATTTATTACATCCTTGATTGTTTAAGAAAGAAAAAAAAAAGAAACAAATAAAAGAAAACAAAGAACAAAAATTCCTCACTTATAAAGAGCTAAGGTTCTTTACAATCATGTTAATGTAATGTTTATTTTTAAATGTTTTATTGTCTTAAATGTTTAATTAGTCAACTCAGTATTATTTTTTGTAGCACCCTGATCCTATCTTAATCAAGTGTCCAAATATCTTCTGATAATTTTTTTCCTGATTTTTGACTTTCCATAATTGGATCCTAAGTATAAGAAAAATTAAATAAAACCTTCCAGATATATTTTACACCAGAAGCTATATTTGTGATTTCCCAGAGGGCCCCTGGAAAAATCATAAAGATTTATTTTTTCACCTTTGAAAAGAGGTGCCAGAAAGAATTAGATTTTTCTGTAGAATTCTGTGGGAAGAGTTGTTAAACCAGAAGAGGTGCTCAGCCTTGTCGAGGTTAGATTTGTATAGGTATAATATTATTAACATAAATATTTCAGATATTTTGTGTGCTTTTTGGGAAGTCCCTGGAGTTATGTCATTGCCCTTCTTGTCTTATAATATGGCTTTACCCTCAGGGAAAACACTGATTGCAACTCTTAGGAATATTTCCATCAGGTTTTGTTGTATTTAGCAGAGTTCTGGTGGTACTGAGCCTGATGATATTAGACAACAGTAGTATAATGTTATCTGTCATAATTTCAGCTCTTGTTTTTAAAGATACAAATGTTTAGGTCTTACTGCAGACTTACTGAACCTCTTACTTGACGTTCCTGTTATAAACAATTATATCTCAGGATTATTTTACGTCATATCTCAATAGTTCTTCCTCTATAAAATTATTTTCATCCATTTTTCTGAATCAAGTACAGCACTCACAAACTTCTTTTAAAATAAATTTAATCATTATCCTTAGATGGTTTGTCTTTTTTTTTTTTTGCGGGGGGGCAGGGAATGGCTTTATCATCTTTGTTTTGCATACCACAGAAAGCACTAACCATTTTGTTTTCTGCATTATTCTTATTATGAACCCTCATCAGACTGTTCACATTTGAAAATTATTAGTAATAAATCACTCAGACATTTTAAGTCCCTATCACCTACAGATGGTATTGTTTTACTCTGATGCTTTCTTGAAGTCTCTCTTATAGTTACAGGTGAGAATCTGTGTCTTCAACTAAGAAGAAAAGTGTCAGAATATTGTAGAAAATAACTATACCAGGTACTTCAATTATTGACACTTCAAAGCTGAGCTGACATAGATTAGACAACTTCCAAACTGCACCGCCGATTTCCAGGTCCTGTTTTGGCCAAACGAGAGGACTGCATAGGACAGCTAACCAAAGATCCAGTGGAGCAGGAATCAATTATAATAAGACTGAACGAACTAATAAGAGAAATTATATTGTGGCTATTTGTCTGGAATATTCTTGATATTCTTTTAAGCTTCTATTTTCAGATATATAAGAACTACCCTATCTCTCTCTTGTTAAGCAATATGTAACCTATTGCAATTTAGTAAAGTCTGCTTTTGTAAACTGAAGTGAAACATTTTAAAATGATATCTGATTCCCACTTCTCTTCCAGGATTCAGAAATTTATATTAAGTCTCCTTACTTTCCACGGCCATTTAGTTATTTGCATAGGTTAGTTAATGCTCTGTCAGCTATAATTGTACATAATATAATTGTACAAATTATAAAATCAGGGCCTTGACTAGAATGTCATACTTGAAAGTAATGCTTATTTAATCAGGTAGAAACAGCCACTCTTTTCAGGGATTAAGTTTGACTTTACTTATGGAAGCAATGTCTACGAAGCCCTGGCCTATTTCTTGACTTAAAAAGTCCAAGAATATTATATATTCTGTGTAACTAACTTGAGCATTCCTTAGGCTTGGTTTCCTAGCCTCAGGTCAACAAATAATAGAGGTTTTTAAAAATCCAATTTGAGAGTTCTTATGAAAATTTCCAAGCACAGTTTAATTTAGTATTTGTTCAAAATTGTATGGATTTAGGGTTTACATGGGCAACTTAAGGTGTCCAATATGGTAAATAAAATTTTTACTTCACCTATGTAAAAAATCAGTCAACTCTAATGAGACCAACTTTATTTTATAAGAATAATCTTTCTTTGAAATTATTATGATAAAAAGAGGGGAGGAGACTGTCAGGGAAAATTGTGAGAGACTGTGAAAGGGCAAAAAACAAATGGTGACTATCTTGACTACTCACTAATTTAGGTTTTCTCATCTTTGATTGATATTACAACTCTGTAAGTGGTAGAAATCTGATAATAATGCAAATACTTCTTGTCTGTATAAATGCAAAGCAGTTGTGTTTGATGGACTGCAACTAAGTTTTGCACTGATTTTGATAGACCAGTTTTGCATCTAGTTGTAAATTCATTTCAAAATTTCTTTTTCCCTTTATATGTCTCTGCTCTGAATTCTTCTTGGAATCCATAGTAACATCTACCAGTTCCTCATTAATTAATGAGTTAAAAATCTTTGATACATGCTCATTTTATATCTATAACCTTAATGATAGATAACAAGAATGCTAGAAATAATCTCACATATACAACAACAACAACAAACAATGCAGTTGGTTGAGAAAATTCTGCACTTAGAAAACTCTGACTCCAAGTTCACAGCACTGTAAGGACTTGCTAAAAGACTTCTGCCTGAAGTCACTACTAGGTCCCAGGAGAGATGGGGACTCCAAGCCAAATATAAAATATGAGTAAAACAAGACACTGAGATAAGATCATTGGTTATAAATTGCTGAAAAAGAATAATTGACCAAACAAAGTAAAAAGACCCTAAACTTACTCTACAAAAATCTGAGAAAAGTTATAGATTTAAATGTATAGAGGAAACCATAAACCAATCTACAAGAAAATATCATTAAGTACTTGCCCATTCTTAGTATGGGAATCTTTTTAAACATAGAAACATGGGAAGAAATCAGAAAGGGGAATCAGTAGTTTGGACTATATAAAATTTAAAATTTGTATGCCAAAAATATTATAAATGTGAAAAGATAGATATCTAAATTGGAATGTGTCACGAAGAAATATGAAAGCCAAAGATTTTCTACCTTTCATACTTTAAATTTAATGAAAAAAAAACCCTACTAAAACTCCATAGAAAAGTGTGTAGAGGGCAATATACTAACATGCATGTGAAAGAAATGTTCATCCCTGATAATAATTGAAAATGAAACTCAAAGTGACCCTCAATTAATCTGAACTATAAAATTAACAAAGCTTCAAAAGTATGCAAAATAAATAGAGCATGGTTTGGGGGCAGTCTTAAACAGTTCAGGTATAATTGTAAATTGATATGGGTTAACTGCCAAGTGATTTGACAATATCTCTCTAAAGCTTTACAATGTATGTATCTTTTGACTAAGCAATTTCCTTTTTAGTCCATCTTAAAGAAAAAAATCAGAAGCTTGGTTATAGAGAGTTGTTATTTAAACCTAGGGAGAAAAACAGAAACCAACCTAAATGTCCATCAGTGGGAAATCCTTATATAAATGATGAGTACTTTATAGGGTAGAATATTGTTTTACAGCTTGCTTTTTCCATTTAATAGTGTAAATAAACATCTATCCATACTAGCACATCAACTTCAATAAGTATAGCTTTAACTCATTTTTAAAGCTGCTTCATACTATTTCACTGTGATGATGTACCATAATTTATTTAATCATTGCCCAGTCATGGACATATGGATTATATCCAGTTTTTAACTATTCCAATAAAAAAATGAAATTCTTTTAGAACGTTCATTTTTTTCTAAGTTGATACACCATCAGGAAACAATATCTATTCACAGAGCACCTATTCAATAGCACATTAAACATGTTCTCTCATTTAATCAGCACAACAGCCTTGTGTAAAATGGTTGTTTTTTACAGATTTAACAGATGAGAAAACCGAGGTAGAGAAGTGCTCCGAAGGGGTTAAGTAATTTGCCTTAATCACGAAGCGGATAAGATCTATTTAACTCCAGCTCATTTTACCTATTGCCCCTCTTAAACAGCTTTTCCCTGCCTGAGTCCTGGTGGTTATTCCCCACACTTTGCCACTTGTCCTGTTGTTCTTCTAGCCCCTTTCAATTGATCCCAGGCATTTTGGAGAGCCCTTAGGTCTTCAGTTCTCAAATGGAATTCAGTAAGAGACTTAGACAGGTCTTGTGAATATCCTAAAATATTATTATATTACTCTGTGTGTGGCCCCATGTGTGCATTTTCTTTTCTGAGCAAATCCATAAAATGTATCAAATTGTTAAAATAAGTTGTGTTTCCCAAAAGGTTAAGAACCTATTCTCTGGAGAGCAGTCTCACGTGCTTGTTAAGGCAGTGTTCTGGGTTACCAAGTTGGGGCTGCCATTTGTTTGTTTGTTTTATTGTGTTTTTTACTCTTACTTCAGCTATTTGAGGCTATGTGTATCACTGAGGCCACCAATATTTATGCTGAAGACATCCCAAGCAGCAATAACCATTTAGAAGTTATCAACATGAGATTTTTCTCTCTTGCCAATGGACTTGATCACTATTCATGCTAGTGTGTTCCATGTTCCAATATATTTCAATATCCCTCAACCTGCTTTAGGATTTTAGTGACTCAGAAACTGTAAGCATCTGCTGGCATGGTGAATCGTTAAGGAGCTGACTATGTGTTCAACTGTTGAGACCCAGAAGAAATCATGCTCTCTTTGAATTAGAAATGATCCATTAACTGTGGTCTTGCACCAACAATGACTCCATGCCTGACTGTGTTTCTGGTGCCTGCTTCTCTATCATTAGTTATCAGTCTTTGAAATCATGAAGGAAACAATTATTTTGTTCTTATTTAAACCTTTCATTTAGCCAAGAAACTAACCTTCCATTCTTTCCTTCCTTGTCCTGATTTGTGATAAATTTTGCAAAAAAGTGAGCATGAATTGGGGCTAAAACTCTCTTCCTCAAATTTCTCCATTCTCATTTCTGTTTTGGCCTGTTTTACCATTGGCATAATGTTTGATTAGGCTTTCCTAGTCAGAGGCTTAAAACAATTTTCCTTTGTCATGTATGTTTTATTGAAATATATACTTTTCTTTTCACAGCAGATATTCAACTTGGACAGTGAAGGGTTATCATTCATACTTTCATTACTAAGCATTGATATATATATATGTATATAATTTTAAATTATATATTTAATTTTTTTCTTTCCTCCAGCTCACCTTTTCTGTGCTACACCTTATTTATGAGTTCATATATTGGACCCTTAACAACAATGTGCTTATCTCTAGGGGTTGTTGCATAATACTGCATAAAAATTAAAATCAGTTTTCCAGGTTGAGAAGAGGTCATCACATTTAAGCTTTAGGAGTTTTAATTCATAAAAGCCAAGCTCTGTTGTGTAATTTTTAATGTATTCCTCAAGGCCATTGATTTTAGCAGTTAGTTGAGTAAATACTTAATTTATATGTGGTGGACTTTCAGTTCAGGTATACCAGGTGATTGCCCAGGGGAGAAAATGTTTAAAAGCTCCTTAGTATGTGGGTGTTTTAGGACTATAATCAACCAAACATTCAATAATTTGGGCAGCAAAACCAGAAAGTTGGCAAGGCCTCCGCTTTACTTAATAACTGTGACTGTGCCACTGTTAAAAAGCAACTTTTACAAGAGCTCTCTGAGGAAAATCCAGGAGCCAAAAAAGTGGTGCTGGTGATTCAGTAAGTATCCCTTGCCCCATTAATTCAAGTTTGCGTGGAGTTGAGGGAACGCTGTTGGAGACTTTGAAGAAATCATAGTTTCTCTTAAACCTATTCTAGTCAATATGGGTTCTTTTTAAAACTATCCAATAGGAAATATACCTTGGCCCTGTAAAAAGACAGACTGTAAAACTGAGGACCTTCAGTGAGGGTGGAGCTTCAAGAGAATAAATTCGAACCATCTGCGGGAAGGATGTAGGAATGTTATGGGCCACCATTTTGAGAAGAGAAATTTCAGCCTGTGACAGGCTCCAGATGATTTTAACATAGTCAATGAACTGGGAGGCAGAATTAGGAGGCAATTAACACCTTTCCTACTAATAGTAGCAAGTGTTTGGGTGGGGGTTTGCGGAACAGAGGAGAGAGGAGCTGTGAGGAGGTATTGCTGGAATCGTCCTCTAAATTCAGCAAACAAACAACCAAAACCCCCCAAAACAAAAACATATGTTTTCATTAGTAGAAGTTATTTTTAATTTTAAACGTTGTTCACTAGATATTGTTTTGCTCGTAGAAAAAGAAAGTAAAATGTGGCTTTTTGATTTTTTGTGTCTTTTTGCATCTGTATCATATACAATAATGACTATACATTCATTTTTAAAAAATAATAAGATACCAAGAACCTAACACAGCGCCATTGCCCTGGACACCTAGAATCAGCACTCCAAAGTTCAGCAAAGGACCCCCAGGGTTAACTCACCTACCATGGACAGAAAAGCACCAAAGTCAATTACTCTGGCAATTTTCAACTCTTTAAAAATAGCATTAACTCTACATATGTTTCAAATGTCTAAGATCCTAAAATAGTTTAAAGTTAACCTCAAAAGTTTCCAGGATATTTTTGGCCCTCCTATTCATTTCTTTAGCAAATATTTAATATTCAGTTTATTCATTCCACAGATGTTTACTAAGCACCTGCCATATGCTAGCACTAGAGACCAGAAAGGGTTTCTGCCCTACGTTTCAGTTTATGCTTTATGAGTCTCTGTCATGTATGTTTCATAGAAGCCTCTGGGCAAACCTACCTGACAAAATGATTCTTGATGAGGCCATGACAGCAAGAATGAGTACCATCACCCTTATTCTATAATGATCCAAGTAAGGAAGGAAAAATTTATCAGTGGAAGCATCTACTGTGGTCATTCATATTACTGTGGAGGTTATCCAGAAGCCTTTGCTGTACGGTTTGTACTTTGTAGTCAGTTTGTGCAGTCTCAGGAATGTGTAATTTAGACTACTTAAAATTAACACTGTTGACTTAAAAGGTGTTTTAGAGGAATGAAGTTTGATTACCTTATGGACATATGGTAAGGTGAAACAATAGCTAATGATATATCACTATGAAAAGCAGTATATATCAAATCCAGCTAATCTTTAAGCTCACCTGAGGAGACATTTAAAAATACTCTTGGGCATATATCTGGAGAAAACCATAATTCAAAAAGACATATGCACCCCAATGTTCACCGCAGCACCGTTTACAATAGTCAAGACATGGAAGCAACCTAAATATCCACTGGCTGATGAATGGATAAAGAAGATGTGGTATATATATACAATGGAATACTATTCAGCCATAAAAAAGAACAAAATATTGCCATTTGCTGCAACACAGATGAACTTAGAGATTATCATACTAAGTGAAATAAGTCAGACAGAAGACAAATATCATATGATATCATTTATATCTGGAATCTAAAAAAATGATACAAATGCACTTATTTACAAAACAGAAATAGACTCACAGGCATAGAAAACAAACTTATGGTTACCAAAGGGGACAGGTAAGGTGGGGCATAAATAAGGAATTTGGGAGTAACATATACACACTACTACAAACAAAACAGAGAAACAACAAGGACCTACTGTATAACAAAGGGAACTATACTCAATGTTTTGTAATGACCTATATGGGAAAAGAATCTGAAAAAGAAAAAAAAAATAAATGTAGAACTGAATCACTTTGCTATACACCTGAAACTAACACAACATTGTAAATCAACTATACTCTAATAAAATAAAATATTAAAAAAATACAAATTCCTGGGCCTTGCCACAGACCTATGCAGTTTGAACCTCTAGGGGGTGGAGCTTAGTGTTCTCCTGATTGGCTGGCGTGAGGAGAGAGGAAGGGGAAATGCTATATAGAAGTGAAGGAAATTGCTACTAATCAAGCCATGGTGGGCTGGATGTTGATGAAGAGCTCTTGTGATAACAGTTTGCATTCCAAAGTAGCACATTTTTATGTTTGAACAGTTGTGATTTTCAAAAAGGGGAGACTGGGTTGGGGAGCACCTGCTGTATAGACAGGAGTATTGATATGTAAAGAGAAAAGAAATACATCCTGCTAAATCAATGCACGGTCTGCATTTGCATATTGTCCAAGTTCTGTGACACTCAGGGTGAACCAGAAAGGTTTATGCTATAATAATGTCTTGTTTCAATTTCTTACATCTAGTAGAAACCACACATCTCTAAGATCTTTTAACATTTTTGTTTGTTTGTTTGTTTGCTTGTTTTGTTATCAGCTATTTATCAGGGAACTATATTCAAATGCACTCTATTAGACACGAAACAAAGTAATAAAAAGGAGCCTCTGTCTTACTGAATTTCACATTTTTCATACAATTGATTTTCTTTTGAACACCAATTGGAGTTTAGCCAACAGAAAAATAACCTCCTTTCAAAATGTCTTAATCATTTTTGTACTCAGAAATTTTGATTCTAAGTCATAACACAAATGGTACAGATTTTCATTGAACTGTGCAGAATGGCAAAAACTCATTAGATTTGGCTTCCACTCTTGGAGTTCAATTTTCTCTCAAAACTTCTCTGCTATTTCTCTCCTTCCTGTACCTTGGTCTCAACTGCTTGCAGTTAAGAATCACCTGGGAGCTTTTAAAAAGTATGGATGCCCAGGCCTTCCACCCAGACCAATTAAACTAGAATCTTCGGGGATGAATCTTTGGGGATCAAATATTCTAAAACTTTCTGGGTGATTCTGATGTCTGGCCCATGCTGAGAATGACTCTTTAGCCAAAAGGAGCTCCTCTCCCTTCCCATGTAGCCGCATGCTCTGTGCTTCCACACCTTTTATGTGATGTTCCTTCCTATCAGTATACTCCTCTGCTCCAGTCCTCATGTTTTCACCATACTCATCCTTTAAGATCCAGTTCAGATGCCATCTCTTTCATTAACTTTTTTTTGAATGCTTTAGGTCCAAAGTAACTTCTTCCTCCTTTGAATTCTTGGAGCATTTTCTTTCCTCTCAGGTCACTTTCCAGCTTGCCATTTCTCTGCGTATTTTATGTTCTCACCCGCCCACCAATTAACCTATAAGCTTTTTAGGGCAAGAAACCCACCTTTCGGGTCCACTTTTTATACCTCACAGTGCCCAGTAGTTACTCAGTAAACATCAGACGAGGAACAGGAGGATGGAAGGAAGAATGAAGAGGCGACAGACTGACTAACATCCATCCACCTTTTTCTCTATACTCATCCAGCACTAGAACTAACTCTCTTTCTCTTTCCTAAGTGTTGGAGTAAAGTGAGATCTCTCAACCACTTTTTCTTCATTGATATATTCTCTAAGTTTTGTCTTTACCTGGATGGCCGGGTAGTTGTGATACTAAAAACGTAACTCAGAAACATCCTAACTGGGGTAGGGCCCCTAATTCTGGTTCTCTTTGCTCTTCACCTGGATTACTGTTATGCTCTCATTTTCTCCAGTCTTTCTCCCTAGTCTGTCGTGATCAACACCCTCTAATCTCCTTAAAACACAACTTTCTTCCTGTTATTTCCCTGCACAAGAGCCTGGGCATATTTCCCTATTTCCTGTCAGGTCTACTCCAAGGTCTTCATCAGTCTTGCATTCAAGGCTTTTCATGACCTTTCCATGCTCAATTCCCATTCTGCTCCTTCTCCAAACTAATTCAGCAGCCAAATTGAACTATTTAGGTTTTCTTTGCCTTTGTTTTACACTCATCAACCTTATCTTTGCTAATAGGTTTCATTCCTGGCATTATCTTCTTCTCCATCTCTATGAGTTCAATTCTTAATCATTCTTCAATTTCAGGTAAAAGATTACCTCCTCTATTAATAATCACCTAATAATCCCCAATGCTGTCCCCTCACCGTCTCCTTTCCACTGGCTCCTGCTTCAGATCAAAAGTCATCTCTTCCACTGAATCCCCAAAGCATTTCTCTTTTTTGCAACATATCACTTTCTTCCTTATGTTGCAGTTATATTTTTTACATGCCTGTTTCCTTAAAAATCTTTCAAGCACTTAAAGGGCAAGGGTTGAACTCTTGCTCATCTTTACATTCCCTATGGTGTCTCAAATTTATGTTTAACCTCCATCGCTAGAGTCTACTAATGATGAACTCTGTGACCTTGAACAAGTCATTTAACCTGTTTGTGTCAATTTGTTCATAAATCAAAAACATATTCTAATTTAACAGTCTTAATTTGAGACAGCTTAAATTACATATTCCTGGGACTGCACAAGAACACTTGAAAGCACATACCAAATAAAGGTTTCTGCATAACCTCAACAAAGCCTACAATTATGGCAACACTAGCTGTTTCCACTGATAAGTTCTTGTAATTTATTTTTTGACTTACTTGGATCAATACAGAGTGGTGTGACTGTACCCTTTCTAGCTATCACTTTTACCTCAAGCATCAGTGACATAATCCACTCCTCAACTTTGAATTATTATAGCATTATATTTGTGTGTTTAGAGGGAATCATTCATTTAATCATTTGTTCCATGAATATTTATTAAGTACCTATTAACCAGACATTTTTCCAGGTGATATGTTCTCACATTAGTTAATAGAAGAGGGGAGGGGAAAGGAAAAAAGCTGGTGTAACTGTGGAAGATGTTTCCTATTTTAACCATTTTATGTCATCTTATTAGTAGATCATGAAGGTTTTAGACCACCTATGTTAGGCTAAGACTCAAAGCAAACTCTTTCAGGTTAATGTTTCCTAAAAGTAAAAGAAAAATGCCTAGTTTTTCTCATTTGTCCAGATAGTGCAGAGGAGTGAGTGCAAACTGTGTCCCCTTAGTCCTTCTAAAGGTAATACAATGGAAACATTTTGGTGGGTGTGAATCACTTAGACAAGCATTCTTCACTCAAAAGTAGAAACTGAACTTATTTTTTCCAGATGTTATGCAGCTGCAGGGAAGTTAAAGCCAGTGGTCCTGTTTTCAGTGCAACCAAACTCTTATTGCATTGGGAATTTATTAACCAATGAACTCATATTACTTGTTCTAAGACCTGCACAATTTTCTTTTTTCCACTCTTACCATTCACAAACAACTATGTTTCATAGGAAACATGCTTCAGAATTAATGAGTCTACATCTGTGTTGTACAAAGGAAACACATCCTGTTTACCAGTGTTTCCACTTTTCATTTATCTTGACCCCTTTAATTTTAAGCATAAAATATTTCAAAGAGAGTACTTGAAGGAGAGTTGAGTTGTGTTGTTCTTACAACATTTTATAGCACTTTAACTATGAAGTTATTAGAAGGTGTTCATCTTAAGAAGAATTATCAGCAAAATTATTAAGAAGAATACTGACTATAAAAATGTAACTCGTATCGTTGTTTGTAGTTCAAAAAACTTGACATATTAGCTTATTTCTTCACTCTCCTGCAGGCCTGTAAGAGCTGCTATGTGGATGCATGAAATATAAAAGGATCATGGCTCTTTGAGGAGGGTGAAAAAGCTAAGAAATCAGGTAGGTGATGTACATGCTACTTTTATATCTAGTCCATAAAAATGAAAATATATGTGTTATATTTTGTTTGAGAACACTTGTGTTTGGGAACAGAGTACCAGATCTCTTGAGATTATTGTGCTTTTATAGATAAGACTTTTTCAAATTGTGGTTCATGGCAATCTACAGCAGAATCACACTGGCCACTTATGAAAATATGTACTTCTGGGCCCAGTTGAGTCAGAATCTCTGTGAATCAGGTCTGAGCCTGTAGAAGGACTCCAGAGATCAGAAAACAATGATAACAACAACAACAATAAATTCTCATCTTCCAGTTGTGAACAGTAAAGCCTAGGGAGGTAAAGTGAATTTCTCAAGGCCATGCAGCCAGTTAATAGTAAAGTAAGGCCTAGAATTTTGTTTATTAATGCTGAGACCGACATTCTTTTCCAGTAAGTTTTTATCTTTAAAAAGATAAGCTTAAAATAAAATTTAAAGAAATAGAAGTACCCAAATATCATTGGATGTCTCACCCAATAATTCTTTACTTTTATCATTAATTAACCAAATCCTTGTTCATTCTCCAAGATTTTGGAAGTAACTTTCCTTCAGACTCATCATGAATCTTTTGAGTTATAAGTAAAATCTTCCAGGAAAAAAGAGGAAGACGTTATATTTCATGGATTGTTGACTAAGTCTTTGAAAGATCATGATTGATTACTTTGTAAATGTGTGTTTTAGTTAAAGTTATTTGAACCAGTCAAGCAGCAGTTTGGATTCAATAATGATTCTTCAAAGACATAGACAAAAACTCTAATTCATGACATACATTCTTGATATATGTATATGGCATCAGTTAAAATAGAGCCCTAAAAGAGTCTGTGTGATATCATTCAAAACTGATTCAAAAATTTGTTTCATACGTCTTAATGATGCTATAAATCAATTTATATCTTTTCTTATGTACATAGTTTAGCCTTCAAAAAGGAAAAGACTCTGTGAATGCTATTTATTAAGTTTTCTGTAATTTGCCTCAAATGATAACATGTTCACACCCATCTATGTTGAGTATAGAGGCACCACCAGAGAGAAGATGCACTCATAAACTTCTCCGCTATTCATAGATTCATAATAAATATGGCCCTACTGATGTTCAGGTCCAGTCCCTCATCTTACTAATGAGAAACCTGAGAACAAAAAAAAAAAGAGTAATGTTCTTTTGAAGGAGATAGTGTTGTGTCAGAAACTGTCACCATGGTTGTTAACTCTAACTCTCCCCCTCCCCCAAGGGAATGTAAGCTGTGGGGAAGTGTTATCTTTGTCTCACAAGAAACCACCAGAAGAGAAAAACAGGAGGCCACCAGAACTGGTTAGAACTGGCCAAGTCTAAAATGGCTGATGACCTGGTCTTCAGTAGACCTTGAGCCCCATCATACACTCACTGTAATACACGAGCATGCTAAGTGACACGCTTGCCGGTGGCCATAACAGGAATTACCACACCATAGAAGGAAAAAAAGGAGGTGGCAACCAGTTCCAGGAAGAACCCCACCTATTCCCAGAAAGCCAATGCATATGCCTCCCTGTCATTAACCCTACCTTTAAAAATCTTGCCTTGATCACCCCCTGACTAGAAGTTGATTTGTGAACTAAGTTCCGGCTTCTCCATTCTCTGGCCATTGAATAAAGCTTGTGTTATTTCAATCTCAGCATCAGTTTTGTTATTGCCTGTGCAAATCTGAACAGGAAAAGAAGCTCCCTCGCCAAGGCAGGTGTCTTCAGCCAGGTTAGGGCACAAGGGTGGGGTGGGGGGTGCTCCATAAGGCCAATATAGTAACAGAACTGCTAGTTGTCTACGCAAACCTCTCTTCTCCTTTTTGTAGAACTCTTGTTCTACAAGACATATGACTACCTAAATAAAGATTACATTTCCCAGCCTTCCATGTAGCAAGATATGGCCGTGTGACTAAGCTCTTGCCATGGAACATAAGTGACCATGAGTGTGGTAGCTTTGGGGAAACTTCCTTACAAGGCAGTGGGGGCATGTTCTTTGTACCTACTCACCTTCTTCCATACATTCTGTTTAAAAGGTGGTTGTTTTGGCTGGAGATCTATGTTGGCCTAAGAGGATGAGGGCCACCTTGGCCCAGATGACAGTGTAGCTGCCACTCCAACTTTGGACAGCCACTATATAGACTTACAAGTGGGAGAGAAAGAAGTCTCTTTTCTCTTTAAGTCACCAGCTTGGGGTTTCTTGTGTTTGAAGCTGTATCTGATTCAGACAAGAATCTATTTCATGCTACAAAATTTCCTTTATTCATTTTTTGAGCACATAGTTACTAAGTACTTTTTATGAGCAAAGAACTACATTAAGTGGATATGAAACTAAATATTTTTTATTTTGAAAAACTTTTTGAAAAGGTTTTAGATTAAGACTCCCCTTTACCTTCAGTCCATTCTTTACCTACCCCAGGCATATCACACAATTTTATTCCTTCACTATGAAGAACTATTTCTCTTGACTTTGGATTTTAGACTGATATTGTCATGTGAGTAACATGTTTTCTAAAAGTTAGAAAAAAAACCCACCAAAGCAACCCAAGCACATACGACTTTTACGTTTCAACCTTCACCCCCAGCTATATGACAAATCATGATTAAAAGTCATGATGTAAACGTAGTCTTTGAAAATATGTAAGATGTAAACATTTGTCTTTGAACAAATTCAAAATATCATGGCACATGTTTTAAAAATATTTAAATCAAATGTATTTTCTAAGTTAATGCTCAGAAATGCAGTAAACACAACACTGTTTTCAGTGTTAGTCACATACAAAAAGGTATGTGTGTGAGGTGAGAGTCTCTCTTCCCTAAATGACTCATCTCCCTTTTCAGAGCAGAAAGTTACTGGACTCCCCAGAATCAGAGCAAACAGATTTGCTGTCACTGACTCCCTTACCTAATTCTGCTGTCAGGCATGAAGAAGTGTTCCCACATGTGAGTTCCATTTAAATTCCTCCCAAATTCTTCTTTGTTGATTTCTGATAATTTATTGTTTTGAAGTTTTTTTCTTTAAGGAGAGTAGATGCTCTAAGTTTCCACATATCTTTTCACTTCTAAATTTAAAAGCTTAAGGTCAAATATTTAATAATTTTTGAATGATGGTAGAGATACAATAAAATTTGAGGAGATACCTAAGTGTAAAAGCAGACTTACCTTAGGGTCCACGTTGAGAATTTTTCTGTCTCTTTTGTATTTGAAAAGTAAGCCTTCTGGATTATCAGCAATCACTTGGTAGTTGGGAGTTGAATTCCAAACAGCAACATGACTGTCCCAGTTGTAAAAACTATAGAAATAAATATTTATTAGGAATTAATATGCATAATGAATTAAATTGACAAATATATTTCAGAAAATATTTGGGGCAGTTCAGCTTCAAAATAAATGGATAGGATCACAGTCTATACAACAATGTAGACCACATGTGTGATTAAAATTCTTGCAGAAAAGATTAGACTGGGTTATTTTCAAATCATTTAGATACATATTTATGAATGTTTTGCATGATTTCCTGGTTTGGACACTCTAGGACCTAGGACCTATTCCAGTATCATATTCCCAGGAAGTCAAGAAGAAAATTGATGCAATTTAAGGCTATTTCTTCTAGTTCAGACTCTTCAAGATATTGAGTATTCAGGGTATTAAGAGACTGTTTACTGGAAGGAAAGGCAGGCTAAGTCACCTCTTTTCATTCAAAACAAATTAATTCATTTCTTTAAGGTTCTATTTTTCAATAATATGTTTCCCGGGCAGTAAGAAAACTACTTGTGTTTGAGAGGTTACCAGAGGCCAGGCATGATGTGATGTATTCTAAAACAACACCCATATGAATTTGCTCTTATTTCACAGACAAAGCAAGGATACTATGGGAGTTCAACTAGCATAGTTAACACCCTGCAACTAATACATCATAGGGTTAATATTTCAACCCAGATCTGTGTGTTTCAAAGCATATTCATGTTCTTTCTACTGTTCAACATTGCCTGTTCAATCCCTTCTTTGGAGGTTTGTCTATGGAAACTTTCTATTTTTTTCCATCTCTCATTTTATACTTACTTGTCAAAAACAAATATAATGCTGTTATGTTCATTGGAAGTATACTCAATACACTTATTTTTACATATCTTATTCCCATTAACACATTTCTAATATTATGTTTGCTTTTAAAATGACAGCCACAGAGATAAGTCATGTAGAGCTCCCAGCCCAGTATGCCTCTCAAATATTTGTAATATTTATTTTTAATCATTTTCCCCTTATCCTATTTCTGGGTTGTTTTTCCCTCTATTACTCCTCTTTTTCATTTTGAAAGAGTAGATTTCATTGATTAAACTCACTCTGAATTACATTGTTTTCTGAGGCATCACCTTTTTGCTACTACCTGAAAATGTAATATGTTTACTCTCAAATTTTTTAATACTCAGAAAAAACTAATTATATAGATCATATATTTATATCTTTGGGGGTGCATATTAGTGAGAACTAGTCTCTCTCTTCCCCTCTTACTCCTTCTGTGGCCAAGACATTGGAGTGTCTGCCTTTTCTGAGGCACAGAGTCAGGAAAAGTGGTTTTCCAACCATCTCTGTCTGTTTAATCAAGCCTCTGCAAGAGAGCAGGAATGACTATCTGATTAGTGAACTGAGAAAAGGAGCTAAACATTCATGGCTTTCTAGGTCCTCACTTTAGCCAGCTTTCATGAGTGAAGTTTATCATGGCAGGCTCAATGCCCAATAGGGTGATGATAGGAGAGCAGCCTATAGTACTGGTGATAAATTCAATCCAGTGGTAAAAGTATTACAAGCCAATTTGACTATGCACCTAAGCTGGGTCCCCCAATTCAGTTTAATTCATAATAAAGAAGATAAATTGACCTCTATTCTCCTGGCTGTTCAGTTAGGAGATTCACAAATTGGAACAGGGGACATGGGTATGATCCTCAACTATATATATATATATATATATATATATATATATATATACACACATACATATATTTCTGAGATATATGGATATACATAACCCCAATAAAATGCTTGAGTCATACAGGCAGATTTTATATATATACACTTTATCAAAAAAAGTTAATTTGTGTAGCACGTGGTACTTTTGATGAAGTGATTTGGATTGTTAATCAATACTTTTGTTTTACTAGGCAGGGAAGGGAAACAGGTTTCATCTCACATGCCAATTCTAATAGCTAATAATTATTAGTATTTAATAAAGATAACTAACACTTATTTAATAAGCACCACACCATGTGTTGGGTACTGTTCTGAGACTAATGAATCTATTATCTCATCAACCTTATTGTCAACACCATGAAGTAGGCATAAAACTATCCCCTTTTATACATGCAGAGCCCAAGTGATCTTGAAGTGTACTTGTGGATGAAGATGAGGGACTGGATTTGAGAAGACATTGAAAAGTGGATTTAATGGTTATGAGAAAGACATCAATGAGATAAGAGTCTAGGATTACTCTCAGATTTCTGTTTTGAATACTTAAGTGGATGGAATTATTTACTAGGAACTAAAATACGAGGTAAGGAACAGATTGTAGGAGGTGAGGTGGGGGGCGTGTAGTTCAGTTTTAGACGTCTTGAACTTGAAATCCTTATGAAATATCTAAGAAAATGAAAGCAAGGATCTTGGTTTGTGTTGTTTACTGCCCTATTTCCAATTCCTTTTTTCAGACCATGCCTCACAATGGTAGATGCTAAATGCATATTAATGGAAGAAATAGATAATGGATGAATTTCTGAAGTTAGAGACTTTTGTTAGATGGAGTAATGTATCTAGAAGTATCAGCAGTGTTTAAATTCAAAGAGGTGACTGAGATGGACAAAGGAGAAGATGGAGATAAGAATGAAATCTGGAACATCAATTTTATCGAGTAGGAAGGGGAATCAGCAAAGGAGAGTAAAAAACAGTGATCTGAAGCATCAGAAAGAACCAGGAAAGAGTTACTTTTTTGCAAAAACTGAAGAGAGGAGAATATATCAAGAAACAGTACTTTAAGAAAGACAATAGTGTCAAATGCCTCATATATTAGATAAGGCATGAAGAGAGTTCATCAAAATTTGCACTTGGAAGGATATTACAGGAAAAGCAGTTGCAGTAAAATGGTGGGGGCAAAATTCAGTTATAGAGAATTTAAGGGCAAGATGGGAACAGATTACTGAATAAAAAATTCCTTTATTAATTTAGTTATAAAGTAAACAAGAAAACTAGGGTAGCACTGGGGATATAAAAAATTAAAGTTCAGCTTTTTTTAAAAAAAAGATGAAATATTCTTGAACATGTTTCCATGGTGTGAAGAGGGAAAAATAGAGAAAGCAGGATCCTAAAGAGGCAGGAGCTATAAAAAGGCTTTGCCATAAAAAATTCTATATGAGAAGATGTATCTAATATACAACAGAACTATGATATTCCTATATATATGTAGGTTAATTTGATTTTAGTAAGAACCCTGCATATTATTTATTACTATTCCTATTATATAGATGAGTGAACTGGAGCTAAGAGAAGATAATAAAAAATTTGAAGTTTACATTACTAGTAAGTACTAGAATACAGTCTCAGACCTAGCCTATAGAATCTAAAACAAGTACTTTTTCTAAAAATTTTTATTTTATTGTGGTAAGAACACTTAACAGGAGACTTGCCCTCTTAACAAATTTTTAAGTGTACAATACATTATGTTGACCGTAAGTACAATGCTGTACCGCAGAGCTTTATAGCTTATTCATCTTGTTTAAGTGAAACTTTATGCCTGTTGATTATTAACTCCTCAATTCCCCCTCCTCCCCAGCCCCAGGTAACCACCATTCCATTCTTTGAGTCTACGAATTTGACTATTTTAGATACCTCATATAAGCGAAATCATACAGTATTTGTCTTCCTGTGACTGGCTTATTTCACTTTTCATAATGCCCTCAAGTTTCATTCGTGTTGTCACATATTGCAGAATTTCCTTCTTTTTTAAGGTTAAATAATATTCCATTGTATGTATATACCACATTTTCTTTTTCCATTCATTTGTCAATGGACATTTAGGTAGTTTCCACATCTTGACTGTTGTGAATAGTTTCTTTTAGACCGCATATAGTTGAGTGTTGTTTTTTAAAATCCATTTAGCCATTCTGTTTTTTGATTGGGGAGTTTAATCCATTTATACTTAAAGCAGTTATTGATAGGGAAGGATTTATTCTTGCCATTTTATTAATTGTTGTCTGTTAGTCTTGGAGTTCTTTTGTCTTTTTTTTTCCTCTCTTGCTGTCTTCCTTTTTGTTTTGTTAGTTCTTTTATTGATATATTTTGAATACTTGATCTTTTTCTTTTGTGTATCTTCTATAAGTATTTTTTTGTAGTTATCTTGAGGTTAACATAAAATATCTTATAGTTGTAAATGTTAATTTTAAGATGATAATAACAAGTTTAATCACATACACAAACTTTACATTTTAACTTCTCCCATCCATGTACTTCATGCTACTGTCAAAATTTATATCTATTCATACTGTGTATCTTTAACTTTTTTGTTATAATTATTTTTTAATACTTTTGTCTTATAATTTTTATAGTAGAATTAAAAGAGATTTACCCACTGCCATTACAGTAATACACTACTCTGAATTTTTTTTATATATTTACCTTTATCAATGAGTCTCATACTTTCTTATGCTATCATGTTTCTTTTTAGCATCCTTTCATTTTAATTTGAAGAACTCCCTTTAGCATTTTTTATGGGGCAAATCTAGTGGTGGTGAACTTTCTGAGCATTTTTTCTGTGTGGGAAAGTCTTTATCTCTTCTTCATTTTTGAAGGACAGTTATTCTGGGCATATTACTCTTTGGTAGTAGCTCTTTTCTGTCAGCAGTGTGAGTCTATCATCCCACTCCCTTCTGGCCTGCAAGGTTTCTATTGAAAATCTGTTAATTGTCTTATAAGAAGGCGAGGAGGGTCCATTGGATGTGACAAGTTGCTTTTCTCTTGCTTCTTTCAAAATTTTCTCTTTGTCTTTGATTTTTGACAATTTAATTATAATGTGTGTCTTGAAGTAGATTTATCTGATTGGTGTCCCTTAAGCTTTTTGGATTTGGATGTCCATTTCCTTCCCCAGATTTTGGAAGTTTTCAGTCATTATTTCTTTGAATAATTTTTCTCATCCTTTATCTCTCCTCATTCTTGGAATCCCATAATATGTGTATTGGTTCCTTGATGGTGTCCCATAACTCTCTTAAGGTTTTTTCACTCTTTTTCATTGTTTTCTTTTTGCTTCTCTGACTTAATTATTTCCAATGACTGGTCTTTGAGTTCATCGATGTTTTATTCTGCTTAATCTAGTCTGATGTTGAAACACTTTAGTGGGTTTTTTTTTAAGTTTAATTATTGTCTTTAGCTCTATGATTTCTGTTTTGTACTTTTTAATATTTTTTCCTTGTTGAATTTCTCCCTTTGTTCATTAATTGTTTTCTTGACCTCAGTGAGCACCTTTATGACAGTTATTTTGAATTCTCTTTTAGGTATACTATCAGTACCTTTCTGTAGTGTCAGTATCTGGAGATTTATCTTATTCCTTTTGGGGAGAACATTCTTGCCTGATTCTTGATTTTCCTTGACTTTCTGTGTTGCTGCCTGCATATTAGACAAAGTAGGCATCTCTCCCAGTCTTCATGGACTGGCCTTATACAGGAGAAGACCTCCACCAAGCAACCTGGACAGAGATTCACTGGCCTCTTCTAACTTTTTCCCTCCCCAGGGAGAAGCAGGCAGCTGTGGGTTTTGTCATTTGCTATGTGATGAGCAGGGAGTAAGATCTATGTATGATGTCTACCAGCCCAAGCTGCTGTCACCATTTTCCTCCAGGTGCATGGAATGTGCCTGGCCCACCAGAACTCCAAGACTGGCAAAATTGAAGTTAGTCCTCTGGGGACCCCCCCCCCCCCCGAGAAGAGCTGGGCGTCTGAATGCACAGACCAACCCCTGCCTCCCTTGGGAGAAGCTGAGAGTTAGGGTGTTTCTTTTTCATAGTATGGTGCTATGCTGGCAGTAGGGATTCCAGTAAGACGGTGTCCCAAACCTCTCTACTGGCTTTGGTGAGGCTGGCTTTGCATTTGCCTGGGGATACAGGGACCTTTCAATTAGCTTCTGGATTTATCACAAAGGGAATTTGTCTAGGAATTCTTGCTGAATCTGTGTATTTGTGGGAGGAGAGTCCAGGGCTTCCTACTCTGCTATCTTGCTGATGTCACCAATCCAAATGCTCTTTTTAATCTGCTATTTCTTGACTTCTTTTATTTTTAATTAATTTTTATTGGAATACAGTTGCTTTACAATGTTGTGTTAGTTTCTACTGTACAGCAAAGTGAATCAGCTATATATATATATATATATATAGCCTCCTTTTTGGATTTCCTTTCCATTTAAGTCACCAGAGAGCATTGAGTAGAGTTTCCTGAGCTACACAGTAGTTTCTCACTATTTATCTATTTTATACATAGTATCAATAGTGTATTTATGTCAATCTCAATCTCACAATTCATCCCAACCCACCTATCCCCCTTGGTATCCATTTGTTCACGATAAAACTTTTCCTAGAACTAACAAACATATGAATTTCAGCTAAACAAGGAAAAGAAAGAAAGAGAGGGAGAGAGAAAGAAGTAAAAAAGGAAAGAAAGGAATAAAAAGGGGAAAGGAAAGAAGAGAAAAGAGATTTAAAAACTTCCCCAAACTTAGATTCTCTCCAGGTCATCACACTTTTCTCCTAATATATTATAATTAAATCTATCTTCTCTATGCCAACTTACCTCGATCGCTGTTCCATCTCAGTTCTCTCACCTGAGCTGCTTATCCACATGACTTGCTCAATTGTAAATATTTACTGGGATAAATCATAGACTCCTCAATCTCAACATATTAGAAAATAAATTTTTCCCACCTTCCAAACCTGTTTAAACTTGCTGTACTCTATCTAACAATAAGTGGCACTCGAGCTTCCCTGGTGGCACAGTGGTTGAGAGTCCACCTTACAATGCAGGGGACACCGGTTCGTGCCCCGGTCTGGGAAGATCACACATGCCGTGGAGCAGCTAGGCCCGTGAGCCATGGCCACTGAGCCTGCACGTCCGGAGCCTGTGTTCCACAATGGGAGAGGCCACAACAGTGAGATGCCCGCGTACAGCAAAAAAAAAAAAAAAAGTGGCACTCAATAAATGTTCATTGACTAAATTAATGATATATGTCCATCTTTATTATTATTTGTGATACAGCTGATTACAGTATTTTTAATTATTACAGAATTAAAATAAAGAAGTAGCAAGAAAATTTACTTTAAAATGTAATTAAGAGAATTGATCTAGAACATTGATCTGGGACTTAGGAAATCTAAACCCTCATGCAGTGGTTTCAATTTTCTCTTATCTAAAGTTTAGAGGTTGAACTATATATTGCAAAGGCTCTTTACAATGGTAATAGACTGTTATTATGAAAGCTTCCTTTGATCCAATGAGTTCTTACACGTTATTTTAATTTACGTCTAAGTGGTCACATCTAGAAAATACTTGTAGAAAAGTTCAAACATACTGTATCTAAAATAGATAGAAGAACTTAAGGGGTAACTTATGTGAAATTATTTAAGGTTTAGGAATAAAAGAACAATTTTCCATTTGCTCCCCATGAAAAGCATCCAAGGTTTGGGCATTTTGTTGTATGAGAGTGTACTTATACACAACTTATACAAATAAGTTGGGATAGTGAATTGAGATAAATATGTGTAAAATCTGTTCACTAAGTGATAAGGGGGTCCTCATGTATGTTTTTGGAAACAATTACCTGTTTGTCATCTATTTTACATGATAACTCCTGATACCAGAGAAAATATTTTTATGACATTACACGACAACAGAGCATTGGACCACCAGGGGGAGTAAATTTCAAAGCCGTGTCTCCAGAATACTTTGTTTGCCCTAGTTTTGCTCAATATCTTCCTTCAAATGGAGTGGAAATGGCATATTTAGGGAAATCATGAAAGCACAAAATGGGCAATGCTATCAAAGATTAGAAAAATTTGCACTTAAAAATACATTTAAAGGCAATCCAAGGCCTTAGGGGTGAATACAGAACAAAAATAATGACTATAAAAATTGTAGTCTCCAGTACATAAAGCACAGGGAAAAAATAAGATCATTACCACAAGAACAGGGAATTTGAAATCACAGAGAACACATCACTGAAATAGAAGCTATTACCATCTAAGAGATTTTCCCCATGAATATAACCAATAGTTCATAATGATTAGGAGGGAGATGTTTCAATCTCTATTAATTATGGAATCTTTTTGGGTTTTAAACTGTTGGACAAGTAGGCATGTACAGTACCTAATACTTGAATATGCTTATACAGTTAAAAAAAACATTTCATTTGAGAGAAAAATAAAGAATATTTATAAGATATAATTTTTAGGACAGAGAGATATTCATATTTAAAGGAAATTTGTAAAAAACAGAAATAAAATTAAAAACCTACAAAAACATTTTTTGTGAAATCAAAAGATTTTTATTGAGGGACTTCCCTGGTGGTCCAGTGGTTAAGAATCCACCTTCCATCGAAGGGGACGGGTGTTCGACACCTGGTTGGGGAACTAAGATCCCATATGCCGTAGGGCAACTAGGCCCATGCGCCACAACTAGAGAGCCTGCATGCTGCACACTCTGGAGCCCCCATGCTGCAACAAAGAGCCTGCTCACAGCAGCGAAATATCCCACATACCACAACGAAGATCTCACATGCTGCAGCTAAGACCTGATGCAGCCAAATAAATAAATAAAAAGAAACACACACACAAAAAAAAACAACTGACAGTGGTTTACACCCATAGTTCACTTCTTTAAAAAAAAAAGATTTCTATTGAAAAATGAAAATTCAGGGGATTTTATGAGAGTCATGGGGACATTTAAGCATTAAACATTATTGTCTCCTTTTTAATCTCTGTGTAGACAGTCTGTAAGTAGGATGGCTTTACAATTTTACTTTCTAAACTAGGCTCCTTCTGTGAAAGAAGAAAGCTGCTACTAATTGTGCCAACACAATAAGAGTGAGCCCAGACGATGCCAGGAAAACTGAGATGTGTGGTCTCTACACCTACAAACCATTTAAACACTGCTGTTTTAGAGCTGATTTATCCAATGTTTGTGCAAAATGTTTCCAAAGTTTTGCCATGGATTTGCCAAAAATATGATAAAGTTGTTTAAAAAATGCTAAAACATGTTTTTTTATGGTTGATACTTTTTATTTTATTTTATTGCTGTGGAAAAATTATATTATATGAAATTGCAATTGTGGTATAGAGACATGAAATTTAATCTAGAATAATAAACACTCCTGTTCTTTTTCTATTTTTCAAATAATATCAAAGCAGTAAAACATTCTATAACAAACTAATTTCCTGAAATATCATATTCCATGTAAAAATATAGGTTTGATCAGTTATTTTGGTTGGTAAGAATATGAAATCTAAAGTTTAGTGTTTCCATAAGTTAGTTAACTTGGCTCCTATTCATAACTATATAATGTATCTCTAACTTCAATCAGCTATTTAATAAATGCATATGCCAGTTGGGAAAATATAAATAACTGTTGAACAACCTACTGTAATTATTAAAATAATTGAGAACATTAAAAGCCCTAGTAACAGGTAGTCAGAAGGGTCATTCAATTCAATTCAACATGTCAAAAATGCAAACAAAGGATTATAATACAGCATGAAAAATGATACAATAGAAATTTGTGTGAGGTATTTTTGGACTGTAGAGGTCAAAAACAATACATATCTTGCTGAAATATATTTCTAATGAGATTTTCCTGATGGAAAGAAGCAGGGCCAAGCATTCCAGGTAGAAAGGATAGTAAAAGTTAGATTAGATAAGAACTGAAAAATGTTCATGATCAGTGTTAACATTTATGAGAGATATTCAGTAGTTTATTGCTAATGAGGCAGAAAGCAAATTGCTGTGAATTGAGAATTGAATGTGAAATGTGATTATTAACTGTCTTCTACCAAAGTGCAGAAAGTTTGGGTGTGCATTCCCTTTGGGGACAGAGTGGCTCAGAGCAAAGGAAGCAAGGAGAGCTGGTAAGTTTGGCTTTCCTATCCCTTTAAGGCAGTGGATAGAAGGGAGTGTTCATTGCCAGTAGGCTATTGCTCTTAATTTTCATTTGAGTCAGAAAACAGATATCTATCATGTTCATCATATTATGTGCTCTGAACCCAAAGTGCAATGTCAAGTATATGGACTGGTTATGGAAGGTGCTAAGGGAGAGATGAATGTAATATAATACCTGGGATACTTGACTATTTGTGATAAGCCCCCAACGGGGACTTATCAGGGAAAGATTCTGAGGAAATATTCCATAACTGCTTCTATACTCCTATGCTGGCCTCCTCACTGAAGACCCTAGCCCTCTGGTGGGATGTCTGGAATGCTTCATTGCTAGCTCCATGCAATGGGAAAGAAGCAGGTGATAATCACAGATGTACTTATAACCATATCTTCCCATAGTAAGGCTATGGAGATAGATTTATGAGTTACACAAAGCTCTTTCTGATTTTGCAATCAGAGCAAGTATTAGAAACATCCTGAGAAGTATTTGCAACTTCTCAGTTGCAAATCATAGAATGAGAACCTCAAGGTCAAGCAAGAATGCCAGTAGCTAGTCCTATAGTGGCCATTCCCGGTGAAGAGATTGCAAAGAAAGCACTTTCCCAAGGCAGAAACCTGAAGGAATAGTACAGGGATGGGGTGGGTGTCCCAGAGAGCCCTACTTAATTTCATTCTCTTTCTGATATTATTATTGAAACAACTGACACTTGTTATTTTACATTGATGTAGTGCTTTGTCATCTAAAAAGAGCTTTCACGTTTATACTCTTGTTTAATGTCCAGAATAATGATGTATTAGGTAGGGTATTTATTTATAGCTTATTACAAAATATTGAATATAATTTCCTGTGCTATACAGTAAATCCTTGTTGCTTATCTATTTTATGTATAGTAGTTTGTATCTGTTAATCCCATACTCCTATTTTGTCCCTTCTCCCCTC
The DNA here is from genome assembly GCF_963455315.2 of Globicephala melas. NCBI lineage: Eukaryota > Metazoa > Chordata > Mammalia > Artiodactyla > Delphinidae > Globicephala > Globicephala melas. The sequence continues at coordinate 97,773,050 of NC_083318.1, read as the reverse complement.
CCCTCCCTCTCCCCTTTGGTAACCATAAGTTTGTTTTCTATGTCTGTGAGTCTGTTTCTGTTTTGTTATATGCATTTGTTTATTTTTTTGATTCCACACATAAGTGATAACATAGAGTATTTGGTTTTCTTGGTCTAACTTATTTCACTAAGCATAATACACTCTAGGTCCAACCACATTGTTGAAAATGGCATAATTTCATTCTTTTTTATGTATGAGTAATATTTCAGTGTGTGTGTGTGTGTGTGTGTGTATACACCAACTCTTCTTTATCCATTCATCTGTTGATGGACACTTGGGTTGTTTCCAAACCTTGGCACCTGTAAATAGTGCTGTTATGAACACTGGGGTGTATGTATCTTTTAGAATTAGTGTTTTCATTTTTTTTCCCATATACACACCCAAGAGTGGAATTGCTGGATCTTATGGCATTTTTTTGTGGAAACTCCATACTGTTTTTCACGTGTCTATATCGATTTATATTCCCACCAACAGTATACAAGTGTTCCCTTTTCTCCACATTCTCACCAATGTTTGTTATTTGTATGCACATTTTATGTTTTTGATGTCACAGTTTACACTGAGCATACATAAGAGATGAGCCCGAGAAGGAGACAGAGAATTGCATACGAATGTACGAGGAGTAAGACAGTGCCATGACAACCAAAAGGAATAGAAGGCATGAAAAAACAATGAGGAGATCCCCCTTGTCAAATGCAAGGAAGGAATGAGAAAATAACCAAAATGTGATGGCTATCATTGGTAATTGTTCTCTTTGGGGTTAGCGAGCATTTATCTTAGGCTAAGGAGATTGTATAGATAAGTAATCTCTGTTGCTTCTACTGAAATTACAAGATTAGAGTTCTGTTACTTAAAAATAACAAACATTCTTTGACTTAACATACTCTTTCTATCTGGAAGGTCTCAACAGCTCAAATTTTGTGAATATGAAAATATTTTGAACCATTGCTCCACTCAGCAACCTTTTACATTATGAATATTGCGATGTTCTTTAGGTTTACTGATCTTTCTATGAGTAGTATGCCAATTCTGCCCTGTAATCACCATAGTTTTCCTTCATATCTGTGGATATATTTCTAGAATTAGAATTTTCTAGTCATGACTATGTGAGAAGGCAAGGCTTTTCATTAAAGAAATGTCAGTATATTAGGGAGAGGAAATCATGGTGGGTCCTGGGTCCTAGGGACCAGGGAAAGAAACCAGAAGGGAAAACTGGAGTGTAAGTATGTTGTGAGGGAGACTGGCCACTCCCCCAGGCTCAGGCACTGTAATTGCGCTTTCAGGTAAAATGGCTTTGAATTTGTGTAAACTAAAAGAGATGTGCAATTTAGAACTATATTATAAATGAGTTTAATGAAACAAGGTTTAGAGTGAAGCTATGATGGAGGAACTTAATGCTGGAGGAGAGAGACTTCCTTCTCTCCTGCTATACTTGGAGACATCACCCAGGTTAGCAGTAGAACCCCAAGTCATTAAAGTACTTTTCTTAAGTAGATAGGAGTTTTGCTAGGCATTATCTGCCTGGTATGGTATGTTTGTCTAGGAAATGGGATCATTTGGCAGCACAAGTAAGATGATTTTGAGAACATTAGAGTCTCTGTGCTTAAATCACAATTCTCTAGAAAGGAAAGGCATCTGAGCTTCTAGGTGGCTGGGTTTCAACAGGCACAACGTGTTAAAAGGCGGCTCCTTGGCTACTGAAGATGGTTTTGTGACTTTGTGTCCTTCAAAGGATAGTAACCAAGACTTACTCACTTTGGAACAGGTAGGCTTGGTAGGCAGAATTCAAAATATCTTCTGTGGTCTCTGCTCTTTAGGGTTGGATCCGCAATATGTTATGTCACTTGGCAAAAAGGACTTCACTAATTGTTTGACCTTAAAATTGGGAGAAAATCCTAGATTATCCAGGTAGGCACAATGTAACCATAAGAGCCCTTCAAAACAGAAAAGCAAGCCAGAAGTCAGAGAAATTCAAAGCATGAGAAGGATTGGATGCACTGTTGCTGGCTTTAAGATGGAGGGACCACAGGGACCTCAGTTCTATAACTAGATAGAACTGAATTCTGCCAACAGTCTAAATGGGCTTGGAGTGTATTCTTCCCCAGAGCAAGCAGAAAGGAATGCAGTTCTGCTGACACCTTAATCTCAGTCTTGTGAGACCCTGAACTGAGAATCCAGCCACACCATGCCGACCTGTGGATGGTGACATGAGTGTTATTTTAAGCTGCTAAATTTGTGGCAATTTGTTACTCAGCATTAGAATGCTAAGATAGTAGGCATTGTAAGTGCTTTGGAGTTAGCTTAAGGGAGTCTGTTGAGGATGAAATAAACATTTTATCACAGTTGGGAGGCTGGGATGGATCGGAGGCTCAAAATTTATTTTGAATATTAAAAGGAATGTGACCTCATTTTGTACTCGAGATTGGTGAAGCAGAATATCAGTTATAAATATAATGTGATCAGGGAGAAATAACAAAAATAACACTGAAACAACACAGATGAAAGCAATGAGAATCCATGTAGTAGAAAAACAACCTTAGGCAGAAAGAGAAGCCTAACACTTCATAGCCTTTGACTTTTCATTGGACAATTTTGCATTTCTGTACATGCTATGTAAAACTATCTTCAAAAAGTTTATGTCTGGGGCTTCCCTGGTGGTGCAATGGTTAAGAATCTGCCTGTCAATACAGGGGACATGGGTTTGATCCTTGGTCTGGGAAGATCCCACATGCTGCAGAGCAACTAAGCCCATGCACCACAGCTACTGAGCCTGCGCTCTACAGCCCATGCTCTGCAACAAGAGAAGCCACCGCAATGAGAGGCCCGTGCCCCACAACGAAGAGTAGCCCCCGCTTGCCGCAACTAGAGAGAGACCACACGCAGGAACGAAGACCCAAAGCAGACAAAAAAAAAAAGAGAGAGAAAAGATGTGCTGGCTCTTCTGGGACAGAATGAAAATGGAAGCAGCTATTCATTGGGGCCCATCGTGGTGAAGGTAGTAAGAATTGAGGGGGCAAAACATTAAGTGGAAAGAATCAGAGCTGCTCATTCAGCTCTCCTTCCTCAACTGACATATCTCCCTTGAAGGCCTTCTTTATTTAAATAATAAAGTGTTTAATGATTTATATTTACAAGTGAGACCATTACCTTATACTTGTTCTTTTATACCAGAGCTCTTTCTACTACACTACAATGCTACTCAGTCTTTTTCCTGCAAATGATTTTCCTTCTTCCTTTGATATTTTTTTAACAGTGAAACAGAGGAAACAATGTTTTATCACGTTTATGAGCCATGATCTGATGAATGTGAGTCACCAGTAAGTGATACCACTATCCACCCTCGCACCTAATCTAGAAATGTGGGTCACCTCAGGCTTTTCCCACTTCCTCACCCTGCATCCTCTCTCCCATCAAGTCTCATAGATGCTATCTCCATAACCTCTCATGTCCACATACTCCTCTTCAAATGCTGCATCTTACGCCAATTCTTACCTGAATTAATACAATACCTTCACAATCAGTCCCCCTCCCCCTTTTGTCTGCATCCCCTATCATCTATCGTTCTTGCAATCACAGATATCTTTAAAAATATCGCATCAGCTATTACATTCCTGCTTAAAATATTTTCCTGACACCTATGGCTTTCTAAACACACTCTGTAGCTTAGCACACTAACTCTCCAAAACCTGGAAGCTGCCTCTCTGGCCGCCCCACACACTCCCAACCCCAGATTTCTCTTAAGCTTTTCCCACTATCTTCATTTCTTTAAACATGTCATTCCAGGCCCTGCCAGTGCCTCTCTACCATTGGACATGCTGTTTTCTTTGCCTGGACTGTCCTCTCCACATTTCTTTTTCTCACCTAGTTAAGTACTACTCATTCTCCAAATCCGGTATCATGCAATACCTCCCAAGGGAACCTTCAACCCTCACCTAGCCTAATTTATATTCCAGTCTCTGGGCTGAATAGTTACCTACTAACAGAAACAAAAGTTCTGTCCTGTAACAATTGATTTACTATTCTGTCTTCTCAATTAGCCTGTGAGCCTCATTAGGGTAGGAACCAGCTTTATCTGACTACTCCTAGAGCTTCTTGTGGTACCTGGCACTTGGTTATTTCCAACAAATGTTTAACCTTTCCCTCCACTACCATGAGACTGCCATGAGGGATATGACTTGACTTTCATCTTCAGCATCAGCTTCTCTTTTGCTCTTGGGTCTACTGTCACCTTCTTTGTCCTTTCGTCTTCACTGCTCTGCTAAGAGCTTTGATTCAGGACATTATGAACTACAAATACATTAGCACAAAATATGTGACTTCTTTCATTTGCCAATGTCATGGATCTCTAATTGTCGGGCTGTATGCTCTGTCACTTTTAAGAGGACACATTTTTGTGTGGGAGGTGAGGCAGTTTCCTGACTGTCCTTCAACCACATCACATACTCAGCAACCTCCTTAGTTTATACAAAGCATAACTCTCTTGTCAATATGACCGGAGCATCAGGCACCCCATTGGAAATTGAGTGGCACAGATCACTAGAGTTGGGTAAAACACACTGCCTTTAAAAATCCATTGTTTCACCCTTAAGAAAGCTGGTAAGATATGCCTTTGACAAGTATTTGAACTTGATAATAATGACAAAATGGAAAAAGGTAAATTAGCAATATTTTGTTCAGTAAAGATAGAGTAAGAAGACCAAAAGACACTACACATTGAACGTTAAAAAGCCTCCAGAGGAAATGAAAGGGAAGACATATAGGTTACGCTTTATTTGATTGGCACATATCAAGGGATTTCTCAAGCTTAAAAGTAATGGAAGAAATCCTAAAGGAAAAGATAGATCAGTTTAACTTCATAACAATTTAAAATATTTTTATGTCATGAGAAGTCATAAATAAAAATAAAGGCAAACAAAAAATAAGGAAAATATGTGGTATAAATTATAAAACTCTCTTATAGAGTAATTTTTAAAATTTCAATGATCCTAACTTTTAACATTGGGAGAGACCAAGGATAGATAGATCACGAAAATAAAATAATAACCAAGAAATAATTGAAATGAGCATAAACTTTGCTAATAATAAAAAGAATGTTTTTGACTTTTAAAATGGGGAATAATTAAGAAGCGTGTAATACTTCCTACTAGCAAGGGTGCCATGAGACTGTGCATTGATAGCTTGTGAGAGTGCAAGTTACTACATTTTTGGAAAGCAACTTGGCAATGTGCATAATAAGTCTTGTAAGTATTTATATCACTTGACCCAGCAATTCCACTTCTAGGCACTATAGACAAAGATGTATGCACATAAAGACTCTTCACAGTATTATTTATAAAAATGATGGCTTGAAATCAACTTATGTGGTCCAAACTCTTATTCTAGGCAGGCAGGAGGCCAAATTCTTACTTAAACTGGGTCTGCAACTAGTAGTAGCGATGAGGAGTTAGTAGTGGGAAAAGGCAGACTGGGAGGTAGAACATGTAGAGACAGTGGTTTTTAAACCGCAGCTGTTGTGAGTCTTTTTTGAATTGCAAAATCAATTTGCTGGGCCACAATCAGAATGAAAATCCAGAATGGTGTAGAATGGAGTAGAAAATATTGGAGGGCACTTTACTGGGTAATTTTTATAAAATGTTTATCTAGAGTATTTATTTAGAGACTCAGGGCATCTCCTCTTCCCCTTTAAAAAAATGTTTTTTGAAACATTTCAAACACACCTAAAAGTAGAGACTGGAGTAACAAATCCCCATGTACCCATTATCTAGCATCAATAATTATCCACAAAGAGTCTCTCAGTTTCATCTCTCTCCTCCCACAAACTCACTCCCACCAACCAAATTAGCAAGTTCTGGACTTTATATCATTTCATCTGAAAAAACTTCAGTATGGATTTCTGTGATATTGTGATATAATAGGAAATATATATTTGGTCTTCTTCCCATAAACCCTTGTAATTTCTTGAGCAGTAGGAGTGAGAGGAGAATGTTTTGTTATTCAAAATAAGCCCTTTTCAACCATCCCTGAGTGTATGCTAATGAGCAGACTTTAGGTGGGGTCCTAGATAGCTTCAGGATGGGGGTTTGTTGCCAGAGGAATTGACCTTGTGATTAGAGGGTTAGAACTTTCAGTCCCACCCTTGAACTTCTAGGAAGGGGAGAGGGGCTGGCTGGAGGAGCTAGAGATTCACGAGTGGCCAATGATTTTGGAGAGCTTTTGGGTTGGGGAACGCATCCTTGTGCCAGGAAGATGGTGCACCCCGAACTCTACGGGACAGAAACTCCTGCACACTTGGACCCTTCCAGACCTCACCCTATGAACCTCCTTCTCTGGCTGTTTGTCTGGGTCTTTTATAATATCATTTATGATAAACTGGTAAACATAAGTAAATATTTCCCTGACTTTCATGAGCTGTTCTAGCAAATTATCAAACCAGGTGGGGGAAGGGGGTGGTGGGAACCCCTGACTTTGCAGCCATCTTGGACAGAACCATGGGTACTTGGGGACCCACTGCTTTCAACTAGCATCTGAAATGAGGGCAGTCTTGTGGGACTGAGACCTTAAACCTGTGTAGTCTGACTCTAACTCTGGGTAGTTAGTGTCAGACTTGCATTAAATTGGAGGAGACCCAGTTGGTGTCCTGAGAGCTGGAAAATTCATGAGGGGAAACCCCGCACCCCATATCCGGTGTTAGAAGTATTATAAGTAGAGAAACAGCTTTGCTTTAATCTCTAAAAGATAGCCCTTTTTAAAAATATAACCACCAATTTTTATCATACCTTAATATGACAATAATTATTCAATACCACCAAGTACCCAGTTACCATTCAAATTTCACCAATTGTCTTATTAGTTTCTTCTTTACATAGTTTGCTCAAGTCAGAATCCAAACAAGGTCCATATTTTGTAGGAGTCCTGAGACTTCAACCAATGGAGGACGAAGAGCCTTAGAGGGCACTGAAATTATTTTGAAATAATGCTTAATAATTGAAAATTGGTTAACTAGAGACAGCACCATAAAGTGAGGTACTGGCAGCTGTTGTAACTGATATCCATGAAGAATTTTCAGAGAGAAGATAAAGTGCTTACTATGTAAGATTCAGAGTTGCATATATACAATAAGACAGCAAAAAAACACATCCATGAACACACCTACACATACGATTGACTACTTGACAGTTGCCGCCACCTTTGATAGATCTTTTCCCTCTTTATAGTAACATCACAGTAAAAAAGGGCAAATATGTTCTTGAATGCTTACTGGCCCTTAGAGCGACACATATACTATACATGCTGTTTTGTATATATCCTGAGAGACTATAATGAAAGGCAAAAGTGAAAGGTTGTAGTGGAAGAGATAGTGGTAGATGTGGAGAGAGGTACACAGTTTGGGACCCAGTTAGATTCAATTCCAACTCCACAAACAGGTGTGCCTGAGAATGTCTGTAACCCCCTCCCTGATTGGCTAGGGGCAAACTTGTATTATCAGCAATCCTTTGAAGGCAAAGCCTGTAACAACCAGGAAGGAAACCCTCCTTGGGCTAGTGATGTTTTCCCCTTTGGAATAGGTTATTTAATAAAAATGTAAATGTTTTTCTGCTCTTGCCTTTGTTTAGCAAGTAGCAGGCATGTAACTGATTATATGGCACACATTTGACCTACAGTCACTGAACTGAACAGAATTTTGCCCAATAGCCAATTTTCTATCTCTTCCTAATATATATGTGTGTGTCTATGTATGTTATACATACATATATTTTATATGTTATATATCTTTGTATACTGTTTATATTTATAACATTTAAAATAATTGTAAAATTTTCTGTTTATGACATTTTAATGTTTATAACACTTCAGGATTTTGAGTTAGGAGAGATTTTGATTTTCTCTTTTATACTTTATATGCTTTTATAGTTTACATGTTTTCCACAATGAGCATACAATAGTTTTAAGTCCAAAAAGAGCAAAATGTTTCTTTTTAAATAGAGGAAAAAGAAAACTCTTTATTATAATACATATGTTAAATAAATAAAATACATGGTTTTCTTTTGTTTCCAAGTATGTCTGGACATGATATGCTTTGCAAGATTATATGAAAAATCTTGAAGTATAAACTGGGGGGCTGATTTTGAGAAAAAAGAGTATTCTTGAGTTTTTATCTGGGACACTAAAAATTTACATGAAATCCATCTATAAACAGTAAGTTATTGTTTTATTTTTGAGAAAAATATTTAAAATTACCTCTCAAGCTTTTAGTCATAAAATCATGAAAAAGAGTTGTACCTGTTTCCTTACCTTTATATATTTAAATTTGAAAGTAAAAGTTAATGATATTTGTCAACTGTCTATCTCAAAACATATGTGCTATTCACATATACACAAAATAATAATAGTCATTCTTCAAAAACAGTAAACAAAACTGGTACTCCTATAAAAGGAGCATTATCACTGCTAATGGTATAAAGAACGACCTCCTTGGATAACTTCATTTTCTCTCATTGTGTTAGTTACTACTTATATTTTTAAAATTCCACATCCATTTCTCTGCCTGGACATCTCAGAGATTCAGAATTTTATATCTATCTACTGTATTTTAGATATTCCACTGGCACTTTAAATGCAACATATCCAGAACTGAGTCCTTGATCTTCCCCCTGAGCTACTGTTGCCCTGAATTTTCTTTCTTATATTTGTTGGTACCTCTGTTTATAGAGATATTCATGTTTTAGATCTGGAATTGGGCTTGACTCTCCTCTCTCCTCTCCACATAGCCCGTTTCCACTCAGTTCTGCCAGTTTCCCTTCATTAATATTTCTCATATCAGGTCCCTGGTCATCCTGCCTCCCTCGCTACTGCCCTAATCCAGGCCCTTAGCTTGTCTGTCTCCTTTCTTCCTGTCTTATATCTATTCAGTCCATCTTCAACACAGCCTCCAGGGTTTTTCTCATACTCAGATTTAACCACGTTGCTTCCCAATGCAAATCCCTTTCAATGACTCACCGTCACCTGTAGCATAAATTCCAAGCTTCTTAATTTGGTTTGCATGGGCCTTCATGTCTTATAGCTCCCAGTTTGAGGTTTAGGCTGTAGCAACCTTGAACTGTGAATAGTTCCTTTCCTATGGCATTTGTTGTTTTTTAGTTTTATGCCCTTGTTCATGCTGTTCCCTCTGCCGAAATGCCATTTCCCCATCTTCCATGCCTGGAAACGCCTATGCATTCCTTAAGAATGAGTTCTGTCGGCACCTCCTCTAGAAAGCCCTGTCTTTTCCCCACATGAATTCTTTCTATATTTTCCTCTATAATTGGATATGCCCTGGGCATATCTATATCTTGCTATTTCTAAACTGTTTTATAATTGTTTCTCTATGTCTCTAACTTTTTATTGGACAATGTGTTCCTTGAGGGGAGGAACTGTATCTTATCTTTTATAAAATCACTTAACGCTATGCCCAATGCATAGTAGGTTCATAAATAGAAATTTAGAAAATAAAATAAAGATATGTGGGAGGATAAACTGAACTATTTAAAGATTAAGGATATGAGAACTGGGCTTGGTGCTTGCATTTGTCAATTAATATGGGGGAAACAGTGTCATGAAAATTTAGACTGGAAGGAGACAAATGTGCATATTAATAAATAAGAAAATGGTTATTTAATTCATGAGAAATAGAATAAAAGTCAGGTTAATAGAAGTACTTTGTGGGTTTTAGAAGGATTAGGTTGAGTAACACTTGATAGGGAAATCATATTCTATTGGTAAGTTGGGTTTACTTTCAGTTACTTTTAAAAAGTTAGCCACAGCCAAGAATAGAAGTCCTCATCCCTACCTTAACCACATCTCAACCTTTCCTTTCCCAAATCCCCATGTATACTCCTAGAAGTATTAGAAACTGAGGCCAGAGCTTCTCGCTTCCTGTGGCAGAAAGAAGTCATGGATATTTAGGGGACTTCTGGACATTACTAAAAAGTAACATAAAGAGACTGGAGGCTGAGGCGTCACTATTTTGTAGTAAAAGTCACATATCTTAGGGCAGACTGGCTCAGAGACATCACACAGAAAGGAGCTAAAAGGAAGATGCATTATGGGAAGAGAAGGTAGGAGAAGGGGCTAGAACTAGAGGGTAAGAGGACATCCAAGTGGCATACCCTCTCAAGGTCTAAAGACATCATGTGAAGACCTAGGTCATGAATCTTGGCCTCTTCTGCAGTCCAGGAAGCAGGTTAGGTACACCAACACTACAATCTGGCTCGTATTCTATATGACCCACCCCCGTTTGATTTGCTTAGCATTGATTCAATTTGGTTTAGTTAGGAAATACTTTCATCTCCAGTGGGATCTAGTGTGTATTCAATGGAGAAAAGATAGATGAGTCACATTCAGAGTGAGGAGCTAGGAGTCCAGCTCCATATTCATTTGATGGATATTGACAAATCTGCTTATGACCTCACTTGTCAGGAAGGAATTTTGACCAGGATTATTGGTCTTGCTCTATAAGTTTGAAAAGGTATGTATAATTGTAGAAGTAACTTCAGTGCAAGATCCTGGGGTGGAGCTGGAGATGGAGAAGTGCATCACACAAGAGTAGTATTTTGCATAGAGGAGGTTTTACAAGTCCAAATTTTTACTAAGAATTAAAAAAAAAACAGTTTAGATAATTCTTTAAGAGAGAAGTTATGTCTGTGGCCTATATTGTGGAGCTGGATGGGGTATCCTAGAAGGCCCATGTACACTGGGGCACGTCAAACCCTGCCTATGCAAATGATCTGAGGTAGGCATCCTACTTTTGACACCTGAGGGAGTTAGGTTCATGTAAGAAAATTACAGCTCCCTTTGATATTATTTGGATGGTGATCTTTGCAATAGTAGTATCTAACATTGGCCTGGAATTATAGACACAATAAATTTTCCTTTAATGAACCTGATGTCCTGATTCTATGTGAACCAGATAAACCTGGACCAAAACAATAGAAAATGATGCCCACCTAGAAATGAAATGATCCAGACATTGAACTTGTGAGTCATGGATTTGACTCAGAGAGAAAATAGTTTCTCATGTACCTTGTAAAATGAGAGGACTGCTTAACTTGAAGTAACGGATAATTCAGTTTCACCTGAGGATCACATAGTAAGAGCTGAAGATGGAAAACACTGCAATAGCCTGAAATTATAACAGAAAATTCTACCCATTTGAATTATAATGTGCTGAAAACCGCAGATGACTGCATTTCTGTCTTAGACATGATTGTGACCTGAGGCTAAATTCTTGAACTTCATATACCACATTTGTCCAGTAAGTTGAATTAGAGGGTTGCATGGTAATTCAACATGGTTATTAAAACGTATGGAGGCTAAATACTGATATAATACATTGGATTATAACCTGAATTGTGGAATCTGGAAACCATTCTAACTAGGAATATTCTGTTTTGTAATTTGCTCCTTGTAGTATGCTTTAGGAATTAACATTTAGAACTAAATGTGCGTTTACTGAAATAATAAGAAGAAAATAAATCTAAGTCCTCAGGGTATTGGGTTCATTGCCAGATTGTGGAAACTACAGACAGTCTCTGGCTTTTGCTCATACAATTTACAACCAACAGTTACACATGATATTGTGTGTGGGCTCTTCCTTTACCCTCCTGATTGACAGAAGGGCCTGTACTGCTGCTGGAGACCTCAGCCACATCACAGTCTACAGATCTTTTACTTCTACTTAGCTTCCTTACAGATGGACACTGTAAGTAGAACTTACATCCTCAGAAACCACTTCCCTGAACCCAGAGTTTCCCTTGATTTAGGGGAAGCTGCTATTGAGGCAGCCCAGACACTGCCTGTAAGATGTCATTCAGCCTCTCTTCCTTACCTATCCCCCTCTCTTTGTTTACTGGAGCTGGATTGTGACACTTGTGCCTGAGTAGGGTAGGAAATTTTTTACCTTTAGGGTGGGAAAATTATGTTATTGGATATTATATATTATTAAATTATATTAAATATATTATTATATTAGATATTAGGCATAAACATTAGAACTTATAAAATGTTTTTTACATAAAACCACTACTATAGATAAAAGACAGTTATCAGTTTCCCATTAAAGTTTACAGACACCCCCATACACACAACACACTACAGAAGTAATAGTATCATTGAACAGATCTGACTTCGATATGTAATATTGTTGGAAAAATACAGTAAATGTTTCTAATAGCCAGTTTGCAAACTTTTGGAATATAAATCATTTGTAAATTGGGGTCTACAAAGATAAGCTAGATATGATTAGTCATAAATTAGATTATATCATTTGTTAGTTTTCCCCACCATTTTAAAGTGGGGGGAAATTTTACTTTGTTATTCATAGCCATGGAAACTAGAAATTCATCTTGTAATTAGAGTCAAGGCATACAGTAACAAAAGAGATATAGGCAAAATGCTTGTTTCAGATGTGTTGTGAATTCAACTGAATCATCGTAGGTCAATTGGAGATTACCCAGTGTTACCCAGCCGCTTTATGAGTTTAATAGAAAACCAGGGCAATGTAAGATACCAACATTTAAGGTGAAGAAATCAAAAAATCATGCTTGATTGGCATCTTCCTATCTTAAGAGAGGCTTTAAAAATATTTGCAAGGAGCAGAGCTAATGGTACAGCATGTAGCACTGAACAGATATCACATTTAATTCTAGTTCTAACTGTGTCATTAATCTGGACAGGAAAGTATACCATTTCCTACCGACAATTTCTATATCTATATAGGAAAGCATCTGGAGTTGGTGATTTCTAAAGTCCCCTGGAATGCTATAATTTATGTTTTTGTCTAATGATTAATTTAGAGTAACAGTGGTGAATGGATTGCTACCCTAGGAAATTATACAGAACAGAAAATTGTGTGATGTATTCTGGAAGTTGTCTGTGTTATGAAATGAGCAAAAGAATCATCTATTGTGTTTTTAGAGCCTATTTATGCTGTATGAAATCCTTCCTCAAAGCACAAAAGGCTCAGATTCTTTGGGAAATGCGCCATGGAAAGGAAATGAAAGCATTAGCCTGGTAACTGCTGGCGGTGACTATTGAACGATTTGGAGGCTTGTTTATCTGAAGGTTAGCCAAAATTCTGGTAAAGAATATGAGCTGGAGTTCCCTCAAACACAACATTTTACGTGAGGCTTCCAATACTTGTGTAAGTAATTACACAGAAGAATAGCTTCCCTTGAATTATTATGATATTTCTAATTCCTTTTCAAATCTAGAAACCAAAAGACATTCAAAATCTAAAACAGAGAAAATATTATTATTAGTTTTTCTTTTACCAAATTAAGACTGATATGAGGATAGAATTTTGAAGGGTAATGCATTTGAGAAGTGACTAAATTCATCCATACTGACCATGTCATTTTTTATCTAGACTTAGGTCTCTTGCCCAGATCTATTATCTGTAACACAGTTGTCTTTCAACAGCCTCCAGGACATGGTTACTTGGACGTGCCACCTTCATCAGGAAACTCAAGTCCAAAACTTGCTCATCTTCTCCTCTTGAAAGCTATTTTTCCTTGCCCATTTCTTTTAGTATCATCCTGGCTAGAAATCTTGGAGTCATCTTTGACTTTTCCATTCCTAATATCTTATACCCAGTGTGTCACCAGGCCTTTCCTTTCAGATAATTTCTTCCTTCCAAATGTTGCTCATAGTAACCACCTTCTCTCTACTGCTCCACACTTATCACTGTTGGGAAATGCTGGATTACTTAACTTCCTAGCTGGTCTCCCTATTTCCACACTTTCTTTCCTTGAATATACAACAAAAATTACTTCACCCCAGATTTTATTCCCTTGTATTTTATCAGTTACCTTTTCAAAAACCAATAATAGTTCCATCCTTACACTTGAATTGAGTTGTAACTTGGCTGCTCAGCTAGACTTTCAATGTCTTTTATAACTTATTTTCTCCTAATTATATAATCCCAGCAACCACTATTCCCTTTCTGTTAGAATTTTCTGGAACCTGCCCTGGCTGAATTGAAAAATAAGGAATTTATTAAAGTATCGGAGGAAGAGTTCCCAGAACTCACCCAAGGGATTAAAGTAGTTCAGGTTCCCTTCAGCTGAACTGTAGGTATCATAATATCTGGGTTATTGGGCAGAGTCATTGCTCTGAATCTGCCCAAACACAGCTTGAAAACAAATGTCAGAAGGATCTTACTGATTCCATATAACTTAATTACATTTCAGGACAAAGTGCTACACTCTTTAAAGGAATACAAAAATATCCAGCACCCAAAAATGTAAAATCCACAATACCCAGTTCTAATCAATATACTAGATATACAAAGAAGTAGGAACATGTGATCCACAGCCAGAAGAAAATATCAATTAATGGTAATATACTCCAAAGTGACAAAGATGATGGGCCTAGTTTATAAAAGAGCCAGTATATATGTTTTAAATATGCTTAACAATGTACCTGGGAAAGAGAGAACATGGAAAATATGAAAATAACCCAAATGAAATTGTAAAGAGAAAAAATATAGTATTGGAAATAAAAAATAAACTTGATGGAATTAATAGCAGATTAGACACTGCAGAAGGAAAAACAATACCAGTGAACTTGGAGACACGGCAATAGAAGCTATCCAAAAAAATGTAACAGCTCAGTGAGCTAACAAAGGTGTAATTGGAGTCCTCAAAGGAGGTTAGGAAAGAGAGGGAGGATCCAGAGGGGATAGTAAAGAGGGAATTCAGAAAAAAATACTTGAAAAAATAGAGGCCTAAAATTTTCTAAACTTAGTGAACACTACAAGCCTGCAGCTGTAAGAGGCTCAATGAACTTCAAGTAGACGACACATTAAAAAAAATACACCAAGGCAGCAATACACCGAAAATTGAGGAAAATATACCAAATTGTAGAAAATCAGTGATGAAAAGAAAAATCTTAAAAACCAGAGAAAAAGATACATTATGTGCAGATTAAAAAAAGGGATCAGAATGATAGACAATATCTCATCAGAAACTGTCTGCTAAAGAAAATGAAGTGACATCTTTAAAGTACCTAAGGAAAAAAAAATCTGTCAACCTAGAATTCTATACACAGTAAAAATATCTTTCAAAAATGAAGATGAAATAAAGATGCTTACAAAGATAATTGAGAGAAATTTCCAAACATTTTAAAACAACCCACAGATCAAAGAAAAAAATCACAAGAGCATTTAAAAAATACTTTAAATGAATAAAAGTGAAAAAAATATATAAAAATTTGTAGGATGAAGCTAAAGCAGTGCTTAGAGAAACAGCAATAAGTACTTATACTGGAAAAGAAAAAAGATCTCAAATCAATGATCTAAGAAAAAAAGGAAATAATAAAGATAAAAGTGTACTTTTATCAGTAAGATTGAGGACAGAAGAATGACAGAGATAAAAATCTATGAAATTAAAACCTTGCTCCATGAAAAGATCAATAAAATTGATAAGACTCCAGTTGGCTTGATCAAGAAAAAAGAAAGCAGACGTATCCTACAGATGGTAAAGAGGATAATGAAGGACTATTATGAATAACTTTCTGTTAAATAAATTTAACAAATTAGATGAGACTGACAAGTTCCTTAAAAGACACAAACTATCAAAGCTCAATTAAGGAGACAGGTAACCTGAAGAATCCTATATATATGCTCATACAGAGATGCTCACTGTCTTCATTATTAGAGAAATGGAAATTAAATCCACAATGATACACCACTACATTAGAGGTTCTCAATAAGGAGGTGGTCATTTGCCCCCAGGGGACATTTGACAATGTTTGGAGACAGCTTTTGTTGTTATAACTAGAGGATTGTTATTGGACAGGCATGTTTCTAAACATCCTACAATAAACAGAAGAAAAAATTATCTGGCGTCAAATGCCAATGGTGCTGAGCTTAAGAAACTGACACTACATACACAGTAGAGTAGCCAAAATTAAAAAGTCTCACAATACCAATGTTGGTAAAGATGTGGAGCAAAAGGATCTCATAAAATGCCGGTGGAAGCAAAAAATGTTACAGCATCTTTGGGAAAAAGTTTGGCAGTTTCTTAAAATGTTAAACATGAGCTTATTGTATCCAACAATACTCCTGCTAGGTGTTTACCTAAGAAAAACAAAAACGTATGGCCAAACAAAACGTATGACTTGTTTATTGTCATAGCCATTTTATTCATTTTAGCAACAAACTGGGAAGAACTCAAATATCCATCAACTTGTTAATGAATAAACAGATTGTGGCATATCTATATAATGAAACACTACTCAGCAATAGAAAGAAATACACCATTGATGCATGCAACAGCATGGATGAATCCTGAAAGCATTAATCTAAGTGAAAGAAGCCATACTTCAAAGACTACATGCTGTTTAATTCCATTTTTATGAAATTCAGGAAAAAGACATATTATGGTACCAAAAAGCAGACCACTAGGGCCAGATTGGGGGTTGGGGATTGACTACAAAGGGGTGAAAGTTGTATTTTAGGGGGTGATGAAAATGTTCTACATTGATTCTTGACTGTGGTGGTATTTGGTGGTATTTGCATGACTGCATACATTTGCCGAAACTCACAAATTGTACATTTTAAACTCAGGAAGTTTTATTGTATGTAGATTATGGAATAAACCAATTAAAGGCGGAAATAAAGAAAGAAACTGCATTCCAAATGAGGGAAACTCCTTCTATAACTCTGGGTTTCAGAACCACTCAGCCTCTGTCAAAATTGGGAAGCCCACTGCCCAAATAGGAAGCTGCCTCTACAATTCCAGTTCCCTCTACCCCCTTCAGAGCCATAGTTCACACTTCCAAACTGGATGCTCACCACCCGCCTCCCTCTCCATAAACACACATCCAAATTGAAGTAGGGAAACCTATTTTTCAGAGTCTAGCTGTACTGGGGTCTGAGCAATGTGATTTTTAGCTCCAGATTCCATAGCACATTAAGGCATATTAAATGGAAGTTGGAACCAAAAACAAATGAGCCAGTCCAAAGTGTTCACCACAATTCTTCAGCTCACCTTAAAGTAGTGACTGGCTAGTCTCTTCCCTGCTTCTCTTCATGTAATTTATTTTCTTCTTTCTCATTTGGGATCTCTCTCTTCCTACCTTCCAACCTTTCTCTCTCGCTTACTGTCAAGTCCTTCTTTATTCTTATCTGGATCCTTACTATCTTTCCAAGCCTAGCTCCAGCCCTTCTTTCTGGCAATACTGCTCCTAGACCCAGGGAAGCAGGGCTTACATATCAGGGGCCCCTATTCTTTGGAGTGCCCTTCTAAAAAATGTCAAAATACCTTTACAGTGGTACTTAGTGGTGGAGATCAACTGTGGTAGGCAGTGCTGTATGGGTGGAGAATCAGACCACCAAGACCTGTGTTTTCCCTGGTCCCCGTTTTCCCCCTTGAAGGTCCTCTCTGACCCTCCTTTATCCCTAACTCATGCTTGTGGGATCCACCAGAAGACTCGAGGAGCTCTAGGCTTCATACTTTCAGAGTCTTCCTAGACCAGTAGCTGGATCCTCTAGCATGAGATCACAAGAGATTGTGCTGCTAAGAATGGGGATGAAGTTGATTTTGAGTGAGCCTCACTTATGTCTGACACAGGAAGTATTCAGGACACCAGGTTACCCCTGATGGATGTGTCAACTTTGCCTGTTAGGATTGCAGCCCTGCTCAGGTCTACAGTACTCTATGGCCTACACAGGTCCCACGCAATGAAGAAGGCAGTGTTCCAGGACTGGTCATGTCAATCCTCTCCAAGGGCTTTCAACACTATTGCTCAACTGTGCCAATTAGCTCTTCCAATTAATGTTCTCTCTTGACTCTGACTAATAAGATGACATATTGTTTGCCTAGGTCTGTCTTAGGTCATATGGATCTAAGGTTGTACCTTCTTCATTCCCATTGACCATGAGTCCCTTGCCTGTCTCCTGGTAAAGACAGGTGTGTGGTGATAATCTGATGCCCAGGTATTCTCTAACTGCAGCCTAAATGTTAATTATGCTGGTGGAGGTAGAATAAGTTCTTGGAGAAGGAGCACTGTATCTTACATTTCTTTTGCATTTCCAGTGCATCTAGCTCTATTAGGCACTGGCATGCCATTACTGTTGTATGTTTGTTTGTTTTTTCTCTGACAGATTGGAAGGCCCACAGAATACTTAATCTTCTCAATAAATCAAACATTTCATTCAGGGGATCAAATGCTTAATATTTTCTCTGAAAAAAGAAGCTATTAAATAATGTTGGTCTATTGCCTTGAGGTCAGCATTCCTTAAATTAAAAAAAGGAAAATACACATTTTTTTCTTTAGATAATTCCAGCCAAATTCTGCTTGTGAAAGAGAGTTCTTTGTCAGTTATGTCACAGACTAAACCATTTTGCATGGTATAAAAAAAGTCCAAGTAAATAGACACAGGTTTCTTGAATGTAAAACAAGTGCCTCTTCCTTTTTTGTAAATCATTTTCCCTTTCAAGAAGTACTTCTTATGGCATTATGTTGATCCTGACAGAAGCAATTCTGATTTCCTTCCTCTGGTATGTGGTATGGTTTTAAAGGTTGGTATGATGTGCTTTGGTATGACATGAAAGTCATCATGAGATTTATGGAATTGACCAGCATCTTATTGCAGCCAGATTTTTTCCTAACAACCTAAGCCTGACATCAATTTGGATGATGAATGTACTCAACTTAAATTTCTTTTTAGCATACAGACAAATAAATGGTAAAAAAAAAAGAGAAAAAAATCTGCCATTTGGAATAGATACCTGGTTCTGAATCTATCCAACACCTGTGTTGGTCATAAAATTAAACCAAAAAAATGTTTTGATTCTCTTTCTTCTTTAATCAACACATTCACTAGTATATTTGATACGAAAATTCTTGTAAAACCAATTTGTATTTATGTCAGAATAATGTCTTCAGAAGTGAGTTTGGCAGAATAGAATGGGAGGAGTGTATGAGTGAAAAAGATGAGAAAGGTTAGAAAAAAGAGTGATTGCAATAGAAAAGGAGATATTTTATATATAAGATGGCTTAAAAAAAACAAAATCAAGCAAAAACTTTAAATAATGGATCTGACCAGAGGCAAAGAAACAAAAAAGGAACAAACCACTTATGTTTCATTTTATTTAGATACTCTTGAAGTGCTCAATTGTAAATGTATAAATACTTTAAATATAAATACTTATTTTAAGAATAAAATGTTAAGTTTGGGATGAGTCAAAAAACTGAAAGCCAAAGATTAGGAAAAGTTTGTAAGAAAAAGTGTTACTGAACATTTATTACATTATCCAAATTGCTTTTTTTTTTTTTAATTTGGAAGCACTTCTAGTAATCTATCTTGAGAACTAGAGAAGGTGGTACAAATCTTGCAGAGAACTTTGACTTTCTATTTCCCAGACTATTTTACTTTTAGAGTAGAAAATGATAACACTGACCATTTTAATGAAGTCAATAACTTATGTAAAATAAACTGTCTATTTGGAGATAAAGTTCAGATGTAAACTTTGTTGTGCTAATCTGCTGGGCTGAGAGGACTTTTTATGATCAAACATACATTTAGTTATTCTGAACCTTTTCCTTGCATATTGAATTTAGATGTAAATATCAATTTGTGGACTTTTTAAAGTATGAATTAATTCAAGCAATTGTTATTAAAAACATCATTAATAGCAGGTTGTTTGAATTCCATTTATGGTTTTCAAAAATTCAATTATTTGACTAAATTGAACCATTTAAAAAACCTGTTTTCGTTGCAAGCCTGCTTCAGAAATTGAATAGAGAGTTTAAAGCACGCTGTTTTCTAAATTTTACATAGGCCATTTTTTCCTTTTAAAAGCACAGAGATTTTATTTATCGTTTTGGAATTTTGAAACGAAATAACTTGTAAAAATGAATAAGAATTTAAAAATTATGGTAATTTCTCTTTCCACTTGAAGTTTAAGAAAGGCAAGGCATAATAAAAAAAACTTTCTCAGAATGAAAAATTTACAGCAGCAAGGCATACATTGTACATCAAATTTAAATGTTTCCTGGGACTCTAAAATACATATTACTGGTAGGTATTCCTTTGGAATCATTAGACCATTACATAATAGATTCATTTTTCATATCTGTTTAGAACAGCTAATTATGAATTTATCATTAAGATTGCCACAATTAAATTACAAATTTTAATCTGGTGCCATAGCTGGAAGGAAACTAAATCTTGTAACAAATATGCAGATAAATTCTAGAAAATACTGAACCCTTTTTTACTGCAACCATGAACTAGCCCAAGCACTTGCTAAAGTTTGGTGACTATTGAACAAAATATAGTTAATTGTTAGTATTCAAGTAGTAAAAAATATAAAGTCAATTGGTAAAATAGATTTGGATTTAAATTCACAGCCACTCTAGACGTATATTTTAAGTATGTGCTTACAGGTTTTGCATTTGGAAAATTGGGGAGAATTGTGAGAATTAATGAAGTTGCGTATATATTTGGTAGAGTAAAAAGCCTTTACAATGCTATGAGACTTTCCACAAGTTTGGGTCATAATCAGCATCAGGGCATGACTCTCATTAGCTGAGGGCTTAAATCAGGTGGGACTAGGGCAGAATGTGAGTTCAGATGTGTGTTTGTGCGCACACATGTACGTTAATGTGTGTAAGTTTAAAATGCATTTTCAAACATTTGCATTAGATCCAGAGTTATATTTTTGGTATAGATCATGCACAAGAGTAAAGTGGTGATGAAAGAGGTGAGCATTAACACCTAAAGATAACTTCAATAAACTTGCAAACTGCTTCAGCAAATATGTCAATTGACAATTTGAACAACCTTAGCGATTTTACACAAGGTATAGTACACCTATACCAACAAGGCAATTTGGCTTGCACACTTACTTCCAAAGGTCATTTTAATCTGGAGATGTAATGAGAATCAGCTCTTAAAGAAATGCTTTCCCTCTCCTGACTCTAATGTGTAGGGGCAGGTGCATCACCAAAGCAAAGTATGGAAAAATAAAATCCTGGCATGGGAGCAACTCTATCTTGGATCACTTCTCCACTAATTTTTCCCAAACCTTGTTACTTAAGCAGGTAGGAATGTCACGCTAAACCCATATTCTCAGAATATTAAACAAAGAAGCGGTGGAGAACAAAACTTGAACTCAGAAAAATATTCTTAAAGTTTAAACTCTATGGGACATTCTATCAGCAAAATAAATTAAGCGTACTTGACTGCGTTTTGCGGCTGTTTTCTCAGCGTTGATAAATGTAACCCGCAGGATTTGTCCACTGCCTGCAGTCAAGTCGTCATCATATACAGATGTAAAGTGTCTCAACTGAAACACCAGAGTTCATTACGCACTCGCTAACAGTGATTATTGGGGACCACTGAAAAAGTAGTAGAAGCGTTTGTGAGAACTGAGAAGTTCCAACACCAATGAACAAGACACTTCAGGCTCCCTGAAGCAAAGTTTGAAACCATTTTGCATTTGCCTGTTAATCTCAAGATGAAAAAGCATGATGAAAAATTGCAAGGATGAGCCCTTTGCCACAGGGAAACTGCATTGAAAGCTAACAGTAACTAAAAGAACCGTTTTCCCACTGCAGCAACAAGGTGATGGGGCATGAGCTCCCTTAAGCTTCCTGGCAGGTTTCTCCTGGTGAACTTGATGTATTTTTGGGAACCTTTCTGGGTGAGAGAGATTCAGAGTAAAAACACTGTCAGGAGATTTTCTTTGAGTACTAAGAACATTACTGCCGTGTACATCCAAGTCTTTTGAATTCTAGTCTTTTAAAAAAGACATATTTTCTGGTTAAAAACTATTTTAGTGATTAGAAGGAACAATGGAAAGCAGCCCAGCAGTCTCTGTTGAAGAGCAGGAATTAGATAGCAGTCTTTATCTATGGGCAAACTCACCAGTAAGTTTGGTTTAATAGCTGTTTTCCTTTATTCCTGGCTTTTTTCACTGAATGGACTAGATTCAAATATAGTTACCATTAAGCTGATGGACTGAAATGATCAAATAATTGAAATGATGAAAGTTGGTTGGCAAGTAGTACATAGGTTTGCATTGTAACCAGGGAGTGCTCTTTTAGTGTAATTAAGCATTTCCAGTTTTTCCCAATTTCAAGAAATGGGGAACTTTAATTTATAAAGTATAGGGAGTGGGAGTACTGTGTCTTTTAAAAATTGTTTTAACTTATAAAATTTTGATCATGTCTTTATTACAAACTCATGTAGAATTTCATTATCTCACACATACTTTTAAAATATCATAAAGCTGGATATTCTAACAACAGCCTATCACATTGCAAAACCATTTTGCATTCATCTCCCACCGTACAATGCTTTCTTCCTCATATTCAGCAGATGTTTTTTATCGCCTGTGACAAAGGCTTAAGATACTCATGTTTGCTTCTTATGACACATATCACCTCACCGGCTTCCCTGAGGATCAATATCGGTTTTACTGCATATCAAGATTCACTTCTTCTCACTAAGATGTATAAGTGGATGATTTTTATTATTAGGCTTTTGTCCCAAATTCCAGTGCATTATCTTGAGTGCTAGGCTGAACCATGGATGGCTTTCCTAGACCAGGTTGACTTAAGGCCTGTAAAAAACATGCTGAACAGCCTCCTTGTTCCTTTTATCTTGGCCTGGTTGCCAATATAGGTTTCTCCAGATATTACCACACCAATTGTGAGGAAAGGCAAAGCCCAAGGAAAAGTCCTTCAAGGAAAGTGAGGGGGAAAAGAGCATTCCCTTAACTAGGGTATGAAACAAAAAGATGAAATTATCCAATGTAGAGCTTCTTAAACCGTTCCCCATAGCATCCAAGCAAAAGGACCCTACCTGCCAATCTGACCAGGACCTTGGGGTGGGATGGGGTGGAGAGAGGCAGGTGTCTTTATGTCATTACTGCAGCAGGCCTCACTCATTGACTTGCCAATATGCACTCCACGACTCTAAAAATAGTTGAAGCTGTTCCCACCTGACTTTGAACCATGTTCTGAGATGCATTGCTTGGATTCAGTGTTCCTCACACCAAACATTCCTCCAATTGAATTTCAGGATTAAGCCAGATAACACTTAGTATCATGCTTGGCAGAGAGCAATGAAGGCAACATTTCCAAAAACTATACACTTGAAACTGGGAAACCTTCAATTTTACTTTAAATCCATAGATAATTAGCTAATTGCACTGCACATGTATTGCTTAAAGTAGAATCTAAAGCACACAAGTATATCATACGAATCATTTTGAAATAATATTACCTCTATGAAGTGTATTGCCAAATAAAAAGTGATAGAGTTTCTACTAAGTATATGTGTTTTTGGGCAATTCAGAAATGTTTCTCTATGTTCCTGATTAAGTATAAATTGTTTAGCTTTATTTTTCTATGAATCCCTGTATAAGTGCAGGGAGTAATAAAAATTTCTTGAGACTAATGACTATGTGTTACATCGCTGTGTATGTTATAGATAATCAAAATTATTTAATGGGTTTCACTGAATTGACTGATAGATGCCTCTCAGATATATGTTTGAGGAACTTTCTTACAACAAATAAAATAATTACAAACAGTCCCCAGCTTAACAATGCTTTAACTTACAATTTTTTGACTTTATAATGGTGTGAAAATGATACGCATTCTGCAGAAACTGTACTTTGAATTCTGAATTTGGATCTTTTCTTGGGCTGGTGATATGCAGTATGATACTCTCTCATAATGCTGGGCATTGGCAGTGGCAGCAGACACAGCTCCCAGTCAGCCATGTGGTCACAAGTACATATGGATAAACCACCCATATGCTTACAATCATTCTGTACCCATACAACCATTATTTTTCATTTTCAGTATAGTATTCAATAAATTATGTGAGATACTTGACACTTTATCATAAAATAGGCTCTCTGATAGATGATTTTGCCCAACTGTAGGCTACTGTTAAATCAGCAGTCCCCAACCTTTTTGGCACCAGGGGCCGGTTTTGTGGAAGACAATCTTTCCACAGACCAGGGTGGGGTGATGTTTTCAGGATGATTCAAGTGCATTACATGTATTGTGCACTTTATTTCTATTATTATTATTACATTGTAATATATAATGAAATAATTATACAACTCAGCATAATGCAGAATCAGTGGGAGCCCTGAGCTTGTTTTCACTTGCCACTCACTGATAGGGTTTTGATATGAGTCTGCAAGCAATTGATTTATTATGGTCTCTGTGCAGTCAAACCTCTCTGCTAATGTTAATCTGTATTTGCAGCCACTCCCCAGTGCTAGCATCGCTGTCTCAGTTCCAGCTCACATCAGGCATTAGATTCTCATAAGGAGCACACAGCCTAGATCCCTCATAGGCGAAGTTCACAGTAGGGTTTGCACTCCTATGAGAATCTAATGCTGCCACTGATCTGACAGGAGGCGGAGCTCAGGCAGTAATGCAAACAATGTGGAGTGGCTGTAAATACTGGTGAAGCTTTGCTTCCTTGCCTGCCACTCACCTCCTGCTGTGTGGCTCAGGGGTTGGGGGCCCCTGTGTTAAATGTTTTGAGCAGTTTAAGGTAGGCTAGGCTAAGCCATAATGTTTGGTAGGTTAGGTGTATTGATGCATTTTCAATTACAATATTTTTAATTTACAATTGGTTTATGGGGATATAACCACATTATAAGTTGAGGAAGATCTGTACTCTAAAAAAGAATTTACTAGAGCAGTTGAAATAATCTTGTATGACAGCATGATTCAAATTTTGAAAAAACCTGTATTAGGATCTACATATTTATGTGTACCTATATTGATATCAATTTTGCTATTGCTAATTATATATCTTCACAACTAAAGGGATACCAGAAGGAAATATCAAAATAATAACAGTAATATCTTGGAGTGATAAAATTATGGATGATTTTAACTTTCTTTATACTTTTGTATACTATTTGTCTTCACTAAAGGTAAATTAGCTTTATAATTACAACCAAAATAAGGGCGATGATAAGAACACTTATGAAAATAAGTGTTATGATAAGAACACCTAGGAAAAGTTCTTTGTATTTGATTTTAATTTTTTTTCTACGTAACTGTGATAGAACTAGAAATCTGCCTTCTGGAGAGGTAAACTTTTCCCTTTTCCATTCCCCAATTTCTCTGGAATTTTAGGTTGTTTGTTGTACCACTAGGAAAAATCTCTCCTTCGGCTATGCAGACCAATGATATATGGTCATGGACAACACCAACACTGAGGATTTCTTATCCCTGACACATCTGCAGACAGACATGTGATTTGAATTCTGAGGTCAGGGTGTCCCAGTGGGGCAACAGCTGTCAAAATGAAAGATGCTTTGTAACATTCCATAGTCTCCTCTATCCAAAAAGGTAGGAACTTTCAATATCATCTCACCAAAGATTTAGGTTTTCTCACTTTGTCTTTGCCAATAAATTCATTTAAAAGACTTATCTTTGACTGAGGATTCCTAAGAGTCTAGTAAATCATGATGACCTGGTTATAGTGTAATGCTTTATATGAAATTATACCAAAATATTGAAATAATCTCAATTTATTTGAAGCATAATAATATTCACTGATTATTTATAATATGTATACATAAATGGCATATTTATGTGTAAATATAATTCAATAATCCACTACCATAATGTCCTATATACAGGTATAGCTCAGAGATATTTCAAGTTTGGTTCCAGACCATCAAAATAAAGCAAATATCACAATAAAGCAAGTTATATAAATTTTCTGATTTCCCAATGCATATAAAAGTTATGTTTATACTATACTGTATTCTATTAAATGTGCAATAGCATGTCTTCAAAAAGTGTGTCTTCAAAGTGTGCATAAAATAATGTACATACCTTAATTTAAAAATATTTTTTGCTAATGTTCATAGCAGCACTATTTACAATAGCCAAGACAGGGAAACAACCCAAGTGTGCATCAACAGACGACTGGCTTAAAATGTGGTACATATATATACAATGGAATATTACTCAGCCATAAAAGAGAATGAAATATTGCCATTTGCAGCAACATGGATGGTCTCAGAGAATATTATACTTAGTGAAATAAATCAGAGAATACAAATACTATATGATATCATTTATATGTGGAATCTAGAAAAAGAATAAAAATGAATCGACATACAAAACAAACAGACTCAGAGATGAAGAAAACAAACTTATGGTTACCAAAGGGGAGAGGGAAAGGAGAGGGGCAAATTAGGAGTATGGCACTAACACATACAACTACTATACATAAAATAGATGAGGAACAAGGATTTATTGTATAGCACAGCGAACTATATTCAATATCTTGTAATAAACTGTAATGGAATATAATCAGAAAAAACAACTTGAAACATTTTGTTGTATACCTGAAACTAAAACAACATTGTAAATCAACTATACTTCAATAAAAGATAAATAAATAAAGTAGTAGGATTTTTTTAAAATTTTTTTTGCCTAAAAATGCTATCATGGGAATTCCCTGGTGGCACAGTGGTTGAGAGTCCACCTGCCGATGCAGGGGACATGGGTTCGTGCCCCGGTCCAGGAAGATCCCACAGGCCACGGAGCGGCTGGGCCCGTGAGCCATGGCCACTGAGCCTGCACATCTGGAGCCTGTGCTCCACAACAGGAGAGACCACAACAGAGAGAGGCCCACATACTGCAAAAAAAAAAAAAAAAAAAAATGCTGTCATGCATCTAAGCCTTTGGCAAGTCATAATCTTTTTGCAACAGTAACATCAAAAACCACTGATCACAGATCACCATAACAAATATAAAAATAATGAAAAAGTTTGATATATTGGGGGAATTACAAAACTGTGACACAGAGACACGAAGTGAGCATATGCTGTTGGGAAAATTGTGTTAATTGACATGGTGGGTGCAGTGTTGCCATAAAACTTATATTTGTAAAAAATGCAATAGCTGCAAAGCACAACAAAATGAGGTATGGAGATTGGTTCAAGATGGCAGAGTAGAAGGACGTGTGCTCACTTCCTCTTGCGAGGGCACCAGAATCACAACTAACTGCTGAAAAATCATTGACAGGAAGACACAGGAACTCACCAAAAAAGATACCCCAAATCAAAAGACAAAGGAGAAGCTGCAAAGAGACAGTAGGAGGGGTGCAATCACAGTAAAATCAAATCCCATAACCACTGGGTGGGTGACTAACAAACTGGAGAACAATTACACCACAGAAATCCACCCACTGGAGTGAAGATTCTGAGCCCCACCTCAGGCTTCCCAAACTGGGGTTCTGGCAATGGGAGGAGGAATTCCAAGAGAATCAGACTTTGAAGGCTAGCAGAATTTGATTGCAGGACTTCTATAGGGCTGGGGGAAACAGAGACTCCACTCTTGGAGGGCACACACAAAGTAGTGTGCACATCGGGACCCAGGGGAAGGAGCAGTGACCACAGGGGAGACTGAACCAGACCTACCTGCTGGTGTTGGAGGGTCTCTTGCAGAGGCAAGGGGTGGCAGTGGCTCACCGCAAGGACAGGGACACTGGCAGTGGAGATTCTGGGAGGTGCTCCATGGCATAAGCCTTCTTGGAGTCTGCCATTGGCCCCACTGAGGAGCCTCTATTCTCCAAGGCTGGGTCGCCTCAGGCCAAAGAGGGAGGGAACTCAGCCCCACCCATCAGCAGAAAAGGGGATTAAAGTTTTGCTGAGCTCTGCCCAGGAGAGCAACACCCAGATCTACCCAACACTAGTCCCTCCCATCAGCAAGTTTGCACAGGCCCCTTAGATAGCCTCATCCACAAGAGAGCAGACGCAGAAACAAGAAAAACTACAATCCTGCAGCCTGTGGAATGAAAACCACATTCACAGAAAGATAGACAAGATGAAAAGGCAGAGGGCTATGTAGCAGATGAAGGAACAAGATAAGACCCCAGAAAAACAACTAAATGAAGTGGAGATAGGCAATCTTCCAGAAAAAGAATTCAGAATAATTATAGTGAAGATGATTCAGGACCTTGGAAAAAGAATGGAAGCAAAGATGGAGAAGATGCAAGAAATATTTAACAAAGACCTGGAAGAAGTAAAGAACAAACACCTAGAAGAGTTAAAGAACAACAAAAAAAAGACATGAATAATACAATAACTGAAATTAAAAATACACTAGAAGGAATCAGTAGCTGAATAGCTGAGGCAGAAGAATGGATAAGTGACTAGGAAGACAGAATGGTGGAATTCACTGCTGTGGAAAAGAATAAAGAAAAAGAATGAAAAGAAATGAAGACAGTCTAAGAGACCTCTGAGACAACATTAAACGTGTGAATGTTAACATTATAGGGGTCCCAGAAGGAGAAGGGAAAGAGAAAGGACCCAAGAAAATATTTGAAGAGATTACAGTCGAAAACTTCTCTAACATGGGAAAGGAAATAGCCACCCAAGTCCAGGAAGGGCAGAGAGTCCCAGGCAGGATAAACCCAAGGATAAACACACTGAGACACATAGGAATCAGGTCGACAAAAATTAAAGACAAAGAAAAATTATTAAAAGCAACGAGGGAAAAATGACAAATAACATACAAGGGAACTCCCATAAGGTTAACAGCTGATTTTTCAGCAGAAACTCTACAAGCCAGAAGGGAGTGGCACAATATATTTAAAGTGATGAAAGGGAAGAACCTAAAACCAAGATTACTCTACCCTGCAAGGATCTCATTCAGATTCGATGGAGAAATCAAAAACTTTACAGACAAGCAAAAGCTGAGATAATTCAGCATCACCAAACCAGCTCTATAACAAATGCTAAAGGAACTTCTCTAAGTGGGAAAAGCAAGAGAAGAAAAGGACCTACAAAAACAAACCCAAAACAACTAAGAAAATGGTAATAGAACACACATATTGATTATTACCTTAAATGTGAATGGATTAAATCCTCCAACCAAAAGACACAGGCTCACTGAATGGATACAAAAACAAGACCCATACATATGCTGTCCACAAGAGACCTACTTCAGACCTAGGGACACATACAGACTGAAAGTGAGGGGATGGAAAAAGATATTCCATGCAAATGGAAATCAAAAGAAAGCTGGAGGGCTTCCCTGGTGGCGCAGTGATTGAGAGTCTGCCTGCTGATGCAGGGGACACGGGTTCGTGTCCCGGTCCGGGAAGATCCCACATGCCGCGGAGCGTCTGGGCCCGTGCATCATGGCCGCTGAGCCTGCGTGTCCGGAGCCTGTGCTCCACAACAGGAGAGGCCACAACAGTGAGAGGCCCATGTACTGGAAAAAAAAAAAAAAAAAAAAAAGAAAGCTGGAATAGAATACTCCTATCAGATAAAATAGACTTTAATACTTTTAATATAAAGAATGTTACAAGAAATAAGGAAGGACACTACATAATGATCAAGGAATCAACCCAAGAAGATGATATAACAATTATAAATATATATGCACCCAACATGAGAGCACCTCAATACATAAGGAAAATGCTAACATCTATAAAACATCCATCTGAAAACAGCAGGTTACACTCACTTCTTAAGTTCACACGGAACTTTCTCCACAATAGATCACATCTTGGGTCAAAAATCAAGCCTCAGTAAATTTAAGAAAACTGAAATCATATCAAGCATCTTTTCCGACCACAACACTATGAGATTAGAAATCAATTATAGGGAAAAAAACGTGAAAAACACAAACACATGGAGGCGAAACAATACATTACTAAATAACCAAGAGATCACTGAAGAAATCAAAGAGGAAACCAAAAGATACCTAGAAACAAATGAAAATGAAAACATGACAACCCAAAACCTATGGGATACAGCAAAAGTTGTTCTAAGAGGGAAGTTTATAGCAATAAAATCCTACCTGAAGAAACAAGAAAAATCTAAAATAAATAATCTAACCTTACACCTAAAGGAACTAAAGAAAGAAGAACAAACAAAACAAAAGTTAGTAGAAGGAAAGAAATCATAAAGATCAGAGCAGAAATAAATGAAATAGAAACAAAGAAAACAGTAGCAAAGATAAATAAAACTAAAAGCTGGTGCTTTTTAGAAAAAAAAATTTTAAAGTTTTTTTTGTTTGTTTATTTCTTCTTATTTTTTAATAATTTTTTTAATAAATAGGTTTTTCCTATTTTTTTTATACAGCAGGTTCTTATTAGTCATCAATTTTATACACAACAGTGTATCCATGTCAATCCCAATCACCCAATTCATCACACCACAACTCCCAACCCCCCCGCCCCGTGGCTTTCCCACCTTGGTGTCCATATGGTTGTTCTCTACATCTGTGTCTCTATTTCTTCCCTGCAAACGAGTTCATCTGTACCATTTTTCTAGGTTCCACATATATGGGTTAATATACGATATTTGTTTTTCTCTTTCTGACTTACTTCACTCTGTATGACAGTCTCTGGATCCATCCACGTCTCAACAAATAACCCAATTTCATTCCTTTTTATGGCTGAGTAAATTCCATTGTATATATGTTCCACATCTTCTTTATCCATTCATCTGTTTATGGGCATTCAGTTTGCTTCCATGACCTGGCTATTGTAAATAGTGCTGCAATTAACTTTGGGGTGCATGTGTCTTTTTAAATTGTGGTTTACTCTGGGTATATGCTCAGTAGTGGGATTACTGGATCATATGATAATACTATTTTTACTCTTTTAAGGAACCTCCATACTGTTCTCCATAGTGGCTGTATCAGTTTACATTCCCACCAACAGTGCAAGAGGGTTCCCTTTTCTCCACACCCTCTCCAGCATTTGTTGTTTGTAGATTTTCTGATGATGCCCATTCTAACTGGTGTGAGGTGATACCTCATTATAGTTTAGATTTGCATTTCTCTAATAATTAGTGACGTTGAGCATCTTTTCATGTGCCTCTTGGCCATCTGTATGTCTTCTTTGGAGAAATGTCTATTTAGGTCTTCTGCCCATTTTTGATAGGGTTTTTTTTTTTTTTTTTGTAATATTGAGCTGCATGTGCTGTTTATATATTTTGGAGATTAATCCTTTGTCCGTTGATTCATTTGCAAATATTTTCTTCCATTCTGAGGGTTGTCTTTTCATCATGTTTATGGTTTCCTTTGCTGTGCGAAAGCTTCTAAGTTTCATTAGGTCCCATCTGTTTATTTTTCTTTTTATTTCCATTACTCTAGGAGGTGGATCAAAAAAGAACTTGCAGTGATTTATGTCAAAGAGTGTTCTTCCTTGGTTTTCCTCTAAGAGTTTTAGTGTCTGGTCTTATATTTAGGTCTCTAATCCATTTTGAGTTTATGTTTGTGTATGGTGTTAAGGAGTGTTCTAATTTCATTCTTTTACATGTAGCTGTCCAGTTTTACCAGCACCGCTTATTGAAGAGACTGTCTTTTCTCCATTGTATATCCTTGCCTCCTTTGTCATAGATTAGTTGACCATAGGTGCGTGGGTTAACCTCTGGGCTTTCTATCTTGTTCCACTGGTCTATGTTTCTGTTTTTGTGCCAGCAACATATTGTCTTGATTACTGTAGCTTTGTAGTATAGTCTGAAGTCAGGGAGTCTGATTCCTCCATCTCCGATTTTTTCCCTCAAGACTGCTTTTGTTATTTGGGGTCTTTTGTGTCTCCATACAAATTTTAAGATTTTTTGTTCTAGTTCCATAAAAAATACCATTGGTAATTTGATAGGGATTGCATTGAATCTGCAGATTGCTTTGGGTAGTACAGTCATTTTCACAATATTGATTTTTCCAATCCAAGAACATGTATATCTCTCCATCTGTTGGTATGATCTTTAATTTCTTTCAACAGTGTCTGATAGTTCTCTGTATACAGGTCTTTTGTCTCCCTAGGTAGGTTTATTCCTAGGTATTTTATTCTTTTTGTTCCAATGGTAAATGAGAGTGTTTCCTTAATTTCTCTTTCAGATTTTTCATCATTAGTGTATAGGAATGCAAGAGATTTTTGTCCATTAATTTTGTACCCTGCAACTTTACCAAATTCATTAATTACCTCTAGTAGTTTTCTGGTGGCATCTTTAGGATTCTCTATGTATAGTATCATGTCATTGGCAAACAGTGACAGTTTTACTTCTTCTTTTCTAATTGTATTCCTTTTGTTTCTTTTTCTTCTCTGATTGACAAGCATAGGAATTCCAAATCTATATTGAACAATAGCAGTGCGAGTGGACATCCTTGTCTTGTTCCTTATCTTAGAGGAAATGCTTTCAGTTTTTCACCATTGAGAATAATGTTTGCTGTGGCTTTGTCATATATGACCTTTATTATGTTGAGGTAGGTTCCCTCTATGCCCACTTTCTGGAGAGTTTTTATCATAAATTGGTGTTGAATTTTGTCTAAAACTTTTTCTGCATCTATTGAGATGATCATACGGTTTTTATTCTTCACTTTGTTAATATGGTGTACCACATTAATTGATTTGCGTATATTGAAGAATCCTTGCATACCGGGGATAAATCCCACTTGATCATGGTGTATGATCCTTTTAATGTGTTGTTGGAATCTGTTTGCTAGTATTTTGTTCAGGATTTTTCCATCTACTTTCCTCAGTGATATTGGTCTGTAAGTTTCTTTTTTTGTAATATCTTTGGTTTTGGTATCAGGGTGATGGTGGTCCCATAGAATGAGTTTGGGAGTGTTCCTTCCTCTGCAATTTTTTGCAAGAGTTTGAGAAGGATGGGTGTTAGCTCTTCTCTAAATGTTTCATAGAATTCACCTGTGAAGCCATCTGGTCCTGCACATTTGTTTGTAGGAATATTTTTAATCACAGTTTCAAATTCATTACTTGTGATTGGTCTGTTCATATTTTCTACTTCTTCTTGGTTCAGTCTTGGAAGGTTATGCCTTTCTAAGAATTTGTCCATTTCTTCCAGGTTGTCCATTGTATTGGCATAGAGTTGCTTGTAGTAGTCTCTTAGGATGCTTTATATTTCTGCAGTGTGTGTTGTAACTTCTCCTTTTTCATTTCAAATTTTATTGATTTGAGTCCTCTCCCTCTTTTTCTTGATGAGTATGGCTAATGGTTTATCAATTTTCTTTATATTCTCAAAGAACCAGGTTTTAGTTTTATTTATCTTGGCTATTGTTTTCGTTGTTTCTATTTCATTTATTTCTGCTCTGATCTTTATGATTTCTTTCCTTCTGCTAACTTTGGGTTTTGTTCATTCTTCTAACTCTATTTCTTTTAGGTGTAAGGTTAGATTTTTTAGTTGAGATTTTTCTTGTTTCTTGAGGTAGGCTTGTATAGCTATGAACTTCCCTCTTAGAACTGCTTTTGTTGCATCCCATAGGTTTTGGATCGTCTTGTTTTCATTGTCATTTGTCTCTAGGTATTTTTTGATTTCCTCTTTGATTTCTTCAATGATCTCTTGGTTATTTAGTAACGTATTGTTTAGCCTCCACGTGTTTGTAGTTTTTACATTTTTTCCTCTGTAATTCATTTCTAATCTCATAGCGTTGTGGTCAGAAAAGATGCTTGATATGATTTCAATTTTCTTAAATTTACTGAGGCTTGATTTGTGACCCAAGATGTGATCTATCCTGGAGAATGTTTTGTGCACACTTGAGAAGAAAATGTAGTCTGCTGTTTTTGGATGGAATATCCTATAAATATCAATTAAATCTATCTGGCCTATTGTGTCATTTAGAGCTTCTCTTTCCTTATTTATTTTCATTTTGGATGATCTGTCCATTGCTGTAAGTGAGGTGTTATTAAAGTTCCCCACTATTATTGTGTTACAGTTGATTTCCTCTTTTATAACTGTTAGCAGTGGCCTTATGCATTGAGGTGCTCCTACGTTGGGTGCATATATATTTATAATTGTTATATCTTCTTCTTGGATTGATCCCTTGATCATTATGTAGTGTCCTTCCTTGTCTGTTGTAATATTCTTTATTTTAAAGTCTATTTTATCTGATATTGTATTACTACTCCAGCTTTCTTTTGATTTCCATTTGTATGGAATATCTCTTTCCATCCCCTCATTTTCAGTCTGTATGTGTCCTTAGGTCTGAGTGGGTCTCTTGTGGACAGCATATATATGGGTCTTGTTTTTGAATCCATTTAGCAAACCTGTGTCTTTTGGTTGGAGCATTTAATCCATTCACATTTAAGGTAATAATTGATATATATGTTCCTATTACCATTTTCTTAATTGTTTTGGGTTTGTTTTTGTAGGTCCTTTTCTTCTCTTGTGTTTCCCATTTAGAGAAGTTCCTTTAGCATTTGTTGTAGAGCTGGTTTGGTGGGGCTGAATTCTCTTAGCTTTTGCTTGTCTGTAAAGCTTTTGACTTCTCCATTGAATCTGAATGAGACCCTTGCTGGGTAGAGTAATCTTGGTTGTAGGTTTTTCCCTTTCATCACTTTAAGTATATCATGCCACTCCCTTCTGGCTTGTAGAGTTTCTGCTGAGAAATCAGCTGTTAACCTTATGGGAGTTCCCTTGTATGTTATTTGTTGTTTTTCCCTTGCTGCTTTCAATAATTTTTCTTTGTCTTTAATTTTTGTCAATTTGATTCCTATGTGTCTCCGTGTGTTTCTCCTTGGGTTTCTCCTGTATTGGACTCGTTGCACTTCCTGGACTTGGGTGGTTATTTCCTTTCCCATGTTAGGGGATTTTTCAATTATAATCTCTTCAAATATTTTCTTGGGTCCTTTCTCTCTCTCTTCTCCTTCTGGGACCCCTATAATGCGATTGTTGGTGTGTTTAATGTTGTCCTAGAGGTCTCTTAAGCTGTCTTCATTTCTTTTCATTCTTTTTTCTTTAGTCTGTTCTGCAGCAGTGAATTCCAACATTCTGTCTTCCTAGTCACTTATCCGTTCTTCTGCCTCAGTTATTCTTCTATTGATTCCTTCTAGTGTAGTTTTCATTTCAGTTATTGTATTGTTCATCTCTGTTTGTTTGTTCTTTACTTCTCCTCAGTCTTTGTTAAACATTTCTTGCAACTTATTGATCTTTGTCTCCATTCTTTTTCCGAAGTCCTTGATCATCTTCACTATCATTGTTCTGAATTCTTTTTCTGGAAGGTTGCATATCTCCACTTCACTTAATTGATTTTTCTGGGGTTTTATCTTGTTCCTTCATCTGGTACATAGCCTTCTGCCTTTTCATCTTGTCTGTCTTTCTGTGAATGTAGTTTTTGTTCCACAGGCTGCAGGATTGTAGTTCTGCTTGCTTCTGCTCTCTGCCCTCTGGTGGATGAGGCTATCTCAAAGCTGGTTCTTTGAGAAGATAAACAAAACTGATAAACCATTAGCCAGACTCATCAAGAAAAAGAAGGAGAGGACTCAAATCAATAAAATTTGAAATGAAAAAGGAGAAGTTACAACGGACACTGCAGAAATACAAAGCATCCTAAGAGACTGCTACTTGCAACTCTATGTCAATAAAATGGACAACTTGGAAGAAATTGACAAATTCTCAGAAAGGCATAACCTTCCAAGACTGAACCAGGAAGAAACAGAAAATATGAACAGACCAATCACAAGTAATGAATTTGAAACTGTGATTAAAAATATTCCTACAAACAAATGTGCAGGACCAGATGGCTTCACAGGTGAATTCTATGAAACATTTAGAGAAGAGCTAACACCCATCCTTCTCAAACTCTTGCAAAAAATTGCAGAGGAAGGAACACTCCCGAACTCATTCTATGAGACCACCATCACCTTGTTACCAAAACCAGACAAAGATATTACAAAAAAAGAAACTTACAGACCAGTATCACTGAGGAAAGTAGATGGAAAAATCCTGAACAAAATACTAGCAAACAGATTCCAACAACACATTAAAAGGATCACACACCGTGATCAAGTGGGATTTATCCCAGGGATGCAAGGATTCTTCAATATATGCAAATCAATCAATGTGATACACCATATTAACAAATTGAAGAAGAAAAACCATATGATCATCTCAATAGATGCAGAAAAAGTTTTAGACAAAATTGAATACCCATTTATTAAAAACTCTCCAGAAAGTGGGCATAGAGGGAACCTACCTCAACATAATAAAAGCTATATACAACAAACCCACAGCAAACATCATTCTCAATGGTGAAAAACTGAAGGCATTTCCTCTGTGATCAGGAACAAGACAAGGATGTCCACTGTCACCACGATTACTCAACATAATTTTGGAAGTCCTAGCCATGGCTATCAGAGAAGAAAAAGAAATAAAAGGAATACAAAATGGAAAAAAAGAATTAAAACTGTCACTGTTTGCAGATGACATGATACTATATATAGAGAATCCTAAGGATGCCACCGGAAAACTACTAGAGCTAATCAATTAATTAGGTAAAGTTGTAGGATACAAAATTAATGCACAGAAAACTCTTCTATTCATATACAATAACAATGAAAGATCAGAAAGAGAAATTAAGGAAACAATCCCATTCACCACTGCAACAAAAAGAATAAAATACCTAGGAATAAACCTATCTAAGGAGGTAAAAGACCTGTACTCAGAAAACTATAAGACACTGATGAAAGCAATCAAAGATAGCACAAACAGATGGAGAGATATACCATGTCCTTGGATTGGAAGAATCAATATTTTGAAAATAACTATACTATTCAAAGCAATCTACAGATTCAATGTAATCCCTATCAAATTACCAATGGCATTTTTACAGAACTAGAACAAAAAATCTTAAAATTTGTATGCAGACACAAAAGACCCCGATTAGCCAAAGCAATCTTGAGGGAAAAAAACGAAGGTGGAGGAATCAGACTCCCTGACTTCAGGCTACACGACAAAGCTACAGTAATCAAGACAATATGGTAGTGGCACAAAAACAGAAATGTAGATCAATGGAACAAGATAGAAAGCACAGAGATGAACCCACGCACCTATGGTCAACTGATCTATCACAAAGGAAGCAAGGATATACAATGGAGAAAAGACAGTCTCTTCAATAAGTAGTGCTAGGAAAACTGGACAGCTACATGTAAAAGAATGAAATTAGAACACTCCTTAACACCATACACAAAAAGTAAGTCAAAATGGATTAAAGACCTAAATGTAAGACCAGAAACTATAAATCTCTTAGAGGAAAACATAAGCAGAACACTCTGTGACATAAATCACAGCAAGATTTTTTTGACCTACCTCCTAGAGTAATGGAAATAAAAACAAAATAAACAAGTGGGACATAATGAAATTTAAAACTTTTGCACAGCAAAGGAGACTATAAACAAGATGAAAAGACAAGCCTCAGAATGGGAGTAAATATTTGCAAACGAATCAATGGACTAAGGATTAATCTCCAAAATATATAAATAGCACATGCAGCTCAATATTAGAAAAAAAAAAAAAAAAAAAACAACCCAATCAAAAAATGGGCAGAAGACCTAAATAGACATTTCTCCAAAGAAGACATACAGATGGCCAAGAGGCACATGAAAAGATGCTCAACATCACTAATTATTAGAGAAATGCAAATCAAAACTACAATGAGGTATCACCTCACACTGGTTAGAATCGGCATCATCAGAAAATCTACAAACAACAAATGCTGGAGAGGGTGTGGAGAAAAGGGAACCCTCCTGCACTATTGGTGGGAATGTAAATTGGTACAACCTCTATGGCAAATAGTATGGAGGTTCCTTAAAAAACTAAGAATAGAACTACCATATGATCCAGCAATCCCGCTACTGGGCATATACCCAGACAGAATCATAATTCAAAAAGACACATGCACCCCAACATTAATTGCACTATTTACAATAGCCAGATCATGGAAGCAACATAAAAGCCCATCAAGAGATGAATGGGTAAAGAAGATGTGGTACATATATACAATGTAATATAAATAGGAACGAAATTGGGGCATTTGTAGAGATGTGGATCGACCTAGAGACTATCATACAGAGTGAAGTATGTCAGAAAGAGAAAAACAAATATCGTATATTAACACATATATGTGGAATCTAGATAAATGATACAGATGAACTGGTTTGGTTCATCTGTATGGGCAGAAATAGAGACATAGATGTAGATAACAAATGTATGGACACCAAGGGGAAAAGTGGCTTGGGGCAGTGGTGTGATGAATTGGGAGATTGGGATTTACATGTATACCCCAATATGTATAAAATAGATAACTAATAAGAACCTGCTGTATAAAAAGATAAAATAAAATTCAATAAAATAAAATGAGGTATATCTGTATACTATTTTACTCTGTAAAAACAACTTACTCTTGTACTTGAACAGTTATAAAATCTAATTGGAAGTAAAAAGTTGTTTATCAACTTCTTTAAAAATTACTTCCAGGAATCTGCATTTATAAAAAGTGATGTTCTCTTGAAACCGTTTCTTCTGTGGTTAGCAAACCAACCATGCTTTTTTTTTTTCACCAAAGGCTGATGATGTACAGTCATCCCTCATCCACATCCTGGAGATACCAAAATCTAGGGATGCTCAAGCTCTTTATATAAAATGTAGTAATACAGTATTTGCATATAACGTATGCACATCCTCCTGTATATTTTAAATCATTTCAATTCCTTATAATACCTAATACAATGTAAATACTATGTAAATAGTTGTAAATACAATCTAAATGCTATGTAAATAGTGACCAGAGTATGAAAATTCAAGGTTTGCTTTTTGGAACTTTCTGGGTTTTTTTGGTTTTTTTTCTGAATATTTTTGATCCACAGTTAGTTAAATCCATGGATGTGGAATCTGCTGATTGAGGGCTGACTACTGCAGTCCTAACTAGAGATTACCTAAATCAGATTTGAAAAAAAAGAACAGTACTAAAAACCAGGAGCCATCTTCTGCCACATATTTATTGTAGATATGCAGATGGTTGAGACAGCTCTTACTTCCATCCTGGCCCCAGAGAAAGAAAGGGCTCTCTGGGTTACATGTTCTGCAGCTTCTCCTTCCTTAGGGAAAATGTTCAAACTTTTCTCACAGAGAAATGTAACTTCAGGGCATCTCACAATAAGAAAGAGGGAGGAACCTGACTCAGATGAAAAATATCACAATTTTACTATTTAAAGTTCCACTCTTGAATATGTGTAAAAGTGTGTAACTTTAGAGATGGGGATATCAGAGAATGGGGAGAGGGAAAGAAAACATTAGCCTAAGGCAAAAACTAATTGGCCAACTCAGGAAGAAGGGGGGGAATTTACCTGGCAATTTTTGAGAAGGAAAAATGAAAACTATTCTAAAACTTTGAAAGATTAATTTAGAGTTCTCTTTGGAAACTGTCGGCTTAATAAGTCTCTAGTCATATTTAAGCTAAACTAGGTATCCATATCTGAAAGAAATGAGAGAGTTGGACAAATAGCTGACAGTGATTGAGCCAAGAGGATAATATGTTAATAATTATTAAATCTGTAGTCCAGAAACCTGTCATTCTAGACAGTGGAATAAGATGAATATTTGCACAGTGACCAAATTTCAGTGGGTTTTAAAGTTCCAAGCAGATAAAACAAGCTGTCATATACCTGTGGCAATACCTAAGGACCATAAACATCTTAGAATTGACAAAGTGAAGGCAAACATCTTTCTTGAAAATGTTTACTATGATGGAATGTGAGAGCAAATGATTTCTGTCCTTTTTTCACCCTCAGAAAGACCCAGAATGTTTAATAAGAATATCCAGTAACATACATTACATAATTATACTGCTTCATCCAAGGGAGAAGAGAATGTCTCTAGCAGATCCTGAGGGCTGCTAAAAAAAATCAACCCTTTGATAAAGCAATGGATTTCAAAAATTTAAATTGCTTAATATGTAATGTGTTCGTGTGTGTGTGTGTGTGTGTGTGTGTGTGCATGTGCATGTGTGCATGTTCTAGTCTATGCTACAGATTCTATATTTGAAACTGTTTTATTCTGCATTGGGTATATTTTGTTTACCCTTCCACATTCCTTCTCCACCCCTTCATGCCCAAAGGGAGAGTCCTGCCTCAATACGCAACCTTGCCATCTGATTTGTGCATAGTTGCTTACTATGGTGGTGACTTGTGATTTTTCTCATGCTGTTTCACAACTGTCCATTTTCCAGTTTTAGAACCAAAATTATTCTAGCACTTCACGTATTTTTCTCAAAGTATATTCCACATGATAGGTGGTCTATGAAATTTACATTTTTACTGGCCTTCATAAATTCCTTTTAATCCTGCATTTTTTAAACCAACTTCACTACTCATTGACACTCAGCACTTAATGAAATAATTAACAATGCCTTAATATATTAAGTATCTCCTATGGGTTAGTTTTCATGCTAGGTACTTTACATGCGATACCATATGATCATATGATCCTCTATCATTTGAGGAAGATATTATTTATCAACTTTTATAAGATGTAGAAACTAAGGGTCATAGAAGTCAAATGCTTGTCCAAGATGACAGAACCAGAATTAGAAATGAAGGTTGAGTGATTCCAAAGCCCAGGCTCTTTAAATATAAGGCATATAACCAGACAAGGACATTGCTATTTTAATACCTCCCTATTATAATCATTGTGTAGTTATAGGAAATGGGCATGTACACATATAAGAGAAAAATATAAAAGAATTGATTTAGAATGACATAGGATGGGATGATTTGAATGCCATTCCGTTTCCTTTTTACTCTTCTATCTTGTCCTAAAGAACATTTTTAGTTCTCATATCTCTCTTCCTTGATTGACTACTATTCTCATCTACCCCTACCAACACACACACACACACACACACACCTGCAATTTCTTCCACTTTGATTTCTTTTCTCATCGAACTTCTAGAGTTTTCTACTCATGCTGTTTCTCTTTCTCCACCGCCAAGTCGCCTTTCAATCCACTACAATACAGTTTTCCCAATACCACCACCATGTGACAGAAACTGTTCTTATAAAGTTCACTAATGTTCTCCACATTTCCAGACACAAGGGACTTTTTAAAATGCTCATCTTAATCAATAGATGGCACTTCTTCATTCTTTTTTCCCTAGCTTTACTGAGTTATAATTGACATATAACATTGTATAACTTTAAGGTATACACTGTGTTGATTTGATACCCTTATATACTGCAAAATGATTACCACCACAGTGTTAGCTAATACCTGTATCACATCACATAATTAATATTTCTTTTTTTGTGATGACATTTAAGCTCTACTCTCTTAGCAACTTTCAAGTATATAAGAGTGTTATTAACTATAATCACTATGCTGAATTCCATCATATGATTGGGCTCTGCTTTTCCTTCTATGTCACTGTACCTTCCTTCTGTTTAGTTTACTGGGTTCTTTTCCCTTCCCAACATCTAAAATTTGGCATTTTCACATTATATCTCTTCTATTCTTTCCCCTAGTTAGCAACATTCCTTCCCAGAGATTTAAATACTAATTTTCTGTTGAATACTTTCAAATTTGTATCTCTAGACCTATCTCATAGGTAACTCAGACTTAACATGTAGGAAAAGTTAATGATAATGACAACCGTTTTTATTACACATATTATGTGTCAGTCACTGTTGTAAGTACTTTACACACACTAAATCATACAATCCTCACAGTAACCTTCTTTGGTAGTATTATTATTATCTTTGTTTTATAAACAAGAATAATGTGAGAGTTTGAGTAATTTGCCCAAGATCACAAAGTAAGCAAGAGGCAGAGAAAGTTTTTGACCCAGTTTAGTTCTAGAGATCTTGCTCTTTACTAGACTCTATATCTCTTTGCCTAAAATCATCTTTCCTCACTCTTCATGTGGAAAGTTAGGAAGCACTCTCCTCTTTTAGGAATAAGCCTACATTTTACCTATTCAGAAAAGCTGTCCTTACTCATCCTATCTGGAGGAACTCCTGCCTGCTTGTTCTCTCTTAGCCTCCTATTTATTTCTTTGAAATTATTTATTACAAATTGTAAGTCATGCAATTTACTCATCATTTACTTCTGTCAGATAACATGGATTGTTTTGCTCAATACCCATTCTAATCCCTTTTTGGTGTGCCTTCCTGAACTGCTGAGGTGGGAGGCCTAAAATCTACTTTTCTAAAATTACCTTGCAGCTGGGTTTTTCCATGTGATTTAGTTTCCACCATTTAGAAGCTCTCACAGGGGTAATTAATTTAGAAATAAGTTATGTGGGGCCATAAGGAACAGTTTTGC
Source organism: Globicephala melas (assembly GCF_963455315.2). Classification (NCBI taxonomy): domain Eukaryota; kingdom Metazoa; phylum Chordata; class Mammalia; order Artiodactyla; family Delphinidae; genus Globicephala; species Globicephala melas. Next base: position 97,730,916 of record NC_083318.1, on the reverse strand, counting down.
TCAAACAGATTTTGGCAGAAAAGGCACAGTTCTAGAAGTGGCAGGTGTGGCAGAAAATTCAAGGTACTGCAGCTCCTGATTGTTGCAGAACCAGCATGGTTCTGGAGCTGTCAACAGTGGTAGAAGCTTCTTGATAATGTAGTTTCCTGATTGTGGTGGAAGTTGCAGCTTTTTGCCAGCTCAGTTCTGCAGTGTGACTTAAGTGTAGAAACTCAGTCTGGAGTCTGTTTCTTCAGTCCTCCAAATGATTTTATGAACTTATATATTTATAAGTTATATAAATATTCTTATTAAATTCTTATTAATATTTATATTAAATCTCTTTGTGCTTAAACCAGATTTAGTAGACTCTGTTGTCTGCAACTAAGAACCTTGGTCATTATATCTAATAATTTTTGTTTCTGTCTTATCTGCCAGACTATAAGCACTTCAAGAGAAGTTAGCCTTTTACTGTTGATTGCTGAATTCCCACTGTCAAGTAGAGCTTAGCTCATAGCAGGTGTTAATATATTATTACTGAATTTCATGACAAAGATTTAAAAATGTTTAATTTCTTCTACAATTATAGAAACTGCTTTGGAATACCAGCTAAAAAACTTCCTGCCAGCCTACCTTCCTCTTTCTCTATGTGTATTATATTTCATTTCACCTTGGTCCTAGAATATGATGTATCAAGGAGACCAAGATTGCTGAATAGGTATCAGTTACTCACTGTTCCTAAAATTTGTCATGGTTTCTCATGAGCTTTTGCTCCTATTTGGAATACCCCGTCCTCCACTTTTCTACTACATAGACTCCTACTTGTTTTTCAAGGACAAGCTAAATTATTTTCTTGCAGCAGCCTCTCCTGTACTTCCCCCAAGTGATTAATTAATCACACCTTAATCTGTGTTCTTGTAATACATTGTAGATATTTTATTATAGTATTTATAACATTTTAATATTATATATTAATGTGATTAATAATAATAACATTTTATTATTCTGAGTCATTGTGTTACAATTACTAGGTGAAATAAAATGTATGGGTGAAGAACATTAAAACAACAAAATGCTTTTGTGAAAATGTGCTATAAACTCACAAATGTAAGTTATTTTTTCTTTCCATGTGACCAAATAGGGTTTATTCCAATAGTACACTCTCAGGAACTCTAACAACATAATTTTTATTCTTTCTCATTTTAAATCATGTCAAACTCACAGAACAGTACAAGAACAGTACAAAGAACTCTCATGTACCCTTTACCCAGAGACATTATTCAAGTTTTTCCAACTTTCCCAGTAATGTTCTTTAGGAAAGGGATCCATCCAGGATCATGTGTTGCAACTAGCTTTGTCTAGTCTCTGGGAACAGGTCCTCAGCCCTCCCTTGACTCTCATGACCTTAATATTTCAAAAGATTACAGGTCAGTTATTTTGTAGACTCCACAAGTTTGTGTTTGTCTGATGTGTCTTCCCAATAACATGAAGATTATGTGTATTGGGCAGGAACTACATATTGATAGAACGATGGGTGATGCTGCATCCCCTTGAGGGGCACTTGAAGTTGATTTGCCCCATGCCTGGTAGTTTGCTCACTAGAGTAAGGTGGCATTGCCCAGATGTCTCCACTATAAAGTTTCTCTTTTTCCCTTTGTAATTAATAAGTATTTTTGTGGGAAGATACTTTGACACTAGTAAATATCCTGTCCCCTGTCCAACTTTCACTCCCTAGTTTCTTTTTCTTTTTTAACATCTTTATTGGAGTATAATTGCTTTACAATGTTGTGTTAGTTTCTGCTGTGTAACAAAATGAATCAGCTATATGTATACATATATCCCCATATCCCATCCCTCTGGTGCTTCCCTCCCACCCTCCCTATCCCACCCCTCTAGGTGGTCACAAAGCGCTGAGCTAATCTCCCTGTGCTATGCAGCTGCTTCCCACTAGCTATCTATTTTACATTTGGTAGTGTATATATGTTAATGCTACTCTCTCACTTCGTCCCAGCTTACCTTTCCCCCTCCCCATGTCCTCAAGTCTATTCCCTACATCTGCATCTTTATTCCTGTCCTGCCCCTAGGTTCATCAGAACCAATTTGTTTTTAGATTCCATATATATGTGTTAGCATATGGTACTTGTTTTTCTCTTTCTGACTTACTTCACTCTGTATGACAGACTCTAGGTCCATCCACCTCACTACAAATAACTCAATTTCATTTCTTTTTATGGCTGAGTAATATTCCATTGTATATATGTGCCACAACTTCTTTATCCATTCATCTGTTGATAGACCCTTAGGTTGCTTCTATGTCCTGGCTATTGTAAATAGTGCTGCAATGAACATTGTGGTACATGTCTCTTTCACAAATGTAAGTTATTATCTTTATTTTTACATGCAGAAGCAGAGGAAAGTTATTGCTCAATTTCACTTATTTCTCTTTCCAGGTAGGTAGACCTCCAATTTCTTCCATTTATCTTCTTTTTGTGGACTGACTTACACATGACCTGACTTTTGGAAGCCCAAGAAAGAAGGGCCAGGAAGCCTTTGGCATACACATGCTAATCTGTATGGCTGACTTGAAGTGTAGAAGCCTCCCTCAGAGTAATTCCTCAGAAAATTAAGGAACAATTCAGTTTGGAGCTAGTTCATTCCTGCATACAAAACATTATAATACTGTCCTCAAACAGATAAACACAAGTGAATGATTTTTACTTTTTTTGTTCCTTTTAAATGATTTATACTCATTTTCAAAATCATGCTGTATTGCAAGTATACCAAAATGACTACTTCTCTGGTCATTTAGAGAATTTTCTTTCATAACATTTAATATATTAGGTGACTCATATTCAAACAATAAAAAGGTTTATTATTTCCAATATTTTCAATTTTCTTCTTTAGTGGCTTTTGTTAGCACATGTTTGAAAACAGGTCTTATTTTGTATTTTGAATATTTTATTTGAAATATCTAGCATTTGTAATATTAATACATATCTCCACTGATTTTTATTTTATTTTTGTTAATAAACAAATATTTACATCAAAAATAAAGTAAAAAATCAAAGAGATAATATTTACAATATTAAACATAAGCCAGATGTGGAAGCATGCTTTTCCAGATTAAACATTTACTGAGTTGGCAGAAAACGGCTTTCTTCCTCATTCATCCAAGTTAAGTTTTGTTTGAATGGATTCTAATTTCTTATTCCTTTACCCTTTTCACCATCTTTCTGTTGCTTTGTTTATGTAATAGTGATTTTTCCTTACCACTGCCTTCCACAGTTCTGTACAGCTGCTTCCCAGATGAGCTAAATAGCTCATTTTCATCTTTACACAAGTCTAAACTATGGGTTAATCCTACATGGCTTTCACAGACACAGTGACTGAAATCTCCTTGTGACAGTTCTCATATATACATGCATGTTTTTATTTTCTGCAGATATTCAAGTAAACTTGACTATAGAAAAGCACAAAACATCGTCATCTGGTTCTGCATCCTTCAAATCTTACGTATTCTTTGAAAACTAGTGGAGACAAGGTCTCAAATTACGAAGAACATAAAGTATGCATTTGGAAATAAAGAAAATGGACCTTTCCAGCAAATTGAGAGTTTCTAATTTTTTTCTTTTCTACTAAAGGTTGATTAACTAATTTCTACAGAGTATTTCACCCAAATGCCTTTAAAGTGGCTTCAATCAACATGAGCTGATGAACTAAAGCAATAATTTCCTTTCCTTTTTTTACTGTGTTCATTTTTCTGCACTTTCTTGACAGTTCATCACAGACAAAGGACTTAAGCACCAGCATACTCTCCAACTTAAACAGTAAAATCCCAAGGATCAGACATGCAGGCTTCCATTCAGATGGATGATAATGGACAGAGCTTGTGGGAACTAATAAGAAGGATTGTTGGCATTCCCAATGACTTGCCTTTTCATGTTGGACTTGTTTATTGCTTTCCTTATTTGAAGGTAAGGGAGGGAAATGAGAGGTTGAATTCTGGGTTATGGCTAAAGATGCTAAACCATTTAAAGTGCCATTATTCCATTTCATTAAATTTTGGCACAGAAGTGCATGCACATGTTACCAGATTGTAAGGTGTGTTCATGAATCAGAATTACACAGCTTGAGGGCTTATCTGGTTCACATTCTTTCTCGAAAAATGATTATGTAAAAATAAGTAAAAATCAAATATAAATGTTGATATAAAGTAAAGATCCTGAGAGTTAAAGAATAAAAATGTTGGTATGGAATTTTTAGATGCATGTCATCAAGTTAACTTCCCTTCTGTTGTGCCTTTACAAATTTATGCATGATGGAACATAAATGACTCAGAATATGAATGTGTTAACAAGCCTTTACAATATTTGTGTGTGTGAGAGTTTGAATATATACACTGTATTGCTGTTTCCATAGCTAAATAACATCAAATTGTGCTAATGTGGGAAAGTCAGGAAATCAAAGAATTATATTAATTGTTTCTGAATTCAAATGCTCAGGCAAACTGCAGTTGGGTTTGCCTTCTTCAGCTGAGTGTGCCTAGGGCTAGGTGTGAAATCTTTGTATGTTCCTGGATCCTCTTATAGAAATAGACAAAGGTAAGACATATCAGGATTTTGATTTCATTCTTCTCATTTGCTCATGAAAACAAAATTGAGAAATCATCAAATTGAACTGAATTATTTAATTCTTTTAAAATGAGCAGCCTTACTCGTAAAAGTAGGGTTAGGGAAAATAAAAAATAACACACAGAGTGTTCTCTTTACAACAAAATCTTTAAGATCAGCTTGATTTTTCAAATTGTTCTGGTTTTGAAATTTATGTGAAAAATTTTGTAACATTTGAAAATGAAATCATATATTGTTTAAAGAAACTGGTCTCACGTTGCTTCATTCAATTTCATAAATTAGTAGAACTGGAATGAATTTAATTTTACAAGTAATTTGGCAGTTCAAGTTCTAAATTTTATAAGCTCTTTTATCCCGCCTTACTGCCCTACACTCCCTTTATGTAACAAAGTAGAACCAAATGGAAATTTGATAATATAAAGAAATCATTTCTATACAAAAACCAGAAGAAAATTCAGATACTTTGTACATATCACACTCTATATTCTTGGACATTTATGAAAATAGTGAAAGATTATACTAAAATTTTAATTAGTTTTTGAATAAAAGAGGCAAGAGTGGGCATCCTTGTCTTGTTCCTGATCTTAGAGGAAATGTTTTCAGTTTTTCACCATTGAGAATGATGCTAGCTGTGGATTTGTCATATGTGGTCTTTATTATGTTCCATCTATGCCCACTTTCTGAAGAGTTTTTATCATAAATCAATGTTGAATTTTGTCAAAAGATTTTTCTGCATCTATTGAGATGATCATATGGTGTTTATTCTTCAATTTGTTAATGTGGTGTATCACATTGATTGATTTGTGGATATTGAAAAGTCCTTGCATCACTGGGGTACATCCCACTTGCTCATGGTATATGATACTTTTAATGTATTATTGGAGTCGGTTTTCTGGTCTTTGTTGAGGAGTTTTGTATCTATGTTCATCAGTGATATTGGCCTGTAATTTTCCTTTTTTTGTGTGTTATCTTTGTCTGGTTTTGGTATCAGGGTGACAGTGGCCTCATAGAATGGTTCTGAAGTGTTCCTTCCTCTTTCATTTTTGGAATAGTTTCAGAAGGATAGGAGTCAACTCTTCTCTAAATGGTAGAATTCACCTCTGAAGCCATCTGGCCCTTGAATTTTGCTTGTTGGGAGTTTTTTAATTACTGAATTAATTTCAGTACTGGTAATTGGTCTGTTCATATTTTCAATTTCTTCCTGGTTCAGTCTTGGGAGATTGTACCTTTCTACGAATGTGTCCATTTCTTCTAGGTTGTCCCTTTTATTGGTGTATAGTTGCTTGTGGTAGATTCTTATGATCCTTTTTATTTCTATAGTGTTGGTTGTAACTTCTCCTTTTTCATTTCTGATTGTATTGATTTGTGCCCTCTTCCTTATTTTCTTGATGAGTCTGGCTAAAGTTTTATCAATTTTGTTTATCTTTTCAAAGAACTAGCTTTTAGTTTCATTGATATTTTCTACTGTTTTTTAGTCTGTACTTCATTTATTTCTGCTCTGATCTTTATGATTTCTTCTGTTCTACTAACTTTCTACTACTAACTTCTACTAATAAACAAAACTTTTGGGTTTTGTTTGTTCTTCTTTCTCTAGTTGCTTTAGGCATAACATTAGGTTGCTTATTTGAGATTTTTCTTGTTTCCTGAGGTAAGATTGTATCACTATAAACTTCTCTCTTAGAACTGCTTCTGTTACATCCCATAGGTTTTGGATCATTGCGTTTTCATTTTCATTTGGCTCTAGGTAATATTTTATTTCCTTTTTGATTTCTTCAGTGATCCATTGGTTGTTTAGTAGCATATTGTTTAGCCTCCACATGTTTGTGTTTTTTGCAGTTTTTTTTTTCTCTTGTAGTTGATTTCTAGCATCACAGTCTTGTGCTTGGAAAAGATGCTTGATATGATTTAAGTTTTCTTAAATTTACTGAGGGCTGCTTTGTGGTCCAGCATGTGATCTATCCTGGAGCATGTTCCATGTGCACGTGAAAAGAATGTGCATTCTGCTGCTTTTGGATGGAATGCTATATAAATATTAAGTCCATCTGGTCTAGTGTGTCATTTTAAAGCATGTGTTTCCTTATCAATTTTCTGTCTGGATGATCTGTGCATTGATGTAAGTGGGGTGTTGAAGTCCCCCACTATTAATGTTTTACTGTCAAGTTCTCCTTTTATATCTGTTAACATTTGCCTTATATATTGAGGTGCTCCTGTATTGGCTGCATATATATTTATAATTGTTATATCTTCTTCTTGGATTGATCTTTTGATCAGTATGTAGTGTCCTTCTTTGTCTCTTGTAACAGTCTTTAGTTTAAAGTCTATTTTCTCTGATATGAGAATTGCCACTCCAGCTTTCTTTTGATTTTCATTTGCATGGAATACCTTTTTCCAACCCCTCACTTTCAGTCTGCATGTGTCTCTATATCTGAAGTGAGTTTCTTTTTTTTTTTTTTTTTTTTTTTGCGGTACGTGGGCCTCTCACTGTTGTGGTCTCTCCCTTTGTGGAGAACAGGCTCCGGATGTGCAGGCTCAGTGGCCATGGTTCACAGGCCTAGTCAATCCGCGGCATGTGGGATCTTCCAGAACCGGGGCACAAACCCATGTCCCCTGCATCGGCAGGCGGACTCTCAATCACTGCGCCACCAGGGAAGCCCTGAAGTGAGTTTCTTGTAGGCAGCAAATATACAGGTCTTGTTTTTGTATCCATTCAGCCAGTCTCTGTCTTTTGGTTGGAAATTTAGTCCATTTACGTTTAAGGTAATTACCAATATGTACATTCTGTGGCTTTTTTGTTAACTGTTTTGGATTTGCTTTTGTAGCTCTTTTTTTCCACTTTCTTCTTTTGTTCTCTTCTCTTGTGATATGATGACTATCTTTAGTGTTATGTTTGGGTTCCTTTTTCTTTTTTGTTGTATATCTATTACAGATTATTGTTTTGTGGTTACCATGAGAATTTTGTATAGGAGTCTGTATTTATAAATGCTTGTTTTAAGTTGCTGATCTCTTAATTTCAAATGCATTTTAGATACCCTGCATTTGTACTCTCCTCCCTCCATAATTACCATTTTTGACTTTATATTATACATCTAATTGTTTTGAGTATTCCTTAACTGTTTATTGTGGATACAAACGATTTTTACCACTCTTGTCTTTTAACCTCCCTATTAGCTTTGTGTGTGGATGATTTCCTACATTTATTGTACGTTTGCATTTACCAGCAAGCTTTTCCATTTTGTAACTTTCTTGTGTCTAGTTGTGGCTTTTCCTTTTCTGCCTAGAGAAGATCCTTTAGCATTTGTTGGAAAGCTAGTTTGGTGGTGCTGAATTCTTTTAGCTTTTGCTTGCTTGTAAAGCTTTTGATTTCTCCACCAAATCTGAATGAGAGCCTTGCTGGGTAGAGTATTCTTGGTTGTAGATTTTTCTCTTTCATCACTTTAAGTATATATAATAAGTATATCATGCAACTCCCTTCTGGCCTGCAGAATTTCTACTGAAAATCAGCTGATAGCCTTATGGGAGTTCCCTTATATGTTATTGTTGCTTCTCACTTGTTGTTTTTAGTATTCTCTCTTTAATTTTTGTCATTTTGATTACAATGTGTCATGGTGTATTCCTCTGTGGGTTAATCCTGTAGGAGAATCTTTGTGCTTCTTGAACTTGGGTGACTGTTTCCTTCCCCAGATTAGGGAAATTTTCAGCTATTGTCTCTTCAAATATTTTCTCAAGCTATTTCTCTCTTCTCCTTCTGGGACTCCTGTAATGTGAATATTAGCATGCTTGATGTTGTCCTACAGGTTTCTTAAACTGTCCTAATTTCTTTTCATTCTTTTTGATTTTTTTCTGTTTGACAGCAGTGATTTCCATTACTCTGTCTTCCAGCTCACTTATCCATTCTTCTGCCTCATTTAGTCTACTATTGATTCCTTCTAGTGTATTTTTCATTTCAGTTACTGTATTCTTTAATTCTGTTTGGTTGTTCTTTATATTTTCTAATTCCTTGTTAAAAACTTCTAATTTCTCACTCTATGCAACCATTCTTGCCACTTTTATTCAACACAGAAAAAGAAATAAGAGGAATCCAAATTGGAAAAGAAGAAATAAAACTGTCACTGTTTGCTATGCAGATCCAGCTTTTCCTCAGGCAGCCCTGATGCCTGGCATTGACAGGGGGAAGTAGAGGCATCCTCTAGACCAGTGGTTCTTAAAGTGTGGTGCCTGGACTAGCAGCATCAGTATCACTTGAGTATTTATTAGTAATACAATTTCTCAGGTCCTACTTTAATTTTACTAAGTTAAAAGCTCTGGGAGTAGGGTCCAGAAATCTGATTTTAACAAGTCTTCTATGTGATTCATGTGTATGCTGAAGTTTAAGGACCCATGATTAGACCAACTTTAACAGAAAACCCAGTGTATGGAATTACTGGACTACCATTGAGAAAGTTGACATTTTAGATCCATTAGCCTCTGTTTTTCTCTGCTTCTATCTTTACTCTCTCCATAGTTTCCTCTTAATTCTAGAGACAGCATGATCATGTAAAAATTTAATTCACATCACTTCTATTACATTTACCCTTTTGTGCTTAAGCAAGCCGTTAATCCTCTTCTCACTTGTGAGATTTACACGTAAGCATCCTTAGATATTTAGATTTTCAATCATCACCAGGTTGATAGTGTTCCCCAGGTTATGAATGTTGGACTTTTGAACAGAATCTACCCGGAATGTATTGATTTGCATGTATTCAAAGAATAGGAACTGATCTTGCCTACTACTCCAAAGAGCAAGATGTGTTCCCTGAAGCATGTTACCTTCCTTTATGATTCCATGATGGTCACAGATATGTTATCTGAAGGAAGATTATCATGGTGTGTCCCTACTTATTTAATTAACCCAAATGGGATGGTCACCATATACGTGAGGCAGGGAACTTGCAAGAGGGTGGAGACATTATTTGCTGTCACAGAGTTTCTTCTTGCTACATAAAACAAAATTAATTTTTCAAAAGAAATAATGGGTTTGGCATTTTGTGAGCTGACCTAGGAAATGGACTGATAGTTTCTCTAGGAAAATGGTTCTGAGTTCCATAAATAAGTGCAGTTTTGGTGCACAGTTTATCTACATATTAGAAATTGTTTATGATTTCTGACAGCTCTACAGTATAACTTTATTTGAATTCTGTTATAACAAATACTTTTATTCTGATTTAGAAAATTAAATGAAAAAACTCTGGATATCAAGGTTAATTTGCTACTAATAGTCTTTCTTTTAAAAAACATAGATTTTAAATAGGAAATAAACAAATACATAAATGTTAGTTCATACTAGTTTAGCTACTATAAAATTTTCCCAAGGAAAATAAAATATAGCTTTTCAGAAGAAATATTTAACAATTCTTCTTTAACTAAGGGGTCAAATTGAGTATCACTAACTATAAGACAATTTGACATTAAGAACCTTCTGATATGATGCAATACATAGTTGTCACCAATAGAGAATTCTTACTGAAAAAATATTTACACTTAATACAATCAAGCTTTTAGACTTATCTCCCAGTTTAAAGAAAATACAGATATGAGAGAAGCAAATCAAATAATACTCCAAGGAAACAATCAGACAAATCCAGAATACAGGACAATGTAAAAGGCAACTGGCCTTATCTCTTTAAAAAAACAATATCACGACCAAGAAAAAAATACCTTGTTGGAAAGTAGGGGAGAAGGTGTTATCTTAGAATAAAAGAGAGTCAAAATACATAAGTAATGTGATTTTTGTACACTGTTTGGATGATGGTTCACAAAACCAGCTACAAAACACTTTTTGGAACAATTAGGAAAATTTGAATATGAGCTGGATATTAGATAATAATGGGAAATAATTATTAATTTTCTTGTATATGATAATGGTAATGTTATATAGGAGAATGTTGTTATTCTTAGGACATGAATGGTGAAACATTTAGGGGTAAATCTGCAAGCTACTTTAAAATGGTACACACACACATACACACACACCAACATACAAAAGAGAGATAAAGCACATTTGGAAAAATGTTAACAGTTGTTCAGTGTAGGTTGTGAGTATATTGGCATTTATTGTACTGTTATTCAAACTTTTCAAAAAATTTTTAAATTTTATAATAAAAGTTGGAAGAGTTGCACAGTTTGAATGTACTTAATGCCACTGGACAGTACACTTAAAAATGGTTAAAATGGTAAATTTTATGCTATGTATATTTTACCAAATTTTTTTAAATGCTGGAAAAAATCTTGTGTAAAGAATAATACTGTCACAACCACAGTAAATGTTGTCAGTGAACTAGAGGTTGTCTCAGATCTCTAATTATTCACTTAAGGTTTACCCAGAGACACAATCTTCAGGGAAACACATTCTAGACAATTAAAGATACTACCAGATAATTGCTCTGGGATTCTGACTTTTTTTAAGGCAATGAGCCAAACAGCCTAGATAGAATTCTACCATAGAATAATGTAGACAGATATTTCAGTAGGAGTTCGGTAGGAACTATTCTAGTATATTTGGGTTTTATAGACCAACAGAAGGAGGTCCAGCTTTCAGATCTCTCTTCTCCATCCTTGAGTCTTCCATGAGAGATAGTAGTTAGTGTTTACCTTTGGATAAGGAAAAACTAAAATGAGTTAAGTATTGGAAAATTAAATTTATTTGTAAAAGAATTCCATGTAGATATTACAAAAATTATGTGAACCACAGTTCAGAGGATATGAATAGATTCTAAAAGTATCCTGGAACGTAACTGAGGTTCAACAAGTCAGGGCCAATTTTTTCCCTAAAGATTTTTAGGCTGAAGCCACAATTAAAGGCCACTTTTAATTCTGTCCTGAGCTCTTCCACACACAAAGCTGTGGGACACTATAATTCTTACTCATAGTGACTGAAAATAAAAGCCTGGTCAAGTACAAAGAGTTGTTTTCTGCCAAGCTCAATGAAAGGAGGAAGTGGCAAGGGTGGGTACAGGATGGCTGAAATTCCCCAGTCTTAACCATGGATAGCAGGATTGCTTAAAGTTCTGAAAAACAACCCCAAATTAGGTCTTGTCAAGTCAGATACACATCTGCAAAAGAAATATATGACAATGACTAGGATATGGATATGAGACCAAAGGGGAAAATATCTTTTCATGACAAAGTCCTAAAGTAGAATCATATAGCATCGATTAAAAAAAAATCATGGGGCTCCCCTGGTGGCGCAGTGGTTGAGAGTCTGCCTGCCGATGCAGGAGACACGGGTTCATGCCCCGGTCCAGGAAGGTCCCACATGCTGCGGAGCGGCTGGGCCCGTGAGACATGGCCGCTGAGCCTGCGCGTCCGGAGCCTGTGCTCCGCAACGGGAGAGGCCACAACAGTGAGAGGCCCGCGTACCGCAAAAAAAAAAAAAATCATGACATCTGGGGTTCCACAGATCTCTATTTGGTCCTGGATTGTGAGTGCAACCGTCTATGTGTAACTTTGGTTAAGCCAATTAACACCATTATGATGCATGTTCTTTGATGTTAAAATGTGAAAAATATTCCTAACCCATAAGGTTGTTGTAAAGAGTAAGTGAAATGATGTATATAAATTATTTAGCACAGTGCCTTGTGCACGGTAAGCTCTCAGTTAATTTTTATCAGCATCATAACCATCTCAGGCTTTGACTCAGACCAGTCACAGTGGTATGGAACAACCTGAGAGAGCCCAAGGGCTGAAGTTAAACCCGCCCAGAGGGGTCTAGCAAAGGAGATCATGACTGGGCTAATGGCAAATATGACTTTAAAAACCTAAGGTGGGAATTTAGACCGGAAGTCACAAACTCAAATGCCTAGAAGAATCTGATAGGTGTTATCTGAATGAGTGACTCAAGGATGACTGTGCAGTTAGTATGAGTGGGCAAGTCTCTGTTAATCTGGTGAGAACATACCCCATCTCACGGAGCAGCTTCTATTTAATTCAAGATCATGGCTGGAATGAGAGAATGTAGGCTCAGTGTGGGAAGACCTTATCAGTCTTTAGGAGAATCTGCAACTCAAAGATATTTTATGTGACATTTCCTGTTTCTAGAACATTGACATTGACACAACTTTTAAATATATTGTGCAGGCCAAATAAAACATGTCTGCAGCCAGACCCTATTAAATGGTGATCTCTAGTTTATGACTTCTTGTATCACACCTACCTAAGATCAGTATTGGTCCTAAAGATCAGGATGGGAGTGCACCTCTGGGTTGGGGACCAGCAGACCAGAACAGTGCTGTGTGTGTGTGTGTGTGTGTGTGTGTGTGTATAAGGTGAGCCATAAACATGAGCTATATATGTCATTTTGAATTTCCTAGTAGCCACACTAAAAACAAGTAAGAAGAAATAGGTGGAAATAATTTTAATAATATATCTCATTTAACTCAATATATCTAGCATATTATTATGTTAACACATAGTGAATGTAAATTTATTAATAACATATTTTATATTTTTATGATGTCTTCAAATTCAGGTGTGTATTTTACACTTACAGCACATCTTAATTCAGGGTTAGTTACACTGAAAGTACTCAATAGCCATATATGGCTAGTGGTGACCCTACTGGACAGCATAGGTCTACAGTATGCTTCTCAAACTTTAATATGCATATTGAAATTTGGGGGATCATGTTAAAATGCCATTTCTGCTTCACTGGTTGGGATAGAGCCTGAGATCCTTCACTTCTTACAGGCTCTCAGGTGGTGTCAGTGCTCCTGGTCCATGGACCACGCTTTGAATATCTAGGAGCTAGATGGTTATGGCAAGTCTTCTTCAATCAGCACTTTCTCCCCCCAAAGCACTCCCTTCTCTTTCAAATTTAGCAAATATCTGTTGAAGAGACTAAATTGATATTCTAATGTTTGGTCACCATATTTAGATGTGGAATAATATTAATAACTTTAAAATAGTCAATATTTTATATACCCCTTGTAGAAGCACTGAGTCATTTACTCCTTTTTTTTTTTAAACTTCAGAACCTGCCAATATGTTACCAGATGCTTTCATGAGAATGCGTTTAAGCACAGGATAAGTGCAACTTTATAGTTCTAACTTCAGAGATTTGGCACATTCAACGTTTTAATAAAACAGACAATGGGACGGCAAGGGAAATTTGACAATAATACCTCTCTAAGCTTTAGTATTTAGGGGCATTCCTCGGTCAAGGGTATGAATATTTCATGGACTCTCCAAAGAGAAACACAAAGAGAACTTTTTCATTTCCTCCTGACCATTCTATTTGAGGGATCGGTAGAGCTCGACAGGCAGACCTTAGATCTTTGTTCAACAATACATAAATACAGAAATTTAAGCAGCTAAATGTGGGGCAGAATGTAACTCAAGGATTCTACGTAGTGCAAATGTCCTCAGGATACAAACGCTTTTAAACCTAGAAGAGTGTTTTGGAAGTAAGCAGTGAATTCCTAAGAACTTGTTCTCACTTATCACTGTTTCACTTGTGAACTTTAGCAAGTGATTTATCCTCTTTTATCCTCCCTCAGATGTTAAGAATAATGCTTGTTGAACCTATTTCACAAAGTTGTTCTAGGGAAGTATAAAGGAACTTGGTAAATGGTAACATGCTATTTGCTTATAGTTTATTCACAATCATGCCCAAAGGAAGGTACTGAATTGTAAACACATGGTCAAGATGAAGTCTGAATTGACAAGGTGATCAAGTTCTCGGCCCTTTCTACTGCTGCATTTCATAACAGTTGCAGCTGTCTGCTCATATTTATGTTTTCCACAGTAAAAATGCAAGGCAGGATTCTAATCACAGAACTACTGTCTCTTCCTACACAGAATAAAACAGCATGTCAAAAGATAAGTAAATAGAAAGGGACCTTTTGAAAGCTTTATAAAGTCTTTGTTTTAGTTCTGAATCAAACTAAGTGTGGAATTATGGATACCAAAGATATTTTTTTCCTCTAGTAACAACTGTTTAAGTCATTTAATGGCATGAAATCTCTTGAGTGAAATATCTGAAGTATGATTCTGATGGATGGCGTAAATTAAACTCAACATGGTAAAGTTTTACAGTGGGATCTTCGTAATAGAGCTAATTTTGTTTGAAAGCTCAGAAATCTGGCACCGAGGAGGAAAAAAAACCCAAAATGACAAAACTCTTTAATTGAGAAAATTATAAAATATTATTAAAAGAAATTAAAGGGGCATAAATAAATGTAAGTAAATAAATGGAAGACTTAATACCATAAAGATGGCAATCAGTGGTACATTGGTCATAACTTGAAAGCAATTCCAATCAAAATTACACCATTTTGTGTGTGTGAATATTTGAAGTTGACTAAATTTATAAGAGAGAGTAAAGGACAAGCATAGACTAGATACGCTTGAAAAAGAAAAACCAGATGGAGAAATTGCCTTTCTTTATATCAAGAATTATTATGAACATATAACAAATGAGTAAGATTTTATTATTTTAAGGAGAGACTAGTAAAACAAAAGAGTGAGCCCAGAAACAACCCAGCACATACAGAACTCAACTTTTGACACAAATGGTGTTGCAGATGTGGGAGAAGGGATAGTGGACTTTTCAATAAATGTTGCTAGGACACATTATTAGTCATATGGAAGACAAAACAAAAAGTGCACCCTTACCTAACCACCATATATAGTTTTAAATTCAGGTAGGTTAAAGATATAAAATAAAAAGCAAAACTACAGTACTTTATAGGACAATATCTTTATGACTTCCAGAAAGGTAGGAATTTGTTAAACAAAACACAAAAAATGCAAACCTCTGAGGAAAAGATTAATAAAATGAACTAATCTATCAAAACTTCTGACTTCTGACCATCAAAAGTCCATGTAAAGGAAGTGAAAGGAGAATTACATACTGGAAGATTATATTTTTCAATATATATAAGAGGCAAAGGATTAATCAATATTCAAAAAAACAAAAGGAACTCCTACAATTTATAAGAAAAGGAAGAATAAATAACCAATAGAAAAAATGAGGAAAAGTCTTAATAAATACTTCAAAGAAAGGAAATCTGAACAACCAATAAAAGATCCCCAATCTGACTAGTAATCACAAAAATAAAAATTAAGACCACCATGAGACATCATTTATAACTTAGCACAGTGGAAAAAAAAAGTTTGTAGATGTCATGTGTTGGTAAGGATGAGGGCTAATGAGAGCACTTATATAGTATTTTTGGTGGATATAATATAGCATAACCACTTTGAAAACAATTTGGCACTATCTGTATACTCTTGTGCTTTCAGCTTTGCATTTTTTATAAACTAAGGAAAATAATAAAACATTTATTTTGTTTTTCTGCATGAATTGAATTCCATTTCAGGGCAATCAAATAAACAATGAGGAAAAGTTATTCTCTGTGGAAGAATTCTAGTTAAAAAAATGCAGAATGAATGATAGAATTAGAAAATCACCATTATACAAACCTTAGTAAAAACATTTAGGTAGACTTCATTATTGTATGCTAAAACCACTGGGTGAAATTTGATGGGAATTTTATAATAGAGTCATCAGACTGACACCACCTGAACCCACTGATCAAACTCACAGAGTTTCACATTAAAAAAAAAAAAACTTACCTAAAAAAAATTGAAACTGAATTTCATCAAGCCAGTTGACAGGAAATAGGAGGATAGAGGGAGTGTGTAACAAACAACAGCATGAGCACGATCAGTCACATTTAGAATATGACATTTCTTAGGACAAATGACCTAGTTTCTCCAACAAATCACAGCATAAAAGATAAAAAGAAGAAAGGGGGCTGTTATAAAGTAAAAGAATAACACAATATTATTTGGATTTTGATTTGGTCAAACCAGCTGTGGAAAGATAACTTTAAGATAGTCAATGAAGTATGAATAAGGACTAACTAGGTATTAGATGATATTAAGGAATTATTTTGTTAGGTATAATGTCATGATGGTTTTATTTAAAATGTTATCACATGAAGATTCATACTGAAGTGTTTACAAGTGAAATGACATTTTATATTTGCTTTAATATAAACAGAGCTTTTAATATAACAGAATCTAGTATTTTTAGTAAATCGTTAGTTATAGAGGTGGTGGTGATGGCGAGGAAGAGGTCTAGGATAACATTTGGATTTTGCCTTGGGTTACCAGGGTGGTACTATTTGCCAAGAAAGGGGACACAGAAGCAACAGTAGGTTTCACAGATAAAAATGATTTTAATTTTGAAAATAAGTTTTAGATGCTAATGGGATACCCAGAAGGTTCTCAAGTGAGCAATAGGATAATTGAGTCTTAAATAAAGAAGAGATCTGTGCTAGGGTTATAGTTTACCAGAAAACTGATCAAATCACTCAAGAGAATGCATATGGTAAGAAAAGAAGTCCAAGGATGAACCCTGGTGATTACCAACATGCATGAAATAAACAAGGGGAGAGTTCAATGAGAAATTCTGACATAAAATGTTAGAATATTTGAATAGTTTTGAGAAGAAAGAATTAATCAGCATAAGGATTAACCAACAGTAATTAAATAAGGTCGAGAAGTTAAATAAGATGAGAAATAAAAATAGTGCATAAGATTTTGAAATTGGCAGTCACTGGTGATTTTAGCAGGAATTGTTTCATTTGAATAACCGTGGCAGGGGCTTCCCTGGTGGCACAGTGGTTGAGTTCGCCTGCCGATGCAGGGGACACGGGTTCGTGTCCCGGTCCGGGAAGATCCCACATGCCGCGGAGCGGCTAGGCCCGTGAGCCATGGCCGCTGAGCCTGCGCGTCCGGAGCCTGTGCTCCGCAACGGGAGAGGCCACAGCAGTGAGAGGCCCGCGTACCGCAAAAAAATAATAATAATAAAAAAAATAACGGTGGCAGAGGGCTAATTACAATGGGTTAGCACCTACATGAGAAGTGAGAGTTGGAGACACTTGTTCTTTTGAGGAGCTTAGCAGGAAATTATAAGAGAGGTAGAGGATTTCTTTTCTTTAATATAGAAATGGTTCCAGCATGTTTAGAGGCAAGATAAAAGAGCCAGTTGGGAGAGTCAGTTTGAGAATGTATATATATAAAAAAAGAGAACGATAGATAAAGTATGGCTTCAGTGAAAAGAAGGGTGAAAAGGATAAAAAACAAGTTGAATAAATTAGCTCTAACCAAGTCAAGGAGTCCTTTTCTCTGAATCTGGAAAAGTGTGGTGAGAGTAGATGCATGTATAAAGGAATATTTCACTTAATAAAAATGAACTACTAATTTTTTTTTCCAGAAAAAATCTGTTTCAAAAATTAGAGAGTGCAGCCACTTATTTTATTTCAGAAATGTCACCAGAAAAGCCTGAGTCACTCTGAGGGCATATACTCCGTCGTGGTCTTTGGGGAAGCCTAAGGCTTGCTGTGTTGGGAGAATGTGGACAAGTGTGTAGCAAATTGGGCCTCTGAGAGGTGGGCTGAGGGAAGGAGGGCATGTGGTGTTCTAAGAGTTAGGGGCAGATGTGTTCTGAACATAGATGGTGGGCCCAGGGGCCAGTAGCAGCCAGAATGGAATTGTGACTGGGAATAATCAGAAGGGCACTCTGAGGGGGGCACCAGCTAGTAAGGAAGCTGATTTTGGTTGACAGAGAGACAGATCAGGTGTTGGTCTCTATGTTTAGACATAACGTTCTCTGTGAAATGTGAGGCAAATATGGACAGGAGTCAGGGTCAGCAGTTGAGAACAATGATTTTGAGAGAGAGGTGCAGCTTCAGAATATTTTGGGGGGGAGAATTGTAAAACTACGAATTGAGAAACAGCAAATAAATGGGTGGCTGAGGGCCAAAAAGGGGCTGGCTGAGTTTGGAGACCATAAATTATTGGTAGCAGCCATCCACACCTTTGTGAAATTTCTTAAAATTTCCTTCTGCGTTACCCAGGGGTCAAGCTAACGGTGCAAGCAAGAGGATAATTGGGTCAATCTGCTTTTGAAGGTCATCAGGACAGATACAACCAAAGCACAAAAAGACATGGGCCACTGGGATTATTGCAAGAGGCAAGTTAAATGATTTTGCTATGCATCTAGGTTGGATAGGAAAAGGGGTATGTCCATGAAATGGTGATGGGTTATGAAGTCTTTAGATAATAGCAAGAAGGATGGACACAAGAGGGCAGGAATGTCAGAGGAATAGTGTTGTTAAAAGTGTCAAATAATTTGCTGTACAGTGAAGTGGAGTTCCCTGTGCTATACAGCAGGTTCTCATTAATACCCCAATTAAAAAAAGTATTAAATAATCTGGATATGGCAGTGGAGAGTTAAAGCAGAATGCTGCTACTACTTTTGTGTTCTGTGATAAGTGAGAGGTATAGAATAAAAAGTTTAGCTTGAGAGCTATTCAGGAGGTGGTAGAAGGATCGGGATCTATAAATAGGTTGACTTTGTAGAGTAGATCCTATGTGGTGGGATAAGGGTTACAGAGGAAAGGATAGGGGTCAATAGTAAAAAGAATCATGAGTAGAAGAAATCCCCAAATAGGCCAGTGGTGAGAGTAAATGAAGGTGAGCTACTCAGAGGCCTGGATTTTGGTTGGTGACCAAAAAAAAAAAAAAAAAAAAAAAGTGGGAGGAGAATGTGGAATGTGTTCCATGGACTGCTCTTGAGGCTTTTAGACAGATGAAGTCCCAAGTAGTGCAAGAGCCATGTGAGAGTAGCAAATTTTAGGCTCTACTTATCATTTAAAAGGAATGTCACTGAGAATTTACTTATCTCATCTCTGAAGAGTTCCCTTCCTCAGGCTGTTAATGGAAAATATGCATCTATGTTCATTCCCTGTTTTAAAATGTATTTACTTTTTATTCAAACCACTCTTACCACATTCCTGCTATATATACATTAATGTTCCAGAAAATAAAATAAAAATCCTTATCTTTACCTCTGAGAAGCTTGCTCTCTTATTGAAGTTGTGAAAAATGTGCACAACTTACCTCATATCTGTGGGTCTTGGAAGAAGTCTTTTTTTTCCACTAAAGTAGACTTCAAAATCTTCAGTCTTTAGCCTGTGAGCATAGTCAATGTATCCTGACACCTCCTGCCCATGAGAATTTCTGTCACGAATAAAGATCACGGACTAGTACATAGAAAAATAGAGAATGCAGAGAGTAAATGAACAAAACTCATTTCAATAAATTTTACATGATAATAAAATCTACAGTTATTGAGTGATACCTGTGTTATACCCTATTCTAAGTGCTTTATGCTTCATACTTACCATGATCCTATGGGGTAAGTATTATTATTTTCTCCTGGCAGTGAAGAAATTTATGAAAAGTTAACTGAACATGCATATAATGTTTATATATAGCAATTGTATATAACAATATCAATAAATAATTCATAGAAGTCTTCCTAAGGACAGATATTATTTTCAGTATTTGAAAATAAAACATTATTTACTTTTTTCCCAGTCCCATTGTCTTCTCTTTGTCATCATTTTGCAAGTTAAAAAACTGAAAAACAGAGAGGTTGAGTACCTCACACAGCTAGTAAATTGAGAAGCTCAGATTAAAACCCAGGCTCATGTGTTTGTACTTCTAATCATTACATTCTTTTTCCATTTAAACAGCTATATATTTTATGTTATATATAGAAAAATGGGGTCCCTTCTTTTTACTATCATAAGAGTCAAAAAAAATCTCTACAAAATTAAAATCTCTTTGCAAATTAAAATCTTTTGGGACTTCCCTGGTGGTCCAGTGGTTAAGACTCTGTGCTTCTATTGCAGTGGGTGCAGGTTTGATCCCTGTTCAGGGAACTAAGATCCACATGCTGCACAGCATGACCAATAAATAAATAGTTTAAAAAAAATGAACCACTTAAAAAAAATCTCTTTACAAATTAAAATCTCTTTAGAAAATTAATTTTATAGGTCAAACCTATACAGAAAGTACATATTTCTCCTTTGTATCAATTCCTTCACGAATATCTTTGAGCAGCTACTACATGTGAGACACTGTTGAATGTGCCAAGGATACAGTGATAAGCAAGATAGTAAAGGTCCTGATCTCTTGGAACTTATGTTTAGGTAAGCAGAGACAGACAATAGACATGAAGAGAAAACAATACTTACAGTGAGGGATAAGTGTTATAAAGCAAATAAAGAAGATGGTTGGCTAGAGGAGTTGGTGGTGGTGAAGGCTACTTTGGGTAGAGTAATCAGAAAAGACCTTGAGGAGGTATTTAAGCCAAGACTTGAAGGCTAAGAGGTAAGCCTTGTAAAGATCTAGAATAGGAGCCTATCAGGAAAAGGGAACAGCTGGTAGAAAGGCCCTAAAGTGGAAACAAGGTAATGCAAATAGAAGAATTGTAGTCTTTTCCTGCTTAAGCCAGTAGACATTGATCTCAAGTTCTAGGAGGAAATAAAGAAAAAGAAAAAAAACACTAAGTGTAATTGGAAAAGTTCATAATGTATTCATTTCCAAATCTAGATCAAAATGTAGAATTTCATGGAGAAGTTCTATATTTGGAAGAACCTGTAAACAAGCCTTCCTGTTCCTCTTGAGCAATTACTGGATTGTTACTTGTTGGGTCTTTGTGTAGTCAATTATAGGGAGCACTAACACAGGTCGCCTCAGATAGCAGAGTTTCCAAAAGGGTGAAGTTAGAAAATTGAAATAATTCTTTCCCCTGCTACACCTATGAAAACAGGTTGCTAACAATATGCCAACAGAAAAATGGAGGAACAGAGGCACAACTTAGAATTATTTGTTATTCTGCTGATGCTTCATCTTCCAGCTTACTATGGAACAGCATTGGGTGCTGAGAAGAATTCTGAGGCACTTTCTTAGCCCAAGGGGAGGGAGGATTGTACTGGATTAGTGATGTTTCCCATAGATATGCCTGGATGAACTAATATTCATTGTTATTTCTGTGCCCAATTGTGTATAAACTCAATCCATAGTCCTCATTTCCCCCATGTAACTCCCAGTTAAATTTATATGGATTTCTCCATGCTTTTAGTCACCTAGTTTTTAGTTTATACAGCACAAAATTTAAATGGATAGTAACTTAGACTTCTTGAGATTCTCACACAACTAAACCAATAACTAACTTTGCTGTCCCTACTTAAACAAGGCCATGAGCTATACATATTTCATGTGTAATACAAAAGGTGCTTGTAAACTTTATTCAATCAAGGCTGCTCCTGATGTAAGGCAAATCATGCAGGGACTGAGAGGGGGAAAAATATCCAAAATAAGTCCTTTCCTTTCAAAATGGAACTCTATTAACAGAAAAGAAAGCTCCTCTGTCTCTCTCTGTCTCTGTTTTTGTCTCTGTTTCTCTGTCTTTCTCTCTTTAAATGAGAGACGGACCAGCCTTATTCTTCTAGCAGAATAGCATACCAGATATTGTAACTGACCTTCCTGCTGAAAACAAATAAGAAATCTGGATAAAATCTAAAAAATTTTAACATTTGTAACATGCATTTATACACTGGCAAGAAAATGATGAATACTCAGAGTCCAAAAAGTAAATGAAAGCAGGAGCCCAGAGAGGAAAGCAGAACCCTAAAGTCATCCTTGTCTTGCAGGTATTTGCCCAACCTTAGAGAATCTCAGCAAAGATTTCATGATTATGTCAGGTGGGGGTGACAGGAAACAAAATCCAGTCTTTCAGATAGAGAGACTAACAGGACCTATTGCAGCAACATAAAGCTGAGAAACAAATAAAGGATGAAAAAATATCTCCACTGTGTTCAGAGAAAAGAAGAATCATTCCAGAGTTACATCCAGAGAAAACACTTTTATGGTGAACAATATATAGATTTTTTAGACCAAATAAATAAATAAATAAATAAATAAGAGACTTGGCTAACAAGAGCCTCTTGCTCAAAGAAATTCTGCAGGATGTACTTCAGGCAAAAGAATGTGACTCCAGCTGGCAAGTTAGAGATAAAGAGTAGAATAATAAGAAAAAAAAGAATAGATAAGGAATAGAATCAAATATTATAAATATATAGGTCAATATAAACAAATGTTAACAGTATCTTCTGTAATAAAAATAACAGTATGCCTAAAATTTTTTATATAAATGTATGTTTGGAGAAAGTTGTCAGAGTTAAAGTTGGAGTGTCTAAATTTTTTAGAATGAGGGCAGCTATACTGATTAACTTTAGAATTTGCTAAATATGTATGTATAAATTTGGGTCATGACAGGAGATAGTGTATATCATCTTTAAATTATTAGAGGATAAAACAAAGTGAGGAAAAAGCAATCAATCAATGAAACAGAAGGCAAGAAGGGAGAGGAAAAATTTGGAAGAGGCAGGACAAGTAAAATACACAAATGTAATGATAGTATTATGGGCTGTATTGTGTTCCCTCAGAATCCATATGTTGAAACCTAACCCTGAGTACCTCAGAGAATGTTTTAGACAAAGGACCTTTAAAGAGTTAATTAAGTAAAAATGAGCCCATTAGGGTAGGCCCTAATGCAATCTGACTTTATAAGAAGAGGAAATTTGGACACACAGAGAGACATTGGGGGGTTGTGTGCATGGAGAAAAGACCATGTGAAGACACAGTGAGAGGAACCATCTGCAAGCAAGGAGAAAGGCCTCAGAAGAAACCAAATCTGCCAACACCTTGATCTGTTTTGGACTTCTAGCCTTGAGAACTATGAGAAAATAAATTTCTGTTATTTAAGCTACCCAGTCTATGGTATTTTGTTATGGCAGCTCTAGCAAATTAATACAATAATAATAAATTTAAATAATTAAGTAATTACAATAAATGTAAATGGCCAAATGTTTAAGTTAAAAGACAAAGATTATTAGAGTGAATACAAAAATATGAAGTAAAATATAAGGTTGAAAATTAAATAATCAAAGAATACACAAAAGAAAGTTCCTATCCAAAAGAGAGCTGGTATTGGCATATTAATATTAGGCAAAATGGACTTTAAGGCAAAACGCATTACTAGAGATGGAGAGTCACTAGATAATGATGAAAGATTCCATTTACAGAAAGATATAATAATTCTAAACTTGAATGAACCTTTGAAAACATAGCCTTAAAATAGCTAAAGCAAAAATTGATAGGACTGTAGAATAAGTCATCATCACTGTGGTAAATTTATCTCTCTCATTAAGCTCTAGATCCAAGAGAATAAATATTTAAATATTATAGAATAAATATAGATTGTAAAGAATTAAAATATACAAGCTTGACTGTTCAGTTTTAACTTAGTCAAGTACCTAAACATCTTTAGTCTTTAATGTTCTTGTGGATAAAATGACTGATTGTCTAAAATGATGTATATTTGACCATAATTTCACTATTTTACTTTATTATATATATCCTTGCCATGTGTGTTAAAGCCCTCTGCCCATGGAAATCTGAATAAATTTCAAATCTCACTTCTCTAGTCTTGTGAGAGTTAAGTGCCTGCTCTGTGATTTTTGTGAATCCTGAGATTTTGGGGTCTTCTGAAGCTAGATAACTTCAGTTAAGGCCAAACTGGGTATAAGTGTGATTCCCTCCATGTTCACTGTGTGTCTTTGGGTGGGTTGTTCAAACTCTTAATGCCTCTCTATATTCATAAGTCCTATGCCCTTAAATAGGTTCCTGCAAAATCCAGCAAGTCTCTACACCAAACCAAACTGAACACCCCCCAAAACAAAACAAAACACACCAAAATAAACAAGAGGTCAAAATCCTGCTTGGACCTAAGCATTTAGTTAGTTAAGCCTCCTCTTTCTTTTTTCTTTTTCTTTTTTATTGAAGGATAGCTGACTGATTCTGTATATTTTCACTTACATGTGAAATCTAAAAAATAAAACAAATATAACAAAAACAAGAAACAGACTCACAGATACAGAGAATAAACTAGTGGTTACCAGAGGGGAGTGGGGGAGGAGAGGGGCAAAATAGATGAAGGGGATTAAGAGGTATAAACCACTAGGTATAAAATAAATAAATTACAAGGATGTAATATACAGCACAGGGAACATAGTCAATGTTTTATTATGACTTTGTATGGAGTATAATCTATAAAAATATGGAATTACTATGTGGTACACCTGAAGCTGATATAACATTGTGGTTAAGCCTTCTTGCAACCTCTCCCTTCTACCTGTTTTTCTTTCCACTCTACAGAGTAACAGAATAATCTCTTCCTTTTGTCTTGCATGAAACTGCTAAATTCACATTTAGGTGCTGCCAAAGCCTTACCTTCTGCCCTATTCACCCAATTTGTAAACAACATGCAAATACTGTTTCTTTCCCAACAGGAATTCTGGTGATCATTGTATCTATGATTCCTTTTATTTTCAATAAAAACAAAATGTTCAACTAAAATTTCTATAATTTTAGACCTGGGAAAATATTCAGAAGGAGCTGTTTTCAGAAAAATCTGTACAGACCAAATGAAAATTACTTTATTCATATCTTTCCAAGTATGGTTACATATGTGTAAAAGTATATTTTTTAAAAAAACTTTTTAGTAAAATTAAAAAAAATTTGCTAAAATGAAAAATCTTCCTAATGAATAACACGCTTTATGAAATTATTTTAAAAATCTGGTTAGAACTGTTGATGTATAGTAATTGGTGATAGTCAGGAAATTACAAATTTAACTTTAGAAATGCATCATTAAAAAGCACAGTGTAGGGACTTCCCTGGTGGCACAGTGGTTAAGAATCTACCTGCCAGTACAGGGTATATGGGCTCAAGCCCTGGTCCAGGAAGATCCCACATGCTGCAGAGCAACTAAGCCCGTGTGCCACAACTTCTGAGCCTGCGCTCTAGAGCCCGCGAGTCATAACTACTGTGCTCGTGCCACGACTACTGAAGCCTGCGTGCCTAGAGCCCATGCTCTGCAACAAAGATGAGCCACTGCAATGAGAAGCCTGCGCACCACGCGAAGAGTAGTTCCCCGCTCACTGCAACTAGAGAAAGACCGCACACAGCAATGAAGACCCAACACAGCCAAAAATAAATAAATAAATTAATTTAATAAAAAAGCACAGTGTAGGGTAGTAGAAAAACAGTAAGACAGAAGAGGTGAGAGGTAGAGAATTAGAATGAAGTTAACTAATGCTCTTGATTAATTAATTTAATGTGTTCATTTATAAAATGTGTATTTTCCTCCAACGTGAATAATAATTACTCCTACCATTAATATTACTATCTATCATCTATTAAGAACCCACTATATTTTGAGCAAAATATTAGCTTTATATTTATCATCTTATTTAATTCTCTAAAGTATATATAATGGCTAGATAGCATTATTATCCTCATTTTATAAATGTAGGACCTCAAAGCATTGAGAGTTTGAGGAACCTCCCAAAGGACATGCAGCTAGAGAGTGGGGCACATACACTCACACACCTACTTCCCATGAAGCCCATGCTCCTAACCACCATGCAGTGGACACACAGACCTGGATCCAAATGTCGACCCTGCCACCTACTTACTTTGTGACATTGGTAAGTTAGTTATCCTTTTTAAGATTCAGTTTCCTCTATCACAAAATGGTCATAACACCTGCCTCTTAGGGTTGCTGTGTGAATTAAATAAGACTATTTTTTGCTAAGCACATAACAATGCCTAGTACATGATAAAACCTCAGTAAATATTACCTATTGCTTAAAAAAATTTTACTATATTGTCATTATTGTAGTTATACTGTGTTAAGAGTTTTGTCAATACCTTTGGGATAAGGAAATGGAATGATCATATCAGAATTCCATTACCTAAGTTTGTATAATTATGTTTAGGTTGCAGTACATGTTCAATTCATTTGTTAAATTTAGTCATCCTCAGTTAAAACTTTGGATGTATTTTGAAGTTAAAATTTAAACAATCTTTCCAGGTATTATACAGGATGGGCCTAATTGACAGTAAAATCATGATTCTGGCATCCACAATGGATATAATAGGTTAACAGAGCCCCTTTGAAGAACCAGGTTTATTTCAGCTTGAGTGTGACATATTTTAGTAACTGAAAGCTTTTTTATTTGGATACCTCTGTTGTTTCAATAGGAATTAGAAAATGTTATAAATAATTGTTTTAAACTTCTCTACTAACCTTTCTTTTTCTTTTAAAAAATATAATAGCATTATTGAGGTATAGTTTACATAACATAAAATTCATTCTAAAGTTTTAAGTGTATAATTCAATGACTTCTAGTAAATTTCTAGAGCTGTGAAACACAACGTAGCTTTAGAATATTTTCATCACCCCAAAGAGATCCCTTGTGCCCATTTGCAGTTAACCCTGTTCCCACCCCCAGTCCCAGGCAATCACTAATCTACTTTGTATCTCTATAGACTTTCCTTTTCTGAATTTTTTTTTCATATAAATGGAATCATACAATATATGGTCTTATTCATTCTAATAACCTTTTAATCAGAGTTAATTTCCCAAAAGACACATGAAAACTCTATACTTTATATATCGAAGGGCTCTTTTAAATGATGATGCTATGTTTATAAGAGGAAAACTTCCAAAATGCTCATAGTCCTTAGATAAGACCCTTTAATCTTTTCTAGAATAATTCAAGTTACAACCAACACAAGTATTTCAGTAAACCAAATGATACTCATTTGAAACCATGAATAATGGTCTACATTTATTTGCAACCTAAGCAAAAGACACAGATTTTTTTTTTAAGTAACAAAAACAACAATGAAAAGCACAAGAACAAGCTATTGATCAATATCAAGATACAAGCATTCCTGAAATGGAAGTGGGGGGTCAGACACCAAGGAGCATGTGGAACCTGAGATTTTACTGAGATGGTCTGTGACCTCAAATGTGAATCAAAAGACTTATGGAATGCTTAGTTAGGTTCTCATTACTTCTCATGTGTTGGGAAAAGATGAATTAAAGTACAATTTAGACCATTAATATATCATTTGGATCTCTGGCTGCTTGTGTTTTCCCAGAAGTGGATTAAAATACAAATTCATAAACTTGTTATGAGTTGAGTACATGTGTTGCCTGATTTTTCTTGCCAAACACTAATGAGGAGGCATAAACCTGATACATCGAAACGGGACTTTTTCAACAGTGAAGCCAAAGTCAGTTAAACAAAAAGCGCACTAAGCAGTATGTTGCTGCACAAAAACTGAAACATCCATTTCAGAGTATGAAAGCTGTCAGACAAGCTAAGTACTGGTGACTCCCCCACTGAGACTGTCAGTATGCTCCCTGATAAAGACAAATGAAGAGAGAATTTTATCTCCTAGAATTTTAAGACTCTGGAATGCCTTTATGAATCATTAGTTTTAGGGAATTATTTTGTTTTGGAAGAGAAATGATTTTGCAAATGGAGTCTAAGTTTGGACAAACAATTGTTTTCTAACATTTCAAAATGTCTGTCACTATAAATTTCTCTGATACAAGTTATTTTCTGAATTTTTTATGCTGGTAATTATTTCAAAATTCTATATCTTCTTATTCATTTGCGATTAGACATATCTTTTCACTATTCACACACTTCTCAGGGTTATGTGAAAGACAGCTTTTGTCCTCCCTGTTGGAGGCTTACTCTCAGAACCAGCAGACTTTTCCTTCCACATCCTGTTGCACAAAGCAGGTCACAGGCCAGCTGAGATTCAAGAGGCAGGCAGAGTGACTTCTCTTCTTGATGGGAGCACTTGCCAAGTGTCATTGCAAAGGGGCACGGATAAAAGACAAAGTGAAGAATGGTGGCTATTTTTTGCAATCTATAAGTATTTACCATAAAGAACCTAAGAGTTTTGCTCATATTTCGACAGTTGGAGATTTGATTTCTGAAGGGAATCATTGACTTTATTAATTTTTTTTCTCTCCCAGCTTACAAAAATGTCCATATTTAAAAAGGTTCTTCTTTGCATTACCAGTGAGGTTAAGAACTTAGGAACGTCCAATCTCACTGTTAGTATCCAAAATGTTCTGGAAATTTTAATGAATGAAAATAATATTAAAAGTATATATAAGCTCTAAATACTGGAAAGGAGAAAAATTATCATATTTGTATATAGAATGATAATTTACTTAGAAAATCAGAGACAGCTAACTAAAACCAGTACAAAATATCTACACACAAAAAAAATAGCTTGGTTTCACACTAGAAATAACCTATTAGCTATTGTGCATACAATCTTTATTTTCAGTATGCTTTTTAAAAATTATAACATTCTTCCAAACATCTTTTATGAAAAACTTTTCTAAAATAACATAAAAACTAAACAAAGAGGTTACATTGCTGAAGGAAATATATTATTATAAAATAAATGTATTAAAATTTTAAGCAAAATACCAGTGGGGTACTTTTGACTCCTTAGAATTTTACCTTGAAGATCGTGGTTAACATTATCTAAGATAATTTTGAAAAGGAAGAATAAACAGCAGAACTTGCATTATTAGATATGAAGTTACAAAAAGTAAATCTTATATCATTGGTAGAGTGATAGATGGATAATGGAAAGTAATACTTCAGAAACACACCCTTACACACAAATGTGTATGCGTATAGTGTATATGTTTTTCTATAGCATGATATTTTCTAAATTTTCTATAATGAATGCATACTCTTCTTTAACTACACGACCCCAAAATCTTTTGTCCAAACATACCACTCTCTGAACCTCCACCTCCTATTTTTCTAGCTAACATAATCTGGAAGCACTTTCAGATCTTTGGAACTGCTGATCCATTAAACTACCATGTTTCAATGTTTACTACCCTCTTTATATACTCGTTTTCCGCTTTATACAGCTAAGATTCCATGGTGGAGCATCATAATTGTTCACTTGCATACTTCTTTAAATTCCTTGCACATATCCTGTTACACTCATTGAAAAAAATTCCAGTACTGTTTCGACCCAACTTTCCTTTTATTTTTTTTGCATAGCTATGACTGAGTTTGGCAAGAAAAAAAGAAAACTATAATGACTCTTCTCACAAATATTAATGACCATAAACTCCTTTGGACCTATAGCGCTTGCATAATAATTGTCTATGATAAGCTCTTCCCCTCTCCCACACTCCCATTTTTTTATATCTTCTCTCCTCAAACTTTCAAAAATATCTTTTTTTCCCTCACATTCAATGATTTTTCCCTCTGAAAATAGAAGCATCTTGGGAATTTCCTCTGCTTGTTACCTGAGCTCCCATAACAGTTTAAAAAATATTTTTCTTTTTGCACTTACTATTTTATATTGTAGTGTTCAAGGTCCTTGGAGACTGGAGACTATATCTTTATCTAACTTTGTATGCTTAATATCTCCCCTGGCCCTTGGTTCAAAGAACATGTATAACCAACATGGTTTTGGATTTGAGGTGATTAAACAAAGTCCAACAAGATAAACTGCGAGCGTGCTATTTATTTAATCATGCTTCACAGAAAGTGTCACCATGTAACAAAATAATACTAGTGCTAAGAGCTAACTTTTAAAGAGTGTTTACTAAGTGCCAAAATTTCTCTCATTTAATCCTAACACAAGTTCCACAATGTAGGTAACATTATTAATCCTATTTTACAGATAAGAAAACTAAAGCAAGAGGAGGAGCTAGGGCCCAGGCTTATATGGTTAGCGTATCAGACAGAAGTCCAACAGAAAACAACGGCAACATTTGTGTATGTATGCAGGGATTAATGGATGGCATATATGGTCACCACAAGGGATCCTGCATGAAGCCAGGGCTACTAGTACTGAAACTGACACTATCCCTACAACAGGCCTCTCCCTCACCCCCAAGTGGGAGAGTTTATCAGAACCCAAGAGGGAAGGAGAGATGCACAGGCTGAGAGCGTGCTGGAGCAGAGCAGATAACTGATGTCAAAGGACATAGATAGCTATAGGTAATCTCACAGAAGGAGGATCAAGGGAATAAATACCTTCCTGCTGGAGCCTCATATTGGCCAAATCTAACTGGGTCCAGATCCCTGATACCATGCATGTACTCCATAGAAGCAGCCTCCCTAGGTAGAGAGTAGGGTGGAGAGAATAATGGAAGAGGCTATGAAGAAACAAAATCAATGTATGTGGAATAGTTAGTGATAATGCTGGGATTTGTACCCAAGCATTTGACTACAAAGCCTCTGCTATGCTCGTGGGGTGGCAGGCAGGAAGGGAAGTTTCCTTTACAATTCAGATTCCAAAAACAAAGTGATTCTTATGAACAAAGGGATTTTTACTTCCTTTCCACCATTAACATTGATGGAACATTCATTTTGCAAGGATAATACAATTGCTTAGGGAATAAGATAAAAATGACTATGACATCACATATAGATTCTTTTTAGCAAGCTGATAGGCACTTCGAATTTTGCATGGTGTTATTGGTTTGGATCAAAGGGCTTCAGGCATGATTGAAGACTAAGAAATCAGAAATAAGAGAGGCTGACAGAACATGGTCATCCCAGTGGGATAACTGCATCCTGACAATGAAGATATGACAAAGCCAGAACATAGTCTCTTCAATTAACAAGACTAATTGTGGGTTAAAACCACTTCCTTAGTGAGGAGAAACTATAAATTGGTATCTGAACTCATTATATAGTGAGGTTCTATAATTCATTGAATATGAATGTGTAGTAAATTATTTATCATTCTCATTATAGACTGGATTCTGTCAACCTCAAAAAATTTTTTCATTGTCTCCATACAATTCGAAGTTAAAAAACTCATCTATATCTTTTAATATAGGCTTCTGAACAGAGTTAATCATACTTTGCTTTGGAGGGGCTCATTCAAATATACTTATTGAAAGACCAGTGTGCACCGGGCGCTGTCCTAGGTGCTGGAGATACAATACTGAACGAAATAAGAACCTGACCTCATGGAGTTCACAGTCTAATGAAGAAGACAGGCAACTTCTCCATATGGAAATCTGGAAGGAACTTCTTCTCCTTTACCATCTGGGCATTTTCTCTTATTCTTAGAACTCATTTTCTTGGAGGATTTTGTGGACCTCTGCCCCTATGCAGTATTTCCACAGAACCCATTTCTTAACTCTCCTCTCAACTATCATACTGTATCTTATTGGTCTCTTGACTGTCCCCCTGTTAGACTGTAAGCTGCTTGTGATCAGGGATGTTACCATCATGTACCTTTGTTCCTCCACAGTCAAGCCTCATGTCCAGCACAGAGAAGACATACGATAATGTTTATTGATTAAATGCATAACTGAACAAAAGAGAGAAGAAAAATATCTTTCTTCTACCCACTTTCCAAACGTTAACCTCAAAATGGGCATGAGTCATATGCACACTTGATGGCGAAAAGTATAAGAGTCACAATTTATTGATAGTCCTCTATGTGACAGGGGCTTTACTTGCATTTCTACTAAGTAAGTTAGGCATTTCTATTTTCATTTTTTTAATCACATAAGAAAAATATTATATTTTGCCCAAGGACTCACAGCTAGTAAAGGCCGAGTTGGAACTCCGAATGAAAGTTTCCAAACTCAAGTCTTTGCTCTCTCCAACACCAGACCACCTCCCAGCAAGCATGGAAGAATGTCTCAAAATTAGTTGTAAATTGTTGTTATGACAATGAGCACATTCTCTAGTAAGATGTCCTCAACCCTATGTATAAATTAGGAACATGGTGGGATTGTAAAAACTCACACAGCCATACTTTGCCTTCTATACAAGATTGTGCATGGTCTAAAGGATATTGCCTATCAACATTGCCTGGAAGTGAGTACCTTCTGGAGGAAACAAGAACTTATCCAAGGGTTTAGTAAGTGTCCACCTCTCTGTCCTCAGCCCCCAAAGAGAGGTGATGCTGCCCCACCCAGCAATCATAAGCAAATGAACAAAGGAAGCCTGTGCAGCATTACCTGGAATGTGAAATGCAGGGTGACCATGTGGACAAGTGGTCCCCAACCTTTTTGGCACCAGGGACCGGTTTTGTGGAAGACAATTTTTCCACGCATGGTGGGGGGCAGGGTGGTTCAGGCAGTAACACGAGAGATGGTTCAGGCAGTAATGCGAGCGATGGTGGGAATGGTCCAGGCGGTAATGCAAGTGAGCGACGGGGAGTGGCAGATGAAGCTTTGCTCACTTGCCCACTGCTCACCTCCTGCTGTGCGGCCCGGTTCCTAACAGGCCAGGGTTTGGGGACCCCTGATGTGGAGAGTTAAAGGGATTAGGTAAAAGCTAACTGATATAAAAGTAGCAAAGTCCTAAACAATATTCAATGCTGAATACATTTCAGAGGTATGGGACGGGGAGTCAGTGGGGACGAGACTACTACTAAAGAAAGATTTCAGGTCATTCATTCATTCTCATGTTTAATGAATATTTATTGAGAATCCATAAGCAGATCGCTGTTCTAAACACTGATAATAAATGGTGAATAAGATAAGGTCCCTGCTCTCACTACAGTGCTTTTCAGTAGAGAAAGAAGAATCATAAATATGTAAACAAATAATTGTAGGTATAGATACTGTGCTGTGAGAACAATGAAGTTGATATTAATTGGAAAGGACCTAGCTACTTTAGATAGTGAGGTTGAATCAGGCCTCTCTGAGGAGGAAATGTTTTAAGTGAAACTTGAATAATACAAAAGCCATGGGAAGATGCTAGGTAATAACATACCAGGCAGAAGGAATAGCAAATGCAATGGTCCTCTTACAGGAAATCGCCTGGCTTGTTCAAAAATATAGAAAGAAGGTCATTGTGTCTGGATTACTGTGAGAACAGAGAAGTGGATGGGGAAGGGATGACATGAGGTAAATTTTAGGATTAAGTAGGACCTAAATTTTGTAGGCTAAGTGGGCTCTAAAAATGGCTTTCAATTTGATTTAAATGAGATAGGTCTGCGTCTTTATTCCTGCCTTGCCACTAGGTTCATCAGTACCATTTTTCTAGATTCCACATATATGTGTTAGCATACAGTATTTCTTTTTCTCATTCTGACTTACTTCACTCTGTATGACAGACTCTAGGTCCATCCACCTCACTGGGGAGGCTGGGACGAAGTGAGAGAGTAGCACTGACTTATAGACAATACCAAATGTAAAATAGATAGCTAGTGGGAAGATGCTGTATAGCACAGGGAGATGAGCTCGGTGCTTTGTGACCACCTAGAGTGGTGGGATAGGGAGGGTGGGAGGGAGGCTCAAGAGGGAGGGGATATGGGGATATATGCATACATATAGCTGATTCACTTTGTTATACAGCAGAAACTAACACAACACTGTAAAGCAATTATACTCCAATAAAGATGGGAAAAAATGCAATAGGAAGTCACTGAGTAGTTTCATGTAACAGAGTACCATGAGTTTTAATTTAAAGACATCGCTGGAGAATTTAAAAGGTCTTCTGGAGAAGAAAGTATGGGGCTGGAGCAGATGGTGCTGTGATAAGAATGGAGGTTGGAACAGAAAAGACAACTGAGATGTATAAGACTTTGTCCCAACCTTCAGGACTAGAAGGCTGCTGCAACCAATATGAACACAACAGCCATAAATTCTATTTAGTCATGTTTTAGACAGCAAATTGGCATTTAACTTACATTATTGTTGAAGAAATGATAGTAAGATTGGATTTAGCACGAATACCCCAGACCCTCAAATCCTATCCACTACCCACTCCTGCAAAGCATCTGAAGGAAATGAAAACTTAACGCTAGTGAACATTCCCGATTACTCGGAGGTTCTGTTGGCAACACGTGGTGTCATAGACTAAGGATTTAGGCTGAATCACGTGAAAGGGCAACTGTTATTAAGGTGCCCGAGGTGACCCTGCATCTAAGATTATAGGTGGCTGAAAGGCATCCTCTTCCCACATCCCATTTAAGCTCACATCCAAGCTTCGGTTATTGTTATTAAAATCTAATATTTATTAAACGATCAAACTGGGTCATGCACTGTGTAGACTGGGCCATGCGCTGTGCTAAACACTTCACATGCATTATTTCATCTAGTACTCACAATGAACTAACAAACAAGCACACTTATCACCTCCACTTTACTGATTAGAAAACTGTGACTTGAGAGAAGTAATTTCCCCAAGTTATAGCTATATGTGACAGAGCTAGAATTAGAATTAGAAACACGCCTCTGGCTCGTTTTCTTGCCAAGATTTTCTCATTAGCCTGGTAAACAAAGAATTACAGAAGACGGCTTGTGTGAAAAGGAGACAAGAAGTTCCTCTTAGTCTATTTCAAGTGTCTTGGGTCACTTCAGACAAAATCTAGTACAGACAAAAAGGCATCCTTCGTGTGGTTTAGTTTCGCTCATCATGGGATTTGGGACAAAAATCTCATTTTAAATGAGGGTACCCATTTGCCTGGATTATTACCTTAGCATTCTATTGGGAAAGTTTGTTGTCACACAAGTTTTAGTTGTCTGGGGATCAAATATAATTTTTTGGATTTAGATTGAAATATAACTGTAATACTACCTTAGATGTACCTTACATTACCAAGCATAATTTTGTAATATTTTAATTACTTTCTTGGTTTCTAAAAATCTTGTTTAAGGAGTACGTTATAATAGGAATTTATGAGCCTGTGTGGATTTGTCTGCTCATCTGGGCAGCAGAACAATACAGTCAGAGACTGTGTTGGAACATCAACTTGGGGGCGTTGTAAAATGTTATTTGCACAGGGACGTTTGTATGGTCACTTTGAGCATTAAGATCTTCAAGACCAGTGCTCTAGAGGTTATTTCCTTCTAGATAGGAAGAGTTTGTGACCTTTATTGCCCATGAGACCACAAAATCGAGGCTAATTGAACAGCTAGGCTTCAATTACGATGCCTACATCAGCCAAAGATGATGCACTGATTCCACTGTTACGTGATAGAGCAAAGTGAGCACTGGTCAGCAGCTCCACTATTCAGTGTATGTTTATAAAGTGTTTATTGTTATTGTGTGCTAGGCACATGGATGAACAGGACACCATCTTTGCCGTCAATCTTCCTCAATTCTAATGTATAATGACATATTTATCCTTCTTGGAAACATTTAGTTGTCATGAGTGGCAGTTTGGGATAGTGGAAAGAGTCTAGATTGGGTAAGAGGGAAAGCATCAGGGGCTTTTCTAATCTCTGCCTTTAACCAGCTATATGACCAGAGATAAGCAACTTAAGCATTTTGTGACTTATTTTCCTCATATGTAAAAGGAAAGTGGCAGGAATGTTTAGACATCTCAATCTAAAAATCTAAGAGGTAAACATTTTTTTTGAGGCTATTTTAGTTTGGTGTTTTCCAAAAATTCTGGAATAACTTGTGTGCTTAATAAATATTAAATAAAAATAAGATCATCTTGATCCTCTTCTTCCTTTGCTCATAAGTCCAGAGGATCTTTAAAGAACTTAAAACTCTTATGTATCATGCTAGGGAAAAAAAATCAAAACAAACTCTGAGAGTAAGCATAAGATAAAAAGAACTGCCCTTAATCCTAAACTCTCTGAAATTCAAAACATGCAGGATGTGGTTTAAGGGTAATGTGCAAATACAACATTGTGATCTCAAGATTAAAAAAATAATAAATGTGTGTTTATCTTTGTTATCTGCCCATTTAAAATACTTTTATTTTTAACCACGATAATTATGCCAAATAACCCAATAGCATCTACTTTTAAAACAAAATACCAACTTGTCTACTTATATTTACATCATTTTAAAATATCAAGTCATCCAAGTCCTTTCTGTCTGTATGATTTGTTTAGGCACTTTAAGGCTATCAAACATGTAAACATTTTTGATAGTCATAGCCATAGAAATAGTTGATGCTATTTATTAATGAAGATTAATTAATGAAGATTAAAGCATAACATACAGCATCTAGTTCAAATCACATATTTTGATTATGAAAAACATGAATTTGAATGTGGATCACTCAAATCTGAAATGTCAGATTTGTGAATTTTTAATAAACATGAAGCTATTAACATCAGCAAAGCAGATAGATTAATAGATGAACTTTTTCAATTTTCCTGAGTTAAGCACCTAAAAACAATGTCTTTGCATAAGGGTTTGCACAAAAATTTACTCATTTGCAACTCACAACAATCCTGTAAGGCAGTTTCGTCATCTGTAGAATGAGTACAATCTGTAGAGTGGGTACAACAATAACACTTCAGATAAATTCGGCTTCAGCATGGGCTGGGGTTTTCCTTGCTGGGACCTTGATCGTTTCTTGGATGTTTCCAGAAACTTCAAGGTCTCAGAAGCAAGGAAGGCAAGTAAATTGCTCTAGTGTGGAGCCACAGAGCAGAGGAGGGACTTTTATTACCTTGAAACACATTCAGGGGATTTTTAAATTGGGGATTCCACAGAGAATGTCTTTTAAAAACCACTTATCCCCTTGGGAATTCCCATTTGAGAATGTGATTTTAAGATGACAATGAAAGAGAATTTGGTTTTTATGAGAAATATACCTTTTTAAAAATAAATTATCTTCTATTTTTTAAATATACCCACAGTATAGCTTAGTGGTATACGTAGGAAAGAAATTGCTACAGGGGCAATTTTGCAGGGTGAGGAAACAGCACAATGGCCAAGATAACTTAGCTTGCCTAGAGTTAAGTCTGCT
The DNA here is from genome assembly GCF_963455315.2 of Globicephala melas. NCBI lineage: Eukaryota > Metazoa > Chordata > Mammalia > Artiodactyla > Delphinidae > Globicephala > Globicephala melas. Next base: position 97,693,801 of record NC_083318.1, on the reverse strand, counting down.
AGTGAAGGCCTGAAGGAGTAGGAGGCAGATCTCCTGATTTTTTTTTTAACCCCTTAAAATGTTCATTAGATCACACTGCCTTTTTGTGCTCATAACTGGCCCATGAATTCACCAGTACAAGACAGTATTTCCTTTCCTGTGTATGATGCAAGAAAAACATGTGTTAAGCATTTCTGAGGACATTCTTTGCTGTTCTAGACAATGACTTGTCATTTTCTCAGTAAATGCTTACGGATGATGCTGATAATGATGAGGAGGATGGGGGTGTGATACTGCTGAGCAACCAACAAATGTGCTATAATTACCCACAAGGGGCAGAACAGTATGATAAGCACAAGAGGAATACGAAGAAACATAATGAATATCATTTGCCACCACGTAGTTCACAATTCATTTGGAAGAAAATGTTAATCCATAGAAAAAGTAATGCATAATTCAAGGCAGCTCACATGTACCTACCAAATGAACAATCTACCAAAGAAACAGTTTAAATCTTTGGAAGAACCATATCACTGTGGACTGGCATAATCAGGATAGGTGCATTGGAAGAGAGGGATATGAATACATTTTGATGAATTTGTGGATTTGGGACAGGCAGAAATGTCCACATACCTAAAAAAAAATCGGCAGATGAGAGTCTACTAGTTTTCTCTAATGTTTAGGCAACACTTTCAGTTAACGTGTTAGAAAAACACAATGAATCAATAACTTGGTTACAATGGAATTTAAAGAACCACAAGAAGGACTATAGGTCAAATATTTGTGACCTCTTACTTTAGCTCTTTTTTTCCCTTTTGATAGGCACTGGTAAAATCAATATCTCCATCTCAGCTTGTTAATTTATAAAAATAGGATAATTCTTGTCTTTCACTTCAAGAAAGATCATCTAACAAGTAATTAAACAATATATTTTAAATAGTATTGCTAAAATTATTATATATCTTTTTTTTTAACATCTTTATTGGAGTATAATTGCTTTACAATGGTATGTTAGTATCAGCTTCACAACAAAATGAATCAGTTATATATATACATATGTTCCCATATCTCCTCCCGCTTGCGTCTCCCTCCCTCCCACCCTCCCTATCCCACCCCTCTAGGCGGTCACAAAGCACCGAGCTGATCTCCCTGTGCTATGCGGCTGCTTCCCACTAGCTATCTACCTTACGTTTGGTAGTGTATATATGTCCATGCCTCTTTATCGCTTTGTCACCGTTTACCCCTCCCCCTCCCCATAGCCTCAAGTCCATTCTCTAGTAAGTCTGTGTCTTTATTCCTGTTTCACCCCTAGGTTTTTCATGACATTTTTTTTTTCTTAAATTCCATATATATGTGTTAGCATACGGTATTTGTCTCTCTCTTTCTGACTTACTTCACTCTGTATGACAGACTCTAGGTCTATCCACCGCATTACAAATAGCTCAATTTCGTCTCTTTTTATTCCATTGTATATATGTGCCACATCTTCTTTATCCATTCATCCGATGATGGGCACTTAGGTTGTTTCCATCTCTGGGCTATTGTGAATAGAGCTGCAATGAACATTCTGGTACATGACACTTTTTGAATTATGGTTTCCTCAGGGTATATGCCCAGTAGTGGGATTGCTGGGTCATATGGTAGTTCTATTTGTAGCTTTTTAAGGAACCTCCATACTGTTCTCCACAGTGGCTGTATCAATTTACATTCCCACCAACAGTGTAAGAGGGTTCCCTTTTCTCCACACCCTCTCCAGCATTTATTGTTTCTAGATTTTTTGATGATGGCCATTCTGACTGGTGTGAGATGATATCTCATTGTAGTTTTGATTTGCATTTCTCTAATGATTAGTGATGTTGAGCATTCTTTCATGTGTTTGTTGGCAGTCTGTATATCTTCTTTGGAGAAATGTCTATTTAGGTCTTCTGCCCATTTTTGGATTGGGTTGTTTGTTTTTTTGTTATTAGGCTGCATGAGCTGCTTATAAATTTTGGAGATTAATCCTTTGTCAGTTGCTTCATTTGCAAATATTTTCTCCCATTCTGAGGGTTGTCTTTTGGTCTTTATGGTTTCCTTTGCTGCGCAAAAGCTTTTAAGTTTCATTAGGTCCCATTTGTTTACTTTTGTTTTTATTTCCATTTCTGTAGGAGGTGGGTCAAAAAGGACCTTGCTGTGATTTATGTCATAGAGTGTTCTGCCTATGTTTTCCTCTAAGAGTTTGATAGTTTCTGGCCTTACATTTAGGTCTTTAATCCATTTTGAGCTTATTTTTGTGTATGGTGTTAGGGAGTGATCTAATCTCATACTTTTAAATGTAGCTGTCCAGTTTTCCCAGCACCACTTATTGAATAGGCTGTCCTTTCTCCACTGTACATTTCTGCCTCCTTTGTCAAAGATAATGTGACCATATGTGCGTGGGTTTATCTCTGGGCTTTCTATCCTGTTCCATTGATCTATATTTCTGTTTTTGTGCCAGTACCATACTGTCTTGATTACTGTAGCTTTGTAGTATAGTCTGAAGTCAGGAAGCCTGATTCCTCCAGCTCCGTTTTTCATTCCCAAGATTGCTTTGGCTATTCGGGGTCTTTTGTGTTTCCATACAAATTGTGAAATTTTTTGTTCTAGTTCTGTGAAAAATGCCAGTGGTAGTTTCATAGGGATTGCATTGAATCTGTAGATTGCTTTGGGTAGTAGAGTCATTTTCACAATGTTGATTCTTCCAATCCAAGAACATGGTATATCTCTCCATCTATTTGTATCATCTTTAATTTCTTTCATCAGTGTCTTATAATTTTCTGCATACAGGTCTGCATACAGGTGGGAGCATTTAGTCCATTTACATTTAAGGTAATTATCGATATGTGTGTTCCTATTCCCATTTTCTTAATTGTTTTGGGTTCGTTATTGTAGGTCTTTTCCTTCTTTTGTGTTTCTTGCCTAGAGAAGTTCCTTTAGCAGTTGTTGTAGAGCTGGTTTGGTGGTGCTGAACTCTCTCAGCTTTTGCTTGTCTGTAAAGGTTTTAATTTCTCCATCAAATCTGAATGAGATCCTTGCTGGGTAGAGTAATCTTGGTTGCAGGTTTTTCTCCTTCAACACTTTCAATATGTCCTGCCACTCCCTTCTGGCTTGCAGAGTTTCTGCTGAAAGATCAGCTGTTAACCTTATGGGGATTCCCTTGTGTGTTATTTGTTGTTTTTCCCTTGCTGCTTTTAATATGTTTTCTTTGTATTTAATTTTTGATAGTTTGATTAATATGTGTCTTGGCGTATTTCTCCTTGGATTTATCCTGTATGGGACTCTCTGTGCTTCCTGGACTTGATTAACTATTTCCTTTCCCATATTAGGGAAGTTTTCAACTATAATCTCTTCAAATATTTTCTCAGTCCCTTTCTTTTTCTCTTCTTCTTCTGGAACACCTATAATTCGAATGTTGGTGCATTTAATGTTGTCCCAGAGGCCTCTGAGACTGTCCTCAGTTCTTTTCATTCTTTTTTCTTTATTCTGCTCTGCAGTAGTTATTTCCACTATTTTATCTTCCAGGTCACTTATCCGTTCTTCTGCCTCAGTTATTCTGCTATTGATCCCATCTAGAGTACTTTTAATTTCATTTATTGTGTTGTTCATCGTTGCTTGTTTCATCTTTAGTTCTTCTAGGTCCTTGTTAACTGATTCTTGCATTTTGTCCATTCTATTGTCCATTCTATCTCCAAGATTTCGGATCAACCTTACTATCATTATTCTGAATTCTTTTTCAGGTAGACTGCCTATTTCCTCTTCATTTGTTAGGTCTGGTGGGTTTTTATCTTGCTCCTTCATCTGCTGTGTGTTTTTCTGTCTTTTCATTTTGCTTATCTTACTGTGTTTGGGGTCTCCTTTTTTGCAGGCTGAAGGTTCGTAGTTCCTGTTGTTTTTTGTGTCTGTCCCCAGTGGCTAAGGTTGGTTCAGTGGGTTGTGTAGGCTTCCTGGTGGAGGGTACTAGTGCCTGTGTTCTGGTGGATGAGGCTGGATCTTGTCTTTCTGGTGGGCAGGTCCACGTCTGGTGGTGTGTTTTGGGGTGTCTGTAGACTTATTATGATTTTGGGCAGCCTCTCTGCTAATGGGTGGGGTTGTGTTCCTGTCTTGCTAGTTGTTTGGCATAGGATGTCCAGCACTGTAGCTTGCTGGTCGTTGAGTGAAGCTGGGTGCTGGCGTTGAGATGGAGATCTCTCGGAGATTTTTGCTGTTTGATATTATGTGCAGCTGGGAGGCCTCTTGTGGACCAGTGTCCTGAAGTTGGCTCTCCCACCTCAGAGGCACAGCACTGACTCCTGGCTGCCGCACCAAGAGCCTTTCATCCACAGGGCTCCTTAATTTGGGATGATTCGTTGTCTATTCAGGTATTCCACAGATGCAGGGTATATCAAGTTGATTGTGGAGCTTTAATCCGCTGCTTCTGAGGCTGCTGGAAGAGATTTCCCTTTCTCTTCTTTGTTCTCACAGTTCCCCGGGGCTCAGCTTTGGATTTGGCCCCGCCTGTGCGTGTAGGTCGCCGGAGGGCGTCTGTTCTTTGCTCAGACAGGACGGGGTTAAAGGAGCCGCTGATTTGGAGGCTCTGGCTCACTCAGGCCGGGGGGGTAGGGAGGGTCACGGAGTGTGGGGTGGGCCTGCGGCGGCAGAGTCCGGCGTGACGTTGCAGCCTGAGGCGCGCCGTGCGTTCTCCCGGGGGAGTTGTCCCTGGATCCCGGGACCCTGGCAGTGGCGGGCTGCACAGGCTCCCCGGAAGGGCGTGTGGCTAGTGACCCGTGTACGCACACAGGCCTCCTGGTGGCGGCAGCAGCGGCTTTAGCGTCTCATGTCTGTCTCTGGGCTCCGCACTTTTAGCCAAGGCTCGCGCCCGTCCCTGGAGCTCTCTCAAGCAGCATTCTCAATCCCCTCTCCTCGTGCACCAGGAAACAAAGAGGGACGTAAAAGTCTCTTGCCTCTTCGGCAGGTCCAGACCTTTCCCCGGACTCTCTCCCGGCCAGCCGCGGCGCACTAACGCCCTGCAGGCTGTGTTCACGCCGCCAACCCCAGTCCTCTCCCGGCGCTCCGACAAAAGCCGGAGCCTCAGCTCCCAGTCCCGCCCGCCCCGGCGGGCGAGCAGACAAGCCTCTCGGCTGGTGAGTGCCGGTCGGCCCGATCCTCTGCGCTGGAATCTGTCCGCTTTGCCCTCCGCACCCCTGTTGCTGTGTTCTCCTCCGCGGCTCCCAAGCCCCCCACTCCACCTCCCGAAGTCTCCACCCGCGAAGGGGCTTCCTAGTGTGTGGACACTTTTCCTCCTTCACAGCTCTCTCCCGCTGGTGCAGGACCCGTTTCTATCCTTTTGTCTCTGTTTAGTTTTTTCTTTTGCCCTAACCAGGTACGTGGGGGGTTCCTTGCCTTTTGGGAGGTCTGAGGTCTTCTGCCAGCGTTCAGTAGGTGCTCTGTAGGAGTTGTTCCACGCATAGATGTATTTCTGGTGTATCTGTGGGAAGGAAGGTGATCTCCGCGTCTTACTCTTCCGCCATCTTCCCGGAAGTCCTATATATCTTTAATTCAGGAAAAATAATGATTCCAGTATAAAAATTACTCTAACAATAATGATTCTGAAAATGGCTGAAAGCCTGGAACTGTATTTAGCAGCACTATACAAAGATTAAATATTTGGATGAGTAATGTTTTAAATAAGTATTTTACTTAAAGTGAGTGACTTTAGAAAATAATTAAGATTAAAAAATCAAAAAGGCTCTTTTATTTTCTAAAAGTAACTCGAAATATTAAAATCTCCTACATCATCAAAATTAGGTGGTGGAACTAGAAAGGCTAGATCATGGACCCCAAGGATATCCATGTCTTATCTCTGGAACCTGTAAATATGTTGCTTTACATGGCAAAGGGACTTTGAATATGTAATTAAGGTTAAGAACCTAGAAATAGAGAGGTTAGCGTGGATCATCTGGGTCAACCCAATGTATTCGCAAGGGTTCTGAAAAGAGGAAAAGGTTTCCCAATGTGATCAGGGAGGAGCTGTGACTCTTGAAGAAGGGTCATCAGATAGATGGAACACTGCTGCATTGAGTATAAAGGAAGGGGGCCATGGGCCAAGGAATGTGGGCAACCTCTAGAAGCTAGATAAGAAAACTAATTCTCTCTATAAATCTGCAGAAAGGAACTCAGCCCTGCTGCCACTTTGATTTTAGCCTGATAAAACTCACGTCAGACTTTCGAACTATAAACTGTAAGATACTAAATTGTGTTGTTTTAAGCTCCTAACTTGGTGGTAATTTGTTATAAGTTGCATAGAAAACAATGCAGCAAGAAATTTAGACTACTTACTTGGCTTCTACATTAGAAGGGGTTATTCAATTATTAGTTACAACCACGGATTATTTAGAAAAATCAAATCATATCATTAATTATACACAGGCTGACGGTAAAAGTGCTAAATCAATTTAAGAATTACAGTAACTAAGAATTAAGTAAATAGGGCCAGTAATTGAGATACAGAAATTTCTCAATGCTAAATATGTAACTGTATCTAAAATTGAAAAGTGAAATGGAAAAAAATTGAGCAAGTTATGTCATTCAGTAATATGAAGATATCAGACAGGGACTTTTCACTCATTTCGTTCAGGTTCCCTAAAAAGTGTTCTCAGAAAAGTATATGAGTCTTAATGGCAGCAAAGGATGAGAGATATTTCATTAAAAAAAAAATTAAAGCTAGTATATTTATTTCCCTCTTGCTGCTATGAAAATTACCATAGACTTGGTGGCTGAAAGCAACAGATATTTAATTCAATCTCAGTTCTGGAGGCTGTTAAGTCCCAAATAAAGGTGTTGGCAGGTCTTCACTTCCTCTGGAGGCTCTAGGGGGAGAATCTGTTCCTTGCCTCTTTAAACTTCTTGTGACTAAATTCCTTGGCTTGTGGCTACATCACTCCAATCTCTGCCTCTGTCTTCACATGGCCTTCTTTGTGTGTGTCTAATCCCTCCGTCTCTCTCTTATAACACTCGTGATGGCATTTAGAGGCTGCTTGCTTAATTCAGGACAATTTTTTTTTCATTTCAAGGATCTACTGTAATTATATCTACAGAAACTTTACAGTATATGTTAACATTCACAGGTTTCCAGGATTAGGACTTGATAGCTTTGGGATCACCATTCAGCCCACTATAGCTGATTTCTGGAGTGCTGGTAATAATGTTTTTTTGTTTTTTGTTTTTTAATCCTGATGCTATACTAAGTTGCATTTAGTTTAAGAAATATGTCTGACCCTAAGTCTTAACAAAACCTGCATTTTAACAAAATCCTCAGTTGATTTCTATGCACATTAAAATTTGAGAAGCACTATTCAATAAATAGTTGAAGGTGACATTGTCAGAACTTGAAAAGTGACTGGCTGGCAGTGAAGAGAAGTAAGGAGTAAGTAAGAAGGCAGTATGTAAGACTTTAGCCAAACTTTTATATTTTAAAGGAATAAAGTTTTAGGCTAAAGGAACAATGATTTTTGGGTCTAATGAGCACATTTCCAAAATGAGAGAAGAATGGCAGAGATATTTGTGTCAGTCTGTCACTGAAGTCTCTGAAATTATTCTCTGTAGGTGGATGCCCATTGTCCAGAGGTGCAAGTCTCTCCTGTAAGTACTGATGACAGCCTCCAGGCTCATCCAAAATGTTCCACAGCTAACATCATACTCAGTGACAAAAAGCTGAAAGCATTTCCTCTGAGATCAGGAATAAGACAAGGATGCCCACTCTCACCACTTTTATTCAACATAGGTTTGGAAGTTACAGCCATAGCAATCAGAGGAGAAAAAGAAATAAAAGGAATCCTAATTGGAAAGGAAGAAGTAAAACTGTAAGAGGCCATCAGAAAACTACTAGAGCTCATCAATGAATTCAGTAAAGTTGCAGGTTACAAAATTCATATACAGAAATCTGTTGCATTTCTATATGCTAACTACAAAATATCAGACAGAGAAATTAAGGAAACAATCTCATTTACGATTGCTTCAAAAAGAATAAAACACCTAAGAATAAACCTACCTAAGGAGGTAAAAGACCTGTACTCAGAAAACTACAAGACACTGATGAAAGAAGTTGAAGATGACATAAACAGAAGGAATGATATACTGCGTTCTTGGATTGGAAGAATTAATATTGTTAAAATGACCATACTACCCAAGGCTATCTACAGATTCAATGAACTTCCTATCAAAATACCAATGGCATTTTTCACAGAACTAGTGAAAATTCTTTTAGTCGTAAAATTCAGAGTTTCCAAAACACTTTGGCCTCACACGAAACATCAGCCATTGTAGTACTGGTAACAACATAATTGATACTTGCAACCATCAAGGGCTTATTTGATGCCTGGCACTCTCTGTGAAAGAGCTTTATGGTCTCAAATAATGTTTACAGCAACCCATGAAGTAAGGGAGGCACTTCACAGATGAGGAGACTATGGCCTTTCTTGCACATCTGGCCCCCGGTTGCTTCAGGATGCCTCTATCTCACTGGCATAGTGTCTTCAATCACAAGTGAGTATTAGAAATACTCACTAGTTCATTCATTCAGAAAATATTTATTGAGCGTGAGGTAATGTGAAGGAGCTGGGGTATATGTGCACTCTGAGGACAAAACAAAACAAAACAAAAACCAGAAAACCAAAAAACTGAGCTTCTTTAGATGCACATACAGTTAGGGAACAGCGACTATTTTCTGTATGAGATAACTGAAAGAGCTTTACCTTTTTACTCCTCTCTGTGAACTTGCAAACTTATCACTTCTATCTACTCTCCAATATACCACTGATTTGGGATGTTCTCAGCTGGCCTCCATTTCTTACTCTACTCTGGGCCAAAAATTAATCCCTGGAATTCACTGAGAAGGTTGATATGGGGTTGTCTGTGTATCACTGTATCAGTAATGTTAACGCTAGAGAGACCATATGTTATTTCACATCTACCAAGGAAGCTTTTTCCTTCATTAGAATAGGCACAGTCTGGTAGACAGTTTTCCATGCAGGGTAGGTTCCACTGTTTGCTTGCATTTGAAATTATTTATTCATTAAAATATCTCCAATAATCAAGCAGTCATACTATTGGGGGAGAATGAATGGATGTATGAAATATAGAGAAAAATCCTTAAACATACTTTTAATCAATAATATCATGTATTTTCTTATTAAGCTTATTAGAACTGCCAAGTGGTAATAAAATTGTCTCATTTATGTTTTGCTTCTTTTCCTTCCCTCCTGATTTCCTAAAAGTACGTGCTGCACACACTGTGTGGCACACAGTAGGTCCAGTACATGGTGTTTCTCTCCCTCCTTGCAGAACTGTTGATAATGCTATAAATTAACGATGAAGCAGGTAGCTGGGGAGGGCAAGATTAGTGTTAGGGAGGTCTCATGGGTTCTCAGTTCCCAAATAAGCAAATGTTGATTTTAACTATCAATATTCAATATATTTTCAGGTTTAAGAACATGAATATATTTGTCTTCACTACAGAACTCTGAAATTAAACTGATAGTACTTCATAAAATAGGTTTATGGGCTTGTAAATTATGCCTTTTATTATCTGAAATATTTGACCTACTTTAGGTTACTATGTTCAGTAAATACTGCAAAGTCTGTTTTGCATAATCACATGCTAATTGAGTAAAGTAAAATATCATTAAAATGTATGGTTAAGGGCTTCCCTAGTGGCGCAGCGGTTGAGAGTCTGCCTGCTGATGCAGGGAATGTGGGTTCGTGCCCCGGTCTGGGAAGATCCCACATGCCGTGGAGCGGCTGGGCCCGTGAGCCATGGCTGCTGAGCCTGCGCGTCTGGAGCCTGTGCTCTGCAATGGGAGAGGCCACAACAGTAAGCGGCCCGCGTACCGAAAAAAAAAAAAATATATATATATATGTTTTCTTAACCATATATATATATATGGTTAAGAAAACATAATTACTATAAACTCACAAAAGTTCAAGTATAATACTCTCTTCCAGGTATGAATATTTCAGGTTTAGACTCTTATAATACTTGGATTTAGAAGATTAAGAAAGCAAACATCAAGAGTAAAAGAGATATGCCTGATTATTTTTAAGAATAAGAATTTTTTAAAACTAAGTATCTCTAAATGGTAATAATTATGTCAAATTTCTTGAAATTTTGAGATATACTATCTTCTTGCTTCTAATGTACATGTAAAGTGAAAATGTTTATATTCAAATCTCTGATAAAAACATTTACTTAATCATTATATGTCTATAATAGAAAAACACATTCTCTAAGTGGGACCTCAGGTTTTGTGATAACAAACACTATTGCTTTGCAAACAAACTAAAAAGGCAGTTTATTGTTTACATAGGCAGTCAAGATTAAAATAAACAATCTTAAATCTTTACATTTTAAATTAAAGCCAAATTAAGGAAAAATTAAAACTTTACTTTGAAATTTAATATTTTTAAAAAGTTGTATGAACTTTTTTTTGACTAGCTGCAACAGTTTTTTTATAATTTTTTGAACCAAATTATCAACGATCTTATCTTTGGTGAGTACATGTCTTACTTTTATTTACCAATGTACTTTCGAGCTATTTAGTCAACAATGTACATGTACCATTTCAAGTAAAGGACATATTTCCCAATGTGATGCCATAGAAAATAGTAAAATAAGACTTAATTTAGAATTTAAAAATTTTTTTGGGATTTAATTACTGCCTCTGAGAGTTGTCACCATGTTGCACATCATAGCCCATAGTATGCATGGTGTCCCCTGGAGTTGTGCAGTGCACATCCTGCATCACTGTACATGACAGCCCTAACTAATAGACACATGGGAAACCAGTTTCTGGGGAGACTCAAAGCCCATTAGCATTAAACAACAAATATTTTGAATCATCAGAGGAGTAAAAATCCATTCCTATTGTGCTCTTTGCTCTGACACAGAAAAACAAATCTGACACATGTTTTCTGTGGAAGCGTTATTTGGAAACAGCTCCTGTAAACTTGCCGTGGCCTAGATTTATTATGAACGGGCATAGTACAGTTCTGACATGCAGAATTATTTGGAACACCATTACGGAGTAGCAGTTCCTACTGATTGAAGGATTTGTGTTCTCTCTTTCACACAATAGTGACTGATTTGGGAATGACTGGAAATGGAGTATTATACTTTTAAAAAGTAAACAAAAAGGAACAGAGAATTATTAGATGCTAAAATGGTGTGTCCTCAATATACATTATCACTGTTACACATTTGGAAGATTAATGGTATAGCTTTTATTATTAAAATACCTCTATAATATGAATGCAGATAAATACCACATACTATTAGTTGTCAAAATTTATTGTACATAACTGTCTCTTGAGAAGGCAGTTAAAATGTAGTTTCTGAGCCACACTCCCAGAGAGCCTATATAGAAGCATGGGAGGGGACCTAGGATTTGCATTTTTAATAAGTATTCCTGAATTCCTAATGCCATCAGTCTTGCTCTCCCATTTTGAAAAACACTGCCATAAATTGTATATAATGGCAGCTCTCAGCCCTAGCATCTCTGAGAAGTTTTAGAAAGATACAGATACCTCTCCATATATTTATTCCATGGAGTGAACTCCAGACATGCCTTGATTTTAAAAATGCTAAAGGTGGGAGGGTGGAAGGGAGGGAGATGAAAGAGGGAAGAGATATGGGGATATATGTATAGCTGATTCACTTTGTTATAAAGTAGAAACTAACACACCATTGTAAAGCAATTATACTCCTTTAAAGATGTTAAAAAAGAATAAAAAAAATAAAAATGCTAAAGGTGATTCTGACTCGCAGCTAGGCTGAGAAACAATGGGGTAAATAGAATTAACTTCTATTGGCTGTTCATTATTAAATGCTTTTAATATTTGACCTATTTAACTTAAGAGAAATAGTAAAACTTCTTTTGATATTTAGATCATGAAACTAATAAATTATATATAACATCCATTTCCATTAAAGTGTTTAAAAAATATTTTCATTATCTTGACCCCCTTCCCCAATACACCCTCTCCCATTATTCTTCAGTAAATGGCCATACCTTCTACCCAGTTGATGAGAGACTGTCTAGATAGTTGTTATGAGCATGTGTTTGGGAGTGAACCGTCCTTGACTGCAGCCCTAATTCTGCTATTTCCAATCTGTGCTACACTGCACACGTTACCCAGCATTTCTAAATTAGTAAATACCTCATAGAGTATTGTGAGAATTAAGTGGGATGATTTATGTAAAGTGCTTAATACAATGCCTGGGCCATGATGAGCTTTTTTAAAACTCAGTTGTTGGGAATTCCCTGGCGGTCCAGTGATTGAGTCCGCGCTTTCACTGCCGTGGGCTAGGGTTCGATCCCTGGTTGAGGAATTAAAATTATCCCACAAGCCGTGCGGTGCAGCCAAAAAAAAAAAAAAAAAATTAAAAAAAAAGTCAGCTGTTATTATCACTCTTAATTCCTGTTCTTCTCATAGGTAGTCACCATTTTCTGACTCTTTCACTTGTTAATCAGCTTGAATATTGTCCACTTGTATCCACTCTTGTTGCAATTACCCTAGTCCAGCCTATATGACCTTTTACCTGGATTACTACCATAATTTGGGGCCTTAATGAACATTTTCATTCCTGGAATGTGCTAGATTCCCTTTTGCTTCTGGGTCTATGTACATATATTTCCTCTGCCCAAAGCACATATCCATCTCTCCTCATCTTCTCCTCATTCCTCTGGAAGGTTATCCTTCCCTTCAACTAGGCTTGATCACTTTTCTATGGATTTGCCACCTTCATAATATACATGGTATTTTATTGTGATTATTTGTTCATTTGAGTACTTTTCATGCTGGGATATGGGAATCTGCATGGTCTTCACATGCATTATTTGACAACTGTGAATCCTATAACAAATTAAAAAATTTGATGACAATCTATAAAAATAAAATAAGTATGTTCTGGAAAGCTGGATGACTATGCATTTTAGTGTCCGTATTTATTTTCAATTTTTTAAAATTGTAAAATACATATAACATACAGTTTGTTATGTTAACCACTTTTAAGTGTACAGTTCAGTGGTGTTACATATATTCATACTGGTATGTAACCGTCACCATCATCCATCTCCAGAACTCTTTTCATCTTGCAAAACAGAAACTCTATATTATTCCCTCTTCCCTCCAGCCTGTGGTAACCACCATTCTACTTTGTCTCTATGATTTTTCAATACTCTAGGTACCTCATATAAGAGGAATCATATAATATTTGTCCTTTTTTTTGTGTGTGCCACACGGGCCTCTCACTTGTTGTGGCCTCTCCCTTTGCAGAGCACAGGCTGTGGACGCGCAGGCTCAGCGGCCATGGCTCACGGGTCCAGCCGCTCCGCGGCATGTGGGATCTTCCCAGACTGGGACACGAACCCGTGTCCCCTGCATCAGCAGGCGGACTCTCAACCACTGCGCCACCAGGAAAGCCCAATATTTGTCCTTTTGTTATTGACATTTCATTTAGCACATCTTAAAGGTTCATCCATGTTGTAGCATATGTCAGAATTTCCTTCCTTTTTAAGGATAATAATATTGCATTGTATATACATGCAACATTTTGCTTATCCATTCATCCATTGATAGACACTTGGGTTGTTTCAACATTTTAACTGTTGTGAAAAATGCTGCTATGAACATAGGTGTACAAGTACATTTCTTTGAGACTGTACTTTCAATTCTTTTGGGTATATATTCAGAAGTGGCATTGGTAGATTGTATGGTAATGCTATTTAAAAAATTTTTGGAACTGCCATATTGTTTTCTATAGAACCTATACCATTTAATTTCCATCAGCAGTGCACATGGGTCCAATTTCTCTACATCCTTCTCAGCATCTGTTATTTTCTGGGTTTTCTTTTTTTTTTTTTTTTTGATAGTAGCCATCTAATGGTGTGAGATGGTATCTCACTGCAGTTTTGATTTGCGTCTCCCTAATGATTAGTAATGTTGAGGTTTTGTTTTTGTTTTTGTTTTCATGTGCTTGTTGGCCATTTGTATATCTTCTTTGGAGAAATGTCTATTCAGGTCTTCTGTTGATTTTTGAATCTGGTTGTTTGGTTTTTGTTGTTGAGTTTTAGGATTTCTCTATATATTCTGGATATTAATACCTTATGAAATATGTGAATTGCAAATACTTTCTCTCATTCTGTAGGTTGCCTTTTTAATTCTGTTCATAGAATCTTTTAATGAAAAATATGGTTTAATTTTCATGAAATCCAATTTGTCTATTTTTTCTTTTGTTGCCTGTGACTTTAGTGTCATATCCAAAACATCACTGCCAAACCTAATGTCATGTCATGAAGCTTTTGTCCTGTTTTCTCCTGAGAGTTTTATAGTTTCAGCTCTTACATTTATGACTTTAATCCATTTTGAGTTAATTTTTGTATATGGTGGTAGGTAAGGGTCTAATTTCATTCTTTTGCATGTGGATATCTAGTTTCACCAGTACCATTTATTGACAAGACTGTCCTTTCCCCCATTGAATGGCCTTGGCACCCTTGTTGAAAATCATTTGTCCTTATATATGAGGGTTTATTTCTGGGCTCTCTGTTCTATTCCATTGATCTATATGTCTGTCTTTGTACCACACTGTTTTGATTACTAGAGCTTTGTAGTAATAGGTTTTCAAATTGGAGAGTTTTCCAACTCCACTATTTTTCAAGATTATTCTGGCTGTTTGAAGTCCTTTGAGATTCCATATGAATTTTAGGATGGATTTCTCTATTTCTTTAAAAACTTCATTGGGATTTTTATGGAGATTGCATAAAATCTGTAGATCACACTTGGTAGTAAGCACACTTTAGCAATATTAAATTTTCTAATCCATGAACATGGAAAGTGTTTCTACTTACTTATGTCTTCTATAATTTCTTTCAGCAATGTTTTACAATTTTCAGCATACAAACTTTTTACCTCCTTGATTAAGTTAATTTCTGAGCATTTTATTCTTTGTGATGCTACTGTAAATGAAACTATTTTCCTAAATTCCTTTTCAGATTGTTCATTGTTAGCATATAGAAATGTGATTGAGTTTTGTGTGTTGACTTTGTATCCTGATTTTTTGCTAAATTAATTTATTAGCTCTAAGAGTTTTTTTGTGGAATTTTTAACGTTCTCTACATATAAGATTGTATCATGAACAGACATAATTTTACTTCTTCTTTTCCAATATGGGTGCCTTTTATTTCTTTTTCTTGCCTAATTGTTCTCAGTAGGATTTACAGTACTATGCAGAATAGGAGTGGTGAGAGTGGGCATTTTTACTTTCTTCCTGCTATTAGAGGTAAAGCTTTCAGTTTTTCACCATTGAGTGTGATGTCCACTGTGGGTTTTTCATATATGGCTTTTATTATGTTGAGGTTGTTTCCATATATTCTCAGCTTGTTGAGTCTTTTTATAATGAAAGAATGTTGAATTTTGCCAAATGCATTTTCTGCATCAATTGAAATAATCATGTAACTTTTTTCTCCTCCACTCTGTTAATATGGTGTATTACATTACATCTATTATCATATGTTGAACCATCCTTGCATTCCATAATAAATCCCACTTAGTCATGATGTATAATTCTTTTAGCATGCTGTTGAATTCAGTTTGATAGTATTTTGTGAAGATTTTAGCATCAGTGTGTATGTTTACACTTATTGAGATCTTTATTTCCTCATATGGCTTCAAATTACTGTCTAGTGTCTTTTCATTTTAACTTGCAGGATGCCTGAGCATTTCTTACAGGGCAGGTCCAGT
Organism: Globicephala melas; assembly: GCF_963455315.2. NCBI lineage: Eukaryota > Metazoa > Chordata > Mammalia > Artiodactyla > Delphinidae > Globicephala > Globicephala melas. Next base: position 97,678,033 of record NC_083318.1, on the reverse strand, counting down.
GGTCATGAACTTCCTCAGCTTTGTTTATCTGCGAGTGTCTTAATTTTGCATTAGTGTTCATAATGTAGCTCCACATATCGAATATCAAATGAGTCACAATATGATATATCAAGGAAAGCTTCATAGAAATGAAAATAGAAGTGATTTTACTCTTGACATTTTATTATGAAAATTTACAAACATGTGGAAAAGGTGAAAGAATTATACAGTGAATCCTCATATACTTGGTGCCTAGATCCTATAATTAACATTTTTGAAAGCAACTCTATTCAAATATTAATTCTATAACTTCTTAGCTGGGTAACCTTGGGCAAGTTAACCTCTTTGAACTTCAGTTTCCTTATCTAGAAAAGGAGGATAATGACAGTACTTACTTTATGCATTGTTGCAAAGTTTAAATGTTAGGATCTGTGCAGAATATTTAACACACTATCAGACACAAATAGATATATGCAGTCAGTGAAAGCTATAGTCGTTATTTGTTGAATAAATGAATGAATGAATAAACAAAGGCATAATAAATTTCCTGAATCTTCTAAAGGAACTTTAATGTCTATATTTCAGCTGCTGGATGTACAAAAGTGGTATATCTATTTAAGAATAAGTATTCTGAAGAATATGAATATGGAAATTTTTTCTTTTTTTGTTTTTTGGAAATTGTTTCTTAATAGCTGAAACAATGTACCTAAATAAGCATTGTACCAGCCAAATTATTTATTATTTAAATTCTGGTTACATGCAGTGAAAGAAAGTCCCCAGTATATCCCTTGGATTTCTTTCATAAAAACAATAAAAAGACAATATGAGGGAATTGTTACAGTTTCTGATTTATTAATATGTAGTAGTGATTGACTACTGGCTATACTGAGTTTCAATTATCTGCTGGAGCAAAGAGGAGAGGTATGGGAAACAGGAAATGGAAGGGTCCTAGGAGCAATCTTGGCAACACAAACCAAGCCTCTTGCTCTCTCCAGGTTTCATTCCTGTCCCTGAGGAGTCCAAGTGCATGTGTTTAGGGTTAGGGCAAGGGAAGAGGTGCTAAGTAGGTCCAGGTGGAATTTTTTAAGGCAAACTGGCTTTTCTCCAGCTTCAGGTTTTGCTCACATAATTTCTACAGCTGCATTGCTCTTAAACCACAGCTGGTGCGTTCTCTCTGGTCCAAGAATGGTTTTGACTATTCCTAAGATTGATGTAAGTTATTTTAAAGACCATCAGAGAAATTGTTAATGAGAAAAAAATGAGACAAAACCAAAAGATTTAAATTTGCTAGAATCCCTAAACAATTTGAGATAGTACCCAACTTTTTACTCATTTTTTTTACAGAAAATTACTGTACCATTGACAAATACCAAAGGAAGCCATGCACAAGATAGGCTGTACAATATTCTAGAAAGAGTATATTGTATTAGAAGCTTGAAATCTAGTTTCCATGTTAACTCTGTGCCCCTTCTTATGTGGCCCTTGGTTATGTTATGATACATCTTTGGGTGCAATAATTTTCTATTTTTATGCCCTCTCATAAATCTTATCCAGTTTAAAAATTATAAGTGAATTGAATCTTAGGTTTTTGAAGCCACAAAATTATAAAAGTTAGCTCTCCTTTATTTCTCCTGTCATGAATAAGCATTAATCAAAAGCATTGAGTGTACTGAATATTTAAAATACCAAGCAGGCTCCTTAAAGATGTTAATTATTGTATTTGAATATATTTGAAATATTTATTTCATAACATGATGAATGTTACTACATATATTCCTATTTATTCATTACCAACTTAAATCATATTTTCTGAATTATTTAGAAAAATATTTCAAACTCGAATTCATAGAAGAAAAAAAGACCTTTGTTGTCAATTCCAAGAAATCCAGTTCTGAAAAGTTTTCAAATGTTAGTGAAGGCTTTTCAGGTTACGTGAATGCACCTGCTTGATCAGACCTTCAACTAAGTATTTTCATTGGCAAATGTGTAATTTATGAATAAATAAGAAGTTGGATCCTGAGAAAGTGGAATAATAAGCTCCATGCCTTCAAGTCTTTGTGTAAACTCTTGCATGAAGTTTCTACCCAACTTCTGCAAAATTAATTTCAGCAAGTCCAAGTGCTTGGGATACAAGGGGATGACTGCATACAGAGGCCTTTTCGCAGTCAGCGGTTCTTTTCTATTAGCCCTCTTGGCAGTCCAGCAAGCCCTCGGGAGGGTCCTTGGTAAACTTCTTTCAGGTGTGTGTGTGTGTGTGCATGCGTGCGTGCGCACACGCACGCGCGTGTGCGTGTGTGTGTGTGTGTGTGTGTGTGTGTACACTGAGCCAGAGGATGGTTACCCATCCACCCTCAGTCCAAACGTTCCCCCTTGGATGAACAATCCTGCACTGTGAGTGTTCTGCAGGTGTCTCTGGTGTCAGCCGGCTTCTGTTTATTATTGGTGTGCTGTGTACAGGGAGGCCTAGTGGGCCATCAGTAACAACTCTTGGCAAATGGGTCAAGGAAATGAAAATAAATCCTGTGCAGCAGGAACTTCTAACGTCTGGGGTTTTGCTGGCAAGCTCTGCCTGAGTTCCTCTTTAGGTGCTACTTTAAAATTGCTACTTGTTTGACTTGGACGAGACTTCACATGGCGAGGCCGTGTGAGATATGTGAAGGGGGGGACCAGCTGCGAGCAGGTGTGCTGCTTTTCCATTTTAGCTTTCACCAGAACGCATCCTCTGCTTGGTCCTGAGGCAGTTCTCTTCTTCAGAAGTTTGTTTGTATAATTTGTTTTCCAAAAGTGAGGGAGGGGGGTTACTATTAAAGGAGCTAAGAATCATTCATATGATTTTGAACTATTTTATTTTTCAAATCTATTATGCACAGTTGAATAAAAAGAAATAAACATCTTTTCAAATGGGAACCGTTTTCCTCCTCACGTTACATTTTCAGAGACCCAAAACTAAGAATGGAGCTTCTTACCATGATGGTTCTGTGATGAATTTCCAAATGCCCCTTCATACATGGGAAGGTTACTGGTTTATTTACTAGGCTCACTCAAAGTCAAGTGTATGAGATTTACAATCTTAATTACAATATTCAAAAACAATTTCTGCTGAAGGAATTGCTAATTAGTAGAAATTACTTAGCATAATTGTTTTATGATAATTCAGTTCTGTGATCCTCTTTGCCATCTTTCCCCATGACTACTCTAATAATATTGTGGACCCTATTCACTACATTTAAAGGGATGTGGTAAAGTTAAAAGTGGCTCAGGATTATTAGGCTGGGAATCTTTTAACTGGTTCTCAGTGCTTAAAATATTCCTCTCTGTCTAATGACCTCTAGTATTCCAAATGGCAGCTTATATTGCTTGAGAAGTTGCTATTTCTTATATTCATAAAATCTATCATCAGTCATAAATATCTCCATTCATTCATTTACTCACTCAGTGAACACTGACTGAACCATCAATGTGTGCCAGGCAATGTGCCCGGCAAGGCAAAGTGAAACAAAGAGAATGATGGTGTCTTTCCAGCCCCTTCTCTGCCCGCCCACCACACTGATCCATTGCGTCCACAGGTACCCTTTAAAAACATGAGTCAGATCACGTCGCCCCTCTGCCTAAAACTGAGCTACACCTCTAAGGCTGGCACCTCACTCTCTCCCACCTCATGTCCTGCCCGACTCTTGCCCTTAGTCTGCTCCAGCAGCAATGGCCTTCTTGCTGTTTCTCAAACACACTGCCCCCAACTGCTTGTTCTACAAATTGTAGCTGCATATTTCTTTATTAACGCTCTGGTATTTATCTCCTGATCCGATCCCGTTCTCATTAATCTCTAGCTTTGGTCTGATCTCTTATTCAAGTTTCACGAGGTTAGAGTTTTTTGTTGTTTCCCTCTTGTTTCCCCTGGGTCTGGAACAGTCCTTCATATAGTACAATTTCAATAAATATTTGTTCAATAACTGAATGAATGCATCCATATGTGGTCTTTAGGCTACTTAGAGATATGTGAAAAAAGAACCCTAATATATCACCATAAATCTTTAGTGTTATCGTATAAGATGTTATAGTGATCATATACCTGTCTATATTTCTTAAAATGGAAATTTACTAAAGTGTAAATCCACATGTTACTAAAGAAGTGTTTAGAAGTCAGGGAAAGCATCATTTATTTCAAACTTTATTATATTACTAACATTTCTTTCGGCTACTGTGATACAGACACTTTTATCTGTAATTCTCTTATCACTTCTCAAATTGTCTGGAGGCCAAAAAAAGAAAAAAAGGAAAAAAGAAAAGAAAGAAGGAAGGAAAGAAAAAAAGGAGAGAGGGAGGAAGGGAGAGAGAAAGGAAGGAAGAAAAGCTACTTTCTGAAAATTTTCAGCTGGTTCTCAAGAACTTTGGCTAGTTAGACTTTCGAGTTAGTCTTAGGAAAACTCATCACAGTTTGACTGTCCATGAGAATGAAGCCTTTTAAAAGGTCTCTAAAATAGTAGGAGCCTGGTGTTGACAACACTTGTATTTGTTTTTGTCAGTTTTATATTAAGACTCTCACAGTACTTACTCAAGCTAAAAGCTTTTTTAGATTTTATGAGTTGGGATGTTTCCCAATAGACTTTTTTTAGTTTGGGTAAATAGAAAAGAAATGATTAAGGTCAGTGTTCACAGACATCATTCCTGTATCCTGGAAATGAATAATTCTATTGTTCTCTTACTTATCCTTATTATGATTGTAAGTTACAGCAATTTCCTCCTCTATACCAGTTAGCTGCTTTCTTTTTCTTTTTATTTGTCTAGACATCAAGTTAATTCTGACCACTTCCCTGGATTACTTGACCTGGAAACTTATTTCTTGTGGACTTGGTTAGTTCATTAGTACAACTTTTGTGTGAAGCCATTCTCAACAGTCTCCAAAATCTACCAGGTGGTTTGATCTCTTTTTTCAACTAACACACTCTTAACACTCCTAACCGTAAGTCTTAGGCTGCCTGCACTCCCTGATGTGGCTTGCCTTTCGTCAGTATTTTTACACCAAGGCTCTTCTAAAGACCTCCTGTGACTTTTCTGAAGCCCACAGACAGTTTTTACTCTCTGAAATTTTTCTCACATACTTGAAGCCCTCATAAATCCTACACAGCTTCTTCTCCTAGCTGAGGACTGACTGCTCAAATGTTATTATTTTCAGCTTTCTCTTGCCACACATGAAATCAGTTTCATATACAATGACTTCCTAATATACCTAAGTCAACGAAAATCACATTCCTCCAGTTCTCCTTGTATTGCACGTGTCCTCCAATTCATATAAGCAGTCATTTTTCTCACTCTGAGTTACATGTATACACTTTCCAAACCTGGTTTATAACAGTATGAAATGAAAGTATTTTCGTTCCCCTCCTGGGTTATTTTCTATTGAGAGAGAACCTCTCAGCTTACCTCCCCTTCAATGTGCTCCAGTAATTTAGGTGTTACTTTCTTTTCTTTCTTTTTTTTTTTCTAAGATTTTTAGTGAGTTTTATTTAATTCAATTGAATCATACCATAATGACTTAATAAGCAAAAATCTTAAAGAGTGGGTAAAAGGACAGCATTTCAAATAGGCAATATGAAGCCTGAGGGAGGAGGAGAAGAAGAGAGAAGGGGTGGTTCACCAGCCACCATTTTGCCAGGACAGTATATTATCCTGTTTGGTTTGACGGAACAGGTTTTTATGGGTAATATTTCCCAATCCAAAATCAGGGACTACTAGGTTGTTGTTATTGTTTGTTTGTTTGTTTGTTTGTTTTCAGGACACGGGCCTCTCACTGTTGTGGTCTCTCCCATTGCGGAGCACAGGCTCCGGACGCGCAGGCTCAGTGGTCATGGCTCACGGGCCTAGCCGCTCCGCGGCATGTGGAATCTTCCTGGACCGGGGCACGAACCCGTGTCCTCTGCATCAGCAGGCGGACTCTCTACCACTGTGCCACCAGGGAAGCCCATTATTGTTGTTTTTGTTTCAATAAAAATCATATGTACTTAAGGTATACAACATGATTTGATATACACAGTGAAATGATGACATCTACATCACATTTTAATGTGAAACTCATTGTTTTTAGTTCCTTATGTCAAAGTGTTACCAAGGCTCTCCAAATCTCTATTCTACTAGTTCTCTTTGATCTGCTTTTTCCAATTTCAGCAAATTATTGTACATCTAGATTTTTTTTTGGTGGGTGAAGGTGACTTGATACAACAGTTCCTTATATTTCCTTGAGAGAATGTAAAAGAATCTAATGATATGTTAAAGAGAAGAGTAATGATGCATTTACAGTTGAACTTTAATATTCTATTACCAGCTAAGATGTTGTCAGATAGAGCAATGGAACCAAACATAATATAGTAGACATAGTACATATAAAATAATTTAGTATATGAAAAAGTAGTGTTTTGAAACAGTGGTAAAAGAACAGTTTATTCAATAAAAAGCTATTGGAAAAAAAACTGGCAAACTATTTGGACCCAAGCAAAAGAAAATTTTTAAAAATTATTTTCTAAAATCAAAATAGATTACGTATTGATTAAAGCTGATTAAAACATAAAAGGAAAACTATGTAAGCACTAGAAGAAAAATAATAGCACTAGAAGAAAGTTGGGATGATGATGAACATAACGAACATGCCACCAAAGCCATAAATTAAAAAAAAAATATTCCATAATTAAAAGTTTTTTTAAAACCTTGATTTTAAGACACAGATAAAATTAAGAGGCAAAAAAAGTTTGGGAAAAAATATTTGAACCTACCTATAAAAATGTTTTTGAACAAGAAATAATTCTAATTACATACTACGTGCCAGATTTGTCCTATATGTGAATCACTGATAAAGTTTCTAGTCTAGTGGAATTAAACATATTTTATTATATTAAACAAATATCCACATGGGTGAATATAGAGTTAGAATCTATGATAAGATCTGTGAGGAAAAATTGCATGATGGTATAAAAAAATAATACCAAGGCAATCTAATTTGTATTTTGGGGTCAAGAAGACCACATTAAGGTAGCTGGATTTGTAATGTAATTTTAGTATATTCATATTAATACTTTAAAGCCAATTAATTTTAATTTATTCATATATCAATACTTACAAAATATATAAACTGTGAATATATACATGTAAATTATATTATCATTTATATATCAGTCTGTATATTAATATACTATATATTATATCCCATGTATTCTCATCACTTGATGAGAAGAAAGGGAATGGATTCACATTAGCACAATTCATAAGAATGAAATGCATATCAAAACTCCAATCTATTAATTTTCACAGAGTATGTAACTGACATGAGGACCAAAATATTTGTCTTGGCTGACAGTTGAAAAAAATCTCCTTGTGAAAACAAACTGATACCAGAAGTTTTCTTGATTTGTATTGTATCAGGGAAAAAAAGTGATGGTACTAAAAGATACCTGCTTTCAAATCGAAATAGTCCCATAATACCATTTTCTATATTAGAAGGATGCATTTTCCTTTACTGCTGAAGGTACACTGATATTTTTTTTCCAGACTTAATGTAGATTCTACATTTTATTTTATCTTTCTTATAGTTTAATTATTGGTTCTAAATTTGGAAGAATCTTATCCACAACCATTCACAAATCATTTGCAGGGTGAGTTGCTCCTGGGGAAATTCTGCATATATTTTATATAAATTATTATCCTAAAGAGGGTGTCTTTTTTAAAAACCTTATTCTCTAATTCTGATGTACTCTACTAATTCATTGACTTTACGAGTGTCTTTGTAGAAATGGTTTGTCAGATAGGAGTTTTATGATTATGTTGTAATAATTTTTTTCTGATTTCAAAATGTTTTTGTTGATACAATTATCTTTGGAAAGTAGCAAAATCTTTCTTATTTTTAATGTTACAAGTATTGTAAAAATATTTTATTGGTAAAAAATATTCACTGCAGTTTTCCATCACCACTCCCAACCCTAGTTCAATTCCTACTCAGAGGGAAACAATGTTAAAAATTTGACATATACCTTTCTAACCCTTTACCTATGCACTCACATTTAATCATATGTACTATACACAACATTCAAACATAATTGTGGTCACAGTTTACACAATGTTCTGCTACTTGCTATATTTTATTTTTATAATTGACTTGGAGAACGTTTTAGGGCTCCACAGTATGCTTACAACAAATTGATGGCTATAGTACCTATTTTAATAGATAATTGTTATTAATATTTATTGTGATAAGCAATGTTTGCTACCTTATTTTTCCTGCCATCTTATTAATTTTTAAACAAATGTCTCATCACTTAATACCATTATATATTTAGTTTGATGTCATCCTCTTTCTTGAGTTTTTTCATGTTTATTATTTCAACCTTCTTATATATTAAATATAACTAGAAAAGAAAGGGTCTGTAGTTAGTGACTTTCTAAGACCTGACTCTGAAAATTATTTTCAATATTGGGAGTTTCTTTTATTTCTTTGTTTATTTCTTTCCTTGCATTTTCTCAGTCCTATCCTTCTAGAACTCCTATTAGACAAATAGTGGAAATCGTAAATTTATCTTTTGTGCTTTGGCTTTTCTTTCACATTTTCCATCTCCAGTTCCTTTTGTGTTACATTTTAGAGATTATTTTGATCTTCCAGCTCATCAATTCAATCTTCAAAATGCATCTATTTTGTGCTTCAACCCATATATATATATGAAGCTGTATTATTTAGATTATCACATATATCAATCAGGGTTCCAGCTGCCCTCTGGCTAGATTAGGTAGAAAAAATTTAATAGATTAAATTAGATGTTTACAAAATCATCTGAAGGTCAGGAGGAACAGTCCGTAATTGGGAAGTCCTGAAACAACTCGCAGAGCATGACAGAACTGGCCAGGCTGAGGGCTGCTACTTGTGCTGCTGCGAAGAATCTGCCACCACAAATGCTGGCTCCATGTCTAAGTGCCTCAGTCCCAGCTCAGGGATAAGGTGTCATTACGTTACATCTCTGCTGGCTACAGAACATGCAGCCTCAGCCATGACATGTACCAGTAAACAGATGTCACATGCTGCTTCTGAATGCCCCTGAAGCCAGAGGACAGACATTTGGAACTCTGCTAGAGCTGCCTCAGAAAAGCCAAATGCCTGCCTGACTGTACTTGCCAGCAGACACAACAAAAGCAGCTCGAGTGTGGCCTCCACCTCAGCATGTTCACGTCTGCCTTCCAAACTTCACACATTGCATTCTCCTTTTAAGAATCCATCTAGGTCTCACGCAGATACCTAGAGGGAAAGGAGTTTGAGAAATACAGACTTCCCAGTCTCTAGCACGCAATAGGGAATGTTACAAAGGGGTTGGAACAGAGTTGAGAAAGGAAATCTGCTGCATTTGCCACATCATAGTTTTAATTTTACAAAGGTTTATTTCTCTTTCTTAGTAGCTTAACTTTATTTTATAGATGCAATATCTTCTCAACTCTAAGTACATTAAATGCCAATTTTAAAGTTTTTCTCTGTTTGGTTGCTAATTCTTCCGTTGAGTTTGGCACTTCTCTTTGGCTATTGGTTTTCATCAAATGTTTGGCAAGTTTGTTTATTTGTTCATATTTGTACTCAATAATTCCAGTTTGCCTTTGGGCAATGTAGGTGCTGACTGCACTGGCCAACTTCTTCTGACTGGTGTGTGTGTGTACGTTTGTGTGTGTGTATGTATACATGTGTGCCCAGAACATGTATCCATTTGAGATGTATGGGTGGCATGTCTTCTAGATTTTATATGTCTTGGGTGGCATGTCTTCTAGATTTTATGTATCTCAGGGCACTATCCTGATACCTGGGTCAGAATTTTCAATGCAAACTTTATCCTAGGAGCAAATTTTATTCTTTATTTTATTTTTTTCTCCTTTACTGTCCTTATGCAGATAAGAGGTTACCTCAGACTTTGCCCGGCTTATTTTTCTAGCGTCAATATTCACTAGGGACTTCCTCTCAGCCAAGCTGTTAATTTGTTAAGAAAGAAAATGAAGATTTTTTTTAACCTTCATTTTAAATTAATAGCTGAAAGCAAGTAAAAAGAACTCTAATTTCTAAATACTCCAAGGAAGTATTTTAACTCATGCATGTAGAGCTTAAACTAGTTGGAGATGTTAAAATGACTGCCAAATTACAAAGAATCTTAGGAAAAAATCATATGAACACAAAACTCACTGGGGAGTTGATTTCTTGCATATTTTTCTGTGGAATGTGTGTTCTGGCTCAAGTATTCCCCTTTCGTTGAAACTATCTAAAGGCCTTCAAAATCCATTATAAACATGAAAAAAATGCCTCTCTATGGGTTTACTAATGACATGATGACACTCATGTCCATCTGGGTTTGATACCAAATGCCAACATCAAGTACACTTCCAGAGCATGAAACAGGCACATGCTTTTAACAAGTTTGGAGGTTCCTGAGGAACACGTGTGGATGTCTCAACAACATTTTAAAAGGAAAGAACATCATTAGCTCACTTGTTTAAGGGAAGTGATGAAGTGTAATTGAATTCAACTTATTCAAACACACTTCACAAATCTTTGAGCAGTAGAATTCTGCTTCTTAAAGTTCTGGGATAGTGCAATGACGAAAGACAGAGAAAGAAAAATAGTTGTGCTAAATAAAACTTGCCAGTACTTTTGAGAGATAGCTAACATATATGCAGTCACATCAGATTGTAATATGTAGAATAATGTACACCAACTTTTAAAAACATAATTAGAAAAGAGAAAATAAACACGATCAAATGCAACCTATCTTTACTTAGCAATGAAAATAAATTCAGACAAAGTGACCAAACCGATGTTACAATAAGCTAAGGACTTTTCCAGTACTCCTTCAAATTTGATTTTTTTTTTCTGGGTAAGAAATTATACCAAATTTTTGGCTGCATTGGGTTTGGCTTCATATCTATACTTATATTTCTGACAATGATTTTTGTCAGAGTGATGATGTTATTTTCATTTATTTGTTAGTTTCATAAACCCATATGGCTACTCCACATATCCCCTCCCCACCCAATAGATGTTTAAATAAACTCCGGTTTCCTAAACTTCTGAATTCTGTGTGAATTAAATCAAAGTCTTGATTCATGTAAGTTCTGCCTCATTTGGTACAGATTTAGTTGATGAGCCATAGGTTTTATTGACAAGCCCAGAAGACTTATTATTTGGAACAGATACCTACTGCCAATAAATATACTAGGATAAAAAGAAGATGTCCTTCCTGTAAATACATATAGAGAGCCACTTTGCCTCATTGCTTGCTATCCTATATACAATGCTCCTTGATTTTCACAAAAAATCATTTGAAGAATTTAATATAGTTTTAAGAATAAACCTTTAAACTCCAGAAATATTCCTTTGTTCATGGAAACCTGCCTTTCATAAATCTAGTTGTTGAGTGATAGAAAACTGCTTCTCAGTTTATGTCAAAGACCCAGTATAATAATTTTCCTCATCTATTTAATGACAAACGTTTTCTTCTGTGTTAATAAGTGTACTTTAAGCATGTGGATTTTTACTTGCATATCAACATCTTGTGAATACAGGTAGAATAAGCATTTATATGGATCCTATAATTTAATAGGTGATGAGAGGTTTTCATATTAGTTTTATATTTAAGTGTTCAGTTAAAATATTTTAAAGTTTTAAAGCAACAGTTTTCTCCTCTAATTTAACATTTTGTGAAAGTTAATAGAACACTAAAAGAGAAAATAACACTTCATGTGAAAAGTCAATAATCTCTTAAAGAAATGTCTGCAGACTTTAATGGGTATGCTTGTAAATAAATATATTAGTGATATTGCTAGACCCAATGTGAAATATGGAACCAACATACATTGTAATGATTAATATAGAAGTCTCAACCATATTGTAGCCAGTCTTTAGTATAAAGTGATCTGAAAATTGTTCATGCAAATTATGATTAACCAAAGTGTTTCCTCTGTAGCCATTCCATTTTTAACACAAATGCTCTATTTTTCCTAGGTGAATGTTTTATTGGTATGAAAGCAATGTAAAAACTATTCCTGCTAATTTGACCATATTTGTTGTCTGCACTGGACTGCAAGGTCCAGATTAGATTGTAAAAGCTCTAAAGGTTTATCAAGCCCTCTAAAGTGCCTTGAAAATAGTAGGTGGTTCAATAAGTACTTACTAACTAAATAAGTGGAACAAATGCAAGCTACTTTTCATGATAAATTTTAGTGCTTCCACCACTCTTTAGAGCCTCTTTCTTCAGTTTAAGTGCCATTTCATCTTGGAAGCTTTCCTTGCTGAATTCCAAAACAAAGGAGGGGACTCTTTTATGTAATATGTAATCCCACTACATACAAATTTCTATCAAAACATTTGTCACCTGTACTTTAATAGTGTCAGTACATCCAACCACCTCTGCAATCTTATGGGAGGTAGGAACTATGTGTGCAGAGAAGCTTATGGCACCTAACAGGTGATCAATAAATGCTGAAGCAAAAAAAAAAAAAAAAAAAAAAAAAAAAAAAAAAAATCAAGGCAATCGGAAAACCGTTCCTTCCAGCTATGACTCATTGGTCAACTCAGCTTACTGGGTATAGACGATAGACACAACCTAGTCGCCATTTTTACAAGCTTAACTTTTGGAATTTTGGAATGTATAAATACATTACTGACTCATTAAAAAGAGACTTTATCTCCCACTGTTGAAACTATGTGGCTGCTATTGCAATCCCCTTTCACATAACTTAGTTGTTCTTCAGCTACTTCATACATTGCATTTTTATGTATTTATGACCTCCCATAATCCTGCCTTATTCTAGCTTTTTTTGATTCCCTGATTCTTTCCAAATTTCTGCCTTTATGTTTTGTTCTGCTTTTACACCTGCTCTCCTTTTCATCCAATTTTGGCTCTGGGCCTTCAGTTTACACCAAGATTAACCTCTCAAGTCTGAAGTGCCAGACGCCTTATCTTCAATCTTCGATGCCCTTTACAACCAACTCTCCAGTAGTGCAGCTTCTCAACTCACTGCCCTTTGAACACAAAGTGGACACACCTGACCCAGTGTCACAAATTTTTGAGTCAGCCAGCTGTGGTAAAGGGGACAGTCTGTAGCTGCAAAACTAAGTAGGCCATAAGGAGATAAAACCCATGGCCTTAGTTACGGTCTTTGAAGCACTATGTACAACTCAATGAAACAGTCACTAATACATCTGTCATATTAACTTAGATGGCAAATTTGGATTACATGTTTTCAAGCATGCAAACATTTTCATCTAAAGAATTTACATGAGAAACAAATTATTATCATAGCTGATCACAATGTATATAATTAAGTCATATGTTAAAGAATAGCTACACCGTGATGGCCATATATTATATATAATATTTGTTTTGGGAATATATCATATTTTTTGCAATTGATGATGGATACATATGCTTCTGGCTATCAATGTGACATGTATCACTGAAAAGGTATTTAAATATACATTTTGCATATTTTAAATATATAATTTGTATACTAACAATATCTTGATAAAAGATGATTGCAATTTAAATGAATTGTTTTGAATGGCAGATTTTTCAATAAATTTACAGAATCATATTATTCATAAAGTTCAGAGGTGATTTGGATCAATCAATTAACATTTATCACAGCCTATGGCATTAAAATTGCTCTAAGGAGTATAAAAATGTGTGGGGATAAGATTTCAACCTTATAAGGTTTATAGTCCTTCATGTGCAAAGGCAAAAAGGGAAGACAAGATAGGAACCAAATGAGTAGGGCTGATGGCCTTTCAGTGAAGGTTCAGAACAGAAAGCATTTGTGTCAGGCTGGAGTGATTTAATTAGAGAAGGTTTCACCACATAGGGAGGAATTGAACAGAGACTTGAAAGGTGGATAAAATGATGCCTACATATTGGCTTCCTGAGGATATCATAACAAATTACCACAAACTGATGGCTTAAAATAACAGAAATTGATCACAGTTCTGGAGCCCAGAAGTCTAAAATCAAGGTGTGGGCAGGGTTAGTTCCTTCTGGCAGCTCTAAGTGAGAAAGCATCCCATGCTTCCCCCTAGGCTCTGGTGTTGCAACAATCCTTGGTGTTCCTTGGCTTGCAGATGCATCCCTCTAATCATTACCTCTGCCTTCACATGATTTTCTTTTCAGTGTCTTTCTGTGTCCTCTCTTCTTAGAAGGACACCAGACAAGAGATTTAGGGCTCACTGTAAATCCAGGATGATTTAGCCTCAAGATTCTTAAATAATTACATCTTCAAAGCTGCTATTTCCAAATAAGGTCATATTCTGAGGTTCTGGATGAACATGAATTTTGGAGGGACACTATTCAACCCACTGTAGATGGCTAGGTAGTGCTCACAGAGGTAGAGGACTCTGATTATATTTCTTCAAGGACTCGGAAGTAATAAGTAAGTTACTAGACATCAAGATCAGTCTAAAAAATTGCAAATTCAAAAAATAATTAAAACATGGCTTGCCAGATAATATACTTCTGGAGGAAAGATTTAGCCAGAGGATACCTGGTGTGTATTCTCCAATAAACACCAATAGCAATAAAAATAGCTCTCAATTTGAGAGTGCTTACTATATGCCAAGCACTGTTATAAGTGTTTGACATGTTGATTAGTATTTGGAATTTTCACCAAGACCCTAAAATGTGGATGAGATTATTAGAGCCACTTAGATGAAGATATTGAGACCCCGAGTTGTTACATCACTGGCCCCCAGTCATGCAGCTGGTCAGTAATGTGACTAGACCTCAGATCTGGACAATCTGAATTCAGTAGGCCACGGACATTTCCAAACACAATATTGATGTAGCCCTATAGGAAGGGATACACCAAGAAGAGGAGTTTGGGAACAGCTTTGGAAGTTTGTGAAAGCCAGGTATGGGAAGTTCTGCAAGGAACAGAGTCACTGAAGTTTTTGGCAGGATGCATAACATGATAGAAACAAGGAACTGGGAAGATTGTGCCAATGGTTAGTGTCCGGGAGAGACTGAAGAATGAGGATCTTGATGCAATCCGTTAGGAGACATTTGCACTAAGAATCCTTGCAATCAACAGTCAAGAACAAATAAGGGTCTGAACTAGGGTGGTGGTAATTGACTCATTTCAAATATACACTTGGAGGGAATAATCCTGGCTGTGTAGAGATCTCTCATTCCCCTTCTCTCTTTCTCTTTCATAGAATTTAAAGATTCTCTCTATGCAGTTAAGAAAAAGTATGAAACATTATCGTAGAACACTTGCATGGTTTATTCTGTGGACAATTTTACTTCCTTAAAAGTTGCATCTAGATCGAAACAATGCAATCCTCCTGTTTCCACCCAAAGGATTTAGCTATAATACACTATCAACAAAACCATGAGTGATTCCTTCTCATATAATTACAGGGTGTGCCACGGTACAGATGTATCCATGCAAAGCAGGAGTAGCCTGCAATTAGTCAGAATTCTGCAGCAAATGTGGTTAGAGGCAAAAGGTTTACTCTAAATTTGACAGCTTGAGCTATAGCTATAAATAGTTTGTTGGGTTAATTTTTTTTTTTTTTTTTTTGGTCTTTGTCAGGACATTTTTGCTTCATCTGAGCATTTTCTGCAAAATAGTGAGTGTTACAGCTATGGATGCCATATGTAAAAGCTGTTTTTGCTTTGGATTGTTTTTCTCCCCCCATTCAAAATGGTCTGAATAATCCATTATGAAAATGTCTTTGCATTTTCCCTGCATCTGGAAGGTATGCATATGAATTTATAATGCTTATGTGAGGCATAAGTTAGTGGCTAATCCATCTGATTGTAAATCCTGTGACTATGTACCGTGACCACATTAAAACTTAACCACAAATAAAAAGGGAGAGTGGGCTCTAACCTATAATTGTGGCTCTTAGAATCAAGACTCTTGCAAGCATTTAGTCCTAAATGTGTCACATGTAAAAGATGCTTGAAAAATCATATTAGTTAATGTCTAACATGTGCAGCACATGAAGTGACAGGTTAGCAGCTTTTGTAATGCTTATTTTATGGAAAGAGAGAAAAGGATCACTACATACTCAGTGCAAAGGCAGTAGGGTTCACCACATAACATATACTGAAATCAAAGATGTTTACTTCACAAAACTCAATAACTTCCCTGCACGTCAGAATTAACAATGTATTTTAGAGTAATGTGGAGTATACATTTGAATTCAGAATTAAGTTTAACAATTTTTTTTCATGAAATCACAGTGCTGTTCTGCAGGAAAATAACTTAAGATACAGACTGACAACACATCACTATGTTTGGTATTTCACGTTAAACTAATGCTTCCACCGTTGTGCATGCAAATGCCTTCACAAAGGTCATCCAAGGTAGCAGCATATTATGATCTATGAATGCCAAATTCCTTCTTCAAACAGAATTGTGATTAGTAACCGGCGAATCTGGTTTTGTCATAATGATAAACATATGGATCTTAGAAAATTTTAACAGCCAAATTAATTGGTTTGACTCAGTATTTCAGTATCAAAATGGAAATACTGAAATATAATCTTGTGAACTTTTGAATATTTATATACAGAATCCTTTAATTTATGCATAATATTTTTAAAAGTTCCATATTAAAAAATTAAATGCTTATGTCCCCCTTTGTTTTCTTTGCTCTTGACTAACAGGGTTTAAATTGCTCACAGTCCATAGGCAGGTTCTCTTCCTGGTTTTTCCTATTTGTGACGCCTGCACGCAAATTTTTGAAATAGGGCGATTCAACAAATGAGGTTGCCCCACCCACCTCCTCCCCTCAACCGTGACTTTTAATTATGACACAATGAAATGGGTTATGTTTTCATTTTAACTCCAAGATCCACCATTACTGAACTGAGGCTCCCTAGCACGTAAGTTTTGAAATGTCTGAAAACTGTTATTCGTCAGGAGAATATAATAAATTACTATCAGAATTTTTTTTTTAACGCATGATCTTTGTCATGTTTATTCAATGTGAAAGCCCTTCTTTAAACCACTTAGAGCAAAAGAACAGCATCTTTTCAGTTCATTGGGCCATAACCTAGGATTGATACCCAGGGACCTTTATTAAAGATCAGATTTTAAGAGTGTATTTTCCTACTAAAGTCTTTTCATTAAAAATTAAATAATTTTATGTATTGTACCTGAGTCACTGAATTTTTTGAAGGATGAAATAAATATCTCAAATGCTTTCTGATTTTTCTCTGGTGCTTCTTTGTGATGAGCACAACCTAAATTGTGCATGTTATTGCGTAGTTCAATACCTATTAGTTACTTCACAACTGGCAGACATATTTATTAATTTTGAATTTAAACCAAATTAACTCCAAAAACTGCAATGTAATTCTGTGTTTTGATTCGTGAGATGGTTATGCATTTACAGCATACATACATTTCACTGTAAAGATAACTTTTCTTTAAAATATTTGGGTTTATCTGTAGGCAAAATGGAGGACCAAAGTGTTTTATATTTATTCATCACCCGCATTATAAAAAAGTTTATATATTTTTTAATTTTAATTTTTTTTTTTGGCTGCGATGGGTCTTTGTTGCACGCGGGCTTTCTCTAGTTGCAGCGAGTGGGGGCTACTCTTCGCTGTGGTGCGTGGGCTTCTCATTGCGGTGGCTTCTCTTGTTGCGGAGCACGGGCTTTAGGAGCGTGGGCTTCAGTAGTTGCAGTTGCAGTGCGCGGACTTCAGTAGTTGTAGCACGTGGGCTCAGTGGTTGTGGCTTGCGGGCTCTAGAGCGCAGGCTCAGTAGTTGTGGCCCGGGGGCTTAGTTGCTCCGCGGCATATGGGATCTTCCTGAACCGGGGATCAAACCCGTGTCCCCTGCGTTGGCAGGTGGATTCTTAACCACTGCACCACCAGGGAAGTCCCAGTTTATATATTTAAACAAAAAAATCAGTCTTTAAAATAGAGAACCCTGTTTAAGGGGGATAATTTACTTCTAAGAGAAGAAGTACAACTTTACTTCTATAAACCGCCAGCCTTCCTTCAGTTGACAAGTTTGACACCTCATGAGTAGGTCCCAGGGTAATTCTTTCTTATCTTCAAAGCATACTTAATATGATTCAGCCTATACTTTTACAATTATTAACAGAGAAAATGATGTCTTCAGATGATTAAAAATCAACAAGATACACCCTAGAGATATTCTGGCATTTTCTACCATCTAATAGGTTTTAGATTTTCTTAATATATTATCATCTAAGAGGAAGTGAGTGCTGTGTGTGAACAGATACCTTGGAAGCCCTGTCTCCCTCAGGACCTTTGAAAGCCTTCAACTTCCTTTAGCGATGTCTGACACCTCCTTGTTAACCCAGCAAATTCCAGTTCATCCTTCAAAGCCTACCCTAAATGTCCAGGCCTTCTGTAGTTTCTACTGACTCTTCTCAATCACTGGAATTAATTATCTCTTCATTGCAGGTCCAATTGCACTGGAAAATGAACTCCACAGGGCAGGGATTTTTGCTGGTTTTGCTTGTAATGTATCTCCAGTGGTACACCTCTAGAACACTGCCAGGTTCATGATAGGAGTTCAATAAAATTTGTTGAATGAATCTCTCTTTGTAAATTCCTTAGTATTTTCACATTATATTTTGGTTCTGTATCTGACTGCCATAGGAAAGTTTTTCAAGGACATCTTTACAACTCCAGACCCTAGCACAGGGCCTGCTACATAGTAGATGTTCAATAAATACCTAATGGACTAAAGTTTAGTAACATGGTTTTAGAAAGCAAGCAAAGGGTCTTTTTCTGAAAACATAAACAGAGGTAGAAGATGCGGAATTATGAATTAACCTCTTTAACAGGACTTGATGTTAAATGATAACATTGGCAGTGTGCTCATCAATGACTGGCACATAGAATATATTCAAGAAATTGGGCATTTTCAATCATTAAATCAATCAGCATGATTTGACTTACCTCATTTTTAAGAATGTGCAAAGAGAAGTGAGTCCACAACCTCTCTTAGTTGCTATTTAGTAGTTTACTGTTCTGGCATTTAAGACCTCCTTCTTATATCTGATTTATTATTATTTTACATGTTATTAATTATTATAGTTCTCCCCAAGTATGTTATAGGATTCTTACATTTGTTTGTATTCTCAGAGCTTTTAGCACATTACCATGCTCTGAATAGGTATTCAAAGATTATTTGCTAGAAGTATTTTTGCTTTAATTTAAAATCACTTATTTTATGAACTAAAGAGATATAGTCCCTGATTTTGTGAAGCATTATAATTCAGTGGGAAGGCCTTACTTACATCAATTTCCTCTGAAGGTTTGTGGTTCTTTTTTTTTTTTTTAAATGTGTGGTGACAAAAACTGCACTCTGATAAGCATTAGAGATACAGAGTATAGTGAAAACTTGCAAGTGTTATTTTTGTATTTTTTAATATCATCTATAACATACGACATTCTCAAAATTTCTTTAACTTAAACACTGCACCCTGAAGTTTCTGTTTGTGTTCCCAAAATGAAGATTTTAATAATGAAAATGTAAAGTTTTGCTTCTCTGTACCTTAGTTTCTTTTATCTATAAAATGGAAATGATAATAATGGGATGACTGCAAAAATTAAGTGATAATATAGTAAATTCTCAAACATGGCAACACTCATTTCTTTATATCACATTTTCTGTAAGTTTGACTATTCTCAATTTGTCAAGGTCATCTGGAATTTAATAGTACTCTGACATAGTATTGTTCCTTGAAATTATTTAGAGATCAAGTATATGAATAAAGACGACAAGGAGCATGTATAATAATAGCAAATCAGTAGAAATAGTATCTAGAGAGTAGAGAAGAATGAAAGAGGCAATGGTTAAATGCTTAAATTTATGTATTATCTGCATGAAAATTTCACAAACCACAACAGAAGTCTGTGTAACTATATGGATAAGAATAAAGTAAATTTTCTTAAGTTCAGTCATGTTTGCTAATATACTGACAATATGTATGCGTCCATTATACTCACAAGTTGATTTACAAAACCATTTTAGAGGTATTTTTCCTAATATTTCTAATGATTCCACTGTTATATGTAAAGGTAAAAAACAAATCAGCAAATTCTCATTTATCTAGATGGATTGTGGGTGCTCCAGTTAATTGAATATTTTGGTTATAAGAGTGTTATTACCTCATAATTTATACATAAATGATCAATTTTCAAGAGATTAAAGTTATAGCTGACACAATTTAATAGTTCATTAACCACTGCTCTAAATGTTTTACATTTATTAACTCAGCTAATCCTCACAACAACCCTCAATTACAGTTTAAGTAACTTGTCCAAAGGCTCACTACTAGTAAGTGTTAGAGACAGGATTCATACCCAAGAAGACTGACAACAGAGTCGTGGCTCTTAACCCTTACATTATGTTGCACAGAGTCAGGTATAAAACACTTAGGTTAAGAAGACAATCAACTAAGACTTTTCTAGATCAGAAACTATGCGTCATTCTTGGAATCCTGCTCCCTCATACCCACTATCAAGTTGATAATGTCCATTCAGCTCTACTATCAATCCCCCTTCCCATGGCACCCCCATGATCACCACCTTAGTTCAAAACCTCCTCGTCCTTATAGGGACTACTGCAATAACTTCTCAGTTAGTCTGTTTGCTTCCAATCTGTCCACCTTAAACCATCTTTCAAACTGCCAACAGAGTGACACAAGTTGGTCATATTATTCCCCTGCTTAAAATATTTCTTATTGTCTATGGCTGGATCAGTCACTGTGGTGGCTGTGTGGCTATTAAAGCATTTGAAATGTGGTTAGTCCTAATTAAGATGCACCATGAGAGTAAAATACACATGGGAATTTGACAACTTAGTATAAAAAAATGTAAAATATCTCATTAGTAGTTTTTATTTTGATGATATTGAAATGGTAATAATTAGCCATATTCAGTTAAATAAAATATATTTTATATATTATGTATAAAATGCAATGTATTATATTCTGTATGTTAAGTATCACTAAAATTAATTTACCAGCTTTTTTCTTTCTTAATATGGCTACTAGAAAATTTTAAATTACATATGTAACTGGTGTTGTTTTCTACTGGACAGAACTGACCCATAGGATAGGATAAATGTAAGCCTCCCCTTGCTCCAGTTTCCACCTTCCTCTCCAAACCCTTAGCTGATCAATGAATCAGCCCATGGTCCAGGCTGTGACTCAGTTTGGTATACACTCTGTGACCCAGCCTGTGATACTTTTACATTCATTCAGACTTCTAAATATCCTAATCTCTTTGATGGAAAGCCTTTCAATTTTTTTTATTCCCTTGGTGAAATCCTAGTAACATTGCAAAACTTATTTCAATGCTTTTCTTTACGAGATCTTATCTGATCTACCCAGCTAACATTGACCACTTCTTCATTGATGATGCTCCCATATCTATATGTATGTTAATAATTTCCCTTATTGCACTATATTGTAATCATTGGTATACACCTGTCTCCTGTAACAGGCTGAGAGTTCTCCCACAAACTCTAGATGCACTTAATAAGTGTTCATAGGATGAAAGAACATAAATGAAATTTGGAGTAAAAAATTATTATTATTATTTTTTTGCGGTACACGGGCCTCTCAGTTGTGGCCTTTCCCGTTGCAGAGCACAGGCTCCGGACGTGCAGGCTCAGCGGCCACGGCTCACGTGCCTAGCCGCTCCACGGCATGTGGGATCTTCCTGGACCGGGGCACGAACCCGTGTCCCCTGCATCGGCAGACGGACTCTCAACCACTGTGCCACCAGGGAAGCCCTAAAAAATTATTTTGAATTATGTCCTCAACACTGATTACATAGGGGAATTTTAAACTTTCATTTAAATTCTAATATGCAGATAATGTAAGAGATTGAGCTGAATCTGTTAATTATTCTATTGTATGCCATTTGACACTCCTTTAAAAAAATATATCCTTTATATCAACTTCCTTGCCATTAACTTTTTGTCAATAAAGGACATTTCCTTATTTTATAAATAAAGATGTTTCCAGGTTTTGGTTTAAGGTTAATGAGAGATTTCAGTATAAAAGAATTACCGAAATCATACAGATTAATAATGCAATAATGCATAATTTAGAATGGCAATTTGTTACATATTGTATTTTTTTAACCTTAGGAAATTCATTATAGTTAAATGAACAAAAATTGCTTGTATAGAAGAAAGGCCAAGTGAAAGACAGTATAATCTTTTCAAATTATACCAAGTGAGGGAGATGGAAAGAAATGAAAGAAGGCATGGTGGGGCTCATTTCAAATATTGACCTTTTTCCCAGAATTTCTTCTAAACACTGGAGGTTTCAAATATCAAAGACTGTTTTTGATGGCAGAAAAAGTGGAGTGCATCTGAGAGCTTCTAAGATGGTGGAGGGAAAATCTGAAGTGCTCATAGATGACCACTAATGAACCGACATCATAGCAGCTAATAATAAAACCGAGTTGAAGGCATGTATTAGAGAACCCATAATTCTATTATTGTTTTAAAATGAAATATGATAGAATGAGAATAAGAAATGAAAAATAAACAATACCACAATCATATATACCACAACTCAAAGAACTCAACCACTTCTAAAAACATATATCTTGAGTAAATCCAGGCCTCAAAACGGATATGCTTAAGTGTTCTAAAACCTCTGTCCCATTGCATTCAAAATACATTTAAAATTAGTTATTTAATCCCTATTTCCATTCCTACATTCCCTGCATCTAGTCTTTCTGTTGTAAAAGAAGACAGGTGTTGGAGATAAGAATGTTTCCAAACCCTTTAATTAAAATGATGAATAAAACAATCCTATTTTGAAAGTTTTAGGCTCATTCATTTTGAACATTTAAACCATGTTTTGAAAAGTACAGTGTTTTGTTCTTTGTGCTAATTTGTAACTTCCTGCTTCAGCAAAAATGGCTTTATAGAAACACACAACATGTTTCTCTGATATCAAAAAGTGCTTGCAAAACATTGTTGTGCTGAATTAGTTGAAAATGAATCAGAAACATAAGGATTGCATTTCTACTGAACGTCACAGGAGCTTGAATGTGAGAAAGCAAAGACTGCTTTGGGCAGAATGGTTTTGAGACTTTACTTAACCCATTCTTGTGAAAGTCAGAGACATCTTTTTCTGCACAAAGGTTTGCCTCTTCCAATTTGATGGACAATCTACTTTGCTCTCTTTCGTCCTTCCCAGTTGATGCTATAACTCTACAGAGCTTGAGAAGAATCTGAAAACAATCCACCAGTGATGAGTGGAACATGACTGACACCCCTTCATGATTTCTTCTGCTAACCATGAGTAATAAAAAGCAAGATTCTGACTTAATTCATAAAACTGATTTGGAACAAATGCTTTAAAATGCAGCCTTTATTCTCTCTTATGTATGTAAATTTAATGAACAGCCTATCAACTTCTTGTCAACCATTTTTTTAAGTAATGACTAACAATACATTTTTCTCTTCATTTGGATTTCACTTCACAGAAAATTTCACTAAAAATTTTAGAGTAAAGGGATAAAAATCAATACATTACTTACATTTGTTATTCATGAATTTTATTTCATAATGCTTTTTTGGGGGAGGAATAACTATTGCAGGTAGAAAATTCTCAAAAACATTGTTTCAAAAATTAATCATTTAGCATCAGAAAATAATTTTTGAAGCTCAAAATTCATTGTTTTTGTTGTTAAACAAGAAGTAGGTGTCCCTCAGTTACATGTTCAGGAAATAAGAAAATTGGATATCATTAGATCCCTACTTTCAGATAAATATTATGGGAGGACCAAGCCCAGAATCTCCCTTTGATCCATAGCTAAATATGCCCAAAACATAAGATGACCAAGTTTTTAGTTAGACCTAAGAGTTGTACATGGATATATGTTGATCTTGCAAAATTCAAACTGCTTACACAAATTGGGTTGTGGAAGGGATAAATGCAGAAAATCTATCTGAACAAACATTTCAAAATACAGATTATGTTTATGTAGGGATATAAAGAAAAGAAATTCCAAGTGTGGTTTACTTAACAACCTTCAACTATTTGCCTAACAATACTGTCTCAAACCCACAGCCACTGAAAAAGTAACATTTTCATGATTAAATAACATTATACTTAAAATTCATAATCACTATAATGACAGCATCATATATTAACACTATGATTCACCCAGAATTTCTAGAGTTGCAGCGCATTTCTACCTTTTCTAATGGTTGTTTAATTCTTTCACTATCGCTAGGAGGCATTTTCCTACTTACTTGTCTGGTCTATCACTCATGGTTTATGAATTTAATCCAAAAGAATACTAAATCCTACTGCAACTCAGTCAGAAAATTCAACTTTCTTACGAGACCAAATCAACCCAGATACAATTTTGCTGTACAGTCCTACCAGATGCCTACAAAAGCTTTACTAAGTCAATAGTGTGAAACAGAGATTATATTCTGTTTTTTTGTTATTGAAGATCCAACTTGGTGCCACTGAGATTAGATTTTCATTTAACTTTAAATAAATATTAATTTTAATATTCACATGTAGTAGATGACCATATTGGAAAATTATTACCTGATAAAAATTTCAAGCTACATACCTAAAATTATAGGTAATAATCTGATAACACTATATAAATTTTCAGATCAAATTTATTGTAACATCCAGTTATTAATTTCAACTGATTTGGTGTGTTTTCTGTTTAGTAGCTCTTGGTCAAAGCTGTTAATATTTGATAACCCTGCTCCTCGATGTTGTCTGCCAAGATTCTAAGAACATGTGGATAATTAAGATTTTATGCATTTTAAATATATATTTGTCAGTATTTCCTTGAGAGGGAATATGGTCTCAATTTCCTTTTTCAGTGAGCTTCTATAGTTTATATTGATCATTTATGTAGGCAACAATACACCTTAACTCCTTGAAATCTTTACTCATTGGTCATTATTCCCAGGCTCATTTTCTTTCTAAAGTCAGCTCGCACCTATTTAAGGGTTTGCAAAAGTGCAGTAAAGCAAAGACTGGGGGGAGAGGCAGAGTCAAGATGGCGGACTAGAAGGACGTGGAATTCACATCTCTGCACAACTAGGGCACCTACCAGGTACTGGTGGGGGAACACGGACACCTAAGGGGACGGGAGGTGCCCCCAGTGACCGGGTAGGATGTGGGGCTTGGGGGGAGTGAGGGGGAGTGAGGGGTGGAGGAGAAGTGGAGGCAGGAGGGGACTGGCACCCCTGAGGGGCGGCTTGGGGAGGGGAAGGGATCCCATGCCTGAAAGGGGAAATTGGGGGACCATTGCGAGGGCAGAGGATCAAAAAGGGAGTGTGGCCAGGTTTCCCCTGCTCACTTGGGCCCCCTGGCAACCTGCTGAGATCCCAGGCCTGATCCTCTGTACACAGAAGCCCCCTCCAGACGCCAGCAACCTGAGGGAGTGGGAGGGAGGGAAGGCAGAGCAAAAGTAAAGGCCAGACCTATGGGACCAGCACCTGTGAGGGGTGGCTGGGGGAGGGGAGGGGTTCCTACACCCAGTGGGACCCACCCATGGTTAGGGGTCCAGCAGGGTTGGGGGAGACCCTGGGGGGGGGAGCACAGAGGAACGGAATGTGGCCAGTGATTTCCCTGTCCACTTACTCACCGGGGAGCCTGTTGGGCTCCCAGGCCTAATCCTCTGCCCTTGGAGCCACCCTCCTACCATTCAGAGTCCAAACCCCACCCCTACACCCCCACCCAGGGCCCTATCTCTACACTTGGAGACCCCCTCCAACCGTGCTGGGCCTAACCCCCACCCACACACCCTCACCCAGGGCCTTACCTATAAACTCCAGAATTCCAAATTCCAGAGGCCCCCCTTTAGACATGCTGCCTCTCCCCTTCCACGCACATCCTAAGCAGAGGCCCTGCTCTGCGCTTGAACGTAGCCCTGCCTAGGCCCTGCCCCCAAGGGTTTTTCCAGCTTCATGGGTCCTGAGCCAAGGCCCCCCCCAGCTGCCTAGGTCCTGCCCTACCCTAAACCCCGCCCCTGCCTAAGTTCCACCCCTGCCTAAACTCTGCCCCCATACCCAAGGCTTTTTTTTTTCTTTTCTTCTTTTAGGTTGGGGTTCTTTCTCCTTGTTGTTGCTGATTCATTTATATTTTTATTTTTTCTAATAAATCTTTTATTGTTCTAATTTTATTTTATTCTTTATACTTTGTTATTGTTCTGCTTCTTTTGGCTTGTGCCCACCCCCACTTTTTTTTTCTGTTGTGGTTTTGTTTTACCTTGTTGCAATTACATTTTTATTTTTAAAATAAAAAATTTTTTTTTATTTTTCCTAATATATTTTTTATCTTTCTAATTTTGTTTTATTTTTATTCTTTGTTATTGTACTGCTCCTTTTATTCTTTTTTTTTTTTTTTTTGCCATGCCACACAGCTTGTGGGGTCTTGGTTCCCAAGTCAGAGGTTGGCCAGAGCTCCTGTGGTGGGAGCACAGAGTCCAAACCACTTGACTAACAGAGAACCTCAGACCCCAGGGAATATTAATCAGAGTGAGGCCTCCCAGAGGTCCTCATCTCAGCACCAAGACCTGGTTTTACCCAACTTCCCACAAACACCAGTGCTGCACACCTCAGGCCAAACAACCAGTAAGACAGGAACACAGCCCCATCCATCAAAAAATAAAATGAAATGACAAAAAAATATGTTACAGATGAAGGAGCAAGGTAGAACCCTATAAGATCAAATGAATGAAGATGGGATAGGCAACCTACCTGAAAAAGAATTCAGAATAATGATAGTAAAGATGATCTAAAATCTCAGAAATAGAATGGAGAAAATACAAGAAATGTTTAACAAGGATCTAGAAGAACGAAAGAGCAAACAAACAGTGATGAACAACACAGTAACTGAAATTTAAAATATTCTAGAAGGAATCAATAGCAGAATAACTGAGGCAGAAGCATGGATAAGTGAGCTGGAAGATAAAATGGAGGAAATAACTGCTGGGGAGCAGAATAAAGAAAAAAGAATGAAAAGAATTGAGGACAGTCTCAGAGACCTCTGGTACAACATTAAATGCACTAACATTCGAATTATACGGGTCCCAGAAGAAGAAGAATAAAAGAAAGGGTCTGAGAAAATATTTGAAGAGCTTATGGTCAAAAAATTCCCTAACATGGGAAAGGAAATAGTCAATCAAGTCTAGGAAGCACAAAGAGTTTCATACAGGATAAACCCAAAGAGAAGCATGCTGAGACACATATTAATCAAATTATCAAAAATTAAATAAAAATAAAAAATGTTAAAAGCATCAAGGGAAAAACATCAAATAACATACTTGATGGAATGTTAAGAGAATCCCCATAAGCTTAACAGCTGATCTTTCCGCAGAAACTATGCAAGCCAGAAGGGAGTGGCAAGACATATTTAAAGAGATGAAAGGGAAAATCCTACAACCCAGATTACTCTGCCTGGCAAGGATCTCATTCAGATTTGACAGAGAAATCAAAAGCTTTACAGACAAGCAAAAGCTTCGAGAATTCAGCACCACCAAACCAGATTTACAACGAATGCTAATGGGAAACACAAGAGAAGAAAAAGACCAACAAAACCCAGCCCAAATCATTAAGAAAATGGTAATAGGAACATACATATCAATAATCACCTTGAATGTAAATGGATTAAATGCTCCCACCAAAAGACACAGACTGGCTGAATGGATAAAAAAAAGACCCTTATATACGCTGTCTACAAGAAACCCTCTTCAGACCTAGGGACACATACAGACTGAAAGCGAGGGGATGGAAAAAAGATATTCCATGCAAATGGAAATCACAAGAAAGCTGGAGTAGCAATACTCATATCAGATGACTTTAAAAGAAAGAGTTACAAGAGATAAGGAAGGACACTGCATAATGATCAAGGGATCATTCCAAGAAGAAAACATAACAATTATAAATATTTATGCACACAACATAGGAGCAATACATAAGGCAAATATAAACACCCATAAAAGGAGAAATCAACAGTAACACAATAATAGTGGGGGACTTTAACACCCCACTTACACCAATAGACAGATCACTCAGAAAGAAAATAAATAAGGAAACACAAGCATTAAATGACACAATAGACCAGATAGACATAACTGATATTTTTAGGACATTCCACCTGAAAGTGGCAGAATACACTTTCTTTTCAAGTGCACACAGAATGTTCTCCAGAATAGATCACATCTTGGGTCACAAATCAAGCCTTGGTAAACTTAAGAAAACTGAAATCATATCAAGCATCTTTTCCAACCACAATGCTATGAGACTAGATATCAATTACAGAAAAAAACTGTAAACAATACAAAAAATGGAGGCAAACAGTGCACTGCTAAATAACCAAGAGATCACTGAAGTAATCAAAGAAGAAATTTAAAAATACCTAGAAACAAATGACAATGAAAACATGACGATCCAAAACCTATGGGACGCAGCAAAAGCAGTTCTAAAAGGGAAGTTCATAGCAATTCAAGCTCACCGCAAGAAACAAGAAAAATCTCAAATAAACAATCTAACCTTACATCTAAATCAACTAGAAAAAGAACAAAAACCACCCAAAGTTAGTAGAAGGGAAGAAATCATAAAGATTAGAGTGAGATGAATGAAATAGAAATGAAGAAAACCATAGCAAAGATCAATAAAACTAAAAATTGGTTCTTTGAGAAGATAAACAAAATTGATAAGCCTTTAGCCAGACTCATCAAGAAAAAAAGAGAGAGGACTCAAATCCATAAAATTAGAAATGAAAAAGGAGAGGTTACAGATGACACCGCAGAAATACAAAAGACCATAAGAGACTACTACAAGAAACTATATGCCAATAAAATGGACAACCATGAAGAAACGGACAAATTCTTGGAAAAGTACAACCTTCCAAGACTGAACCAGGAAGAATTAGAAAATATGAACAGACCAATCACAGGTAATGAAACTGAAACTGTCATTAAAAATCTGCCAACAAACAAAAGTCCAGGACCAGATGGCTTCACAAGAAAATTCTGGCAAACATTTAGAGAAGAGTTAACATCTATCCTTCTCAAACTCTTCCAAAAAATTGCAGAGGGAGGAACACTCCCAAACTCGTTCTATGAGGCCACCATCACTCTGACACCAAAACCAGACAAAGATATCACAAAAAAAGAAAATTATAGACCAATATCACGGGTGAACATAGATGCAAAAATCCTCAAGAGAATACTAGCAAACAGAATCCAACAACACATTGAAAGGATCACACACCATAATCAAGTGGAATTTTTCCCAGGGACGAAACGATTCTTCAATGTATGCAAATCAATCAGTGTGATACACCATGTTAACAAACTGAAGGATAAAAACCATATGATCATCTCAATAGATGCAGAAAAAGCTTTTGACAAAATTCAACACCATTTATGATAAAGAGTATCCAGAAAGTGGGCATAGAGGGAAGCTACCTCAACATAATAAAAGCCATATATGACAAACCCACAGCAAACATCACTCTCAGTGGTGAAAAACTGAAACCATTTCCTCTAAGATCAGGAGCAAGACAAGGATGTCCACTCTAGCCACTATTATTCAACATAGTACTGGAAGTCCTAGCCACAGCAATCAGAGAAGAAAAAGAAAAGGAATACACATTGAAAGAGAGGAAGTAAAACTTTCACTGTTTGCCAAGACATGATACTATACATAGAAAATCCTAAAGATGCCACCAGAAAATTACTAGAACTAATCAATGACTTTGGTAAGGTTACAGGATACAAAATTAATGCACAGATATCTCTGTAAGGTTACAGAATACAAAATTAATAAACAGATAGTGTATCCTATACACTAACAATGAAAGATCAGAAAGAGAAATTAAGGAAACAATCCCATTACCATCGCAACAAAAAGAATAAAATACCTAGGAATAAACCTACCTAAGGAGGCAAAAGACCTGTACTGAAAAAACTACAAAACACTTATGAAAGAAATCAAAGATGACACAAACAGATGGAGAGATATACCAAGTTCTTGGATTGGAACAATATTGTGAAAATGACTCTACCACCCAAAGCAATCTACAGGTTCAATGCAATCCCTATCAAATTACCAATGGCATTTTTTTTTTTTCGGTACATGGGCTTCTCACTGTTGTGGCCTCTCCTATTGGAGAGCACAGGCTCCGCATGGGCAGGCTCAACAGCCATGGCTCACGGACCCAGCCACTCCGCAGCATGTGGGATCTTCCCGGTCCGGGGCACGAACCCATGTCCTCTGCATCGGCAGGAAGACTCTCAACCACTGCACCACCCGGGAAGCCCACCAATGGCATTTTTCACAGAGGTAGAAGAAGAAATTTTACAATTTGTATGGAAACACAAAAGACCCCAAATAGCCAAAACAATCTTAAGAAAGGAAAACGGAGCTGGAGGAATCAGGCTCCCTGACTTCAGACTATATTACAAAATTACAGTAATCAAGACAGTATGTACTGACACAAAAACAGAAATATAGATCAATGGAACAGGATAGAAAGCCCAGAGATAAACCCCCTCACATATGGTCACCTTATCTTTGACAAATGAGGCAAAAATATACAATACATGTAAAAGAATGAAATTAGAACACATCCTAACACCTAACAAAAATAAACTGAAAATGTGTTAAAGACCTAAATGTAAGGCCAGACACTATAAAACTCAGAGGAAAACATTGGCAGAACACTCTATGACATAAAATCACAGCAAGATCCTGTTGACCCACGTCCTAGAGTAATGGAAATAAAAACAAAAATAAACAAATAGGATCTACTGAAACTTAAAAGCTTCTGCACAGCAAAGGAAACCATAAACAAAATGAAAAGACAACCCTCAGAATGGGAGAAAATATTTTCAAACAAAGCAACTGACAAAGGATTAATCTCCAAAATATACAAGCAGCTCATGCACCTCAATATCACAAAAACAAACAGCCCAATCCAAAAATGGGTGGAAGACCTAAATAGACATTTCTCCTAAGAAGACATACAGATTGCCAACAAATACATGAAAAGATGCTCAAGATCACTAATCATCAGAGAAATGCAAATCAAAACTACAATGAGATATCATCTCACACCAGTCAGAATGGCCATCATCAAAAAATCTACAAACAATAAATGCTGGAGAGAGTGTGGAGAAAAGGGAACCCTCCTGCACTGTTGGTGGGAATGTAAATCGATATAGCCACTATGAGAACAGAATGGAGCTTTCTTAAAAAGCGAAAAACAGAACTACCATATGACCCAGCAATCCCACTACTGGGCATATACCCTGAGAAAACCATAATTCAAAAAGATGCATGTACTACAATGTTCACTGAAGCACTATTTACAATAGCCAGGACATGGAAGCAACCTAAGTGTACATCAACAGATGAATGGATAAAGAAGATGTGGCACATATATACAATGGAATATTAATCAGCCTTTAGAGCAACGAAATGGAGTTATTGTAGTGAGGTGGATGGAGCTAGAGACTGTCATACAGAGTGAAGTAAGTCAGAAAGAGAAAAACAAATACCGTATGCTAATGCATATATATGGAATTTTAAAAAGCGGTACTGATGAACCTAGTGGCAGGGCAGGAATAAAGATGCAGGTGTAGAGAACAGACTTCAGGACATATGGAGGGGGAAGGGGAAGCTGGGATGAAGTGAGAGAGAATCATTGACATATATACACTACCAAATGTAAAATGGATAGCTAGTGGGAAGCTGCCTCATAGTTCAAGGAGATCAACCTGATGCTTTGTGACGACATAGAGGGTTGGCATAGGGAGGGTAGGAGGGAGGCTCAAGAGGGAGAGGATATGGGCATATATGTATACATATAGCTGATTAACTTTGTTGTACAGCAGAAACTAACACAACATTGAAAAGCATTTATACTCCAATAAAGGTGTGAAAAGGGGAAGATGGTGGAAGAGTAGGACGCGGAGATCACCTTCCTCCCCACAGATACACCAGAAATACATCTATACGTGGAACAACTCCTACAGAACACCTACTGAACGCTGGCAAAAGACCTCAGACCTCCCAAAAGGCAAGAAATCCCCCACGTACCTGGGTAGGGCAAAAGAAAAAAGAATAAACAGAGACAAAAGGATAGGGAAGGCACCTGCACCAGTGGGAGGGAGCTGTGAAGGAGGAAAAGTGTCCACACACTAGGAAGCCCCTTCGCGGGTGGAGACGGCGGGTGGCAGAGTGGGCGAGCTACGGAGCTGCAGAGGAGAGCACAGCAACAGGGGTGCGGAGGGCAAAGTGGAGAGATTCCCGCATAGAGGATCAGTGCCGACCAGCACTCACCAGCCCGAGAGGCTTGTCTGCTCACCCACCGCAGGAGCCGGGGCTGGGAGCTGAGGCTCGGGCTTCGGTCGGAGTGCCGGGAGAGGACTGGGGTTGGCAGCGTGAACACAGCCTGAAGGGGGTTAGTGCACCACGGTTGGCCAGGAGGAAGTCTGGGTAAAAGTCTGGACCTGCCAAAGAGGCAAGAGACTTTTTCTTCCCTCTTTATTTCCTGGTGCGCGAGGACAGGGGATTAAGAACTATGCTTAAAGGAGCTCCAGAGACGGGTGCGAGCCGCGGCTAAAAGCGCGGACCCCAGAGACAGACATGAGATGCTAAGGCTGCTGCTGCCGCCACCAAGAAGCCTGTGTGCGAGCACAGGTCACTATCCACACCCCCCTTCTGGGGAGCCTGTGCAGCCCGCCACTACCAGGGTCCCGTGATCCAGGGAAAACTCCCCCAGGAGAACGAACGGCGCGCCTCAGGCTGGTGCAATGTCACGCAGGCCTCTGCCGCCGCAGGATTGCCCTGTACTCCGTGTCCCTCCCTACCCCCCGGCCTGAGCGAGCCAGAGCCTCCGAATCAGCAGCTCCTTTAACCCCGTCCTGTCTGAGCGAAGAACTGACGCCCTCCAGCGACCTACATACACAGGCGGGGCCAAATCCAAAGCTGAGCCCCTGGGAGCTGTGAGAACAAAGAAGAGAAAGGGAAATCTCTCCCAGCAGCCTCAGAAGCAGCAGATTAAAGCTCCATAATCAACTTGATGTACCTTGCAGCTGTGGAATACATGAATAGACAATGAATCATCCCAAATTAAAGAGGTGGACTTTGAGAGAAAGATTTATGATTTTTTCCCCTTTTCCTTTTTTTGTGAGTGTGTATGTGTATGCTACTGTGTGAGATTTTGTCTGTATAGCTTTGCTTCCACCATTTATCTGAGGGTTCTATCCATCCATTTTTAAAAAATTTTTCTCTTAATAATTATTTTTATTTTAATAACTTTATTTTATTTTACTTTATCTTTGTTCTTTCTTTCCTTCCTTCCCTCCTTTAGACAACAAATCATCCCAAATTGAGGAGGTGGACTTTGAGAGCAAGATTTATGATTTTTTCCCCTTTCCTCTTTTTGTGAATGTGTATGTGTATGCTTCTGTGTGAGATTTTGTCTCTATAGCTTTGCTTCCACCATTTGTTCCAGGGTTCTATCCATCCGTTTTTTTTTTAACCTCTTAATAATTATTTTTTTATTTTAATAACTTTATTATATTTTATCTTACTTTATTTTATTTTACTTTATCGCCTTTCTTTTTTCCTTCCTTCCCTACTTCCTTCCTTCCTCCCTCCCTCCCTCCTTTCTTTCTTTCTACTTCTACTAATTCTTTCTTTCTACTTTTTCTCCCTTTTCTTCTGAGCCAAAAGGCTCTTGGTGCTGCATCCAGGAGTTAGTGCTGTGCCTCTGAGGTGGGAGAGCCAACTTAAGGACACTGGTCCACAAGAGACCTCCCAGCTGCACATAATATCAAATGGCGAAAATCTCCCAGAGATCTCCATCTCAACACCAGCACCCAGCTTCACTCAACGACCAACAAGCTACAGTACTGGACATCCTATGCCAAACAACTAGCAAGACAGGAACACAACCTCACTCATTAGCAGAGAGGCTGCCCAAAATCATAATAAGTCGACAGACACCCCAAAACACACCACCAGACGTGGACCTGCCCACCAGAAAGACAAGATCCAGCCTCATCCACCAGAACACAGGCACTAGTACCCTCCACCAGGAAGCCTACACAACCCACTGAAGCAAACTTAGCCACTGGGGACACACACCAAAAACAACAGGAACTATGAACCTGCAGCCTGCAAAAAGGAGACCCCAAAAACAGTAAGATAAGCAAAATGAGAAGACAGAAAAACACACAGCAGATGAAGGAGCAAGATAAAAACCCACCAGACCTAACAATTGAAGAGGAAATAGGGAGTCTACCTGAAAAAGAATTCAGAATAATGATAGTAAAGATGATCCAAAATCCTGGAAATAGAATAGACAAAATGCAAGAAACATTTAACAAGGACCTAGAAGAACTAAAGATGAAACAATGATGAACAACACAATAAATGAAACGAAAAATACTCTAGATGGGATCAATAGCAGAATAACTGAGGCAGAAGAACGGATAAGTGACCTGGAAGATAAAATAGTGGAAATAACTAATGCAGAGCAGAATAAAGAAAAAAGAATGAAAAGAACTGAAGACAGTCTCAGAGACCTCTGGGACAACATTAAATGCACCAACATTCAAATTACAGGGGTTCCAGAAGAAGAAGAGAAAAAGAAAGGGACAGAAAATTTTTGAAGAGATTGTAGTTGAAAACTTCCCTAATATGGGAAAGGAAATAGTGATTCAAGCCCAGGAAGCACAGAGAGTCCCATATAGGATAAATCCAAGGATAAATATGCCAAGACACGTATTAATCAAACTGTCAAAAATTAAATACAAAGAAAACATATTAAAAGCAGCAAGGGAAAAACAACAAATAACACACAAGGGAATCCCCATAAGGTTAACAGCTGATCTTTCAGCAGAAACTCTGCAAGCTAGGAAGGAGTGGCAGGACATATTTAAAGTGATGAAGGAGAAAAACCTGCAACCAAGATTATTCTACCCAGCAAGGATCTCATTCAGATTTGATGGAGAAATTAAAACCTTTACAGACAAGCAAAAGCTGAGAGAGTTCAGCACCACCAAAGCAGCTCTACAACAACTGCTAAAGGAACTTCTCTAGGTAAGAAACACAAGAGGAGGAAAAGACCTACAATAATGAACCCAAAACAATTAAGAAAATGGGAATAGGTACATACATATCAATAATTACCTTAAATGTAAACGGATTAAATGCTCCCACCAAAAGTCACAGATTGGCTGAATGGATACAAAAACAAGACACATATATTTGCTGTCTACAAGAGACCCACTTCAGACCTAGAGACACATACAGACTGAAAGTAAGGGGATGGAAAAAGATATTTCATGCAAATGGAAACCAAAAGAAAGCTGGAGTAGCAATTCTCATAACAGACAAAATAGCAAAGATCAATAAAACTAAAAGCTGGTTCTTTGAGAAGATAAACAAAATTGATAAACCATTAGCCAGTCTCATCAAGAAAAGAAGGAAGAAGACTGAAATCAATAGAATTAGAAATGAAAAAGGAGAAGTTACAACTGACACTGCAGAAATACAAAGGATCATGAGAGATTACTACAAGCAACTCTATGCCAATAAAATGGACAACATGGAAGAAATGGACAAATTCTTAGAAAGGCACAAGCAGCTAAGACTGAATCAGGAAGAAATAGAAAATATGAACAGACCAATCACGAGCACTGAAATTGAAACTGTGATTAAAAATCTTCCAACAAACAAAAGCCCAGGACCAGATGGCTTCACAGGTGAATTCTATCAAACATTTAGAGAAGAGCTAACACCTATCCTTCTCAAACTCTTCCAAAATATAGCAGAGGGAGGAACACTCTGCAACTCATTCTACAAGGCCACCATCACCCTGATACCAAAACCAGACAAGGATGTCACAAAGAAAGAAAACGACAGGCCAATATCACTGATGAACATAGATGCAAAAATCCTCAACAAAATACTAGCAAACAGAATCCAACAGCACTTTAAACAGATCATACACCATGATCAAGTGGGGTTTATTCCAGGAATGCAAGGATTCTTCAATATACGCAAATCAATCAACGTGATACACCATATTAACAAATTGAAGGAGAAAAACCATATGATCATCTCAATAGATGCAGAGAAAGCTTTTGACAAAATTCAACACCCATTTATGATAAAAACCCTGCAGAAAGTAGGCACAGAGGGAACTTTCCTCAACATAATAAAGGTCATATATGACAAACCCACAGCCAACATTGTCCTCAATGGTGAAAAACTGAAAGCATTTCCACTAAGATCAGGAAGAAGACAAGGTTGCCCACTCTCACCACTCTTATTCAACACAGTTTTGGAAGTTTTAGCCACAGCAATCAGAGAAGAAAAGGAAATAAAAGGAATCCAAATTGGAAAAGAAGAAGTAAAGCTGTCACTATTTGCAGATGACATGATGCTCTACATAGAGAATCCTAAAGATGCTACCAGAAAACTACTAGAGCTAATCAATGAATTTGGTAAAGTAGCAGGATACAAAATTAATGCACAGAAATCTCTGGCATTCCTATACACTAATGATGAAAAATCTGAAAGTGAAATCAAAAAAACACTCCCATTTACCACTGCAACAAAAAGAATAAAATATCTGAGAATAAACCTACCTAAGGAGACAAAAGACCTGTATGCAGAAAATTATAAGACACTGATGAAAGAAATTAAAGATGATACAAATAGATGGAGAGATATACCATGTTCTTGGATTGGAATAATCAACATTGTGAAAATGAATCTACTACCCAAAGCAATCTACAGATTCAATGCAATCCCTATCAAACTACCACTGGCATTTTTCACAGAACTAGAACAAAAAATTTCACAATTTGTATGGAAACACAAAAGACCCCGAATAGCCAAAGCAATCTTGGGAATGAAAAACGGAGCTGGAGGAATCAGGCTTCCTGACTTCAGACTATACTACAAAGCTACAGTAATCAATACAGTATGGTACTGGCACAAAAACAGAAATATAGATCAGTGGAACAGGATAGGAAGCCCAGAGATATACCCATGCACATATGGTCACCTTGTCTTTGATAAAGGAGGCAGGAATGTACAGTGGAGAAAGGACAGCCTCTTCAATAAGTGGTGCTGGGAAAACTGGACAGCTACATTTAAAAGTATGAGATTAGATCACTCCCTAACACCATACACAAAAATAAGCTCAAAATGGATTAAAGACCTAAATGTAAGGCCAGAAAGTATCAAACTCTTAGAGGAAAACATGGGCAGGACACTCCATGACATAAATCACAGCAAGGTCCTTTGTGACCCACCTCCTAGAGAAATGGAAATAAAAACAAAAATAAACAAATGGGACCTAATGAAACTTCAAAGTTTATGCACAGCAAAGGAAACCATAAACAAGACCAAAAGACAACCCTCAGAATGGGAGAAAATATTTGCAAATGAAGCAATGGACAAAGGATTAATCTCCAAAATTTATAAGCAGCTCATGCAGCTTAATAACAAAAAAACAAACAACCCAATCCAAAAATGGGCAGGAGACCTAAATAGACATTTCTCCAAAGAAGATATACAGACTGCCAACAAACACATGAAAGAATGCTCAACATCACTAATCATTAGAGAAATGCAAATTAAAACTACAATGAGATATCATCTCACACTAATCAGAATGGCCATCATCAAAAAATCTAGAAATAATAAATTCTGGAGAGAGTGTGGAGAAAAGGGAACCCTCTTACAATATTAGTGGGAATGTAAATTGATACAGCCACTGTGGAGAACAGTATGGAGGTTCCTTAAAAAACTACAAATAGAACTACCATATGACCCAGCAATCCCACTACTGGGCATATACCCTGAGAAAACAATAATTCAAAAAGAGTCATGTACCAAACTGCTCATTGCAGCTCTATTTACAATAGCCCAGAGATGGAAACAACCTAAGTGTCCATCATCGGATGAATGGATAAAGAAGATGTGGCACATATATACAATGGAATATTACTCGGCCATAAAAAGAAACGAAATTGAGCTATTTGTAATGAGGTGGATAGACCTAGAGTCTGTCATACAGAGTGAAGAAAGTCAGAAAGAGAGAGACAAATACCGTATGCTAACACATATATTTGGAATTTAAGGGAAAAAAATGTCATGAAGAACCTAGGGGTAAAACAGGAATAAAGACACACACTTACTAGAGAATGAACTTGAGGATATGGGGAGGGGGAAGGGTAAACTGTGACAAAGCGAGAGAGAGGCATGGACATATATACACTATCAAACGTAAGGTAGATAGCTAGTGGGAAGCAGCCGCGTAGCACAGGGAGATCAGCTCGGTGCTTTGTGACCGCCTGGAGGGGTGGGATAGGGAGGGTGGGAGGGAGGGAGACGCAAGCGGGAAGAGATATGGGAACATATGTGTATATATAACTGATTCATTTTGTTGTGAAGCAGAAACTAACATACCATTGTAAAGCAATTATACTCCAATAAAGATGTTTTTTTTTTAAAAAAAAGTAAAGAGACTCAGATTTTAAGAATTCTGCAAGGTCAGTGAGAATCAGATATCATTTTAAATGTATTATTTCAATTATAAATGCAGAGTTACTGTTTTGAGTTGCAAATAGCTTAAGAAAAAAGCAAAAGGACTTCCATACATATCTGGAAAATGGCACATTCAAACAACACCAACAATATTGAAAATAAATAGACCAATGTAATTTCTCTCCTTGGTTCACTCAATCCTATGTAATTAGTTGGGTTTTTTAAAATTTGTTGTTTGTTTTTCTGCTGGAGCCTAGGTTACCCATATGCTTGCAGGTGGCTAACTTTTTGTGGATTAAAATGAGCCTTGGAAATTCCGAGTCAGTTCACTGGTATGGTCTGGAAGTTATCTGAGTGATGTCTGCTCAGAGAGGCTCTACCTGCGAGTCTACGCTTTAGTGTCAATAGTTTGAAGTGCCTGATGGAGTACTTTTCCACAAAGCTCTGAGACTTTCTTTCTTGAAAGCACATTTTCTGGGGACTGCCCTGGTGGCCCAGTGGTTAAGAATCCACCTGTCAAGGCAGGGGACACGGGTTCAAGCCCTGATCCGGGAAGATCCCACATGCCACGGAGCAACTAAGCCCACAAAAAAAAAAAAAAAAAAAAAAGATGTGCAAAAAAAATGCAGTAAAGCACGTGTTATTTTACTTCTCCTTCACCAATAATGTGATTATTGGTGATTTCAGTATTAGATTCTAATGTGCATGAAGGGTTTACTCCTAACTTATCAAAATATGTACCACGTCTCAGTAATTGCTGTAACTGCTAATATATATTGAAGACCTCCCTTGTGCAAGAATGGTACTAAATACTTTCTGTGGATTATCTTACTTAATCCTCTCTACTGTTCTTGAAAGTAGGTATCATTATTCCCATGGTTATCCCCTCGTCTAAGAGTCAACGAGGTTAAATATTTGTCCAAGTTCACACAGTTAGGAGACAACAGAGCTAGGAATCAAATCCAGTCTGTCTGACTTTAAAGCCCACAGACTTAAATAGTTTTTTCCCCTGAAACTCTCATCCATAACAGGGAAATTTTACCTTTTATGTTCATGAAACAAAAGGAGACTTGCTAAGTAATGTATTTCCTTTCTCTAGAATAATAATGAAAATTACAACCAGTCAGAAAATTCAACTTCAAACTTTGTTAATGTTAAGATCTAGTTAAGGTCTAGTCATTGAAAATTTAAGAGATTTTTTGTTTTTCCCCTGAGGGAGAAGGCATGCATGTTTGGCCTTATATCATTAGAAATTGCAAAACCTCACTTATATAGTTCATGGTTTGAGATATATTCAAAAATAAGTGTCCCATTAGAATTTTAACATGGGAACCGTTTCTGCTATTCAGGATTTTGGATGGAATATTACTA
Organism: Globicephala melas; assembly: GCF_963455315.2. NCBI lineage: Eukaryota > Metazoa > Chordata > Mammalia > Artiodactyla > Delphinidae > Globicephala > Globicephala melas. The sequence continues at coordinate 97,638,100 of NC_083318.1, read as the reverse complement.
ATCTCATCCTTAATTAAATGTTCTTTGCTCACATGTCTTTAGCAGGTAAATCTCCTAGTTTATCATCTGTATGCTGATTGTGGTTCAAGATGAATCCCAGTGTCTATGAAAAAGAAAATCATACTGTGACAAGTAAGACAGGGACTTCCAAACCTTTTGGAGTTTGTGAAATCTGTCTCTGTTGTACTGCAAAGTGGTAGTGTGAACTAGAAAACAATGGAGAACATCCTTTGGCCACAGGTAAATTCATATTTCAAGGAAACCTACGCATTTAAAATGGAACCTGGTGGTTTTCAAACTCGTAAATAGTAAATGAGAATAATGTTTCAATAAAAATGATAACACTTGATCCTACTTTATGCACAAAAGAACTATAACAGGACTTTGCATGGAAATGCAAAAAAAAAATGGATTTGTGAGGAGAGAATATAGTGATGTAGACTCTGACTTATTTGATGGATGATCTTGAGCAAGTCTCCTACTGATTCCTACTAAGGAAATAAAACACTGGTATATTAGTACCTACCTTACCTAGCCATTATGAGTAGAATATGTGAGGGTAGAAAGCACATTTTCATTTTTTTCGAAAGCAAATTAACTCTTAGGTGAGGGGTCTATATCAGCAAAATAATTGGATGGCTAACATACAGAGAAAGTTAATGCAGTTTTAAAATGTGTGAACAGGTGAATAGATTTTCATCCTTGATGAGGAGAATTTAGCTGAAATGTAGTAAATTCTAGATTTGCAGTCAGGAACTGGTCCCACATCTGCTTACTAAGAGTTATTTTCTTGGGCAAATCTCTCTTATTCAGAGGTTCTGTTTGTTCATCTCCAGGACAGTGATAAACATCAGCCATGTGAAGAATAAACACATGTCAAAGAGCCTAAACATAGTATATGCTTAATAATGTTTGGTTTTTCATTCACAGATGGTGCAAGTAACTGAGCAGTGATTTGTAAGGATGTTTAGGATAGAATGATTTATCAGCGTTTTAACAAACTCATAATAATCCTATATCAGGTAATTTTCTGTTAGTATTAACTTTTATCCAAGTTAATGAAGTTATTTAAAGTAAGTAGAGTAGATTAGGTTCTAACTGAAATCAATTCCAAAAGTTCATTCTGCTTTCCTCGCAAACCCCCGCCTAAGTATATGAAGAAATCAGTTTGGCACTTAAGTCACTCCAACATAGGAGTAAGATATTTCTCAGTTTTCAGGATTTTGGTGGTAAGAATAGATTCAATGACATTCTAAAGACCTGACAGACTGAAGCACCTTCCTTCCTGCCCAACCCTGGTCAGAACAGGCCAGTTGTGTATTTCAATCAGATGTTAGCTGTTCACCTATACTTCCTAGAATTTGAGACTTTCTCTTAGTCAAAATCCCTCCGTGTTTTAGTGTACACACATGCAAAATCTCCAGATGGAAAACTAACCTCACACTATATGTTAATCATTATTCAAGAACTGTATTTCAGCAACCCTCAAGTGACTTGGCAATGTGCCAAGGAGAGCAGCTATAGGAGATGAAGAAAGTATTAGATGTTTATGTTAAGTTAACCACATTTAATTTAAAGGTTTATCCATTCCAATGAAAACCAAAGCTTTGAAAATTCAAGAACATATTGTCTAACCCTAAACCACTTTTTAATAAACAAGGACTTTCCAGTTACCACAGAAAATCATGTTTCAGAGACCTATCATGTGTCCTCTTGTCCTCTATGTAATAGCTTTTTTTGTCCTCTTGCTTCCATTGCTCACCCCCACCCCTCCATAGAAGCTGACCAGTACAAACTGTGCAGTTAATATGGTTAGTAGCCAGAAGAGAGAGACTTTTCAAACAAATTTATTCATAATTCTAATAAGATACTACTTACTAAGTACTTAAGATGCACTAGCAATGAGCTCATTACTATACACACACACACACACACACACACACACACACACTTCAAAACCAATAGAGAGGATTATATCAAACATATATTTATATATGTAACATATGTCAATACATTTCATTTAATAAAATAACCAGATATGGGTTATCCTAGTTTTTAATCCATAAATATAGATGAGGAAACTGAATGCTTGACAACTAAAATTAGATACTCAAGTTACCAAACAGCTAGTTCAGCTAGTTGTTGGTACAATAAGATGCATTTCTGCCTCTCCCCCAAGTCTATAAGATTTTATTTCTCAGTACTGATTGCTTACTGAGTGTCAGGCACTGTGCTCAGGTACTGAAAGTACATAGAGTTGCCCCTTGGTATCTGCAGGGGGATTGGTTCTAGGGCCCCCTTGGATACAAAAATCCCTGGATGCTCAAGTCCCTTATATAAAATGGCTTAGTACCTTAGGCTCTCCTCATCCATGAGTTCTGCATCCATGGGTTCTAAACCAAGTCCTTTGCCTTCAAAGAGTTCACAGTTGAGTTGGGGAAACCCTACATTGTCTTATCATTTTCTATGTTTGATTAGAACCTGGAACAGTGAGTCTCAAAGTGTATCCCTACATTACCAGTATCAACTTCTCCTAGAGACTTGTTAGAATTTCAAAATTTCAGGCCACTTCAGATCTACTGAAACAGAAACTCAGGAATCTGAACTGCAACAAGCCCTGCAGGTTTCGGTGCACACTGAAGTTTGAGGGCCTAAGTACACAGGGATTAGAAAGAAACACACGGGAGAAAAGGGAACCCTCCTACACTGTTGGTAATGTAATGTGGTGGTAATATAAATTGGTGCAGCCACTATGAAAAACAGTATGGAGGTTCCTCAAAAACTAAAAATAGGGCTTCCCTGGTGGCGCAGTGGTTGAGAGTCCACCTGCCGATGCAGGGGACACGGGTTCGTGCCCCGGTCCGGGAAGATCCCACATGCTGCAGAGCAGCTGGGCCCATGAGCCATGGCCGCTGAGCCTGTGTGTCCGGAGCCTGTGCTCCACAACGGGAGAGGCCACAACAGTGAGAGGCCCGCATACTGCAAAAAAGAAAAACAAAACAAAACAAAACAAAAACAACTAAAAATAGAGTTGCCATATGATCCAGCAGTCCCATTCCTGGGCATATATCTGGAAAAATTATAGTTCAAAAAGATACATGCACTCCAGTGTCCATAGCAGCACTATTTACAATAGCTAAGACATGGAAACAACCTAAATGTCCATTGAAATGAATGGATAAAGAAGATGTGGTACGTATATACAATGGAATACTACTCAGCCATAAAAAAGAATGAAATAATGCCATTTGCAGTAACATGGATGGACTTAGAAATTATCATACTAAGTGAAGTTAAGTCAGAAAGAGAAAGACAAATACCATATGATATCACTTATATGTGGAATTGAAAATATGACACAAATGAACTTACCTACCAAACAGAAACAGACTCACAGACATAAAGAACAGACTTGTGGTTGCCAAGGGGGAGGGCAGGTGGCAGAGGGATGGACTGGGAGTTTGGGATCAGCAGATGCAAACTATTATATATAGAATGGATAAACAAGGTCCTACTCTATAGCACAGGGAACTATATTCAATATCCTGAGATAAACCATAATGGAAAAGAATATGAAAAAGAATGTATATATATGTATAACTGAATCACTTTTCTGTACAGCAGAAATTAATATTGTAAATCAACTATAGTTCAATAAAATAAATTAAAAAAAAAAGAAACACAGATGTTAACTTGGAGGTTAACTGATACTTGAGCTGTGGGGAGGATTTATAAATTTTTTCCAGGCAGAATGGACATTAACAAAAGCAGAGAGGAAAGAATGCCATTTGTTTGACATTCCTAGAAATTGAAAGTAAGAGGTAAGGGACGGTAATAGATACACTGGAATTGGAGTGTATGTGTATGCCTTAAATATTGCAGGTCTTATCTCATACAGTGATTCGTATAAGGGCTGGAGCAAATAACTTCAGGGACCCACTGTGAAAAGGACCTGGAATTGATGTAAGATTTGGGTTTCCTGTTTGCCATCTGCTACAGACCATGGCTTTCCGGAACTTCCTCAGGATGCTCTTAGGTAGTGTGAGGAAGACACTTTGCTGTCCAGTGCTGGGAGAGAAGGAAAGAATCAGAAGAAGGGAGGGAGCCTCAGACTCAGGTGCTTCTATATAGGTGCAGAAGCTCAGGGACGCAGCTGGGCTGTGACAGATGTAAGCAAAGGTGACTGAGCTGGAGTAAAGAGAGGGAAGAAAAGGGGTGGAAGGATAGCAAAAAGTGCTTTTAACTAAAGTTCCCTTTATTCTAAATAAAACAGACACACACAACAATAACAAAAACAACATAGGGGGAATTAAATTAACCACATAGATATGTATGGCTATTATATAGTTACTATAGATAGTTCACAGACCAGGAGATAGAACATTATCTGTACTTCATCATCATCTAAGATACTATTGACAATGACAGGGTCAAGCATCAGCTCTGCACACTTTCATTTATTCCTTCTGTTAGTTTCCCAGCAATCTGTTATTTACAAGTTTGGGAGTGTTATTTTATAATCATCAAGCCCATTTTATAGGGGCAATCTCTGAATATCTTACCTGTCCATTTTATTGATCCAGTGTGTCAGAGGGACAAACCTCTTAGCACAAATGGTATAAACATTTTGAGCAGTGAGGGATTACATTTAAAGTGAATATTTTGTATCAATCACTGGGGAATCTGAGTTACAGAATGTGGCTGACTTGAGAATTGGTAGCGCTGCAGCAACCCAAAAGCACTTTCGAACTCTGGAGCCTCCAGTGGCTGAGGCACAGCTACAAATTTAGCATTCCCTCATTTTAAACATTCCAAAATATTTTAGTGATTGTCTTGATAGGATTCCAGTAAAAAACAGCTGTCAAAATGTATCATATATTTGCAAACCTCCTACACAGCACTGTTACTATAATTGATTGAGGGTTTTTGGTTTTTTTTTTGACTTTAAAAAGGTTGGGCAAAGCGTAATTTAGGTTTGGTCAAACTTTTATTAATGTTCACTGGAGGACTATAGTCCATAATTAGACTTCAGTTTTTAAGTATTTCACATTTGAAAAGTAAGCAAGCATAGAGGTGGCAATTTTTCTTTACAGCTTCATTAATCTGAAAGTCAAACCCTCTTGGACTGTAGTATGTACATAGTATTGCAAATCACCACTTTTTAATCTGATGTATCTGCTCCATCAAAGAGCCAAAATAATTTGGTCAGCAGTGTTTTCATTGGTTTTAATATCTCCTTCCCCACCCCCTTTCCACTCCAAACTATGACTTAATTGCACTAGGGTTATCCTTTTAAAGCCCTGACATTAAAATAGCCTGGAGTACTATAGTTCTTTCTGCAGAAACCATAGTCCACTAAACAGAGGGTCTATTTCACCAGCCACATGTCTATCACGAGGTCTTAGAGTTTAGGGTAACTAGTTTACTGGTTAAATCAGAGCCAAAGACAATAGCAATTCCAAATTGCAAGATTTCTAGAAAATATGTGGAGGTCCTTTCTGACATTGAAAGGAAAAAAAATTAAAACTTATGAGGTTTTTTTTTTTTCATTATTCCATTCTGCTTGGCCCTGAGCATTGAGCTTTATTGCCAGACTCAAGAAGAGTAACTCAAAAATATTATTTTTGTGCTCTGAGTTTCTTTAACTGTGTTTTGAAGCAAGGCACTTTCCTATATTGATGAAACCAATTACAGACTCTTTCAGTTAAAAAAAAAGTTACACTGTGAAGAATATTAACTCTAGTAATCACTGGGAAAAATATCTATTCATATGGCTTCAACAGGCAGCTCTATATGCCTCATGATCAAAACTTCTATCCTGACTTTTTATGCTCCATGCGGTCTAATGACTCTTACTATCTACAGACGTTGCTGTGTCATCATTATCCAAAGCAAGTGTGTTTACATAAGACTCCATAATTTCACTTTAGTAAATGAATGTTTGATGCATTTAATGCATGAGCCCAGCAGAGTGTTACTGGGGTGATTAGAATATGGATTGAAATTTTGACCATGGAAATGAAAAGAAAATGGTGATCTTAGGGATGCTCTGCAAGAAAAATTCTAGACATGATGGAGAAGAAAACACCTTAGCTCAAGGACAGAAGTACGTGGGATACCATTGGAAGAGGTGGGAAAGTAGGGCACCATATATAGATATCCCTGAAAGTATAACCTTTTGTTTTCATCAGGGAACTTTTAACACATATAAATAAGAATCTTAGCTTTAAATAAATAAATAATGACAAGCTAAAGATGAAGTGCTAAAGCCACAGTGACATGGAAAAAGAGGTTTCTTTTTGTCGTTAGGGTATTCACAAATACTTTCTCAAATAAAAGTGATACTAAAATTTGGCAAAATGTATCAGCCAACTTGATTCTGTTGAAATAATGTTTTAAATAAAATTGTTGGATACAACTTGTCTTCTTTATCAATCAGAAAGCATTTACCTGTTCTGTAATATGGAACATGCCATATGAACAGCAGAGCATAAGGGTATTTGTACAGTCATTAAACTCTTGACTTTATCAACTGGGTAAAGCCTTCTAAACATACAGTTGGTCCAAAAAAAGTCAATATGAAAGGATGAAGAAAAACAGGCTATTTAAAGCAAGAAGAAAGAAGGAATATGGATGAAATATTAACCATTCAGAATATTTTGGTGAGCTAAAATTTTTTGGAAAATCCCCTAAAACTGTGCTCTACATAGGGTTAATTTTTCACTTTACTTACAATTTGCTTCTTTCCAAGTAAGTTATTTACTAGTTAAAGGTGTAGGGATGTTGGGCTTGTCATTCTGTTTGCCTCCGTGGAACATCTTTGCCCGTTTATGCCTGGCTCCATTCCCTGAACACTGATCCTGAGAAGTGCACTCAAGGCTCCCAAACTGGCTGGCTTCTGTTTGGGTTTGGCCAATGGAGATGCCAGGAAAGTTGCTCCAAATGCCTTAATATACATGAAATCTCTTTGAAACAACCTTTTGCAAAGATATATTATTTTAAGCCTCACTAATATTTACTACAGTTTTAAAACAAAGACATGTTTCAACATTAAAGTGAGAGAGACATTGTTTTACATTCTATAGTTTTACATCCATATATGAAGGAAAATGAGTTGCTGAACACATTAGAATTAAGTAATAAATAACTTTTACTGAGACAGTTAACTAAAAAGCATTGCATTGTGATTAAGAGAGCAGATTCTGGAAAAAGACTGTATAAGTCCTAAATCTTGGGGGTTTTTTTAAAGTTTTTTAATAATTAATTAATTAATTAATTTTTGGCTGTGTTGGGTCTTCGTTGCTGCGTGAGGGCTTCCTCTAGTTGCAGCGAGTGGCGACTACTCTTCCTTGTGGTGTGCAGACTTCTCATTGCGGTGGCTTCTCTTGTTGCAGAGCATGGGCTCTAGGTGTGCGGGCTTCAGTAGTTGTGGCACACGGGCTCAGTAGTTGTGGCTTGCGGGCTCTAGAGCGCAGGCTCAGTACTTGTGGTGCATGGGCGTAAGCTGCTCTGCGGCATGTGGGATCTTCCTGGACCAGGGCTCGAACCCGTGTCCCCCGCTTTGGCAGGTGGATTCTTAACCACTGTGCAACCAGTGAAGTCCCCAAATCATGTTTTATCACGTAATAGCTATGTGACCTTGGACAAATTACTTAAATACTCTGTCTTAATTTCTTCATATTTAAAATGGAGATAATAACATACTCTTGTATGGTTAGCCAGTCTCCAAGGTGGCCCCTGATGGTCCCTGCCTCCTGGTATTCACGTCCTTGTGTAGTCGCCTCCTACACTGAATAGGGATAACTTGTGTAAGCAATAGGATGATATGCAAGTGGCAGAGTATCACTTCCAATACTCAGTCATGAAAGACAGTGAAGTTTCTGTCTCTACCGGATCATTTACTCTTCTCTCTTGAAAGTGGATCCTCCAGCCCCAGTCAAGTCTTCGGGTGTCTGTAATCCCAAATGGCATTTTAGCTCAAACCTCACGAGAGACTATGAGTCAGACCAGCATCAAATAAGCTGAGTCCAAACTCCTGACTTACAGAAACTATGAAACAATGAATGTTAAACTTTGGTGTAATTTATTATGCTGCAATAGGTAACTAATATACCCTGCCTGATAGGTTGTGAGATTAAATGAGATAAGTATGTGAAGCCAACAGAATAGTATCTAGAATATGATGAATTCACATAAGTGTTTGTAATATTCCTGAGCACCAGTGTGTTTTAGAAACTGGGATATATATACATATATGTATATGTATATATATATCTCCTATCCTCTATCCTAGTTCATATATGTATACATATGTATTGTCTCACTTAAACCTCATATGGTTAGCATTCTTTATGTTTCAGGTGTCCGAAGACTCAACTCAAACTGGCTTAACTGAACACCCCTCCCCTCATAAAATAAAGAATTTTTGGTTGAAGTAACTAAAAAGACAAGGCAAGAGCTTCTTTCACAAACTGCTAGATTCAGGGGCTTACACAATACCACCTTGTCTCTCTCTCCATCCTTGTGCTTTGCCTTCTTCCCATGTTATTTTAGTTCTCAAGCTCTCCCCAGCAAAGGCTCCCAGCAGCTTAGGCCCTAGATTCTTCTCGGTTCCAGTCCAGTGGGAAAAAAAATGCCTCTCTCTCCCAACAATCCCAGAAAAATTCTCATTGTATCACTGTTGCTCTGACTGGACAACGTAAATGTCTCTGACCCAATCACAGAGCCAGGGGAAGGGCACCATAATTGGTCAGGTTAAATCACATGCTTCCTCTGATGAACATAGGTTAAAAGTAGGGGAGGGGTGGCTGCCAGAAGAAAACTAGGGTACTAGGGTCTCATGATTAGAAGAAGGGTAAATGGATACTGGGCAAAAATAATAAATATCTCTCATACCTCACAACAATTATATGAAGTAGTTGATATGATTATTACATTCCACAGGGGACACTGAAGTACAGAGCTTGAGTGGCTTGCATGGACTTGCACAGCCACACCTGGAAAGGCCAGTCAGATTCCTGATTCCATGTGCTACACCACATTATTATATTACCTCTCTAAGTGATCCTATGAATTATTATTTTACTGTGGCTTGGTGATTTGAGTTATTCAGACACTACACCTGTTCCACTCCCTCTCTTCTAAATTATACTCCTACCCTGTATAATCTGGTCAGTTTCTTCAATTATCCTATATACTCAGCTATGAAACCTAAATTTTTGAGTCATGGTCTGGGCTATAGAAAATCAGTGTACAATCTTGTTAATTAAGCCTTCCCTTGTGGTTACTGGATGAACAAGTGTTAATAATTTCCCTCAGGCCTTGCAAATGGTCTTATTCTAGTTTCCAGCAAACCAAGATCAAGGGCTGTGACAGTCAAGTTTTTATTGGCTATCCTTTCTGCTCTTTATGTAATCTAACCCTTGAAGATTAAATCTCAAAAACAATCTACCGTTCTAGAATACTATACAAATATATAGGTGCTTACCTATTCCTCTTCATTTAACATATCAGTATTGCATATATCTGTTTTATTTGACATCCACTCTTATCCCAGGCTCTTTTTTTTTTTTTTTTTTTTTTGCGGTATGCGGGCCTCTCACTGTTGTGGCCTCTTCCGCTGCGGAGCACAGGCTCCGGACGCGCAGGCTCAGCGGCCATGGCTCACGGGCCCAGGCACTCTGCTGCATGTGGGATCTTCCCGGACCGGGGCACGAACCCGTGTCCCCTGCATCGGCAGGCGGACTCTCAACCATTGCGCCACCAGGGAATCCCCCAGGCTCTTTTGAAGTACCACTTTAATATTGCTACTGATTATTAAAACCATTCTTAAGTTTTTCAAGATCAATGATATTAATCAAACAGTTCTGATGATGATAAAATAATTGCCCTCTTTGTCACTTTCCCTGAAACAAAGAAAATAGTATGACTTTTCCCCCAAAATAGGATTCTTTAAACTACTCAACAATATCAGATACTTGAAGGCATTAGAATTTTCTTCTTCCTTTCCTTAATATCTCATACTATGAGATATTAATATCTTAATATCTCATACTATGACTTCTTTAACTTGATTAATTATAAATCTCCTTTAAAGAAAACAATATGGTATGATAATGTCTAAATATGAAAAGTATACAATTATGAATGTCATAATTATGTAATACACATTTTATATAAATTTCTTATGGCTGAAGTTTGTCACAAAGAATCAGCATAAGCATGAAAATACATGGGTTTGGGGTCCAATTCATAGGCATAACATACTTAGGGAAAAAAATCAACTTAACCCTTTTTTATTTATACCAACTGCATTTCTACCATAAACATAGATTTTTATTTATACATACCAACTGTATTTCTACCGTAAACATAGACTGTGTGTATTTAGTCACTGACTGTGCAATCACTGACAGGCTTAGATATTACTTTTACATATGTTTCTTTCCCAGATTCAGTTGTATAGGCATATAAGCAAAACTATTTGAATTTTCATTAGTATAAGTCATTAGGAATAACTCTATGCATATGATCAGAGACAAACATTTTTCTAACTAAAAGTCTGTAGCAACAGATTTGAATGGGATTATTGGTTTTAAGTGAACTATGAGGCCAATAAGAATCATTTGCTTGTTTCTAAGGTTACCCGGAATTTAAATATTTTCCTTAAACACTGTGTACCTCATATAATTTCTATACCCCAAGCTATGATGTTGTAAACATTTCAGTTATTCATTTAACAAAAAATGTCTGTGTAGGCCTTATATGTAGTATGCTCTGCTAATTGCTATGGGAATGCCAAGAAGTACTTTGCCTGATTAAGTAGTGGCAAAGATGGGATTCTGAGAAAGTTGCACTGCCATTCAAGAGCTTGTAATGGCACAAAGAGACCATCAGAAGTCATAAATCCCAACATAAGCCAACATATTATTAAATGCCAAAAGGATGCATTGGTACAGGCAATAGCAGCCAAAGAGATGCTGGGGAGCAAAACAAGGAATGGGAGTGGAGTGAGAAAAGGAGGCGGTGTCTTAGATAGAGTTTGTTTGGAGAATGAATAAGAATTGCAAATGTGGAGGGGAGGAAGGAGAACAGTTCAGGTAAGGACAAAAAAGTATGAATCAAAACAAACAATGAATAATCATGGCAACAAAAATGGAAATGTGGAGAAGAGGAGAGGAAGGTCCAGAGGGGTGGAATGAGTTGTATGAAATAATGTAAAAGTGGAATAAATAAAAGCAGAGGTGTTTTAAAGCTGTGTTCCACGGAGCCAGGAGCTTTTATTCAACGGGATTCTGGAGACCTTTTTCTTTTTTTTTCCCAATAACTATTACATACTGGAATTTCACATATGCTTTCTTCAAAGAAGAGTACTACTCTTCTCACACATAAATAAGTAAATAGAAACTGACAGCCAAAGATTGAGAAGAAGACACTACAATGCTGAGTAGGAGAGTGACAAGGTGAAGATTTAGGAAATGATGTGCCAGCTGGATGAGAAGAAGAATAAGTGTCATTGTGGTGGGTGAAGAGTGGAGGCAGGGCTGGAAGAGGCCGGAGGAAATAAAAGGGCTACAGTCTGTTACAGTATATATATGAACAGTGTCTGAATATCTTAATTTATTATCTTGAGGAACTGAGGTGTGTAATGACAGGGTCTGGACCCAGCTGTGGTGAAATGAAGAAGGAATAACAGATTCAAAGGGAAAGAAGGCAAAAAATTCTTGTTATTATCTCTGCAACACTGTGCTAGACAGTTGACTTGCTGAGTCTCACTTAATCCTCATGCCACTCCAGTAAAGTAGGATAGATAGATAGCTAGGTGCTGGGCCAGCTGTGACCTGAACTTAGAGTCACAAAAAATAACTTTTCTGTCACAGAACTAGATGACATATTGAAATAGAGATGTTGGCTCAAAAAATTCTCAATTATTAAGCCCATTTAGAAAGTATGGAAGAGCTGAAAAATGAACTAATTTGTCAGGGCATACAGTGTAAAGATTAAGAGCACAGACACTGGATCAGAATGCCTAGCTCAAGTTTGTACTTTCCCCCTGGTTTACTATGTGACACAGGAGTGAAGTACTTAAACACTCTGTGCCTCAGTTTTTTCATTTTTAAAATGGAGAGAATAAATAGTGCCTACTTTCTAAGTTTGTTCTGAGTACTAAGTGAGTTAATATATGTAGGATGCTTAGAACACTGTTGGGCATATATTAAATACTATATGTGTTAGTTATTTTTATGATGGTTCAGTTAACACATGGTAACTGTACAAAAGCATACAAGTGAAAATGTGTGGGTTAACCTATACATTCAGCAAAACTGCAAAAACCAAGTACATATACACAAAAAAGTACAAATAAAATTAAGGAAGTCTGGATAAGATTGATGGGTTGTATCAGTATCAATATACTCGTTGTGATAGTGTACTATAGTTTGTAGGATGTTAGCAAAGGGGAAAACTATGCAAGAAGATATTATTTCCTACAACTGCCTGTGAATCTACAATTACTCAGAGTATAATTTAAAGAAGGTGTGGGTTGTTCTCTATCCCTTTATAAATCTGTGGAAGAAATGGCTGTGTTGCAGTGCACTGGTTTATGTGAAGGGGAGGATTTCATGTAATACAGAGAGAACAGTCATCTTTTAAGGGCTTAAAAGCAGTTTGTACCAGCAGTGTGAAAGAAGGTGGTAGAAAAACCAGTGAGAGGAGGAGGGGGTAGTTAATCAGTAATTTTCTACGAAAAATAAAAATCAGTTTGAATAGCAGAGCCTGGATGATGGAGAAAATATTCCATAATCCCAAGGCTGTCTCAAGAACGTGTTCAATTTGTTCATTAAACAATAATGCCCAGCTGAGGGATCAGCAAAGGCTGAAACCCAGATCCCAAACAAGTGGCCTCTGCTAGAACCTTTTTTCTAATTCACACAAAGGAGCTCTAAGGACCAGTACAGGTACACAGTAAGACTTGCTCCTCTCCAAATTGGTGTATAAAGCACATTCTGTACAGGTGGTTTGTAAATATCTGTTGCATTTTAGCTAGGAAGTCTTGAAGTAGTGTCTACATCACAAATTTGAAAGAAAGAAGAAAAAAATTTAAAAATGATTCTAAGCCTCTATAAAAGGACTGAAACTTTGGAATCTAGAATTGTTGCTTTGACTTTTTGTGCTTCTGAGGAAATACCTGGGATTTCGGTATAATAAAATAATTCCACAGATATGCCTTTTTAAAATATCAATTGTAATCTCATTTTGTTCAACTCAAATAGCTGGAAGTAATTTCTTTCTCTTTTTAAAGTTTTGGCTTTTTTATTATAGAAATGTTCTAAAACACAAATATAGGTATAGTAATATGGTAGATTTCCTATATTCATCAACAAGCTTCAAAAATTATCAACATGGTGGGACTTCCCTGGTGGTGCAGTGGTTAAGAATCCTCCTGCCAAAGCAGGGGACACAGGTTCCAGCCCTGGTCCAGGAAGATCCCACATGCCGCGGAACAACAAATCCCATGTGCCACAACTACTGAGCCTGCGCTCTAGAGCCCACGTGCCACACCTACTGAAGGCCACGCGTCTAGAGCCCATGTTCCGCAACAAGAGAAGACACCGCAATGAGAAGTCCATGCACTGCAACGAAGAGTAGCCCCCACTTGCCACAACTAGAGAAAGCCTGCGTGCAGCAATGAAGACCCAACACAGCCAAAAACAAATAAAATTAATTAATTTAAAAAAATCATCAACCTGGTAAATCTTAAATCTCCACTGAATTCTATTAAAGTAAGTCATGAATATCATATTACTGTGTTTGTAGTTTGGTACATGCCTCTAAGAGTTAAGGGCTTTAAAAAAACACATCCAAAATAGGATTATCACACTTACAATTCCCCAATTGTTTCGCAAATGTCTTTTTTCAGTTTATTAAAATCGGGACACATGCAAAGTTCCAGCACTGCATTAGATTAATATGCATTCAAGATAATTTCTCCTCTCCCTCCCCCTCCCCTTCCCCTTCCTCTTCCTCTCCTCTTCTTCTTCTTCCTTCTCCTCCTCCTACTTTTCTCCTCTCCACTTCTCCTCTTCTCATTCTCCTCTTTGTTCTTCTATCTGTCTGATGCAGAAACCATATGCCATTAGAATTTTTGACATTCTGGATTTGGTTGACTTTATACCTGATGACATTTAACATGATCTTCTATATCCTTATGGCTTTTATAGTTATATTTATAGCTTTGATCAGATTCATCTGGTTTTCATAGTTTCTGGTTCATAGTTAGGTGTCAGTCTTGCTATAGCTTCACTGAGGGAAATGTGTTTTTTTTTTTTTTTTTCTTTCTCTCTCTGGCTGTTTTTACAATTTTTTCCTGTTTTAAATTTTCAGAAGATTTTTTTATGGGATACATAGGTGTGGGTTCTTTTCATTCATATTCTTTAGGATTAATAAGGTTTTATTAATTTATGATATCTTTAGTTTATTATTTTTTTAAAACTAGTATCTCTTCAAATTGTGCTTCCACATCATTATCTCTCTCCTGTATATTAGAACCCCTGTGACAGGTTTTCACTGGGTCCCATGTGTCTTACATTTTTTTAATGTATCTTCCATCCTTCTTTCTTTCACTGCTTTAGTATAGTTTTTATCTGCTACTAAACATATCAGTTGTGCTCTTAATTTCATTAATTGTGTTTTTCACTTTTAGAATTTTCAATTTTTGCATACATTATGACTCTATGGTGAGTTATCAATACTGTCATTTATTTTCTTAAATATATTAATCAGTTGTTTTAAAGTCTACACCTGGTAACTTCATTATCTTGACACTTCCAGGCTCCCTTTTTATAACTTGTTTTCCCCTCTTGCTTTTCACTTGTCTTGTCTCCTGACATTTCTGGTAGTTACTGATTAAATGTCAGGCATTGAGTATGAAAAATTATAGAAGTTCTGGATAAAGTTATGTTTTTCCAGAGAGGATTTACTACTCTTCAAGTTGTCAAGAAGAGTTGGTAAAAATCAAGAACTTTGATCCAATCAAGGGCTGAGAGGGATCAAAGATGGGAGTTAGGTTTTGTGAAGTCTTTCTAGTTTTGAGTTTGCTCTTAGTCATAGACCATAGTCTTTCTGAGGTCTCAACTGAAAAACATGTATTTTCCAAGATTCTTTGATACTTTTAGGTTTCCTTTCTATTATGGCACTGGCAGCCCTAAAATCCAATATTTGTCCCTCCATTTCTGTGAGAGAGACATAAAGTCATGTCTGCTTTACAGGCTAGACAGTCTCTGAGAAAACACTCAACTCTGCCCTTGTCCTGCAGAGCAGCCACAGACATTATGTAATCCAATGAGCATGGCGTATACAACAGGCCAGATCTGGCCCTCGGGTAGCAGTTTGCTGACCCCTGCTTTAGGTTATTGTTTTCTGTTGCACCTCAGTGCTGTGACTAAAATTTGCCTAATATTCCATGGGGAAAATGGCAAAGGAAGTTGAGTCACCTAAATTTCTTTCTGGAATGTGGAGCCCTCAAATGCTGGCTGCTTTGGTTGTTGTCCACTGATTAACTTTAAAACATTGTATTTATTTATCTATTAATTTTTTATCCTGCCTTTATAATTATACTAAGTAGAAGAGATGGTCTGATGATAGAGATTACTCCATAGTAGCCAGAAATAGAAGTTTCATTTACCTATCATTCTTCTTTTTTGATTATGAAACTGTCTTCCACACAACCCCAGTATTCTTTGAGAGCTTCCTTGATTTCTAGCATGTCAGGATATTCTAGGTTTATGTCCTATGTTTGGAGGAGGGCAAGCATTGCAATCTTGACAGGCTGGCTTCACTTGAAAAATAAAGACATGAAGTAGGAGATAAGAAATACGTTTTTAACTGGGGAGATGGGGGAGGGAAGCAGGGAGCAATCCAGCTTAAGTGAACAGCAAATCAAAAGCCCTGAAATGGAAGTTTGTGTGGAATGTTTTAGGAACAGTAAGAAAGTCAGCATGGATAAAACTGAAGAATAAGTGGCGGGGGTGTGGACAATAGTAGAATACGTTAAAGGGTAGAGGGATACATACGGTATAAGGCCTAAAATTTGCTAAGCATTTACTGAGCATTCTTCAGTTTTCTACATGTATACAATATAATAAAAATATAAATGCTGTTAAAAATTGAATGTAGAAAAGATGGAAAGAAGAGAGCTGTTCTAGAAAAATATGTAGAGGTAATCTTTTCTAATTCTTATAACACTATGAATTGTATATTAATATTTCCATTTTATAGATGAAGAACTTGATGCTTTGAAATGTTATATAAAAGGTCCAAGATCACACAATTAATAAGAGATAGAACTAAGAATCAAACTGCAGTGTTTTGCATCTGTATGACTTGTATTTCTCCATATGCCATGCTGGAAAATGTAGAAGCATTAGTTAAGATCAGCACTGATGTAATTAAAGAGAACCTTGCCTAATCTGAATGAAAAGTCCAAGCAAGCACATGAGTGACTTAACAGTAGGTGAGGCCAAACAATCAAATGTCCTAGTGATAGAAAAGAGTAGATCAAGTAGGTGTGGGGGCTGGAGTAGAAACGGGAGATATGCAATTTCATTATACTTTATGGAATTGTAGCAAATATTACATCTGAATACATGAAAAATTATTTGATTTTCAAAGATGAGAAACATTTGTTATGGTTTCCTCCCAAAGGTAAGCATTTCTCTATTAATATAAGATGAGGGTACAGAATAGGAGGAGGATTAATCCTCTTTGGTGTGTGTGGTTTAGATCACACCTGAAATTTGCAAGCTGGGAACCACACTTGAAGAAGCAATAAATGATCAAAGTGGAATATGTATAAAAGAGAGTGGACATGGTGATGGGGCAACCAGTCTCCAGAAAGGAAATGTTTAAGAAAATAGTGTTTAGAGTGGAGGAGATTTTAGGAGTAAATGGTGAAGTATTTGTTCTATTAAAATGTTATAATCAGCTCAAATGACTAGACTTATTCTGTTTTGTCCCAGAATGAATGTGTGTGTGTGTGTGTGTGTGTGTGTGTGTGTGTGTGTATTTTTTAAGTACTTGATCTATTTGAAAATGTAATCAGCTACCTCTGCAATGGTTCTTAATTCTTTTGAGGATGCTCACATTTTTGGGAACTTAAGATATGAAAACTAACACATGAATCCAAAAATTTGCATGTAACTTCAAGGTATTATATGATCCCTAAAACTTGTTTAGGTACTCCTATGGCATTTGTGACCCCAAGTTAAGAACCTGGGAGAGATTGAGAGTTCTCTGTTCTAGAAACATTTAAGTAGAGGCTGAGCAACCACTGTGGCCTGACATTGTAGAGAAGCATGCTTTGTTGAACTTCTGGCTACGGTCCTAAAATAAGTGTGAAAATTGCCAAATTAGCATGATATATCTCTATGTTCCCTCTCTTGATCACCTGTACAAGGGTATCCTTGTATCCTAAACAGTCATAAAAGCCTCATTACCTTGAAGCATTTCATCCATTGCACCTTTTAAATTATTTCCATGGTGTTAGAATTGGCAAGAGAATACTTTGAACCTGGTGGCAACGATCTCAATCCAGGGGCACAAAAAAAGTAAAAGAGATGCAACCTGAGCCAGAACCACCATCTACTCTACAAGACAATTTCTTTTATAAAATGCCAATATCCTCAAATGGCATCAAATTGTCATATTTATTTTGTTGACTTAGTTGGTTCCTAAATTGCAATTCAAATCACTTACTGGAATATTCCAATGTGTTAAAAATAATATCGAAGCAAACAAAGACTCATGCGTTTCTCACTTCATACAACCATTTTGTTTATGAATTTACATCCCAGACAAACTTGTTTTATTTGGATGGCCAGTGTTTCAGAAATATTCTCCAAAATGCTCCCAAGCCCAAGATTTTAAACTTTTGTACAAACATATTTGCACTGAATTTTTTTTCACTTTTAGTGTTCTGGTGCTTCTTTTAGTTAATTTTCAAATTATTTCTTGTTTTGCAGTGTAGTCTCAGTCAAAGAATGCTTGCTTGGAATTTGGAAAACTGTGCTCTAATTTCATTCCCTAAACTGATGAACTAGATGATCAAAAATTACACCAACTAAATAGAGCCAAATAGCAAGAAAATAAATATGGTGTGTTACAGATGGAAGAGGCCTAGTCATGAATTAGTGAATAGAATGAATGAATGAATATATAAAATTGAATATCCCTTATTTTTGTTATATGCTTTAAATAAATAATGTATTATGTATAATTATTAAAGTAATGCATAACCATTGAGGAAAACCTGGATATACAGAGATGCATAAGGAAAATATATTTTAAAATCTGTAACTCTAGCAACCTGAGATATTGAAATTATGTTGTAATACTTTATTGTCTTCTTTTATACCTTACAAATATATCTCTCTATACTACATATTCATTTTGATTAGAAGCATATTTATACATAGGTTTATAGCTTAGTTCTCCACTAAGCAATATCCTCATGAAATTGTTCTGAAACTAAGTTTTTAATAGCTACATCATAGTTCACCAAATGAAGACAACTTTTTAATGAGTCTTTTCTTTGGATGTTTAGTTTTATCCAATTTTTTAAAAAGTATGACTGTGATGAATATCCTTGCCTGTAAATATTTTGAAACAGAACCAATAGATCAAAGAATGTGGATGTTCTAAGCTTTTTGACATATATCACCAAGGTATATGCCAGAGAGTCTGCCTGTTTTCCAGATTCATTTTACCAGGACATCATTACCCTGATACCAAAATCAGACAAAGACACTACAAAAAAAGAAAATTACAGGCCAATATCTTTGATGAATAGAGACGTAAAAATCCTCAACAACGTATTAGTAAATTGAATCCAGCAATATATAAAAAGTATCATATAACATGATCAAGTGAGATTTATTCTAGGAATGCAAGGATGGTTCAGTATCTGCAATCAATCAATGTGATATGCCACATTAGGAAAAGAAAGAATAAAAATCACATGATCACCTCAACAGACACAGAAAAAGTACTTGATAAAATTCAACATCCATTCGTGATAAAAACTCTTCAAAGCTGGTATAGAGGGAACATATCTCAACATAATAAAGGTCATTTATGACAAACCCACAGCTAACATTATATTCAATAGTGAAAAGCTGAAAGCTTTTCCTTTAAATAAGGAACAAGACAAGGATGCCCACTCTTGCCACTTTTATCTAACATAGTATTATTGGAAGTCCTAATCACAGCAATCAGACAAGAAAAAGAAATAAAAGGCATCAGAATTGGAAGGGAAGAAGTAAAACTGTCACTATTTACAGATAACATGATGCTATATATAGAAACCCTAAAGTTTCCACCAAAAAAGTATTAGAACTAATAATGAATTTAATAACATAGCAAAATACAAGCTTAATATACAGAAATCTGTTGCTTTTCTAAATATATACTAATAATGAACTATCAGAAAGAGAAAGCAAGAAAATAATCTGTTTAAAAATCACATCAAAGGGCTTCCCTGGTGACACAGTGGTTGAGAGTCAACCTGCCGATGCAGGGGACACGGGTTCGTGCCCTGGTCTGGAAGGATCCCACATGCCACGGAGCGGCTAGGCCCGTGAGCCATGTCTGCTGAGCCTGCACGTCCGGAGCCTGTGCTCCGCAACGGGAGAGGCCACAACAGTGAGAAGCCCGTGTATCAAAAAAAAAAAAAAACACATCCAAAATGTCTAGGAATAAACTTAACCAAGGAGGTGGAAGACTTATATTCTGAAAACTATAGAACATTCATGAAGGAAATTGAAGATGATACAAAGAAATGGAAAGATATCCCATGTTCACAGATTGAAGAATTAATGTTGTTAAAATATACATATTACCTAAAGCAATCTACAGATTTAATACAATCTTATCAAAATATCCATGACATTTTTCACAGAACTAGAACAAATAATCCTAAAATTTATATGGAACACAAAAGACCTCAAATAGCCAAAGCAATCTTGAGTAAAAAAGAACAAAGCTGGAGGTATCACGCTCCATGACTGCAGACTATACTACAAAGATACAGTAATCAAAACAGCATGGTACTGGCACAATAACATGGTACTGGCACAAAAACATTGATCAACTGAAGAGAACAGAGAGCCCAGAAATAAACCCACACAAACTCACACACATATAGTCATTAATCTTTTCTCACACCAAATATAAAAGTAAACTCAAAATTGATTAAATACCTAAATGTAAGTCTGGAAACCATAAAACTCTTAGGAGAAAACATAGGCAGAATACTCTTTGACATAAATCGTAGCAATATTTTTTTGGATCTGTCTCCTAAGGCAAAGAAAACAAAAGTAAAAATAGACAAATGGGACCTAATTAAACTTAAAAGCTTCTGCACAGCAAAGGAAACCATTGCCTAATCAAAAAAAAAAAAAACAACCTACTGTATGGGAGAAAATATTTGCAAATGATATGACCAATGAGGGGTTAATATCCAAAATATACAAACAGCTCACACAAATCAATGCCAAAAAGAAATCTAATTAAAGGATGATATGAATAGACATTTTTCCAAAGAAGACATACAGATGGCCAACAGCACATGAAAAGATGTTCAAAATCACTAATCATCAGAAAAATGCAAATCAAAACTACAATGAGATATTATGTCATATCTATCAGAATAGTTATCATAAAAAAGACCACAAATAACAAATGTTGGCAAGGATACGGAGAACAGAGACCCTAGTACACTGTTGCTGGGAATGACATTGGTGCAGCCACTATGGAAACAGTATGGACGTTCCTCAAAAAACTAAAAATAGACCTATCATATGATCCAGCAATTCCACTTCTGGTCATATATATGAGGAAAATGAAAACACTAATTTGAAAAGATACATGAACCTCAATGTAGCATTATTTACAATAGCCAAGACATGCAGGCAACCCAATTGTCCGTTCTCTATGCCTGCATCTTTATTCCTGCCCTGCCACTAGGTTCATCAGTATGGCTTTTTAAAATTCCATATATATGTGTTAGCATATGGTATTTGTTTTTCTCTTTCTGACTTACTTCACTCTGTATGACAGATTCTAGGTCCATCTACCTCACTACAAGTAACTCAATTTCATTCCTTTTTATGGGTAATATTCCATTGTATTTATGTGCCACATCTTCTTTATCCAATCATCTGTTGATGGACATTTAGGTTGCTTCCATGTCCTGGCTATTGTAAATAGTGCTGCAATGAACATTGCGGTACATGTAAAAGATACTTAGTTTTTATATGCACTTTTGTTTTGTTTAAATTGGTATTACTCTTATTTTTCAAAATATAAGTATTACTATCCTTCCTCCTAAGAAAGTATTTGTGTCAAATTTTGGTGACTGTGAGGTTAACTCTTGTGCCTGGAAAAATTAATGATAGCTATTTGGATTCTTTAAATACTAAATTTAATAAATTCACAAAATCACAGATCTATTTTACCTAAGACTTTAACTTCAAATTTTAAATTATCTTACATTTTTCTTCATTATTAGTTTCATAAATTGAGTAAATTTTAACAATATCTTTCAAGAGAGCCTTTGATTAATGTTTAACCAGTCTAATATAAACAAACTGAAATTTCTTAACAATCTCTACCATTTACAAACTTAGTTAATTAAATTTCTTGAAACACTTTCAACTACAGCTCATGTATAAATTTGTTTTTAACTTTCTTTTCAAGTAATTCAGTTATTCCAAGTTAGAAGTTTGCTGGAGTACTTAACTTTAGTAACCCAAATATATTAAACTCTGAAGTATGACACCTAAGACTCACTAATAACATGAAAAATTCTTTTATAACGTTAGACCTACAAATTGCAAGTCTCAAAAAATTACTCAGGTACACATTTAATTGAAATCTAAGGCTCACCTGCTAAATATCACTTCCAATTTCCTTATTAAAATATTTAAAATATCAAATAAATGACTGATAAAATTATTACAAAAATCTGCATTTCTAGATTTAACAAAAATATAATAAGGCCATGCTTACAATTTACTCTATCACTTATATTTGCAATTCTAATACTTCTGGAGTTTTAAAGAAAATTATCCACCAAGGAAAAAAGAAAATTGGGATAACCATTTTTTTGCAGAATGAAAGAAAAAATGGACTGCAGACATCCAGATGGATTTTTCCCTTGCCAAACAGGGACACATTGGGCCACTAGTCACTATAACAACCATGGATTCAAGTCCATACCTTCCACATGGTGCTGGCTAACATCAACTCAGGGCTCTCAACTCAGGAAACTAGCAAAGAATATCTTCTGTCTGGTTTGAGTCATACCCTACTCACTTTAATACTTACTAGGATTCCATGAATCTATCCCCTGCTTCATGCTATTCTGAATTTGTTTCATATTCTTACAGTATGCCAGGCCATAATTCTTAAAGGATATTTAAATGATATCTGATTATATTCCTTATATCTGAGCTATGCTAGTTCTGAGTGCATAATAGGAAAATGTGCTTTCTCAAGTGGTTATAGACAAATATTAACCTAATTATATGTGAGATTTTAGTTTAATGATTTATATAGAGTCACTATTTTATCCAGCCTAGAGATGAGTTCCCTGAGATGGGAGCATCATCTGAATAGAACTGAATGAAATTAATAGCACTTATTCCCCCACACTATTGTGTTCCATGTCTTTATACGTCAGTCATATCCTCTTTTCCTCACAACCTCTGAAGCAATCAGATGCCTGCACCACACTTTTTTCTGGCAACTCTTAACATTTTTGTCATGTTTCTTCAGGCTCCATTGATGTTTATAATGTCCTTTGTAAAGGAAAAAAATTCTACTAATTTCTTATTGACCACTGATCTTTACCATTTATTTGGTTGCTATCTTAAATGTGCTTCTCTGCCCAGAGTCAGTAAAACCTTAGATTTTCATACCCTATGTGATTTGCCTACCGTTGGTTAGCCAGAAATGATAGGTCAAAACCAGTCATAACAACCTGAAGTACTGGCCAACAACACTCAGGGCAGCAATTACAAAATATGTCAGTCACTGCTAATGGTCCTCTGATCTTCATTTTTCTTTTTTCTATGATAATAAAAAATTTTGGCTGAATCTGCCATTGTTCATCAAAGACTAAATTTCTTAGAGACCTTTGCAGCTAGGAATGGCCATTTGACTAGTCCCTATAAAAAATGGGATGTGAGAGAAAGCAACTGTTAGTCATTCTCTTAAATAGAAATGTCCATGGACATGCCCTCTCTGTTCCTCCCCTTGTCCTTGTTAGCTAGAGTTACAGCAGGGGTCAGAGGAGCCACCTTAGAGTACATAATGGACATAATGGAAGACATGTTTTTAGGATGGCTGAGCAACAACATGGAAGGGGCATGGGTCTCTACCATATCAGACCTAATTGCTTATAGTTAGCCTAATACTTAAGTGAGATTAAAAAACCTATCTTATACTTTACCATTTATTAGTACTTGAATAGACTTCTAACTAATAATATAAGCTGAAAAGTTGCACACAGAAGTGCCAGAGTAGTTTTTATTGGTTGAGATCATGTAATAGATTTTATTCAATTGAATTGACTGGGTACAAGAACAAATTTAGTTATATTAACTGTACTAACCAGTATTGTAATTAATGTTTATATATGTAAGATGTTTCTGTATCAAACACCTATATTTCTGAGCAAATATGGATTTATCTCTTTATGGGTGGGAGGTAAATAAATTTGGTCTGTGCCTGATACTTTGAAAAAGCATGTACATCTATCCTGGCTTTAACATATTAAATTATGAAATATGCTTCAGAATAACTCTAGGAGATGGCAGTATAACCTAATATTAAAAGAAGGAGCTTTAGAGTAAAAGAGGTCTGGATTTAGATTATGCCTATTTCAAGAGATTAAAAGTTGTCTCACACACTTCAACCAACTAGAGGACCTCTAAGAAGAGGAGCCAAAGAGAAAGCAGTTATCTCACAAAGATTTGTGAGTATGGATTTGCCTAATGGAGTGAATGTCATGGAAATTCATGGAAGGCCCAAAAAGTCCTTGAAAAAATTCTATTAGTACAAACATCTCAAGCTTGGCTGAAAAGGACAGAGGAAGTACAAAATGAAAGGAGGCTGTTAGACTGCTCCTCCCCCACCCCCGCCCTGAAATTCTGCTGCCAAGAAGCAGGCAGATAAACTACTCAACTGCAAACTACTTTTCATAAAGAGAAAGGATGACTCAGAGGGTGAAACCTAGAGCCCAGAGGGTGGAATGAAGAACCACAGAGAATTATTCACAGCCTTTACAAAGTAATCAAGAAACTCTGGATTACAGAACTGTTTTGGACCAGTGACTCCTTTTGACCTTCCATTTCTCTGCTTTTGAACCAGAATGTTTATAATCTGATATGCCTGTCTCACCTTGTATGTTGGTAATGCTGTGAACAGACTACTTTTCTGTTTAATTTTATAGATCTACAGGTGGAGGGGAAGTGTGCCCCAAGAGTTGTATTTATGGATTATGGTAGGAGCCTCATCTATACCCCATTAAGATGATTTGGATGATGAAATGTTTTTACTTTAAGCTAAGGAGATTTAGATACAATTTTGGACTTGACCTGAATGGATTATGAAATTTTTGTTTAGATGATGGGATTTTGGACTACAGCTGATGGTGTGATGAGATAAGTCTTTGGGGGACTTCAGAAGGGGAGTGAATGTATTTTGCATTTGTAAGGGCAGACAGTTCTGAGAGGGCCTCCAAGATTTTGGTCCCCTGGTGTATACACCTTGTATAGTCACCTCCTTTCAAATGTGGGTGGAACCTGTGAATATGATGGAATAGCCACTCATTTTCAGGTCAACTTTTACGCCAAATGGTGATAGGATTGTCACTCATTGATTACTTTACATTATATAAGACTCCATCATAACAATCTATAAAGGTATCTAGAAGTCAGAGGGATCAGCTTCTCCTGGCCTGGAAGAAAGCAAACACTCACATTGTGAGCTTCTTATGGGTGTCAGCTGGAAAGGAACTGTGGGCAGCTTCTAGCTGCTAAGAGCAGTCCCCTGCCAACAGCCAGCAAGAAGACAAGGACCTTAGTCACAGCCACAAGGAAATGAATCATGTCAACAGCAGATAAGCTTGGAGGAGGTTCTTGAACTTCAGATAAGAATCACAGGCTTGGTGAGACCCTGAACAGGGGACTGAGCTAACCTGGACCTGTACTTCTGACCTATAGGACTATGAGATAATAAATGTAGCCACTAAGTTTACGGTTATTTTTTGCACAACAATATAAATCTAATATAGCTATAAATAAGCTATGTCACACTCAGTAAAATTCTATAACAGACTCACTAATTCTGAGTTAGAGAATCAGTAAAATAGGATAGTAATACCTCTGTCATACTACCATGTATTGAATGAAATAATTCTCATTAAGCCAAAGCAAAATGTCAGGCACCTAGCAAGCAATTAACAATATATATATATATATATATGTATATATGTATATATATATATATATATATCATTATTTCCAAGAAAATTACAAAATCCTTAAATTTTTCTTTCAACTTACTATATTGACTTCTATCAAAGGCTTAACCTAAGGTTATCTAATCTGCTCTGCTTATCTACTTAATCTCCACCTTTAGAAAGTATTGCTGTACATCACAGATCAAATTAATATCTCTTGTTGCCTAAAGCTTTACTTGAATCCTCTCAGACAGCATTAATCAGTCCTTCCTTGGAGCAACCACAGTATTTGTTATTTGTAGTTCTATTTAAGGCATACTTTATCCTACCCTCTATCTGGATGTTTGCATGTCTATATTCCCCTTAAATGTCAGACTGTTTGAAATGTTTTATTTTTCCTGGTATCTCTGTCTTCGACCCTTGACCCCAGAATCTAACAAAGCATCTGGTACACAGTAGAAGCTTAATCAATATGTACTGAGTTAAAATGAATCATCAGAAGGAAATTCTACACGATGTATTCAGTTAATAAAACACTTTGAATTTCCCATAGCAAAAAAAAACGTGATTTTCTGTATACTTGTGATGGTTAAATATTGGACCTACTTAGGCAAAGCAATAGAATAGGCCTGCTGAATAATAAATTTATTTTCATGTTGCAAATATGAATCTATCTTTAACATTGCTAGTAATTACATGCTAGTCTTTATATAGTATGGAACAGCCAGAAAATTTATAAAGTTCAGTTAAAATCAAATGTTTTGTTCAGTAGATATGAATAAAATATCATCTGGATAGATTGGATTTTTTATATTTCCACTGAATTTTTTTCTCATTAGAGATTGTTGAACAATCTCTATCTCCTTGACTTTAGGGTAAGCCATTATACTTAAAATAGTAAACAGATACAAGTTACTATTAGGTGATGCCTTCTTACTTCTCAGGTGTATGCATCGTATGACTTCTTGATAACATCTGTGGAAACCTCTACACTTTTTAAAAGCTGTGTTTTAGAATCTTAGGTAGCATTTTTAAAGTTTGGTTACTGATGATTCAGCCTTCCTGAAAGGGAAAAAATGGGTGCTAATAATGTTGATGGCACTCTGGACCTCACTTATTAAAATGCTCTCACTTGCAAAACTGAAACACTAAATATATTTTCAAGTCCAAAGCAAACATATTGTGTATAACTAGAAATAATACATTTTACTAGAAATTACAGCACTAGTTTTAAAACATGAATGCTAATATTAATTTATTTGACAAAGATGTACATAGGGTAATTAAAAGGAAATGATAAATAACTAGTGGAACAAAAAATAGAGATTCTTCTTTGATGAAGGAGAGTTGTATTTGATAAATAATAAATGGAAAAATCAACTTAAGTTCTTCAAAAGAATGAAAGTCATCCAATAATAGAGCAATAAGTCAGGTGATAAAAGTCATAAGAAGGAGACAATTGAATACTGAAAATAATACTAAGTCTGTTATTGTCCTTATTGCATCATTCAGGGCTTAACAGAAATGCAACAAGACTCATATCTGCTTAAAACTAAAATCTGCTCCTTTAAAACACATACACACAATCACACAGTTTTTAACAAGTTGACTCTCCACTTAAGATTCTTAAATCAAGGAGTTAAATAGGAATGAGGAAATGGCTTTATAGCAATTTGCAAAGCAAAATTTGATGAGATCCGGCAAAATTTCAGTTACTTAGACCTCAAATACAAAATGTCATTTCTAGAATGTTATCTGGCACTCACAAAATCCCAACATTCATGATAGTTCTTTTTTTGTTGTTTTTTGGTTGCTTGCTTGGTTTTAATTTGTGTGGCATAATAAAGAGAGTGAAGGAATGAGTCAAAAACGTCTGAAGAAGTCTCAAAGTATTTTAGAACCTCAATCTCACTCTCTGTAAAAGAGAAATGGTACTCCTGTCTGATTTAACTCTGTGTGTGTGTGTGTGTGTGTGTGTGTGTGTGTGTGTGTGTGTGTATGTATGTCTGAGGGCTATGTAGAAATGTTGTCAAAGTGTTGTATTAGCTGAAAAGACCCCATAAATGATATAAAACTAGTCTTTGGCCATTGCTAATGATTTCATATTTCAACTGTGTAGAGAGGATAAAATTCAATTATCTTAAGTGCTTAAAAATGAGCAAATTATTTCCTGTATATATTACACATCTGTATAAGTAGAATATTTTACCTAAACAACAGTTTAGAATTCTAGTGTAACATTTATTGTCCTTGTGAAAGTTGAAGCTATTTTCTCATTGTCTTTTGATCTCTATTGTTGTTGACGTTTCATACTATTGTGTACATTTTAACTTGTCAATCTGTTTTTCTTTGGTAGATGACCTGGATTTTTTCTATAGTTATTTTGAGTATTTTCTTTGTTCTTGTTGCTATACATTTCACTATATTCTGTCTAGGTGATGGTTTATTTTTATTTATCCTGCTGTTAACTCATTATGCTTCTCAAGTCTTAAGATTCATGACTTTCAACTACTCAAAAAAACTGGGGACTATTGTTTGTTTAAATTTATTTTAAAAAAATTTTACTTTTAAAAAATTGAAGTATACTTTGATTTACAATATTATATTAGTTTCAGGTGTACAACATAGTGATTCAAAATTTTATAGATTATACTCCTTTTATAGTTATTATAAAATATTGGCTATATCCCCTGTGCTGTACAATATATTCTTGTAGCTTATTTATCTTATACATAGTAGTTTGTACCTCTTAATCCCTTACCGCTCTCTTGTCCCTCCTGGCTACTGTTTTTTCAAGTACTGCTTCACTGCCATTTTCTCTGTTCTGTCCTTCTGAAACTTATAGTAGATGTGTGGTCCAACATCTCATGTTATCATTTGTGTGTCATAACCTTTTTATTAATTACAAAATATTATATCTCTATACTGCATTCTGGGTAATTTATTTAATTCTATATTCTGAATTACTAATTTTCTCTTCCATTTTTTTAATGTTATTTAATCTGTCCATTGAGGTTTTCCCCTCCTTTAATTATAATACAATGTTTTTATTACATTTTAGTTCACATCAGTTCTTTTAAAATTTAACATTTTCATAGTGTCTTGTTCTTTCTGATGACCTATTTATTTTATTTTTTAATCTATTCATTTAAAAACACTAATTTTAAAATTTCAATCTAATTATCTTAAACTCTTGAAACTCTAGTTCTTTAGTATATTTATGTCTACCAATTAATATAAAGTGAATTTTCTTGATATGTTTTATAAAGCATAAGGCTTCCTGAACCACGTGGGTAGAGTAAATTTGGACCTCAGCAGGGGCTAGGCCCACATCCAGCAGTTGGACTTCTCTTTTTTTTCCCTTCCTATGCAGTATCTTGGAAAAACAGATAGCCCTCTTGTGCCATTAGGCAGGTTACCTGCAGTCCACTCTTTCACCAAGTGTACATGTCACGGATTGGGTTCTCTGAAATACAGACTGAAAAAAGAGTTTAGTGCTCAAGCCATTAGGAATGCTCTTGGGATTAACACCTCTGGAAGGAAAAGAAAGGAAATAAGATTGGACAATGGAAGAAGTTAAGCTGTATGCAATTACATTAAATGCCTCTGCTGACCTTACGTGTGGCTTTGGAGTTGGGATGGCCCTTTATAGTTTTTTCTCACTGAGGAAACAGGGCCAGGTCTTTATACCCTTGTCGATCAGTCGTTGGATGCTGGCCACCCTGGGACAGGGGCATGGCTCTGGTGAAATAGCTCTCTTTAGCTGAGGCAATTTCCAAAGGGGGCTGGTAGCAAAGGACTGTCTGCCAGGCACTCCTAACAACTGGAATAATAAGCATTTTATTGAAAGGGGATCTAGAAATACGTCATTCACTACAGTACAGACTTTAAGGGCCCCAACTCCCCTCCTCTGGTGGGCTCAAGACCACATCTCCTATTCCTACATGAGCCTTAAACTTACGCTCTAACTTACTGACATCAAAACTACAAACTCAATTCTCACCATATTCCATCCCCCACACCAGGACCAGGTGCATTAATAGTCCATGAGCTTCTAGTTCCTGTTTATAATTAGTGGAGTCATCCAAACCAAGATATTTTTGGAAGTCCACTTACACTTGGACGGCAGGACTGTCCCAGGCAAAAGGAAAAGCATATCATTTATTTCACGTATCTTTCTTTCTTGTGATTTTTATCCACGAGATCAACATTTTTATATTTCATCCCCAGCATTTCTATGTATGTGTGGGAAGTTTTTGATGTTATCTTAGTCCATCAACTTGCAAGAAAAGAAACGTAGGTTTTCAATTTTTAAAACTTAACCTAAATTTATCAGATTGCATCAAATTAATATATGCATATACTGTTATATTTTTTACCAAGTTAAAATCCAGCACCATTTATGGAATAATTAATAATTTATCTATTGATTTAAAATGATACTTTATTATATTTGAACCCCAAACACACATAAACATGCACAAAGATATTCAACCACATTTCCGTTCTTGTGTTTTCTATTCATCTCCATTAACCTGCTTATCTACTTCTGTACCAATATCACATTATTAGATATTTGTAGATTCATATTTCTTTTTACTATACAGGATTCCCTTATGCTCTCCTAACATAGTTTGACTATTACTTAAAAGAAATATTAAAATCGCCTTTAAAACTAGATAAACTTGCATTGGAAATTTGATCAGAGCTTGTTAACATTATTTAAAGCCTGAATTTTTTTGTTAAGCTATTTCTCTAATTATTGTCTAATTATTTTATATTTATTATTAATTTTCATCCTTTACAGAGTTGGCTATTGTAGATATAGAGGAAATCTTTTGCTTTTTTTCCTGTATACATTGTGTAGGCATCTACTTTATTGAATATACATTTTAGGTTTTTTTAAATAAATTTATTTTTATTTATTTAATTTTGGCTGTGTTGGGTCTTCATTGCTACACGCAGGCTTTCTCCAGTTGCAGTGAACAGGGGCTACTCTTTATTGCGGTGTGCATGCTTCTCATTGCGGTGGCTTCTCTTGTTGTGGAGCATGGGCTCTAGGCACGTGGGCTTCTGTAGTTGTGTCTCGTGGGCTCTAGCGTAGGCTCAGTAGTTGTGCCACACGGGCTTAGTTGTTTCACGGCATGTGGGATCTTCCCGGACCAGGGCTCGAACCTGTGTCCCCTGCATTGGCAGGCGGATTCTTAATCACTGTGCCACCAGGGAAGTCCCTATACTTTAGTTTTTATAGCCTGGGTATTTGAATCTAAGGTGAAGCATTCTCTTTTTTCCCCCTATATTGATACAAATATATAAATTTTTCAGTTTTGAATAGTGCCGCACATCATTGCAACTAGAGATTGACCATGCTGATAACAACAGGAAGTAATGCGCCCACGATTGTGGTTTCTTTAGTAGTCTAATTCTAAGCAAAGTTCCACTTGTTTTAGTTTACAGGAGAGTCCTCTTATATTTTCCTTTGGAAAAACAAAGACCACCATAGTGACCACCCAGAAGTAAAGGACTTGTTGCTAAGAGGATATGGAGAGAGAAAAAAACATTTTCTTAAACACATGTTCTTGTTTATATTATACTTCTAGACAAATTTAAATTGAGATTTTTTTAAAAAAATGCAGTTTCTATCTGATATAATTATTTCTAAAACATCTGCTGTGAGACAATAATATCAATTAAAGCATACTTTTATCTAGGACCAGAAGAACTTTTAAATGACAATCCTCAGATAACTGAATTACTATCAAAATGAGTATGGGGACAGGAAGAAATTAAATATATTTATAACAGTTTACCAAAGAAACAGTAATTTGTTCATCACAGGTTACGCAGTCCTCCTGGGGACTCAGCATTCTATTGATAGTTATCCTGAACTTTTTTCAGTTCTCCCAAGACACCATGATATCTCTTGGTTCTGGGGCATTTCACATGTTTTCACACGTTCCTTCCTCTACTTCTCTCCCCCATCGTCCATCACATCTGTTCACCCATCAGGTATTAGTTTAGATGTGTCATTGCCCAGGAAGTCTTCTCTGGTGAACTCTTTTGGAAAGGCCTCTGCTGTTCCCATTTTTACGGGTACTTCTTATTACACTTTTATTTTGTTTCTTACATTTTTGTCCCTGAAAAAAGTTGAATTCTGAGAAGAAGTGGCATTCTTGTTTAGAACCGCATCTTCAACAACTAACAAGGGGCTTGGAAACTTGTAAGTGCTTATTAAATAACTGTAAAATAAGTGAAAGTATATATAAATGATTTTTTAAAAAGAGCAGTGTGGTAGTTTTGTACTGTGTCAACTTAGCTAAGCTGAAACTGTTTCTCAGAATCCCCTTCCCTGGATAATTCCTGGCTAAAGTTAGGCAAAAGAGAAATTTGCACAGGGTTTGGAAATTGGAAATTACCCAGTGGCCATTGCGCTTTGAATGCCATTGTGGTTAGATATGGTGGAAATAGATGCAGAGGGGGTAGTGGGTCTTAGTTTGTTCTATCTCTCCCTTGCTCTATGTCCAGCTCTTCTTCCTTCCGGACACCTAAATTATTCCCCAACTTCTTCCACAGCTATGTAAGATGCAATTCCTACAATGGGTCCATTATTCCATAATGCTCATAGTAGTAGTTCTGCTTTGTGATGAAACCCTGATTGATACAGAAAGTAATAACCACTATTTCTCTCTTTCAGGTTATTTCATACTTTGTTAAACATGCTAAAGATCAAAATTCAGGTTAGTGATTTCTTAGTAGATGTTCATTGCAGAAATAAATTGAGCCAATATGAAAATTTAAAAAGACAGTCTAGCTTTGTGAAGTTTATGAAAGCCATAACGTTGACTAAATCAGGGTAAGCTAAATAAAGATTTTTCTCCGTCCTTGGACATATTTCTTAGACTTGTAAAAAGGTTGTCTGCAGCTATGGGCAAACTTAGCCATAACATAATCCCAAATAAAAAACTGCTGTGATAAGATCTAGAGGGTTTTTTAATATATAAGGAAAAAAATGCTTAAGGAGATTAAGTCCATATTGAGGTAAATAAAGCTATGGAAAATCAGGAATAAAATATGGGATAAAGTTATGGAATTAATTAAGTTAGTAAATAAATTCAGTGTAAAAGTTATGCAAATCATCATTATTTTTATTTTTGTTAAATCCCTGTAACACTGATATCAAATACTTCCAGTTTTCTATGTTTATGGCAAGTCTGTCCTATACTCTAACAACAAGAACAACAATAACATAATTCCAAAAAAAAAGTATAATAATTCCACAAACAAGTGAAATAATGGTGATGTCAAAATTGCCATGGATATACAATAGTCAATATTATTAATTTGATATTTTTTCCCATTTCTTAACATAGGTCAGAATATTTGTTGAAAGGAGCAACATAAAACAACAAAACCAAACATATAAAACAAAAGACAACTTTGTTCACATTTTTCTTCTATGGTTTTTAAGTACAACTATAATCATAACTACTATCCACTCATAAGTTTTTAATGAGTACAAATGAAGTTCAAAGTATAACAATGGCATTCAAGTTTTTCGCTTTAATAGGATCTCAGACTACCACTTTAAATCTTTTTTCTCATAACCTTATCTGATACACATTTGGCCATGTAGGAATTGTACAAATTCTACATCAACTGTTGGACTGTGAGCACCTGGAGAATCAGTCTACATACTGACCAAGTGTATATCCTCCTTCAGAGCCTAACACAGTGCCTGGCAAATAGAGGAATTCAAAAAGATTTATTGAAATAAAGTGATTCACTAAAACCACGCTAAAAAAAGAAATAGGAAGTTTTAAGCACGAATATTACACAAATCAAGTTTTATGTCTTTTTGTGGTCATGACTTATTTTTTATAAAAATATAAATATATTTTTCAAAGTAATTTCAGTGAGCTTCATCACCTCTTTTCCAGAGTTAATTTTAAGAATAAGAATCCAGGACAGTACAAAAAACATTAATAATGCTTTCCTGCTATTTTAATATTTAGAAGATGGTAGGAATTCTTTTTGGCCAATACAATTTACCCTGATTTTATCCATATTTGAGGAAGTTTACTTCTGCTTTCTGGACATCTTTGACATATAATTCTCTCTGTTTTGCTAGCCTTAGAAAATATACCATCTTTACATGCCTGACATACATTTTTTTGCAATCAATTTAATAAAACTTTGAAAAGGGCAATATTGTTATATCTGTATTAATATCATTTAGGTCCACAAAGTTATGTCCTTTAGAAATTCTTTATTATCCTTTATTGTTTATATAATGCATATGTTATAAAACATAGGTCTAGGAGGAAATACCAGTTTAATTCAACTTAGATTGGGAAAATTAAAAAAGTGATTTTGTGGAAAAGTTAGAACTAATGTTTAACAATGAAAAAATGTCTACATTAACTTGCTAATGTCTAATACTAAGCTAGCAATATGAATAATGGAATCTTACCTCTGGTAAGAAACTATAGAAGCTTTCAGGATAAAGGTAACAAACCCAATTGTTTGTAGTCATGAGAAATACAATTTTAAAATTATTTTTTACTGAATTTTGAATCTTAAACAATCTTTTTTTCTTTTATTTTGCGGTACGTGGGCCTCTCATTGTTGTGGCCTCTCCCGTTGCAGAGCACAGGCTCCGGATGCGCAGGCTCAGCGGCTATGGCTCACGGGCCCAGCTGCTCTGTGGCATGTGGGATCTTCTTGGACCGGGGCACGAACCCGTGTCCCCTGCATCGGCAGGTAGACTCTCAACCACTGCGCCACCAGGGAAGCCCCAATTTTTTGATTAATAATATATTTTTAAAATTGAACTTTCAGTAGTTATCAAACATCTGATATTTTACTTCTAATTATAATTTTTCTTTCTCTTTTTAAAAAATTCTGTTCAATGTCTCATATAAACTAATGAAGAGAGATTATAAAAACTGACTTACCAGAACATTAGAAAAACCAAACATTGATGTGTTATGGGAATAGAAAAATAGTACTGATTTCTAGGTGTGGTTTGAGTGATTATTTTCATTATTTTAAAATTGATTAAAACCCCAACCATGGTGTGGACATTCTTGGGGAGGAATCAGTATTAGCTGCATGTAACCACAAATATCAACTACATTATTTTGTAAAAATCCAGTACATTTTAGGACATCATGAATTCTAGGTAATGATAACAATGATAACTCCTTTGCATCATCTACTGTTTGGCACACTTCTTTCTCCTTGAAATATTCTTGATCGTGATCAATCTAGATACTTTATAGACAGCAGAGGCCAACAAACATTTCCTGCTAATTGGCAGATCAGTATTTTAGGCTTTGTGGGCCATACAGTTCTGTGGCAACTACTCAACTCTGCTCTCATAGCAGAAAGCAGCCATAAATATTTCAAAGACACACGGGTGTGGCCGTTCCAATAAATTACTGAAAAATACTAAGCAAATAAAGTTCTAATAAAACTCGATTTATGGCCATTGAAATTCGAATGGCATAATTTTCATGTGTCGTAAAATATTATCCTTCTTATGATGTTATTTTAAAAATAATTTAAAAAATATGAAAACCATCCTTAGCTCCTGAGTGTACAAAACAAGTGATGGGCTGGATTTGGCCTGTGGGCCATAGTTTGCCAACTCCTGACACAGAGTACTGAGGAGCCTGTCAACTGAATTCAGTTGTGGGATAATAATCTTAAGCCCACTGATGGTGGTCAAACAGGAAACTAATCACAGGTTTTCATACTTAAAGAGTAAACTGTAATATGTTTGTATAAAGACAAATAGATGCAGTGACACTGTGCAAAGGCAACCAGCCAAATATCTAAACCATACTTTCTTCAAAGAAAGAAAAAAATGAAAAACTTGGGGCACAGAAAACAAAACTAATGAAGACACACATTAATCTAACATGCTATTTGATTGTCTAGCTGGAGAACTATTACAATTGATTCAAAGTAGGCATAGTATTTTCTACATTAAAACTACCTAAATTGCAAAGCAGAGGTACATGGGCTTCCTCTGAAAATGAGACAGGCTGGGACCTGGGACCTGGAACCCTTTGCTGCAGTGCTTGCATCTAGACAAACGTCTCTTCAAGCAACAGAATACAAAGAAAAGATAAGGGACTAAAAATAACATACTCAGTTGGAGCAAATTATGAACAACATGATACAAAAAGACCAAGTGCCACTTCTGAGGTGTTGGGGGCAAAAGCAGGGTCCTGCATAGGATCCCTGCACACAGCACCACCAAGTGGGTGAGCAGAACACCCAGGCCACCCTTCCTGCCTGACCCCAGGATCTACCCTTACCCTTACCCTACTTAAGGAACAAGCTCGCCCCCCACTCAGGGAGTAAGCAAGGGAAACTGTTACCTGTTTTCACTCCCTCATGTTGTAGCATGAGTCCCAAGAAAGTCTTGCCTGAATTTCTTGTCTGGCTTCTTATCAATTTCTATTGATTAAGGAATCCAAGAACCCTGGTCAGTGACAAGAAGATGAAATTTTGAGGGACAACAAGGGGTCTAACGGAGGACATGTGTTTTTCCCTTCATTTCACGACCTTGGGTAACATGTTTTCTTGAAGGTGAGAGAGCAGAGTCCACACAATATAGCTCTCAGATAACTCTAATGAGAGAGACCATGGGCAGGATGGGAGGGTTGCCCTAAAACTGACACTAGCCCTTTGTTACCAAAAGCACCAAAGGAAAGAAACAGGCCTGCTTGAACCAGTCTTTTTTATTTATTTATGTAGAAGTACAAAAATACTTGCTAGTAAAATGAACTAAGCGGATGTTTCTGCTGGCCACAGAGTTCTAATGAAAACTTCACTGCTCACTGACCAAGAATTAGAAAGGGAGCCCTTGAGTTTCTCAAGGATTCACAAAGACCTATCTAGGACCTATCTTGGATTATGTTGGATTTCCACTTCCCATTTAGCTCAACTTCTACTTTCATTATCACCCTGAGGAGTAAAAGGTGAACTTAATAATTGAATGAAATCATTTTCTA
Organism: Globicephala melas; assembly: GCF_963455315.2. NCBI lineage: Eukaryota > Metazoa > Chordata > Mammalia > Artiodactyla > Delphinidae > Globicephala > Globicephala melas. The sequence continues at coordinate 97,601,557 of NC_083318.1, read as the reverse complement.
CACAATCTTTTAAGTATTTGTTCTACAGGATTTATGGTCCTTTAATTTCATTCTCAAAGTATTTTGTCATAATATATAATTGAGAAAACATTGAAGAATGGTTTCAAAATCAATCAAATGAAATGGAACGAAGTATTAGATTTTAATGTCTTACAAAGAGTTTAGCATTTTTCACCCATGATTTGTGTTTGGTTGTTTTTCTTTTGTTAGATCTGACTCCAGAGCAGGCAATTTTGTATTTAGCCTAATGCCTATTGGTTCTACTCACCTCTCTCAAAGAGCAGACCAAACAATGGTACATTATGACTCTTTCTATAAAACTATCAGGCAACAATAGTAGAGAAATAAAACCACTGCCCATGTATCTACCTCTTCCCTCTTCACCCCATCCATAGACTCGGCTCTATCTCATTTGGTTACTATCGACCTAGAAAACCTCAGACTGCCTGGACCTCTAAGACTAAGATTCTTGTTGCCGATTGACCATTAATGACTTAGAAATGAACACCTGTTTCCACACAGGAGGTAGACAATACCTACAATACCTTCGACAACCTGCAAACACAACTTTTCTTGAACTCATCAGAGTTGAAGTCACAAACTAACTAACATGAAGTCTACGGAAAGGCAGGCATCTCCACAGACAGAATACAAGTTTTCTTGCTTACCTAGAGTGGATCCCAGTGAAAAACTGGAAGAATTCAGCTAAAAATTTTAACAAACTGCTGAAGGCTGACTGTGGACAGCAAGAGAATATAGAACATGTGAGAACCACAAACACAAGGGAAATTCACACAAGCACTCAGGTTCTTCCTGCAAAAAAAAGACCAATGAGAGTCATGAGAAAGTATATGTAAGGCACATGCCTAGGGGAGTTGAAGAGTGACCACTTTTAGAAAAGGCTCAACACCTGACCAGATCTTCCTCTTATTTCCCTAGGGGGAAGAAAGGCCTTAAAATGGTGGGGGAATGCCAAAAAAACTGTCACCCTTAGGGACCTCCTGAAAACTCACTGCAACTAGAAGAATGGAACTAAGAAAAAGTCCACTTCGCCCCTGGAGGAGGAGAGAGGAGGGGGATATATGTATGACCCAGAACTGAATCCGGGATTGGGACAGAGTCACTGAGAATGCCCTATTTCAATACCCATTGACAGAGTGCTTACCTACACCTAGTTCTTAATCAAGAAAAAATGCCCCTGTCCCCCACCCCAGCAGGATGGCAAGCACTGAGTAACAGCAGTCTTCTTACTCTTGGGAGAGGGACAAGAGGTGGTAGGAAGACAGTCTAAGGCACTATGCAAAGGGAAGACCTAAAGTTCAGGGTGGAGCAGCCTAAAATAAGTATATTAGAACAGAAAAAAAAAAAAAAAAGAAGAAAATCAATAGTCCCTAGGTATTCATCTCAGAGAGACAGAAAAACAATAAAAAATAAATGAAGAAAAATACAATGAGGGGAATATAAAAGATAAAAGCAATAGAGTGGAATCTCATAGACAAATTTAGATCTTTGATAATAATAATAAAAATGTCACCTGGTGATACTGACTGTTCAACAAAAGAGAGAGAGAGAAAGCATAATCAATTCCAAGAATGAAAAAGGAACATTACTTCAGGTCATACAGACTTTAAAAAGGTCAGAAAAGAGTTTTACAAAGTTTATGCAAACAAATTGGAAAGTCTGTGAAGATATAAAATTCCTAGAAAAGCATATCCCACTACATTGACATAAGAAGAAATAATTTCATTGAATACATAAATAAAAATCTTTCTTACAACAAAACTCTATCTCAGGGCTTCCCTGGTGGCGCAGTGGTTGAGAGTCCGCCTGCCGATGCAGGGGACATGGGTTCGTGTCCCGGTCCGGGAAGATCCCACATGCCGCAGAGCGGCTGGGCCCGTGAGCCATGGCCGCTGAGCCTGCGCATCCGGAGCCTGTGCTCCTCAACGGAGAGGCCACAACAGTGAGAGGCCCGCATACCGCAAAAAAAAAAACAAAAACAAAACAACAACAACAAAAAAAAACAAAAACAAACAAAAAAACTCTATCTCACTCTATCTCAGATAGTTTCATCAGTAAGTTTTACTAATCACTTAAGGAAGAAACAATGTTAATCTTGTAAAAACTCTTCCAGAATACTGAAAAAGAGAAAATACATCCAAATTTGTTTTATGGGGCTAAGATAATCTTGATGCCAAAATCTGAAAACATTACAGGAAGAGAAGATTACAGGCCAATCTAATCGATGAATATAGCTACGAATATTTATGTTCAAAATATTAACAAACGAGGGAATCCGCCTTCCAATGCAGGGGACACGAGTTCCAGCCCTGGTCCGGGAAGATCCCACATGCCGCAAGGCAACTAAGCCCGTGCGCCACAACTACTGAGGCTGCACTCTAGAGCCCACGAACCACAACTACTGAAGCCCGCATGCCTAGAGCCCGTGCTCCGCAACAAGAGAAGCCACTGCAATGAGAGGCCCGTGCACTGCAACGAAGAGTAGCCCTCGCTCGCGGCAACTAGAGAAAGCCCGCGTGCAGCAACAAAGACCCAACGTGGCCAAAAATAAATAACTAAATAAAATTCTATATAAAAAAAATTGACAAACGAATTTTAGTCATATATTTAAAAAAATCCATCATTGCCAGGTTAGGTTTATTAATATTAGAAAATCAGTTGAGGTTATTCAACACATTAAGCAGAATAAAGGGGGGGGAAATAAAATTATTCCCTCAAATAACATCCAGAACGAAGCATGTGTAAATTTGTGATTTAAAATATCTCAGCAAAATTAACATTAGAAGGGTATATTCTTAATTTTATAAAAAAATCAACAAAAAATTTAAGCAAATCTCATAATTAGTGGTAAATCTTTCCCTCTGACACCAGGGGAAAAAATGGTTGCCTGCTATTAGCAATTCTATTCAAATTGTAGTGGAAAGCCTCATCAATGAAATTTTAAAAAAGGAGAAAAGTAAAAAAAGCAACATCTATGAGTTTTAAAAGAAAAAAATAATAGTTTATTTGTGTATAATATGATTGTATATATAGGAAATGCAAAAGATTTTTTTAGAGTAAATGAATTTAACCATTTGGCTTGATAGAAAGTTAATATTTTTAAAAATCAATCATATTTGTATTTAAGAGCCACAAAGAGTTAAGAACATGACATTTTCAAGTTATCATTTATGATAATAACATCAAACACTTATAAATCTAGTAAAAATTTTAAAACATTATCTTGAATAATGAATAGAAGGAAATATCATATTCATGAATTGAAAAGGCCATTTTTTTACAGGCTCCCGATTTTCTCAAAATGGTTTATGAGTCAATAAAATTCAAAATTCCATCCAATATTTTTGTGAAAATTGACAAAATGACTGTAAAACAGTTATGGACATGCAAAGGTCAAATAGCCAAGACAACCTTGAAGAATAACAAGATGGGAGAACTTATTCTGCTTAACATCAAGGTGTGTTTGTGCAAGTACAGACAAATAGATCAATGGAACAGAGACAAAAGTAGAGACAGTTCTATGGAATCAATCATCTCATTTACAAGAAAGGTGCCTCTGAAGGGTAGAGGGGAAAGGAAAGTTGTTTCAGTAAATGGTCCCAAATCCAAGGGATATCCATACAGGGGAAAAAAATAAAACCTGACTTCCCTACCTCATTTTATGTACAAAAACCCATTCTAAGTGTTTGGTAAACATAAATATGCAAGATAAAATGGGATAACATGGGAGAGTATCTTCATGTCATTAGGACAGGGAAATATTTCTTAAACATGGCAAGAAAAAGGCACTAACCATAAGAAAGAGATTGATAAATTGGAGTACATTCATTTTGGGAGCTTCTCTTCATCAAAGACACCATTCGAAGAATGAAAATGCAAGCTATATGGCAGAGATGATATGTGCAACCCATGTGTATTAGTTTCTAAAGCTTCTCTAACTGATTACCAAAAACCAATACAACAGAAAGGTATTCTCTCACACTTCTGGGTGACTGAGGTCTGAAATCAACATCACTGGGTCAAAATCAAATTGTCAGCAGGCCCTAGAGGGAGAATCTCTTCCTTGCCTCTTCAGGCTTCTGAGGCTGCGAGGACAAGGCTCTAAGTCTTTGTCGCCTTATCTTCTATGTCTTCGCCAAATCTCCCTCTGCCTCCCTCTTTTCTTTTTCTTTTTCTTTTTCTTTTTTTTGGCGGCACGCGGGCTTCTCACTGCAGCGGCCTCTCCCGCTGCGGAGCACAGGCTCCAGACGCGCAGGCTCAACGGCCATGGCTCACGGGCCAAGCCGCTCCGTGGCATGTGGGATCTTCCCAGACCGGGATACGAACCCGTGTCCCCTGCATCGGCAGGCAGACTCTCAACCACTGCGCCACCAGGGAAATCTTCTCTGCCTCCCTCTTAAAATGATGTTTATGATTGCATTTACAGTCCATCCAGATAACAAAGTGTCATCTCTCCATCTCAATATCCTTAATTATCACTTCTGTGAAATTTCCATCACATAAAGTAACATTTATAGGTTTCAGAGATTTGGACCTGATATATCTAGAGGGCCGTTATTCAGCCTACTGCACCATGTACCAACAGAGGGCTCAAATCTAAACAATATAAAGAATGCTTACAAATCAACAAGAGAAAGGCCAAGACAATAAAATATGAAGCACACAACTTCACAAAAGAAGATATCTAAATGGCCAATAAAGATAACCAAAAAAAAAGTCAACTCTATATTAGAGTTTGCAGGGAAATGCAACTCACTAGAATGGCTAAGAAAGAGACTGACAGATCTCAAATTTTGCTGAGGCTCTTGAGCAACTGGAAGTCTCACACATTCCTGATGGGGATGTGTTAAAACTACTATGGAGAACTGCTAATATTTTGTACTACACGAGGAGCTAACGACAAAGCAATTCCACTGCTAGGTCTATTTCCTATATTGATGTATAGAATGTATAGAGAAGCATAGAAGTATAGATGTATAGAGAAGTCCACCAAAAGACAAGTCAAAGAATGTTCAAAGCAGCATTATTCATAATAGCCAAGGGTTGGAAACCAACCCAAATGTCTGTCAACCATATAATGGATACATAAATCCTGGTGTATTTATACAATGGTATATTATTTGTAACAGATCTTCAGCACTCCATCCATATGTCCTTGTACTCCTTTGCCATCTTCCTTGGTGTACTTTCATTTTCAGCAGCCAACACCTGCACCTAGATCAGGCTGTCTTTAGACTACAGGAACCTAATTTATTGTGCACCCAGAGAGCCAGAAGTGCCTGAAAATTTATGTACCTTATGGGCAACCCTTAACCAATGAGTGATAGGTGCAAGAGTCTAAGTTTCCCAATTCCTCTAGCCCTGATCCAGATAGCTCTGTCTTCAAGTTACTCTGCACAGGGGTCCCGTGTGAGACTGGGCACAATTCCTCCTGGCAACTTTGCTTTATATTGTACTTACCTTGCTTGGCCTCTAACCTCTATCCCCCTCCCACAGTCCCCTACCATTTTTTTCCTTGGGATTTTATTAGGAATGATAAAATCAGTTTAACATAATCTGTTATCCCAGGTTTTGCTTCTGGGGAACATAATCTAAGACATTTTCAAACATGAAAATGAATAAACTATTGCTACACACAACAACATAAATCCCACAATAATAATACTGAGCAAAATAAGCCAAACACAGAAGAATACATACTGCATGGTTTATTTACATAAAATTCAATACCAGGAAAAACTAATCTATATTGGTTTGCTTTACGGAGGAGAATAAAAAGGAGGAATAATGTATCGGTGATGAAAGAGGTTAAAGGAGGGCTTCTGGGATGCTGGCAGTGTTTTATTTCCTGATCTTGGTGGTATTTATGTAGGTGTGTTCACTTTGTGATAATACCTTGAACCACAGCTTGTGATTTATGACTTTTTTTACATTGAATAGAATATTTAAATAAAGGTTTAAAAAATTAACAACCGCATACGTAACTATCATAATAGTTATAGCATGGTCTAAGTTATCCATGAATCCTCTATTTCTAATTTATGTTACAGCAGAAATAAATTTCAAATTAAAAAATATATAGAATGAATTATTTAATATATCATCAAGAAGTTGGATCATGTCTCAATCATAAGTAATTATTCAAATCAAAATAATAAGCTGGATGCACATATAAACTCTGTGATATAAAAGACCAATTTTAGGTAATGGTGTAATTTAAATACACTTATTTTGCTAGCCTACCATTTTGCCTAAAATTAACCTTAATAATACTCTTAGAAAGTTCTTCTTAATACCAATTTCAGTTGCACTGAGAATCTTGGTAGTGTAACAGAATTGAGAGGTAGATAATATGTTTAGATGTAGAGAAAGTATAGATTTTAGAACCAGGTGCTAGATAATGGGCTTTCAAAAATATTTAGAGTTGCCTGCTTCCTCTGGACCAAAAGTGATAAAGGGGAATCAAAGACAATTTCCAGATCCCTGGTGGTGCAGTGGTTGAGAGTCCACCTGCCGATGCAGGGGATATGGGTTCGTGCCCCGGTCCGGGAGGATCCCACATGCCACGGAGCGGCTGGGCCCGTGAGCCATGGCCGCTGAGCCTGCGCGTCCGGAGCCTGTGCTCCGCAATGGGAGAGGCCACAGCAGTGAGAGACCCATGTACCGCAAAAAAAAAAAAAAAAAGACAATTTCCAGCTACTTGAGAATTTTGGTTATTCATCACCATTACCATTATCATCATCATCCTTGTCCTAATTTTCAGCTTTGTCATAAGTAAGTACTTCTACTTCATATCCTTAAGTAAAGGCTCCATAAATCACAGTCTGCATTATTTTAAGAACGTATTAGATTTCATCTATTGAGATTTTTCTTATTTAAAAATACTGAAATGGCTTTTTCCCCCCTAATGACAGATGCATTTCTTGAAGTTGTTCTTGGTATCCAACTTTACAGAGACATTGTCTGTAATACCACAGACTGGATGGCATATAAACAACATAAATTTATTTCTCACAGTTCTGGAGGCTGGGATGACTAATATCAAAGTGCCGAAAGATTCAGCGTCTGGTGAGAACCTGCTTTCTGGTTCACAGATGGCTAGCTTCTTACTATGTCCTCACATGGTGGAAGGGAGAAAGGAGCTCTCTGGGTCTCTTTTATAAGGGCACTGATCACTTTGATGAGGTCTCTGTCCTCAGGACATAACCACCTCCCAAAGGCCCTACCCTACTTCCAAATACCATCACACTGAGGATTAGGTTTCAACATATGAATTGGGGTGGGGGCTCAAGCATTTGGTCTATAGAAGACATATTAAATTAGTATGTGGAAAAAGTAATAGTAATTATATTGCAAATAGAATGCTTCATCTTTTCAGTATAGGAATAGTTGCAAACAATAGAAATGTAAGCTGAACTTAAACCAGTCTGATTATGTTTTACAAAAATACAACACCATTTCTTTCAAAAGAATATTTAATATTTAACGAAAAGAAGACAACTCAAATTAGGATGTCTGCATACCTTTATAATTTTTCACTTCCTGGTTTACAACTTGTTAATTTTTTAAAACTTAAATGTAATTTAAAAAATGGTCTTTTTCCCCCTTTTAAACTAAATTACCTAACTCTTTTTCATTTCAGATTCTTATTCCGGAGTGATAGCAAAGAGGTAAAACTATAGGGAAATGTATTAAGGCACATACACTTGGAAATAATTTTGGAAAACAGACCATGTATACACTTATAACTAAAACAATCTTTAATATAGAATATTTCTTTGAACTGAATATTAATGCAGAGGGCTTGGAATGTTTCAACATTTCTCTTGCATAAATAACAGCTAAGGACATTATACTTACTTTGCTCCCTGAAAAATTAATCCTACTCATGCATACAATATTATTATATTCAACATATTAAGTATTTATTGAAAATGACTATAGCCCTAAAATTCAAACCTGTCATCATGTGATATGTATGTGAATTTAGGAATATATATTTCCTCTACCATGAAACTTTCCTAAATTTCTTTGGCTGGAATTAATTGTTCTACTCTTTTTGTATTCTAATTTGCTCAAAAACATACTATAGAAACTTATATTGTGCTCCCCAAAATTCATACGTTGAAGTCCTAACCCTCAGAATGAATGGATTTGGAAAATGAGCTTTAAAGAAGTAATTTAAGGTAAAATGAGGTCATGTGGGCTGACCCTAATCCAATATGACTAGTGTCTTTATGAGGAGAGGCAATTATGACACAGAAATACAGAGGAAAGACCATGTGAAAACACCAGAAGAAGGCCATCTACAAACCAAGCTCAAGAGGCACCTTAGAAGAAATCAAACCTGCTGACACCTTGATCTTGGACTTCTAGCCTCCAGACTGTGAAAAAAAAATGTTCTGTTGTTTGAAGCCATCCAGTGTATGGTATTTGGTTAAGGCAGCCCTAGCAAACTAATAGAGTACATAATTTTACTCTTTAGTTAGAGATAATTGTACAGGTGAATATTTTAGACATTGGAGAGCAGGGATCTCATCTCTTTCCTCTTGTTCTGCTCCCTCTTCCTGTCTTTTCTTTGTCTTCTTGCCATTCCTTCCCATCTTCTTCTTCTTCTACTCCTTCTTCATCATATTTCTCACAGTACCTGTTTGTCAGTTAATTTTTTAATAAATAAAAATTTGTGAGCAGCAACTCTGATATTCAGAGAAGGCAGAGTAGAGAAAATCATGGAAACACTTTTGGAAAAATGAAAGTAATAACACTAACCTGAAATTTTCAAAGAATAAACTTTAAAAGATAAGAAAATTGGAAAGACAATTCTCTCTTTTGAACAAAGCTCCTCACTTGCTTCAACTTTTACTACTCTGAAGGCATGTAATTGATAAGACTTTGTGTTTGGAAATTTATCATGCTGCCTGGAATTCATACTTTCCTCTTCCTCCCTCCTTTCTCAGGCCTATATTATAAGTTGACAAGTAAAAGGTGAACCAAACTTCTGAAACTCTGAACATGGTATTAACTTGCAGCATTCTTTATGATTTTGTCTTTCTTGAAGAATAGTTTAAGCAGAGTCTGACATAATCCAAAGCATGTTTTTTTCTGATGTCACAACATGATCAAACCATGGTATTGCAAAAGTAACTCACACAGGGGCTGCGGCTTTCAATATGACTTAAACACAAAGAATCCTCTTCCCATTTAAGTATGCAAAGCACTTAACAATGATCTAGATGTGTCAGGCATATTGTGAATACTTTAAAGTGATATCCTTTAATTTTTAAAAATATTACTACTTTTGAATGTAATTCAACAAGGGTAGCAGAGAGACTTTTCATTATAATACCATTTTAAACAGTTTAAATGATTTGTCATGAATTTGTATAACTTATTCATACAATATTAGAAATTTTACTTTAGAAAAAATAAGTATTGGCACGTGTCATATTTTAGAATATATTTTATAGTATAAGCAATCATTTCATACAAAAGATTTATCTTCCTAAGTTTTACTTTAGTAATTGCTAAGATTTATTAATTGCTTACATAGTGCTAGGTACTGTGATAAATGCTTCTTTTTTAATCCTCACAACAGCCCTATAAGATGAGATTTTATTTCCATGTTATACATAAGGAAACCAAAACAAGTAGCTTGAACAGCTCTTACGTGGTGCAATGAAGATTCAAAACCAGGTTGTACATTCCAAAGCCTTGTACCTCATACTCAGTATTACCTCCATGCATTGAACACCATGTAGCATTATTATTCATGATTCCCTAACTATTCAATAAATGTTTTAAAATAAGTGGATGAATGTTCTTTTTCTATTTAATGGCATGTAAATAGAGCCCTACCATATATGTCTGCACAAATGTTTCCTATTAACTAGTGAATGTGAAATGGTTAAAGAGAAAAAAATCATATCATTCTATAGAGAAAGAGAAAATTAAGAGAGTTGTTAATTAGGAAGTAGTATGGTCTTCATGCTGCTGTATTGTATATATGGGCAGAAGTTTACTTTTAATATTGGACCCCAAATGTTTACCAAAAAGAAAGATTGAACCCCACCCATTGTTGCAGTGTGGCAAAAAATACACAGGCTGAACACATGGGCAAGTAATCAGAATGTACAATCCTTCCAAGAGGGCAAAGCCAGTTCCAGGTCTATAAGCAAATGGTGGCAGAGCATATGGATGAGAAGAGATCGCCTTAGGGATATGATAAATAAAGACACTGTATTAAAATCAATTTGAGCAAATTCACAAACAGTGATAACATCTAAAACCAAAAAAGGGATATTCCAGCATAAATGAGAATGTGGAAAACACCATGATACATTTTATCCATTCAACAAAAATATACTAAATAGGGCTTCCCTGGTGGCGCAGTGGTTGAGAGTCCACCTGCCGATGCAGGGGACACAGGTTCGAGCCCCGGTCCGGGAAGATCCCACATGCTGCGGAGCGGCTGGGCCCATGAGCCATGGCTGCTGAGCCTGCGCGTCCAGAGCCTGTGCTCCGCAATGGGAGAGGCCACAACAGTGAGAAGCTCATGTACCACACACACACACAAAAAAACTAAATAGTTACTAAGTGTCAAAAAAGAAAAAAACAGTTATGTTTTCCTGGAGTTTACAATCTAGTAGGGAAAACAGACACTCATCTAGGAGAGTGAAAAGAGATAAGGTTGAATAAGTCAACAAGATGAAATTATGCCCAATTGTTTAAGCTACATTAAGGGATAAAGGGATTTTTATTACTCCAAAAGCATGGGAAATCACTGAAGGGGGTTAAACAAGGGAATGACAACTTAATATTTGAATTCTATCCTTTTTTTGGGGGGGGGTGAGCCTCGAAGCATGTGGGATCTTAGTTCCCTGATCAGGGATCAAACAGACCGTGCCCCCTGCAGTAGAAGGGTGGAGTCCTAACCACTGGACCACCAGGGAATTCCCCTGCATCCCAAATAGATTACTCTTCAATGTGAAAAAGGCACTGGGGCTACAGGGTAAATGTAAGGGTACTAATTAGAGAGCTGTTGGTGTAATCTATGACTTGATGGTGGCTGAAAAGAGAAATATTTAATAAATAGAAGGCAGGATTATGCAGGCGACAGTATATAACAGTTGAAAAAGAAAAGGTGGGTATAAAGGATGATTTCCTAGAACTTGGATAATAGGTGTGATTTACCTAACAAGAGAACATTGGAGAGTTGTAGAAAGTTCATGAGTTCATTTTTGGACATATTTGATTTCAAGTGCCTGTAAGCTGATAAATCAGGAATTCAGAAAAAATGTTTGATCTGTAGATATAAATGTGTAATTTTTCAGCATATAGCCATGAATACAGATAAGAACACCTGACATGGAATAAACAGTGAGAAAAGAAGAAAGTTTGAGTGAGATCACTATGAATTTTACCATTTCAAGTTGAATATCATAGAATTTGACCAAAAAGACTGAGAGTAACAAAAAATCAGCTAAGTACTAGCTGTGTCAGGGCAGACAAAGGAAAATGCTAATTGAGTAAAACTAGCATGCAGTCAACTATGCGGAATGCTACCAAGATATTATAGAAGGTGAGAATGTAAATAACACAAAAAGAAACCATAGGAAATCCTAAAGATGTCACCAGAAAAATACTAGAACTAATCAATGAATTTGGTAAGGTTGCCAGACACAAAATTAATGCACAGAAATCTCTGGCACTCCTATATAATAATAATGAAAAATCAGAAAGAGAAATTAAGGAAATAATCCCCTTTACCATCACAACAAAAAGAATAAAATACCTAGGAATAAACCTACCTAAGGAGGCGAAAGACTTGAACTCAGAACGTGATAAAACACTGATGAAAGAAATCAAAGATGCCATAAAGAGATGGAGAAATATACCATGTTCTTGGATTGGAAGAATCAATATTGTGAAAATGACTATACTACTCAACACAATCTACAGACTCAATGCAACCTCTATGAAACTACAAGTGGTATTCTTCAGAGAATTAGAACAAAAAATTTTACAATTTGTATGGAAACACAAAAGACCCTGAAGAGCCAAAGCAATCTTGAGAAAGAAAAATGGAGCTGGAGGAGTCAGGCTCCCTGACTTCAAACAATACTACAAAGCTACAGTAATCAAGACAGTATGGTACTGGCACAAAAACAGAAATATAGATCAATGGTACAGGATAGAAAGCCCAGAGATAAACCCACACACATATGGTCACCTAATTTATGACAAAGGAGGCAAAAACATACAATGGAGAAAAGACAGCCTCTTCAATAAGTGGCGCTGGGAAAACTGCACAGCTACATGTAAAAGAATGAAATTAGAACACTACCTAACTCCATACAAAAAATAAAGTCAAAATGTATTAAAGACTTGAATTTAAGACCAGACATTGTAAAACTCTTAGAGGAAAATATAGGAAAAACACTCTCTGACATAAACCACAGCAAGATCTTTTTTGACGCACCTCCTAGAGTAATGGAAATAAAACCAAAAATAAACAAATGAGACCTAATGAAACTTCAAAGCTTTTGGACAGCAAAGGAAACCATAAAAGAGACAAAAAGACAACCCTGAGAATGGGAGAAAATATTTGCAAATGAAACAATGGACAATGATTAATCTCCAAAATATACAGACAGCTCATGGAACTCAATTTCAAAAAAACAAACAACTCAATTAAAAAAATGGGTGGAAGACCTAAATAAACATTTAACCAAAGAAGACATACAGATGGCCAAGAGGCACTTGAAAAGATGCTCAACATCACTAATTATTAGAGAAATGCAAATCAAAACCACAATGAGATATCACCTCACATTGGTCAGAATGGCCATTCTCAAAAAATCCAGAAACAATAAATGCTAGAAAGGGTGTGGTGAAAAGAGAACCCTCCTGCACTCTTGCTGGGAATGTAAATTGATACAACCACTATGGAGAACAGTATGGAGGTTCCTTATAAAACTAAAAATAGAACTACCATATGACCCAGCAATCCCACTACCAGGCATATACCCTGACAAAACCATAATTCAAAAAGAGACATGCACCACAATGTTCATTGCAGCACTACTAACAATAGCCAGGGGCTAGACCTTCAAGCTGGCAGAAGAGTAAGATGTGGAGATCACCTTCCTCCCCACAAATACATCAGAAATACATCTACATGTGGAACAACTCCTACAGAACACCTACTGAACACTGAAAGAAGACCTCAGACTTCCCAAAAGGCAAAAAACTCCCCACATACCTGGGTAGGGCAAAAGAAAAAAACAGAGACAAAAGAATAGGGATGGGACCTGCACCTCAGGGAGGGAGCTGTGAGGGAGGGAGCTGTGAAGGAGGAAATGTTTCCACACACTAGAAGCCCCTTCACTGGTGGAGACGGGGGGTGGTGGGGGAGAAGCTTCAAACCACAGGGGAGAGCACAGCAATAGGGGTGCAGAGGGCAAAGCAGAGAGATTCCCACACAGAGGATCGATGCTGACCAGCACTCACCAGCCCGAGAGGCTTGTCTGCTCACCTGCTGTGATGAGTGGGGGCTGGGAACTGAGGTTCTGGCTTCCGAGTTCAGACCCCAGGTAGAGGACTGGGGTTGGCCCCCTGAAGGGGGCTAGTGCACCGCAGCTAGCTGGGAGGGAGTCTGAGAAAAAGTATGGAACTGCAGAAGAGGCAAGAGGCCATTGTTTTGGGGTGCGTGAGGAGATGGGATTCAGAGCACTGCCTAAACGAGCTCCAGAGATGCATGAGAGCCGCAGCTATCAGCATGGAAACCAGAGATAGGCATGAGACGCTAAGGCTGTTGCTGCAGCCACCAAGAAGCCTGTGTGCAAGCACAGGTCACTATCCACACCTCCCCTCCCAGGAACCTATGCAGCCCACCACTGCCAGGGTCCTGTGATCCAGGGACAACTTCCCCGGGAGAGCACACGGCATGCCTCAGGCTGTTGCAAGGTCATGTTGGCCTGTGCCACCACAGGCTTGCCCCGCATTCCATACCCCTCCCTCTCCCCGGCCTGAGTGAGCCAGAGCCCCCAATCAGCTACTACATTAACCCCATCCTGTCTGAGCAAAGAACAGATGCCCTCAGGTGACCTACATGCAGAGGCAGGGCCAAATCCAAAGCTGAACCCCAGGATCTGGGCAAACAAAGAAGAGAAAGGGAAATCTCTCCCAGCAGCCTAAGAAGCAGCAGAGTAAATCTCCACAATCAACTTGATGTACCCTGCATCTGTGGAATACCTGAATAGACAACAAATTCATCCCAAAATTGAGGCAGTGGACATTGGGAGCAATGATATATATATTCTTTTCCTTTTTCTCTTTTTGTGAGTCTGTATGTCCATGCTTCTTTGTGTGATTTTGTCTGCATAGCTTTGTTTTTACCATTTCCTAGGGTTCTCTCTGTCCATTTTTTGTTTTGTTTTGTTTAGTGTAGTTTTTAGTGCTTGTTATCATTCGTGGAATTGTTTTTTGGTTTGGTTGCCCTCTTCTTTCTTTGTTCTTTTTTATTACTTTTTAATTTTTTTTATTTTTAATAAGTTCTTTTTATTTTAATAACTTTATTTTTTTCTTTCTTTCTTTCTTTCTTTTCTCCCTTTTCTTCTGACCCACGTGGCTGACAGGGTCTCGGTGCTCCGGCCGGGTGTCAGGCCTCTGCCTCTGAAGTGGGAGAGCCGAGTCCAGGACATTGGTCCACCAGAGACCTCCTGGCTCCATATAATATCAAATGGTGAAAGCTCTCCTAGAGATTTCCAACTCAAATCTAAGACCCAGCTTCACTCAATGACCAGCAAGCTACAGTGCTGGACACCCTGTGCCAAACTAGAAAGACAGGAACACAACCCCACCCATTAGTACAGACGCTGCCTAAGGTCACAGACACCCCAAAACACACCACCAGACACCTGCCCACCAGAAAGACAAGATCCAGCCTCATCCACCAGAACACAGGCACCAGTTCCCTCCACCAGGAAGCATCACAACCCACTAAACCAACCTGAGCCACTAGGGGCAGACACCAAAAAAAATGGGAACTATGAACCTGCAGCCTGCGAAAAGGAGACCCCAAACACAGTAAGTTAAGCAAAAAGAGAAGACAGAGAAACACACAGCAGATGAAGGAGCAAGGTAAAAACCCACCAGACCAAACAAATGAAGAGGAAAGAGGCAGTCTACCTGAAAAAGAATTCAGAGTAATGATAGTAAAAATGATCCAAAATCTTGGAAATAGGTTGGAGAAAATACAAGAAACGTTTAACAAGGACCTAGAAGAACTAAGGAGCAAACAAACAATCATGAACAACACAATAAATGAAATTAAAAATTCTCTAGAAAGAATCAATAGCAGAATAAAAAAGGCAGAACGGATAAGTGATCTGGAAGATAAAATAATGGAAATAACTACTGCAGAGTAGAATAAAGAAAGAAGAATGAAAAGAATCGAGGACAGTCTCAGAAAACTCTGGGACAATGTTAAAAGCACCAACATTTGAATTATAGGGGTCCCAGAAGAAAAAGAAAAAGAAAAGAACTGAGAAAATATTTGAAGATATTACAATTGAAAACTTCCCAAATATGGGAAAGGAAATAATCAAGTCCAGGAAGCACAGAGAGTCCCATACAAGATAAATCCAAGGAGAATCATGCCAAGACACATATAATCAAACTATTAAAACTTAAATACAAAGAAAAAATATTAAAAACAGCAAGGGAAAAACAACAAATGACATACAGGGGAATCCCCATAAGGTGATAAGCTGATTGTTCAACAGAAACTCTACAGGCTGCAAGGGAGCGGCAAGCTATATTTAAAGTGATGAAAGGGAAAAGGCAACAACCATGATTACTCTACCCAGCAATGATCTCATCCAGATTTGACAGAGAAATTAAAAACATTACAGACAAGCAAAAGCTAAGAGAATTCAGCAATACCAAACCAGCTTTACCACAAATGCTAAAGGAACTTCTCTGGGCAGGAGATACAAGAAAAGTCCAACAATAGCAAACCAAAAACAATTAAGAAAATGGTAATAGGAACTTACATATCAATAATTACCTTATATGTAAATGAAGTAAATGCTCCAACTAAAAGACATAGACTGGTTGAATGGTTACAAAAACAAGACCCATATAAATGCTGTCTACAAGAGACCCACTTCAGACCTAGCGACACATACAGACAGAAAGTGAGGGGATGGAGAAAGATATTCCATGCAAATGGAAATCAAAATAAAGCTGGAGTAGCAATTCTCATATCAGACAAAACAGACTTTAAAATAAAAATTATTACAAGAGACAAAGAAGGACACTACATAATGATCAAGGGATCAATCCAAGAAGAAGATATAACAGTTGTAAATATTTATGCACCCAACATAGGAGCACCTCAATACATAAGGCAAATGCTAACAGCCATAAAACAGGAAATTGAGAGTAACACAATCATAATAGGGGACTTTAACACCCCACTTTAACCAATGGGCAGATCATCCAAAATAAAAATAAATAAGGAAACACAAGCTTTAAATGATACATTAACCAAGATGGACTTAATTGATATTTATGGGACATTCCATCCCAAAACAACAGAATACACATTGTTCTCAAGTGCTCATGGAACATTCTCCAGGATAGATCATATCTTGGTTCACAAATCAAGCCTTGGTAAATTTAAGAAAATTGAAATAATATCAAGCGTCTTTTCCAACCACAATGCTATGAGAGTAGATATCAATTACAGGATAAAATGTGTAAAAAATACAAACACATGGAGGCTAAACAATACACTACTTAATAACCAAGAGAGCACTGAAGAAATCAAAGAGGAAATCAAATATACCTACAAACAAATGACAATGAAAACACAATGACCCAAAACCTATGGGATGCAGCAAAAGCAGTTCTAAGAGGGAAGTTTAAAGCAATACAATCCTACCTCAAGAAACAACAAACACCTCAAATAAACAACCTAAACTTACACCTAAAGCAATTATCAAAAGAAGAACAAAAAAACCCCAAAGTTAGCAGAAGGAAAGAAATCATAAAGATAAGATCAGAAATAAATGAAAAAGGAATGAAGGAAACAATAACAAAGATCAATAAAACTAAACGCTGGGTTTTGAGAAGATAAAAAAAAATGATAAAACATTAGCCAGACTCATCAAGAAAAAAAGGAAGAAGACTCAAATCAATAGAATTAGAAAGGAAAAAGGAGAAGTAACAACTGACACTGCAGAAATACAAAGGATCATGAGAGATTACTCCAAGCAACTATATGCCAATAAAATGGAAAACCATGAAGATATGGACAAATTCTGAGAAAAGCAAAACTTTCTGAGACTGAACCAGGAAGAAACAGAAATTATAAACAGACCAATCACAAGCACTGACATTGAAACTGTGATTAAAAATCTTCCCACAAACAAAGCCCAGGACAAGATGGCTTCACAGGGGAATTCTATCAAACATTTAGAGAAGGGCTACGCCTATCTTTCTCAAACTCTTCCAAAATATAGCAGAAGGGAAGAACACTGCCAGACTCATTCTACGAGATCACCATCACCCTGATACCAAAACCAGACAAAGATGTCACAAAGAAAGAAAACTACAGGCCAATATCAGTGATGAACATAGATGCAAAAATCCTCAACAAAATACTAGCAAACACAACCCAGCAGCACATTAAAAGGATCATACACCATGATCAAGTGGGGTTTATCACAGGAATACAAGGATTCTCCAATATATGCAAATCAATCAATGTGATACACCATATTAACAAATTGAAGAAGAAAAACAATATGATCATCTCAACAGATGCAGAAAAAGCTTTTGACAAAATTCAACACAAATTATGATAAAAACCCTCCAAAATGTAGGCATAGAGGGAACTTACCTCAACATATCAAAGGCTATATATGGCAAACTCACAGCCAACATCGTTCTCAATGGTGAAAAACTGAAACCATTTCCATTAAGATCAGGAAGAAGACAAGGTTGCCCACTATCACCACTCTTATTCAACATAGTTTTGGAAGTTTTAGCCAGAGTAATCAGAGAAGAAAAAGATATAAAAGGAATCCAAACTGGAAAAGAAGAAGTAAAGCTGTCACTGTTTGCAGATGACATGATACTATACATAAAGAATGCTAAAGATGCTACCAGAAAACTACTAGGTTTAATCAATGAATTTGGTAAAGTAGCAGGATACAAAATTAATGCACAGCTATCTCTTGCATTCCTATACACTAATGATGAAAACTTTGAAAGAGAAATTAAGGAAACACTTCCATTTAGCTTTGTAACAAAAAGAATAAAATATCTGAGAATAAACCTACCTAAGGAGACAAAAGACCTGTATGCAGAAAACTATAAGACACTGATAGAGAAATTCAAGATGATACCAACAGATGGAGAGATATACCATGTTCTTGGATTGAATGAATCAACATTGTGAAAATGACTATACTACCCAAAGCAATCTACAGATTCCACACAATCTCTATTAAACTATCAATGGCATTTTTCACAAAACTAGAAAAAAAAATTTCACAATTTCTATGGAAACACAAAAGACCCCCAAAGCCAAAGCAATCTTGAGAAAGAAAACGAGAGCTGGAGGAATCAGGCTCCATGAATTCAGACTATACTACAAAGCTACAGTCATCAAGACAGTATGGTAGTGGCACAAGAACAGAAATATAGATCAATGGAACAGGATAGAAAGCCCAGACATAAACCCATGCACATATGGTCACCTTATTTTTGATAAAAGAGGCAAGAATATACAATGGATATAAGGAAGCCTCTTCAATAAGTGGTGCTGGGAAAACTGGACAGCTACATGTAAAAGAATGAAATTAGAACACTCCAAAACAGCATACACAAAAATAAACTCAAAATGGATAAAGACCTAAATTTTATAGTGTAAGGCCAGACACTATAAAACTCTTAGAGGAAAACATAGGCAGAACACTCTATGACATAAATCACAGCAAAATCCTTTTTGATCCACCTCCTAGAGAAATGGAAATAAAAACAAAAATAAGCAAATAGGACCTGATGAAACTTAAAAGCTTTTGCACAGCAAAGGAAACAATAAACAAGACGAAAAGGGTACCCTCAGAATGGAGAAAATATTTGCAAATGAAGCAACTGACAAAGGAGTAATCTCCAAAATTTACAAGCAGCTCATGCAGCTCAATATCAAAAACACAAACAATGCAATCCAAAAATGGGCAGAAGACCTAAATTTACATTTCTCCAAAGAAGATATACAGATTGCAAACAAACATATGAAAGAATGCTCAACATCACTAATCATTAGAGAAATGCAAATCAAAACTACAATGATGTAACACCTCACACCAGTCAGAATGGCCATCATCAAAAAATCTACAAACAATAAATGCTGGAGAGGGTTTGGAGAAAAGGGAACCCTCTTGCACTGTTGGTGGGAATGTATATTGATACAGCCACTATGGAGAACAGTATGGAGATCCCTTAAAAAACTACAAATAGAACTACCATATGACACAGCAATCCCACTATTGGGCATATACCCTGAGAAAACCATAATTCAAAAAGAGTCATGTACCACAATATTCACTGCAGCACTATTTACAATAGCCAGGATATGGAAGCAACCAAAGTGTCCATCAACAGATGAATGGATAAAGAAGATGTGGCACATATATACGACGGAATATTACTCAGTCTTAAAAAGAAACGAAACTGAGTTATTTGTAGTGAGGTGGATGGACCTAGAGTCGGTCATACAGAGTGAAGTAAGTCAGAAAGAGAAAAATACCATATGTTATCACATATATATGGAAACTAAAAAAAAAAAAAAAAAAAAAAAAAAAGGTTCTGAAGAACCTAGTGGCAAGATAGGAATAAATATGTAGACGTAGAGAATGGACTTGAGGATGTGGGGAGGGGGAAGGGTAAGCTGGGATGAAGTGAGAGAGTGGCATGGACTTATATATACTACCAAATGTAAAATAGATAGCTGGTGAGAAGCAGCCACATAGCACAGGGAGATCAGCTCGGTGCTTTGTGACCACCTAGAGGGTTGGGATAGGGAGGGTGAGAGGGAGAAGCAAGAGGGAGGAGATATTTGGATATGTGTATACGTATGACTGATTCACTTTGTTATAAAGTGGAAACTAACACAACATCGTAAAGCAATTATACTCCAATAAATATGTTAAAAAAATACCCAGGACATGGAAGTAACCTATTGTCCATTGAAAGATGAATGGATAAAGAAGATGTAGCACATATATATAATGGAATATTACTCAGCCATAAAAGGAAACGAAATGGAGTTATTTGCAGTGAGGTGGATGGACCTAGAGTCTGTCATACAGAGTGAAGTAAGTCAGAAAGAGAAAAACAAAGACCATATGCTAACACATATATATGGAATCTGTACAACAGAAACTAACACGGTCTTGTGAAGCAATTATACTCCAATAAAGATCTATTTTAAAAAAATAAAATTATTGCTTAAAAATGCTAAAAAAGAAAAAAAGAAAAGAAAAAAAATCATAGCCAGGATTATTCTTATTGTCCATGGCTGCCAACAAGATAGTAAAGAAAAGGAAGTGAAAATTTGCTTCAGAACTCTATTATATAACTATCTTATATATAGCTATAGTCTCATGAAGAAGAAGATTAACAAACTGGACTACATTCATATTGGGAGTGTCTGTTCACTGACACCCCATTAAGGAAATAAATGTAAAGGCAAGGTACAGAGTGAGAAATCATTTTTACAATCCATGTAATGGACAGAAGCCTCAATACAAAGTATGTAAAGAATACTTATAAATCAACAAGCAAAAGACAAACCAATAAAAAATTCACAATTGCTTCCACAACCTCACCAAAGAGATATCTAAGTGGCCAGTAAACATATGAAAAAAATTGTCAACTCCATTAGAAATCAAGAAAATGCACACTTATACCACAATGTGGCACCTCTATAAACTCACCAGAAGGGCTATAAAAGGTCAACAATCCCATGTTTTGGTGAGGTTGCAGACAAACTGCAAGTCTCACACACCAGTAGGCATATAAACTGTTAAAACTACTATGGACACCTGTTAATATTTTCTACTAAATGTGGGCCTAAAAACAACCTATGGTCCAGCAATTCTACTGCTATTTCATACACACACACACACACACACACACACACACACACACACACACACACATATATATGTATATTTCCTATAATAATGTTTGCACAAGTCCACCATAAAAGAATGTTCACATCAACATTATTTGTGATAGCCCAAACCAGAAACAACTCAAATGTCTGGTGTTTGTTTCCTCTATCTGTTATTGACCCTAATCTTTCTCTTACAAAGTTCTGCCCAGTTTTAAATCATATTTCCTAAGAACTGTGTCAACTCTCATATATATCACATCAAACTCACTGAAATTAAGGAATCTCCCTATCCATATCAGAAATAATTTTAATTAGGTAAAATTTGTGTCACAGTGGAACAGACACATGCACATAGAAACAAAATCATCACTGGCTGGCTAGTAGCTGCCTCTTGCTATTCCAAGACAAACTACAGGGCTAAAACCTGTGGAAATCTGGGAAGTGTCATTATAAGAATGAAGCAAAGAGACATTGAAAAAGGGAAAGAGAAAAAACATGATAGACATCAATCTTTGCTTGGAATATTGATTTTTAAGAAATCCAGACAAGGGCAGTTAAATCCCAGCAACTCTATTCAATGTGATAAATCTTTATCACTCCAGTAATATGATGTGTACCTACTAACTGCTGGGTGCTAAAGAACAGCTCCCCTTAAACCACTGATAATCCCAATGAGCAGATTAGAAAGCCCTCAGCTAACAACTGCACAGCTAATGAAGGCATACCACTGTGCTTAAGGTTAAGTACCAACAGTCCTGGCACCCTCCTTTTTTTTTTTTTTTTTTTTAAAGTGACTTCTCCTCGTCAAAGTAATTTGATTAGTCGTGAAAGCACAGACTCTAGAACTACTGCCTTGCTTTAGGGAAACAGAGCTGGATGCTTGGGCTATTGTCCATAGATACGCTAATGGCATCTGTACTGGAAGAAGAAAACAAACTCATCTGTAAGCCAGCTGAGCTCCAAACACAAGGTTGCCATTTGTTTGCTCACTGATTAATTTCATTGAGGCTTTCTAGTTCCACCATGCTCCTCCTTAAAAAAATTAAAATAAAATAAAGAAAGCTTGGACCCAGGAATATTTCTTTTTTGTGCATGTAGCCATTCTTTTTTACCCAACTTTGAAAAATGTGTTCAGAAACATTGGCTATATTGGGAGCCTCAAAGTTCATTAATTTTAATGTTGTTTTGTTCTCTCGAAGCAGTAAACAATTAGACTACCAAATGAGTCTGTATTTCCTATGATTATAATTATTATCTAGAAATATGTTCAGTGTGCAGGCTGTTGAACGTGCTAACTTGGGAAGAGCACATGCCTTTAACAGAGACAATAATATTTGCTTTCAATGGCATTTTACAATTTTCTAAGTGTTTCCATTTGGAGGCTATACCAGATTCAATTAATCTGCACAACAATATTACTTATAGATAAAACAATTCCAACTTATAGATGGTCCCAACATGAAAATGTTTGTTAAAAAATAGAGATTTTAAGCAACAAACCTAGCTGGAACTCAGGATTCTGGTCAAAATGCCTTTTTCTCCAGTTTCAATTTTTATTTTATATTTAATAGTGATACTTTTAATGTGACAAACTGCATTCTCTAGACCTTAATTATATAATCAACTCATTAGGATATAATAAGCATCACCTTAGCATCACTTGATTATTCAGTTTATTAATTGCATATCTTCTTTCTTATTTTTGGCTCCTCTTATTCTATTTGTGAAAGCTCTTCCACTCAAAAATGGCAACCCCACCCAGTCCCTAGAGCTGGAAAGGAATTATTTTGTGCATCATCTATTTATGTTCTAAAGTTTCATAAATTTAATTAATTGTTGATTTGAGATATTCTGCCAATTGTTTCAACCAATTTACTTCTGAGTCCACCTTAGACTTTGGTGTCTGGAATTGATGTGATAAATATTATGCCCTTTGCTTAAAACAGAATTTGACTACATTAGTAAAATTAAGATCAGTATCAAGCTAGCATCTACATTTATTGAAATCTTAAAGAGCCGTGGAGTAAGTTCATTTGTAAATTTCTCAGTCATGTACTGTGTATATATTAAACTATAAAGTTTCTTCCATACCTGATATATTCTGAAACTTTACTTAGTAAAAACTTAAAGAGCGTTTAACCATAGTACACATGTATAAAGAACTTCTATATACTGCTTGGAGCAAATAAATTTATATTCCTACTGGATGTATTATTTCTAAGTCCTCTTTATATTTAGATATACTTTACAAATATATGGAACCTATTTCATGGAAATGTTGTGTAGTAAATCAAACTATTCCAGTGCTTTTTTGAGATTAATACAATTCTATTACAATAATGGAGGACAGATTAGCTAAACTATGAAACAAAGACAAACAATCAAATATCCAGCTCACCCAGGCAAAACCTATAAATCTCCTTTATATTACAGAGCATCAAATCCTATCTGCAAAGATTTCGACGGTCTCTCTGACATACACCAGTGGCGCCCTCTCCTTTTTTTTCCTGTATCTTTCTCTGCTTCTCCATCTCAGTAGGTCTAAAACCATCTTCCACCTGCTTCAGATAAACTTAAAATTGGCCTGTAAATAGAGATTTCTTCCAAAACCAAATTAAATAGAAAGCAGAAAGAAGAAGCAGAGAATATTAAATTTCCTTTAGGCTCCCTGCCTAATTCTTCTTGGGCTCAGAGCCCAATTTCCATTGAGCCCATTCTGGTTTCTTTAAAGCCATGGATACAAAGGCCAGTACTTATTATCATTATCACTCAGTCTTACCCAACTTGTCATATTCTGAGGACCATTTCCTAGTTCCTAGTTTGTTTTTCTAATGCCCTTATTTGTGCACACAAGCTTTGAATGGGCTTGATTAGGTTACTTTTTACAGGCTAAATGAAAAATGCATTTCAGTTAGACTATATACTATCTTTTTTCTATTTTCACTATCCACTTGAATAGAAGTCTATAAAAACAGCCGTCTGTCCCAATACTAGATTATTTTCACTATAGAATTAACTCCTGTTTGACTATGAATGTAATTTTAATCATTAGTTACTCAAGGGTGATTAGACACTAAGGAGCTGACCCATCTCTGCTCCTGAAGGAAGTCACAACAACCTGATTGATATCAACCTCTAAATTTGATGAACAACGAAATTTTAGCACCCTAAAAGCTGAATAGATTCTAGTGAAACCAAGTGCAAAAAATGTTACTTCCCTTAGTATAATAGTATATATTTCCAAATTAAATATTTTCACAAATTAAGTAGGCTTACTTCTCAAGTCACTCATTTTTAATAGATTCTTATAAAGCACTATGCTGTGCCCAACTCTTTACATGTGGTATCTAATAATATTTTTAAAGCTACTACTTATTAATAACATTATATCAAGGAACTATATCAGAAATGTAGCATGCTTCATTTATTTTAGTCCTTAGAACATCCTCTAAAGTGGAAGGTGGCCCTTTACTGATGAGTAAACTGGCTCTAGGAGATTATTTGCCTCAGTACAAAAATCTAATGAGAGGTTGAACCAAGACTCAGGCATAGGTCCTTTTTGTTTTCTGTGATGTTTCCAATTTTTTACTTGCAGAAAAGCTCCAGGTCCTAAATTGCTTGTACCTTGGGTTTTTACAACATGACTACCTCAACTCAGATAGGACTGAGAACCAGAAGATTCTAGGAAATTGAGGTAGAATTTGAATTCTTTGGGAAATTTCTTAGCTCAAGACACATATCAGGCAAATGAAAACACAATCACACAAATCCCTACTGAGGGATGTTCTGACCAGTACTCCTCCAAATTGTCAAGTCTTCAAAAACAGAGAAGCCAAGAAGAGGTAAGGAAACATGGTGACTAAATCTAATGCAATATCCTGTGTGGGACCCTGGAGGAGAAAAAGGACCTTCGGTAAAAACTAAGGAAATCTGAATAAAGTAGGGACTTTAGTCAATAATAATGAATCAATATTGGTTCATTAATTCTGATAAATGTTTCAAACTGATGTAAGACATTAATAGTAGTGTAAACTGAGTATGTGGTATATGGGAACTCTATATAACCATCACAAATTTTCTGTAAATCTAAATCTATTCTAAAATAAAAAGTTTACTAAAGAAGTTTAAAAAATGCTACTCTATACTTCATTTTTACTAAATGAAACCTATAAACACAATTCTCAAACTGAATGCAAACTTTTTGAAGACTTCCTAGAAACATATAAAGGAAATTTTATTTGGTGCAGCATACCCACGTGCAATATTCCAACCTGCAACTTAATTAATTAAGGTTTGGTTCATATTATGTTGGATCTGCTGGTCATTTTAATAATATTTTTATACAAACTATGTCATTAGTTTCATACATACCGTCAAGGCAAAACTTTTCACAAACTCCTTAACTCATCTCATTCTGTTTCTTTTTTTTTTTTAACATCTTTATTGGAGTATAATTGCTTTACAATGTTGTGTTAGTTTCTGCTATATAACACAGTGAATCAGCTATATGCATATGTATATCCCCATATCCCCTCCCTCTTGCATCTCCCTCCCACCCTCCTTATCCTATCCCTCTAGGTGGTCGCAAAGCACCAAGCTGATCTCCCTGTGCTATG
The DNA here is from genome assembly GCF_963455315.2 of Globicephala melas. Classification (NCBI taxonomy): domain Eukaryota; kingdom Metazoa; phylum Chordata; class Mammalia; order Artiodactyla; family Delphinidae; genus Globicephala; species Globicephala melas. The sequence continues at coordinate 97,575,727 of NC_083318.1, read as the reverse complement.
CAGCTGCTTCCCACTAGCTATTTTATATTTGGTAGTGTATGTATGTCAGGGTTACTCTCTCACTTCGTCTCAGCTTACCATTTCCCCTGCCCATGTCTTCCAGTCCATTCTCTATGTCTGTGTCTTTATACCTGTCCCGCCCCTAGGTTCATCAGAACCATTTTTTTTTTTAGATTCCATATATATGTGTTAGCATATGGTACTTGTGTTTCTCTTTCTGACTTACTGCACTCTGTATGACCGACTCTAGGTCCATCCATCTCACTACAAATAACTCAATTTTGTTTCTTTTTATGGTTGAATAATATTCCATTGTATATATGTTCCACATCTTCTTTATCCATTCATCTGTCGATGGACACTTAGGTTGCTTCCAAGTCCTGGCTATTGTAAATAGTGCTGCAATGAACATTGTGGCACATGACTCTTTTTGAATTATGATTTTCTCAGGGAATATGCCCAGTAGTGGGATTGCTGGGTCATATGGAAGTTCTATCTTTAGTTTTTAAAGGAACCTCCATACTGTTCTCCATAGTGGCTATATCAATTTACATTCCCATCAATAGTGCAGAGGGTTCCCTTTTCTCCACATCCTCTTCAGCATTTATTGTTTGTACATTTTTTGATGATGGCCATTCTGACTAGTGTGAGGTGATACCTCACCTAGTTTTGATTTGCATTTCACTAATGATTAGTGATGTTGAGCATCTTTTCATGTGCTTGTTGGCAATCTGTATATTTTCTTTGGAGAAATGTCTATTTAGGTCTTCTGCCCATTTTTGGATTGGGTTCTTTGTTTTTTTGATATTGAGCTGTATGAGCTGCTTACATATTTTGGAGATTAATCGTTTGTCAGTGCTTTGTTTGCAAATATTTTCTCCCATTCTGAGGGTTGTCTTTTCAGTTTGTTTATGGTTTCCTTTGCTGTGCAAAAGCTTTGAAGTTTCATTAGGTCCCATTTGTTTATTTTTGTTTTTATTTCCATTTCTCTAGGAGGTGGGTCAAAAAGGATCTTGCTGTGATTTATGTGATAGGGTGTTCTGCCTATGTTTTCCTCTAAGAGTTTGATAGTGTCTGGCCTTACATTTAAGTCTTTAATCAATTTTGATTTTATTTTTGTGTATGGAGTTAGGAAGTGTTCTAATTTCATTCTTTTACATGTGGCTGTCATTTTCCCAGCACAACTTATTGAAGAGGATTTCTTATATCCATTGTATGTTCTGGCCTCCTTTATCAAAGATAAGGTGACCATATGTGCCTGGGTTTATCTCTGGGCTTTCTATCCTGTTCCATTGATGTATATTTCTGTTTTTGTGCCAGTACCATACTGTCTTGATTACTGTAGCTTTGTATTATAGTCTGAATTCTGGGAGCCTGATTCCTCCAGCTCCATTCTTCTTTAAGATTGCTTTGGCTGTTTGGGGTCTTTTGTGTTTCCATACACATTGTGAAAGTTTTAGTTCTCATTCTGTGAAAAATGCCATTGGTAGTTTGATACAGACTGCATTGAATCTGTAGATTGCTTTAGGTAGTATAGTCATTTTCACAATACTGATTCTTCCAATCCAAGAACATGGTACATCTCTCCATCTCTTTGTATCATCTTTAATTTCTTTCATCAATGTCTTATAGTTTTCTGCATACAGGTCTTTTGTCTCCTTAGGTAGGTTTATTCCTAGGTATCTTATTCTTTTTGTTGCAGTGGTAAATGGGAGTGTTTCCTCACTTTCTCTTTAAGATTTTTCATCATTAGTGTATAGGAATATAAGACATTTCTCTGCATTAATTTTGTATCCTGCTACTCTACCAAATTCATTGATTAGCTGTAGTAGATTTCTGGTAGCATCTTTAGGATTCTCTAAGTATAGAATCATGTCATCTGCAAACAGTGACAGTTTTACTTCTTCTTTTCCGATTTGGATTCATTTTATTTCTTTTTCTTTTCTGATTGCTGTGGCTAAAACTTCCAAAACTATGTTGAGTAATAGTGGTAAGAGTGGGCAGCCTTGTCTTGTTCCTGATCTTAGTGGAAATGCTTTCAGTTTTTCACCATTGAGAATGATGTTGGCTGTGGGTTTGTGATATATGGCCTTTATTATATTGAGGTAGGTTCCCTCTATGCCTACTTTCTGGACGGTTTTTACCATAAATGGGTGTTGTTGAATTTTGTCAATAGCTTTTTCTGCATCTATTGAGATTATCATATAGTTTTTATCCTTCAATTTGTTAATATGGTGTATCACATTGATTGATTTGCATATATTGAAGAATCCTTGCATTCTTGGGATAAACCCCACTTGATCATGGTGTACGATCCTTTTAATGTGCTGTTGGATTCTGTTTGCTAGTATTTTGTTGAGGATTTTTGCATCTATGTTCATCACTGATATTGGCCTATAGTTTTCTTTTTTGTGTGACATCTTTGTCTGGTTTTGGTATCAGGGTGATGGTCGCCTGGTAGAATGAGTTTGGGAGCATTCCTCCCTCTGCTATATTTTGGAAGAATTTGAGAAGGATAGGTTTTAGCTCTTCTCTAAATGTTTGATTGAATTTGCCTGTGAAGCCATCTGGTCCTGGGCTTTTGTTTGCTGGAAGATTTTTAATCACAGTTTCAATTTTAGTGCTTCTGATTGGTGTGTTTATATTTTCTATTTCTTCCTGGTTCAGTCTCAGAAAGTTGTGCTTTTTTAAGAATTTGGGCATTTCTTCCAGGTTGTTCATTTTATTGGCATATAGTTGCTTGTAGTAATCTCTCATGGTCCTTTGTATTTCCCCAGTATCAGTTGTTACTTCTCCTTTTTCATTCCTAATTCTATTGATTTAAGTCTTCTCCCTGTTTTTCCTGATGAGTCCAGCTAATGGTTTATCAATTTTGTTTATCTTCTCAAAAAACAACCTTTTAGTTTTATTGATATTTGCTACTGTTTCCTTCATTTCTTTTTCATTTATTTCTGATCTTATCTTTATGATTCCTTTCCTTCTGTTAATTTTGGGGTTTTTGTTCTTCTTTCTCTAATTCCTTTAGGTGTAATTTTAGGTTGTTTATTTGAGATGTTTGTTGTTTCTTGAGGTAGGATTGTATTGCTATAAACTTCCCTCTTAGATCTGGTTGTGCTGCGCCCCATAGATTTTGGGTTGTCAGGTTTTCATTGTCATTTGTTTCTCAGTATTTTTTGATTTCCTCTTTGATTTCTTCAGTGATCTCTTGGTTACTTAATAGCATGTTGTTTAGTCTCCATGTGTTTGTATTCTTTACAGATTTTTTTCCTGTA